>NW_028324217.1:13112500-14313076 GCF_054372755.1 Phalangium opilio | reverse complement strand
ATTGGCAGTTGGCAGGTTCGTGTCCATGAGAATTACATCTGTAGCATTCTTTGCTGTCACTGCTGTATGACTTCATGGCATTATCTTGATTATTGAACCTTGTCTGTGGTCTTCTTGTCTTCTGAGGACATTTCTTCTTGGATAAGATGGATATGGCATTTACTTCATCGTTTTTCTCTGTGCTTCTATGATTCTTCATGGCACTGATGATTTGCGTTGCCTGTTCCATAGCTTGAGCAATAGCAATAGCTTTAGCGAGCGTCAATTTATCTTCAGCTAAGAGAAGTTTTTGCAGTGACTCTTCTCGGCATCCGCATACTAATCGGTCTCTAAGCATGTCATCCAGCGATCCACCATAGTTGCAAAAGTTCAGAGATATATTTAGCGATATAGTTTCTCCAGGTTGACGATCTCTCGAGTTGAACTTGAACCTCTCTACTATTTTGAATGGTATCGGGTTGAAGTAATAATTTAAGGCTTTGACTAATTCTGTGTAGGTTTTATCCGTTGGCTTGGCTGGTCCCACTATGTTGCGTAGTGTGGCGTATGTCGAAGCTCCGATGACCGTGAGCAACATAGCCTTCTTTTTAAATTCAGCTTCTATGTCGTTAGCAACGACGTATTGCCCCAGTCTTTCGGCATATAAGGTCCATGATTCCGTTTGTTCATTGAACGTTCCAAAATGAGCAGTGACTGACAGGTTTGAGGATTCGATGATTGTCTCTCGTTGTCTTGATGTCCTTCTCTCGTACTGGTGGTGATCTTCGTTGTAGATGCTGTTAGTCGTTGAACTGGAACCGTCTACGCGATCTCGTTAAAGCCATCTCGCCTCCGTCGCCATTTGTTGTGTTCTTGTGTGCCTACACATTACTAGTGACTAAGACTATGGTTTGATGTTGGTAAAAGAATTTAATGGTATATACAATGGATACAAGTCATAGTTGGTATAAAGCCTGTTTGGAACTCTCTGTAGTGTTATCGTAGCCGGGGTTTATATGCTAGCCGTTATAGCATAGATTGATAAGGTAGTAGGTCAGTTAGTTTTTTAGATTACAACATAACATACCCTTTACTTTTTTAAAGATATATTAATTTAAGTAACGGTGTCCAAAGCCAACTCGATAGCACCTATTTCCAAAGTTTTATATCCTAGCCTTCTTTTTCCTTATAAAGTTTAAATCCCTCTCCGACTAACACATGATTTCGAAAATGGAAAAGAAGTGTAACGCCATCATTCCACTCTTTCTTTAATGTTTTAGAGATAGTTGTACAACTTTAAGTAATGGTGCCCATATGCAACTCGATAACACGTATTTGTAACACTTTATACCCTATCCTCCTTAGGCTAAGGAAAATTGTTCCAAATTTCTCTCCGACTCACACCACTCCCGTAGTAGAGAGACTTTACGGAAGCAAGAGCCTAGCGAAATTTTGCTGTCATAAGGTGGTATGTGAGAAACCCTCACTTTCGTGTTAGTTATGAACTCCTGATAAAAATGTAATACTTCAACAAAAATAAGCATTACGATTATGACATCTAATAAACAAGTGGGGTAGATTCAATATTGGTCGTCCTTGACAGTTAGTTCAGTATGATATTAATTGCATAGCCATAATGTATCAAATTGATCTTCAAATGCATAACGCAAGTCATCTTGAGACCTGAAAAGATTCGACTTCATTCAAAACGCATAGGAAATGTCTATTGTTATTGGTTTTCTACCCCATATATTCTAATCAAATAACCACACCTGACCTAACCAAAGACAATTGAGACCAAATCAACAAAACCAACCTACTCTTACCCAATACCGTTGGAGTTCAAATAACTCAAAACATCCCAACCTAACCTCACCTGATCTAATACTAATAGGTCTACAATGAACCAACCTAACCTCACCTGATCTAATACTATTAGGGTTGAATTGACCCAATGAAAAGTTGCAATGTGTTTAAAGTAACGCTAAAATGATAGAAGCTGCAATCAAAATGCTCTCAAATTTTGAAAAGCCGTTTTGGAAAAGGTCTTATGATAAAACGCTCCATACATACGATACTTTCAGAACAATCACAGATCCTACGAACCAGTAATCCTGTAGCAAAAGTTCCATTAGTTTTCAAAATTACTTAAACTAAAGGGCATAATGAAATCCTTCATAATATTTTATTGGAAAACCTTTCATCAACCAACGAAGGATAACAAACATACTCCAGTAAAAAAAAATTCTAAACGCCCTAGTTTAATAAAAATGTTTTTAAGCTTGTTATGAAACTCTTGGGGTTATCATTAATTTATTTACTAACATCAACAACAATGTCTAGAGTTACCCTGTTATTAACTGTCAAAAAGCGATAGATGAGCCATATTTTCGCGCCAGTCGATGGACGTTTATTTTATAACCAATAAAAACCAAACTTTGGTATTTGGGCGTGCCTTTAGGTTTCTAGTAGCAGACGACATAGCCAGCTCGAACATTACACTCATGTACGCAAGCTACTCGTGGTATATATTTTCCGAACAGCTAGTGTCCGTGGCGCACTATTCTTGTTGGCTATGCTAACACTAAATAGCTCCTTCTATCGCCGAGTAAAAGGCAAATTAGGGAAAGACTGATAGCTATTAATTTTAGAAAATAAATTAATTGGGTTATTAAATATATCTAATGTATAAAATATGATATCGATATCATGGTTGGACCCTGGGCTCCCAACCAATACACCGCAGTGTCTTTCCGTATGCTACCTCCATATCTTATTACATCATACCTGACCCTAGCATCCATGTCATCCGGTATACCTGGAGGTTTTTTCTCATTCGTCTTTACGTTTGAAAAAGAGGTATTTTATGAGAATAAGTATTTTTTAATAATGAAATTATTATTTTATTACTATTTTGTTCGAAGTTGATTATTGTAAGCGTGAGCATGTGATCAATTCTTTAGTACAAGCCGAATCTATTAGCGTCCGTGAACGCGGATCGAGTGGGCTATGTTATTAGTAAGGCTCTTAGCAATTACGAAATTTAAGGGATTTAATGGTGAATTATGATTGGTTTTGAACGGCGGTTAAGTTTAAAAAGGCTTATAAAGGATATTACGGAATACATACCCGTTCTTGGAATGAGCAAACTCAGATGTTTTAACGGGGTAAAGGGTTTCCAAATCTCACCGTGGAATATTTTAAATTAAAAGGTCTTCATGGAGAAAAACGCAGTTTGTGAATCTTTCCGTTACAGTTTCTTTCTCTACTTGATTATGTTGTGCTGAAATTTACTTAAATATTTTTTTTTTACACGACATACAAGTGCAGACAAAAAGGCACTGTATACACGTTACGTGACTGTCCAGGCAGAGTAATTGTATTTATCCTGCTGCAGTAGTAAAATTCTTAGGAATAGAACATTATGTGTCACATATACACTCCACAGGATAGCTGAGGTTTTCATACGTTTTTTGGGCAATCATACTTTTACCCTAAGCATCACTGGGCAACTCACAAATTTATGCATTCCAAATGCTTGAGAATTCCTGGTACACTTTGACACATATTTTTAACACAGCCAGATTCAGTAAAAGGCAGCCTGAGTTTCTCAAATATGCCTGCTAACTTTCACTTAAGAGCAAAAACGTATATCGTAATAGGCAGTGCCGTCTTATCCATTGGGCCCGTTGGGCACTGGCCCAGGGGCCCCTTAAGAACAGGGGCCCCATAATTGTCAAATAATACTCATTTTACATTTTTTGTCATAAGAAAACCACTAGAAAATATAAACTACTTTCCATCGGTCATACAGTCTTTTCAATGAAAAATTTAGCCTTCGAACTTGAAAAATGTAAAACGAAAAATATGAGACCTATGAGGCCGAAGCTTTTACATTATCCCCCCTCACTTCACAACCGCACATCGGCTTATTTATTTAGTTTGAAACCTTCACCCTAAAACAGACTCAGTCTATACTGTAATTTTGCCCATGCCCAGAGAGAAAACCTGGAATTTTCTCGCTCATTCTCGCTGTTAGGTGGCACGTGTGGTACAAGTCTATAGAGTGCTGTCAGAAGCGCCGGTGTGACGTCACCCATGCTATTTTCCCATAAAGAAAAAACGGTAACTGTCATGGCCGCCCATTGCTAAAGGCAGAGTTGTGACGTTTAACCTTGGATCTGACGTCACAACTGACAGCACTCTATAGACCTTTTCACCGGTAGAGCGGGGGTGAAAAGGGGGGAAAAATTTCGAGAGGTGAGCATGCGTAGAAAGAATGTTTGGGGGCAGTGCAGTACTTTTAACCATTCCTTTTGCCTTATTTGCTACGCATTCGAGTTTTTTTTTATAAAACAGTGTTGTATTACTTGTTGTAAAAGTATTAATTGAACTTCCGAGGTGAAATTTTATCAAATTAAATTGATAGACGTAAAATTAGGGCATTTAATGAAATTCTACTCACTAAATTGGGCGCCAGGGCTTACGGGCATTTATACACAGCGCTTTCGGCACGGCATCGGCGGACATCGCCGTCTATTCGCCGATGAAGCGATGATCCCGTACCGTCGCCAGGGCTTAGTGAGTTATAGCGGCCTACTAATATCAATGCACCGTTTCCATTAGAACTTAAACACTTTATTTCTTAACATGATTTTAATTGTACTATCTCGGTTTTAAATACTAGAAATTTTATTTTAATATTAAATTTCAAAAGGTCTCCCATACGTCCATCGTAGTTTAGTTTACACGTTTAACTCCATAGAAGCGCTATAACTCATGCACCCAAACATTGCAACTTCTCATGCGCGGCCCTTAATGTGAAATTGTGAATAGGTCTATTACTTTCCCCGCTGAAAGTAGACAACTCTGCTTAAAATATAATGCCTGTTATGAATAAAATTATGGTTGAGATGTTAGACAAACTATAAATAGAGATTATTAGTGATCAAATCAAAAATGAAACGTAATACTTTGAGCGGTGCCCAGAAGATAAAACGAGCTGCGCAGGAGAAAGAGAAAGCTAACAAACTTCCCAAGGTAGCAGCGCAAGAAAGTGCGCAAATGTTTCTGACTTAGCGTTGACTGTTAAATTTGTAGACTTTTGTTTGAAGGAAATAATAAATATTTTTACTTCTCGATTAATGTTTTGTATAGGAGATTAGGGGGCCCAATATACTACACTACCCAGGGGCCCATATAGCACTTAAGACGGCCCTGGTAAAAGGTTTAGCTACTTGAGGGTGCTTATGTTAAAACTAGTGTTTAAACCTGTCTTCGGCTCTCAAGGGAGGTAGTTTTCAGCAGAACTACACTATAAGGTTGTGGCTAGAATCAAATCAGGGAGAAAACGTTCTGGGCTTTCGGAGTATTTTCTTTATACAGTCTACAGCAGCGTGCGAAATAAGCGGGTGGCACAGGGCAAATGACCAGTTTAAAAATTTCCTGGTCCAGTTTAATAATTAAATCGGAGGGGGGGTCACAAAATTCAAGGTTAACCAGAGCCCGGACATTAACTCAAATTTATCCACTTCTTCAGTTTAGCAGACTACTTGCCTTGGTCAATGGTCATGAACCAGTTTATTTATTCCAGGCAGGGGGGGGGGGTCGGTCGCCGGCCTAATGTCCTGTTTAAAAAAATCCTTATTTCACACCCTGGTCTACAGGGCAAATCAATTAGAAGGTAATAATTTTTAGGTGTTATCTTGATATAGGCAGAATAACGGGAATACCTTTTGGAGCTTCGATACTTTTTTCACATATTTTCTTCATAGATACCATAGTAAGTTAGGGAGAATGTTTGGGCGTTTTAGGATTTTGAACATGATTTTTGAGGTTTCAGAAAATACCTCACCGAATTTACCCTTCTACTTCACCAGAAATTAGGATACAAACATTGGAAGGAAAAACAATTGAACATCCGCCTAGGGATTTTATGCATACTACGTAGAGGAATTACACATAACAGGGGTTATTATACAAATAATGCATTTGACGCGTTCAATTTTCATAAAAAATCGAGGATGAAATATTCGTTTGAAAGAATCACACGCCGAATGCCTAACATAGAAAGTTGGCCCTTCGGTGTTATATAATTTCCTGGTTAATATGATTATCTATTGTTTTTCTAACTTGATAAATAAATTATAAAAGCTAATATTGTACTTCGTTCGGTTTTGTCAAAGAGTATGCCGCCTCTGCTTTAACTGAGTTAACTATTAAATTAATAGATATGGTATGGAATACTGCTATCCATGATAGCACTATCTTTGTACGCCACAGTCTCGGAGTTTCTGATGAACAATTTGTTACGCAAAAATACATCAAAGACGTTTTGGGATATCTTAAGTTTCTACAACTGGACGTTTGTAGCGTCATTCTTTTCCGAAGGTGCGTATACCACTCTGTCTTTCCTAGAATTTCAATATATTTAAAAATTAATATATTTAAAATTGCAAAAGTTGTTGTGACTTGCAGTCGATAAAGACAATAATAAATTAATACATTACGTTGAGAATGAGCAACTCAATTACATGTTGATTTCTTGGATAATAAATTAAAAGAATTGGTAGCAAAATTACTGCAGTGAGACAACGGTATTTAGTAAGAAATCAAAAAATAATTCAGTCATATCGCACTCATATTGGCAAAGTGTTTAACTAGTACAGTAAATTGAAGAACCTCTTAGCTCTTGGGCTTCATTGTGAAGTAATATAGAAAATGATTCTCAACTTTCCGTTAATTCTAGGGTCACCACGGTCACCTGATACGTCAAGGGGGCGACTAATTCTTTCAACTTGGTTGCTGAAAATGCTAGTTCTCGTAAACTCTTTTTCTGGTCAGTTTAAAGCTTTGCTTATGGTGTCTGGAAAAGAAGATATGATTACCGGTATCGAAGACTTAGCAAAACGAATAGAAATTGTTCCGCATTTTCCTGATTATCATCTATTCTACCAATGTTTTCAAGTGAGTAGTTTTATACATTTTTTGTAATAGGGTACATAATAGGGATGAACCGGTACCGATACCATATCGGTATCGGCACCGATACTCGGGGTTTCCCGATAGTATCGGATCGGTTGGTTTAATATGATACTAAACCGATACACGTTTAAAATGCGTTATATGGCGCAACATGACATTTCTATGAATGTCAATCGTGATGAGTTCTCATTTATATAAAAAGTACCTGAATATAGTTTATCTAATAACTAATAAGCGACAATAGCTATAAAACTGTTGATAAAAATAAAAATAAATATTTTTTATCACCATATTTTGAAATGACAAAAAAAAAACTAAAAGTTAGTTTCGCAAATATTTTGAATGAATTTCACTTTATACTTTCAATAATTCAATAATAAATTACTAAAAATTAGTAGAAGTATAAGGATAAAGTGCCTCTCAGCATATACTAGTTAAAAAAGACAAGCCGTAATATTATTTTTGAAGTACACCTCTAAACATTGTACTTAGTATTATAATTCATGAAATTACTCTATAATTATTTCCTAGTATTTTTAATACATATGTAAATGGCACTGTACTACTAAAAATATCGGTATCGGTTCAAGTATCGGATTTTGGATCATAGTGAGTAAATATCGGTATCGGTTCATGTTTGCACCGGTATCGAGTTAAAGACCGACTTCCAGCGACAAGGGTTCTAGCGAACTGAAAACTGAGCATCGAGACTAACAATGAAGCGACCGTGCTGATTTTCGAAGCCCCGCTGGGTCAAAAGTTGGATGGGTTCTAGCGAACTGAAGATGAACAACAGAAATCCTTTTAAATTTATTTCCTCTCGAATCCCCTGAAGGAAATTCTCTATTGCGTATCTTCAGTTCGCTAGAACCACATTTCACGGCTTTCAGTTAGCTAGAATCCTTTCATCTTTTACCCCAGTGGGGATTCGAAAATCAGCACGGTCGCTCCATTGTTAGTCTCGATGCTCGGTTTTCAGTTCGCTTGAACCCTTTACGTTGGAAGTCGGCCTTTAAGCCTGGTATCGGCCATCTCTAGTATTAGATATAACCACACCCAGCTAAAAACAGGAAAGGAAAAAAACACACTAACTTATATGGAGAAAATTTAAAATTATGCAGCAAGATGGTTTCGGGTTCAATTCGGGATAGAGGCACCGTGTGAAACGCTTGTAAAAAACCCAGACAATGTGCAGTTTTTACCTCTCCGAGTGACGATGACGTCACGGAGAGGTATTACACTGGACTTGTGGGTGTTTCTGTCTGTCGGTGTGTCTGTCTGTCACACCCCACGTGACCGCGTTCGCAATTTGCGTATCGGAGCAAACAAATACCCGATTTCCGGAACGCGTTCGCGGTTCACGGAAATTTGGCCATTTATCTGCCAACACCTGTCTTTACTAACTGGCTTCTAAGGACCACAATCTGCTAGTCTTTGTCCATCCCACATGGGCACTAGCCTGTACTTGCTGGCTCGTAAGCACCACCATCTTCTGTTCTTCGTCAATCCCACTTTGACACCAGCTTCTATGCACCACCATCTTCTGTTCTTCGTCAATCCCACTTTGACACCAGCTTCTATGCACCACCATCTTCTGTTCTTAATCAATCCCACATTGACACCAGCTTCTATGCACCACCATCTTCAGGTCTTTGTCCATTCCGGCTTCTTCTCCATCGTTATCGTTCGGTTTTAAGATATACGCGGCGATCGGCTAGGGTTAAGAGAAACGGTATGCTATCGATTGGGCGTGTTATCAAAACAGCATTGTCCAAAACGGCTTTTTCATAAACGCGTTTGCCATTATAGCCATTTCTCGTTTTAGCGCATTTTGATCACAGCGTTTATATCTTGAGCGTTGTTTCGTACGCCTTTTCCAAAATATTGTTGTTTATCTTCATTGACTTCCCAAAATAATATCCCTTTTCCAAAAAATTATATTTTATATTTACTTCCGATATAACATTACTCCTTTTTGCATAATATTGTTCTTTGTTCTATATACTTAATATAATTAAGATTTCCCTCCCTATCAACTACAGTTTGGGCGGAAACAGCAACCGCTGTTTTGGGAAATAACGCTGTATTGAGAAACGCGGAAACAGCAACCGCGGTTTTGCTTCCACCCAGTTTTGCAAACCGCTGTTTCGGGAACCGCTTTATTCCAAAACACTCTTTGGAAAACCGCTCAACTACCCGTGTACCACGAGAAACGTCTAGCCTCCCCAGGGCAGGGCTTCCACCATGGGTTCACGCGAATGCGTTTTTATCTATTATCATATTGGAAACGAATCGTATATATACCCCAAAATTTGAAGAAAGCGGGCAAGAGGGGTACCCTTCACTTTAAACGTCAATATTAGAAAAGTTTCAAAAGATAATAGGAATAACTTTATTTTAAACGATTTAACTATTATTAATGTTAATTATTGAAGATTAAAATAATTAAAAATAATTATATTTAATAAGTTCAGCTAGCTAATTGGACCATAATTATATTTAATAAGTTCAGCTAGCTAATTGGACCAAGTCATCTTGCGACTTATTGCCACTTATCTAACGCCTTTACAATGCATAGAGGGGTGGTGGCTAGCCCCTATGCCACAGCTAACCGACAGCGCCCTATACTAACTATTACCGTTAACCTCTGCAAGTTTTGATGGAAAGGAGAAACCGGGTTAGACCGCGGAGGAAAACTCCTTTAACAAGCGAGGAGAGAACTTACAAACTCTACGCAGAAGGATTTCTTCCCAGATTTTTCACCCGGTGCCACAGTCCGGGATCGAACCCGGGATCCTCTTGCTGCGAGGCGAAAGCGCTAACCGCTACGCCACCCCACCTCACAATTTATAAGATAAACTATTATTTCTATGTAATGACACAAGTGAGAGTTTATATAGAACCAGTAATGAAGATTGCATCCGAATCGAAACACTACACGCATATCAAAGTTAATATAAAGCGAGTAGGATGATAAGATCTCTTACAAAACGATAACATTTCCTTTTTGCAGAATATTAAATGGAAATATTTTAAATATTTTTCGGCATTACGATTCTTTTAGTAGTTGTGTATTCCAAGAACATCTTTTATATTAACATTTCAAATTTGGTGTTTACTTTTTAATTCAGCTTTACTACATTTATATATAGTGTAAACGCAACTTTTAATTTCACTACATAATATGGATTTTAATACTTCGTCTCTATAAGTGTTGAAGCGATTGGGTCTATGAAATAAGAAACCCTAGATTTAAACCAGAATTGACCTTGTTTCGTGTCCTCTTTCAAGAGGTGTTAACGGTTCAGAGTGAGCCGAAAGTTAAATACACACTTAAGTGATAGATATTAGGTCCTCATTAGAATTATGAGAATACACGGGGAAATGTTAAACGATTAAACATTTACAAATGACCTTCGCCATATCCTGCCAATTTGAGCTACGTATTTCCGGTTTTTCTCATTGGCTGGTGGACCCTAGGACGAAGTAATACTGAAGGACCAATGGCAGCCCATTACTAAGCGACTTAACAACCAATGTATAGCTTACTTCCCTCTTTTCAGCCCCAACATGGAGGGTGTTATGAAAATGCGGAGTCAAATCCCGGAAAACGCTAGCGCCATCTAGACAAAATAAGACGTTAGCTGCTTCCCTCGTTAGAACGTTGATTCTCCCTCTGTCCGGTTTGCTACTATCTGCCGTTAGGTGGCGAATTAACAAGTATTTTTCAACTCTCTCCCTCTGCCATCCGTCCTTCAGTATTGGATCGTCCATGGACCATGGTGGACTTGTGTTTGGAAAGTAAATTCGTCTCGACTCGGAGAGGTTTATTTTGGTTTCCCAACTTGTTAAATAATACTATTCCCACATTTTAAAGAGGTTTTCCCTCACTGTGTTTTCAGTCTTCCCTCCATTAAACGTTGCTGAGTTTGAAGGGAGGATGAAATGGAAAATCAAGTGATTTTTTAACGATTCTTCAACTAATTATAAGAGCATTCTACATAATGAAACATCCAAGAAATAACACCGAATGATATTAATATTACAATTTGTTTGAAATTTCAAGGATAATTTTAAGTCAGTACCTCCGACCAATCTACTAACATATTTCTCGTGGGACGCGAGATTTGATAGAATTTGCGCGCGATATGACAATCGTGGCGCGAGGCACGGAGCGTACCACGAGAATTTTGTCAACAAAAAGGCAGGGAGTTACGTGATTGCTCGGTAGTACTTATTTAAAATGAGCCATGAAATTTCAAACTAATTGTATTTTAATATCATTCGGTGTTATTATTATTAGAAGAATCGGCAAAAAATCACTTGATTTTCTTTTCACCCTCCCTTTATCGGTAATAGGCCACATTCGGTCAACTGTGGCATTAAAGGCTAGCATACGCTGTAAAGGCACCCACATGTAAAATAGCTACAGGCTTGGTGTAGTTAACTCTTCAAAAACAATGCTTAGTTTATTTTCTTGAAATTATGAGTTTAATATGAGCAATTTAAAAAATAAAACCCTGATATTGGGCGATAACGAAATGGTAGAAATACCAATCTGCTTGTTTCTGGTTTACATTTTAAATTTTGTTAAGTCTATATCCTCAAAAAGTTTAAAATTATCAACTTCAACCTTTAAACTATCTTTGAGAAAGAAGATATATTTAAAATGCAATTATTAAAGTGGACCAATGTTCACTCTGCGCCCTGCTGGCGCTGTTGTACAAATATTTAAACTATTATCGCTCAACAGGTAACGTGAGTAATTATATCAACAAATGCTTATTCTATTTAGAAAACGAATATTCCGGCGTATAAAAAGGTTTGGGAAAACATCGTTCATCACGGGGTTTCAAAAGCAGCATTCAAAGTACAGGAGTTTGACAAACCCTACCTTTTTCAACGAGTTAAAGATGGCAAGGCTGTGATTGTAATCGAACAAACAACAATGAAGATTAATTTTGCCAAAAACTGTCGAAATCTGAAAGGAAACCGTGAATTTTATTTCTGGATGAAATTTGTGGCTGGTTTTAATTACAAGAATTATTTTTCAAAAATAACCGGTTTTATGCATTACTAAAATTTTGCCCTTATAAAGAGAAATAATTGTTTTTCATAAAACATAATCATGAAATTTTTGTGAAATAATTAAACCCAATAAATTCTGGTGTGCTTGTTCTTTGCGAACCGTAGTTACAAAAATTTGATTGTTTACAAAAGAATATTTTCTATTTGGCTAAAACAGTTCTTTGGCGTTTTTCTATATTTACAGAATTCGTTAGATGATTGAAGGCCATCTCATAGAGAACTGGGTAAATTCAGAGAGTAGAAACTTGTGGAAATGTTTCATCGCCGAAGAATACAATGAGGCCACGCCTCTTAACATCAGCAATTTATCTGGTGCATTCATTCTTATGCTCTCACTGCAGGGATTAGCTTCCATGGTTCTCATCATGGAAATATTAGTTGCAAAGCATAAAAAAGCCTGTAAATAACACGAAAATGTAACGGTTATGGTTAAAATACTGATATTTAAATAGGGATGATGTTTAGGTTTGCAACATCTTATGTTTAGGTTCACAATGTGTTGATCGCTTGTCATATCTAGCATTTTAACATGTTTAAGTTGGTATATGTCATGTTATTATATTATAATGCTTAGTACCTAGACATGTTTACACGATTATATGCCCAGTTGTATAACATGTCTACTGGTTTATATGTCTTAGGTTTTAAACACGTTCATGTTCAATTGTCTTGTGTCAAAACATGTAGAATTTCGAACACTTTTCAAAACATGAGGTGGATCTGGTACTACAAAAATCTTTTTCTCTGGATTGCACGGGTGTGTAAAGTGGTGTTTCTTTTCATAACATGACACCTTAATTCCTAGGTCACGATACATAGCCATATTTTTAGGGCCCATGTCACTTACTATCGACACAACGTTAAATCCAATGTCATGAAGGCATTTTATACAGTCCGTCATGAAATTCTTCAGATCACCGCTGTCTATACTGTTGCCAACCAAATGCCAACCAAGAATGTATTTCCATTTGGAGCAAGCAGAACGAACCATTACCACTAATCCCTGGGTGGCGACTGCATGGTTAGACAATGTTGAATGTCCCAATACAGTTTTTTAATCCAGCATCATATTCGTATGACCGCTTAATTTGCATTTCGTCAACCAAGAGTATAACACTTTCTTCTATCTTTGTCATTTTGGGTGATTGTTTTTGCAGCAGGCGCAGCGTGGCACTTTGAATACCTGGCGGAAATTGAAGCGTCTCTAGATGTTGATTTAGGCACCTTGTTGTTGGAAGTGGATGGCCTTGCTCACGTAAGAAATTGTACCCTTTTGTACCAATATTGTATAGAAGTTGTAACGACGATTGTATGGCTTGAGGAGACCACTGTTTGCATCGTTTGCGCTGTTCTACAACGTGATTTATTTGATCCGCAGTGAAGAGTTTGCCAAAGGCCGTCATTACTTTCTCTAATTGGTACCTCGATCTTTCGTGTTCCGAAAGCAGTTTAGCGTGCTGTTTTTCAAGGTCTGTATTCTTCTGTGACAATTCCGCTATTGAAGTCTTCAAATCTTTTATAATTATTTTCAGGTTTTTAGAGGCATTCTTTGACTCATCAGAAAACGTTTCTGTCTGTGTTTCGATGTGGCTTTTTCGTGAATTGTCAACAGACGCCTTTAACATATTAATGCAAAGTTTAGACCAACGCCAAAAAGTTTAACATACATTCAATCTGTTTCATAATCGTGATTATTTACATTTTTGGCCACATCAATTGATTCCAAACGCCGCACTTTAGAAAGTCTTTCCATCTCGTCCTGGGATTAATTGCAATAAATAACTAAAACATCCATGATACCAAACAATATTGCGATGTTATTAAATCTAAACTTACCATATCATTTCCGGTGTTTTTTCTTTTATTCCTCTCAGACATGGATACTTCTTTTTGAATTGGGTTTGGTGCTCCAATTGTAGGAACTGCATTTGGGAGTTTTCTACCATTTGTGCCAAAGCAATTCGAAGAAAAATGATCCTTCAAACAAAGTGGTTATTAAATAACTATTATTCATTCATTAATAAAACAAGACATTACCTTACAAAGACGCAAGTGCCGATATTTTCCACTTAAGGCATCATTGCTATTTCTACCGATAAAGTTAAACCATTGTTGTCTAACGTCACGATTATTTGGAAAATAAAATAAATAAACATCCTTTTCTGAGTTTGTGCAAGGCGGGAACGCGCATTTACAAGTCATAGTAAATTTTAAATTGAAAATTTAAATTCAACCTACTCCCTTGACTTTAAATTGAATAAAGAAAAACTCATGAACTTGAATATATTCAACTTTATTCTTTAGTAATAAACAATGTGTAAGTTGTGTTTAAAAAATGGAGGCAATATTTTTCACAATCTATAAAATAACACCAATGTTCAGTTTTTTATTACAATTTCAACCAACAATGTCTTTTGTAACACCAATGTTCTAAAAACGAAGTATTTTAAATTTCGCGCCAAAGACCAAATTTTCCCGCCATCTACCTGTTACTGTTGGAAGTAAAACATCCAGTGGTTACCGCGCATGTCAATGGGCGGGGCTTCACCTTTCCCCACTCGGTCTATATCCCACTCTAGCTTCTTGCTAAGCGGGACGCTAGAAAATGTTTGTCTCTGACAGATCGGAGCTAGCGTCATTTTCTCGCTCTAGTTTTGCGTTTTCTCGCGTCTAGCGAGGGGTTCCCGCGGCAATGAAAACACCTTTGCTAGAAGCCAGACAAAGTTCTAGCAAACTCTTCTCGCTCTAGCGCGAATTTTTCTCGCTTCTAGCTTTGATGAAAACGGGGCTTAATGGCTTTAGCATTTTCCTTGCTTAAAGTCCCTTAATCCGCGATAAAACGACGTAGGTCCAACAGTATTATATCCAGTGAGTGTTTTTTTTTAAATTAAAAGTAATATTTATACTTAATTGTATTTAATGAAACTATAAAAATGCACCACATTTAAGTTGTACCTTTAATAAAAGATCGTTCCCAAAACTAACGAACCTATAGTTTCTTTAAAAACGTTCCTAAGTTTGACTCATTTTGAAAAATATTTCCACTTTATATCTATGGGAAAATTTTGACTTTTTCACCAAAAGGTCGGATTAAATTTTTGGATTCTATAACCACCCTAGGCCAGTGGCGCCGCCAGCCTACCCGTAAATTTCAGAGGGGCTCCGAAATTAGGTTCCCATAATATTAAAATACCATTATTACAATATGTTGATCTTAGCCTACAAGTCAATTTACTTTAGACAAAGTTTCACAAGGATGATTATCCTTTTGGCATCTGATTTTTACAATATTCTACAAAACGGAAAATGGGTTATCTCGCTTTTTGATTTTTAGCCACATCGTATGATGTACATCTACGATGAGGCTCTTAGTTTGACCTGCCCTGTTGTCATTCTTGAAGTAGTGGTAAAATTTTTGTTTCGTCATTGAAGGGACAGTGAATGAAAGAGGATTGTGGTGAGGTGATTTTTTCGTTCTTTTATTACGTGGATGGGGATTGTAATAGTAAGTTTAAACATTTCACTTAATTGTACAAGTGAGGTTACTAATTGTGAATTGTGTTTTACGTTTTCTCGATATATCTAAAGCGAAATAAACGATTATTTGATTGCATTTCTCCAGAGAGCGTAAATAATTTTAAAAGCAAAAAGGAAGTATATAGTATCTTTATATATTTAATATAGTATATTACAATTTTAACATAAGTAAATTTATGAACGTAAGGATTACAGCCCAGGTTATTATTTTTTAGGTCAGGGAAACGAGGGGCTAATTACTTGGATTTTCTGTACTTCAATTATGGTTTAGGTATGCGTTATTGTGGGGCTTTTCACTCAAGTTTTCCGTTTGTGTCGCACTATTACAATTATAAAAGAAGGTAAATTATTGATGTACAGTTTACGGGCAATCTTTTTAGCACAGATAAAGATAGCGCATCGAGGGAGCAATCAGTCTGATTTTCTGTACTTCAATTAAGGGTTTACTTATGCGTTACGATTAATCATTTTTGCACGATGCGCAAGTTTCCTATTTGTGTCGCACTAATATAATTATAACAGAAGAAAATTAATTGAAGTTAGGATTACTAGTAATCATTGTATCACACTTAAAGGTAGCGCATCGAGCGGCTATTCACTTAAATTTTCTATTCGTCACGATGTGGCTAAAATTATGAGCTCAGCCCTAGGGTCATCTTGTTTGTTTTGCGCTCCTTACCTAACCCTTTTCTCTCCCGTTCCTTTTGGTGCCATAAAACTTCGAGGTCAGACTCCTTTTGGTAAACCGATTTCCCTTTTCCTCACCACATCATAAGTGCACAGTGACCTCATAGGGGGCTTAACTGAAAACCCCCCTCTCTCTCTCTGACTCCGTGTTTCTATTCGCAAACTATAGTTTATATAATAATATGTCTGATGATACTGAACTTAAATATATTAAACTGCTCTATATGAATAATATGATAAAAATAGTTGTTAATTTAATATTATCGACACTGTGCAACTAAATTTTTCTCTTCAAATATTATGAGGGGCCCCCAAATCTTCCTTAGCATCCCTGTAAATAAATCCTGGCGGCGTGCCCTTGGCAACGAAAATTGTGTATTTGCAAAGCAGGGGAGGTCTTGATGGGTATTTTAAGGAAAAAGTTCAATTGCCAGTGTCGGTGAAACCCTAATAATTTCCCGAATGTGCCCACTTGCCCAGCTACATTGCGAATTGCGAAAACTAGTAGGATATAAAAATACGTGGCAATCGGATCTTGCATTTTAAATATCGTGTGATAGTTTAGATTAGAATAGGTTTTTCCACATTTAGACAGTCATCTAGCCACCATCGGTGCAGATAACGTCGACAAAGTATAAACCAAAACCATGAATATTGCTGAAACAGTACACTAGCGCCCGTTGGATTAGCCGCAACGGGATTTTCTACTAGTTGTTTAATATTTCATTTTATTTTCAAGCCATCAGGGTTGCTACCCTACGATTTATTTGGAAGAATGATATATTACATTTTCGAAAACAACAACCGTCTTAAGTATTTACCTAGAGACAAATTCGAATTAAAGAGTGTCAGTCAGACATACCTCGTAAGTCTAAATATACTTGCAGTTACGCTTAGGAAATATGGCTTTCAATTATTTTACACTACGATCCAGTTACAGGGCATTAAAATTAATACATTTTCAGAATATAATGATGATTTATACACCAGAAACTTATGACAAGCCACCATTTGATAAGAAGCTATTTAAAACAAGAATACCAACAGTAGAGTTCATGTATTCTTGCTTTAGATTTCTCTCGGCAAAAAACACGACGTATAACAAGGGTTCAACTGGAACTTTCAACGGCATAAACGCTTTCTCTAAGGGAGTAAGAAACGTTTTTTTCAATCTCAAAGGTTATATATTTTTAGGGGACGAAATTTTGAAGGGGAAATTTTAGTAATTTTGTGTTCCCTGGGTGATATTGTGAAAATTTCCTGACGTCTACAGAACTAGTTAGATTTACTCTTATAGTTCAATTGCGAAAGAAATCCCATGTTATTTCTATGGGAAATTTTCAGTTTTTTGCCAAAAGTGCTGATTAATTTTATGGAAATGAAAACAACCCTTCTCAACTTTATTTTTTATAAAATGAACTATTAAATGAGAACTATTAAATGAATCTCTTTGAAATTTTAACCACATATTGAGGGCCCAAATTGTAGTTCTGCGGATTTTTTTTAAAAACAGTTGAGTATACACAAAATAAGTTACATCCAATCAAAAAACCTTCCTTGTACATTAAAGTCAGTATGAAGTCTCACCTAAGAGAGCTACCGCTCTGCTAAAATATACGTCTCACAAACTAATATAGACTAACGTAGCCTAAAAAATTGCATCTTAGATGTTTTTAATAACAATTTTCGCTTAATTTTGTGACATATTTGGTCAGATTTGGATCGGGTTGGTTTGCTCTTTCGCTCTTTTAACCTTTGTTGAGATCATTCAAAGGCGGATCAATGGAATTCGAAACTCAGTCTTACCTTTTGCTTTGAAGAAAGTTATTCTGTACTTCGGAGCTATATTAGGGAAAGGTAAAATCATTTCTATACAGTCGCTTTGAAACTGAGGTTTCATGAATTGGTACTTTAGTATAAAGCGTTATTTAATTACTCATTGAGCACTCTAACGCACGGTTACACGTGCAGACGATGCGGCACTATTTTTAGGCATGGTTATAAATATTTTATTTCAACTCGGCCCTTGAATGTTTACTTTTTGTTTCACTAGGCATAGTAACAGATAAAACTTTATTTGAACGACTAAATCTATGGCTTATTGCGCGTTACATCGTTTTTAAAAAGGACAATTAAATATTCTTGAGAGACTTGACTTCTACTGACGTTTGAAATGAAGCATACGCCTGTTGTTTCGTCTTACTCAAATCGGTAGTATATTAATAAAAACTGGCTTTGTAGTCAAAGACGGGGGAGATTGTGAAAGATAAGTGTAGAAAATTAATTGCCTGAAGTGACAGATATTCAAAGTTTTACTTTTGAAGACACGATCATAAAACATCAATTATTTTAAAAAAATTCTTATCTTAGATTTTTTTACCAAACTTACTTTTATTTTATCACGAAACATATGCATCATTTTAAAAATAATACACGTATCTCTTTTATTTTCTATCAAAAACTTACAACTAGGTTTGAGTACTCGGCCCTATAAGCAGAATAAAAAGGACAGAACATTGTTGATAACTGATAAAAAAAACCGTCTGAAAACTGAACAAATCGTGTTCGTTAATTTTAAAATTTTAAAAGTAACAAAACTAACGTGATAGCTCCCAAAAGATCACTACCTATCTAAACACCTTTTCGACACTAATAACATACAAACGGCCTTTGTAATTTTCAGCTTCGCAATATTTCCTATTTTCAGATATCCAAGTATTTGAACCTCCTAAAAGCAAATGTTACTCAAAAATTAAAACCTAGTATCACGCTTGTATCCCTAAAAATACTTGAAGATGCCATTTTTCTAGAACAACTATTTAGAGGAAATTACTTTTGTAAATAATGTTGAAAAGAAAATTTGGTCCAAAAACTAAGATAAGAATTTTTTCAAATAATTGATTTTTTATGATCGTGTCTTCAAAAGTAAAAATTTGAATATCTGTACTTCAGGCAATTAATTTTCTACACTTATCTTTCATAATCTCCCGTCTTTGACTTAAAAACACAGTTTTTATTAATATCTGTAACTTCAGTCTTAATATTAATTAAAATTGTTCAGAAACCGTAGGAGAGTAATATAGCTTATTTACTTGCCACCGGTAATATAGCTTAATTATCAGCCACCGGTAATATAGCTTAATTATCAGCCACCGGTAATATAGCTTAATTATCAGCCCCCGGTAATATAGCTTAATTATCAGCCCCCGGTAATATAGCTTAATTATCAGCCACCGGTAATATAGCTTAATTATCAGCCACCGGTAATATAGCTTAATTATCAGCCACCGGTAATATAGCTTAATTATCAGCCACCGGTAATATAGCTTAATTATCAGCCACCGGTAATATAGGTTAATAGCCTCCCAGCGGTAATTTAGCTTAATTACCAGCCACCGGTAATCTAACTTAATTTCTTGCCAAAAGTAATCTACCTCAATTACCAGTCATCGGTAATCTAGCTTAATTACCAGCCGTTGGTAATGTAGCTTAATTACCTGAAATTGGTAATCTATATCTATAAAAATCAAAGTCCTGACTGACTGACTGACTGAGTGATAATCAACGCCCAGCCCAAACCGCTTTCCCTAGAAGGCTGAAAATTTGCAGGAACGTTACCCATAAGTAGTAGGCGCGTAATAAGAAAGATTTTTTCAATCCGCCGCCATCTTAAAAAATGGCGCCCAGAAATGTAAAAAATATTCTCTATGCAATTAAGTACGCGCGTTTCAACCGATTTCACAAATATTTAGTACACTGGTTTGCTTTAACCTTAAGACGGGCTGAATGGTCTTTCGGGTTCGATTTTTCGCCATCTTTTAAAATGGCGCCCAGAAATGTAAGAAAATATTCTCTATGCAATAAAGTCCGCGCGTTTCAACCGATTTCACAAATATTTAGTACAATGGTTTCCTTTAACCTAAAGACGGGCTGAATGGTATTTTGGGTTCGATTTGTTGCCATCTTTTTAAATGGCGGCCAAAAACTTAAAACCCTTCTTTATGGAATAATGTCCACGTGAAAAGTAATAAAAAATATCCCGACGGGCTGAGAGGCAACGCCGAGTGCCTTCTCTCCTAGGGTTCTACAAAAATATTAGTCATCAATAAAATCTACACATTATTTATATCATTTTGATGAAAGTTCTTATACACGCGAGCGACGCCGCGGGTAACAGCTAGTCTAGCATAATTACCAGGAACCAGTAATCTAGCTTAATTATCTGCCAACGTCAATATAGCCTAATTACCAGCCACCGGTAATATAGCTTAATTACCAGCCACCGGTAATCTACCTTATTTACCAGCCACCGGTAATATAGCTTAATTACCATTAGTCGGTAATCTAGCTTAATTACCAGTAGTCGGTAATCATCTGAAATCACGTTTATTTTTTCTGTCCCAAAGGCCGTTGGTAACTAAAAATATTATTGTTAGCTCGCACAATGCAAGTTACCCTTGTTTTTCAACCGCCACGAAAATGGAAAAAAGAACTTTATACGTGCTGTCATCATAAACTGATTCTTTACAATGCTAAAATTGCGCAAAATGGAATGGTTTAAAAATTTTAAATTAAACATACTTAGACTCAATTATAGTCAATGAAAATCACGTAGCGCCTAGTAAAATGTTGTACCTTTCATTTAAAACCCTTTTCAAGTCTGGCAAACGTATAGTTAAGTCTATAAGGTACTGGACAAAAAAGATGTTTTGGAAAAAAAATCCCATGTTATTTTCTTGGGAAATATCGAGTTTTTCTTAAAAAGGGCTGATTAATTTTATGGAAGTGAAAACCACCCTTAGCAACTTTATTTTTTAAAATTTAAGCTGTTATATGGATGACGTTGAAAATTTAACCACATATTGAGGACCCGAATTGTAGTTCTGTGGAATATTTTCTAAACAGTTAATACAGTACAAAAAAGTTACATCCAAACAAAAAACCCTCCTTATACATTAAAGTTTGTATGAAGTCTTATCTAAGAGAGCTACCGCTCTAGAATAGATTATAGGTTTCGAATCGCAGTTAAGGATAATAAACAGCGCAATTGAGTGAACTTTTGGTGTGGAAGCTCCACCATTGGGAGGCTAGACGTTTCCCGTAACCCTTGCCGATCTTCGCCTACATTTTAATCTTAACGATGATGATGGAGTAGAATCCAGTAAGTACAGTCTGGTGTCCATGTGGGATGGACAAAAGACCATATGATGGTCGTGAGAGAGTATAGACGCCAGTATACGCCAGTTGTTGCCTGTATACGCCAGTTCACTGGCGTATAATAAAAAAACTGTCGTATAAAGTCGATCTGTTTGTAGGGGTTTCATTACTACCCCCCCCCCTTTTTTTCTCTTTCCCTCTAGGTAGTGCAGTGCCTGAAGGGGGGCTGCGTTGAGCGGGGGGGTGCATAATCATTGTTATGCATAACCATTGTCTTCCCCCTATGGTGGCGGGAGATCTGTTTGATTTTTATGATTTGTCATGTGTGTATCGTCCTGAGGGGGGGGGCTGAGAGGAATTGATAACGTCACGTGTCACGTGATGGTGATGGCAGGAATTTTGAATTTATTTTTAGTGTATTGGTACGACGTCACGTAATTTATTGGTGTTGAACGCACTAAGTTTCCCTTAGCGCTAGTGGTATTATTTTGGTGTATCTTTAAAGCCTACCTGCACTATCCCCTTTCCCGGAGGGTACTTTCACGCAAAGCATCTAGCTCCGTCTCTTGTTTCCGTAAAGCCAACGGCGCATGCGCAAGCGAACAGGGCCCGTGACGTAGTTGGCGACAAACAAACGGGTTTCGGGCTTCGGCGCGACGTGGATAATAACGCGTAGATCATAGGAAGGTGTTAAGTTTCGCTAGCGGTTATTAATTTATTTTGTTTCCAAAATGGTCTATTGTTGTGCTTATTCGTGTAAATCTTCAAGCGCAAACCCCGGTAATAGTTTTTATCGTTTTCCTTTGGATAATAAGGATCTTTTAAAGCAGTGGCTAGCTAAAATTAAAAGGAAAAACTTCACGCCTACAAAGGCTTCGCGTGTATGTCATTTGCATTTTGAACTGGATTGTTTTGAACTAAGTGTAAGAAAAGAATTTTTGTCTTCAATTGGTTACAGTGGTAGTCGAAATTCAAAATTAAAACCCAATGCTGTACCAACAATATTCTCGTTCAATGAACCAAAGTTGGCACCTAAACGGGTGGCTGCGTTAAAGCGGCGTAGAAGAGAGGTAGGCCTATTTATGAAGTTCGAAATATGCGTTTTTGGTTTCTATTATATTTTATTTTACATCTAGGTTGTAAGTGACTTAATTAAAGTTAAATCAGGTTCAGGCACTTTTGATCAGGAAATAAATAACGAGGAAATGCAGGCTGACTCCAGCGAACCTGATAATGACGAAATAATTATGCCCTCAACTAGTGGCATACCTTCTTCAAATAAGGTATTATGGTGTAAAATGATGAGAGTTAATAATTTAGACATAAAAAATCATGATTAAGGTATAAGTGTAGATATTATATATTACATTTAAATACATACAGAAACAAGTAGAAGCCAAAACAAAACCGGCAAGTAGTCAAACCCCGAGAATAAATTATCGTTCAAAACTATCTCAGACAAAATTTGCTAGTAATACGAAAGGTAAATCTAAGCTGACAGAAGTAACTGTTTTTTTTTGGTTTAAATTAAAAATATTCTGATAATGTCATTTACTTTTAAAGCTGTACAAACTGAAAGTATAACTGAGATTAAGAAAACTAGTAACGCTGAGACACAGTGCAACCTTTACACATCTAACGAGCCTATAGTGGGTTTACGAAAAGAAATCCTTTTTACTGGTGATGATGATGACAACAGCAGCAATGAAGAGTTCCAAGATAACGAAAAAGAGGACCCATCTTATAATCCCATTGATATTTCAGGGTATTTTTTTCTCTTAATTAAACGGAATAGAAGTAACAAATTAAAACTTTACAGATCTGAATCTGACGAAGATTTGCCCAGTCACGACATGAAAAATGAAAGAAAGTTTATAGTTTTTGAGAGCTGTCTGATGAGCCTTTTTGCAACCTGCTTAGTTTGTTCTAGTTCAGCAGTAGCTAAAATTAAACAGGTTTTGGGTACAATGGTTGCCATAGAAATTGAGTGTGTCAATCGACATGTGAGAACTTGGTTTAGCCAACCAACTCATGGAAAAATGCCACTTGGAAATTTAATCTCAGCGGCAGTAATCTTGTTTTCTGGTGGTCACTCAACAAACATCATAAGAATGTTCAACTTCCTCCAAATCCCATTTATTTCATCTCGGACCTATTTCAAAATCCAGAAATTTTACTTACATCCTACGATTATGCTTCGCTGGCAAAGAGAAGAAAAAGCTCTTCTTGGCTATTATAGAGCAAGGGCTGAAAGGTACACTTTTGGAGGGGATGGTCGTTGTGACAGTCCTGGCCATAGTGCTAAATATGGCTCCTATACCCTCATGGATTTAGAAACTGGAGAAATAGTAACATTCCAGCTAGTACAGGTACAATAACACATTTGGTTTTTAAATAATAATTTTTATCATATTGAATTGGCTTGATTACGTAGAGTAACGAAGTTACATCTTCCACCGCCATGGAGTTAGAGGGTTTAAAGCGTTGCATGAAGGTACTGGACAGTAACGAAGTTTACCTAAAGACCCTAATTACTGATCGTCACATCCAAGTCAGAAAATACTTGAGGGAATCTTATCCTGAAGTGGCTCATCAATTTGATGCTTGGCATATTTCTAAAGGTACGTTTTAGTTCAAACATGAGTATCATTCCATGGTATTTATTTAACCATTTTAAAGCCGTTGCCAAGAAATTTAACCAAGCTGCAAAGATCAATGATTGCCAAATAATTGAGAGATGGACTCAAAGTCTCACAAATCACCTTCATTGGTGCGCTTGTAGCAGTCCAGGAAGACCTCTAGAGAAAAAGGACAAATGGTTGAGCTTGCTTAACCACATATCAAATAAACACACGGACCATGATTTGGAATATTTCAAAAATTGCGTTCACCCACCAATGAATCAAGAAACGCGAGTGAAAGGGACGAAAAAGAAAAAATGGATTAGAGAGGGTAAGCTTTACCCTTATCAAATTACGATGAACCGTCAATTTTATAAAATTAAAATGTAATAACTAAAATTTAGGTACAATGGCGCACATTCAAGTGTCCAAAATTGTAAAAAATACTAGGCTTTGCAATGATATCAAAATGATATCCAGCGATGGTCAAACGAGTAGCCTTGAAGGATACCATTCGCAATTGCTAACAATGGCTCCAAAAAATAGACACTTCTTTTATGAAGGCATGCAGTCAAGGTAATGGACTTTATTTTAAACTCATGTATACAGGGTGTTTCTGAAAGGTCAATCAGAAATTAAAAGGGATGTTCTTTTGGGCAAAATGTCATAGAACATTTTTAATTTCTGATAGACCTTTCAGAAACACCCTGTATATCTCACGTCTAAGTTAACAACAATCATTTGGTTTGAAATGGTACTACTTCTTTCCTTATATGGGTTTTTCAGGTTAGCTCTGGCGGCTTTGCACAACAATGAGAACAGTTTCAGATGTCAAAAAGAAAATGCCAATGGAGAAATGCGCTACAAAACCAAATTTCCCAAAGCGAAGAAAGGGCGCTGTATTGTATCTGCAGTCAAAGAAGAGGCCACATATGGTACAATATTTGTCCTTCAGTCAAAAAAAGTTCTAATTATAATTTTTAACAGATTACGAGGATCAACTAATTGAATTAGTTTTTGAAAGGAGAAGTGAATTTCCATCTTACGAAGAAGCAAGATTAAATCTAGAAATGCAACCAAATCTTGTGCCTCCTCCTTTGTCAAACACTTACATCCAACCACCTAAAGCTGAATTAATTAGAAACCATGTTTCTAGATTCCAAAATTAAGGCTGATGACACTGAATTTTTTAATTTTTAAAATATTGTGTTATTTGAGTGCAGTTAATGCACTTTTCATATTACTAAATAAAAAAATACTAAAACTATGTTTTAATTTCATTCATCAAATCATAAAACTTTTAGGAACTTTTATTGAGCAATAATTTGATTTAGTAGTATCACAAATTTAATTTTATGACTTAACAATGTAGTATCACAAATTTAGTTTTAAGACTTAACAATATTTTAGTTTATCTTGGAAGATCAGAAATAAGATTTAGTATTTTAGTTTTTAAATATCACAAATTTTAGCTTTTACTTTTGACTTAGAAAGTTAAGACTAACAATATTTTAAACTCAATTTTTGGTTTAAACATATACAAATCCTTTGTATATCAAGTTTGGGGCAGGAAATCTTTCCCTTATCTTATTAACAACACAAGCTGGTATAATTACCCTCTGGCGTTTACCCAAGTGTTGATAAACAAACCGGACGAATTGTCGGTATGCTGTGTAACGATGTCTCCTAAAACGTATTAATAGCTAATTAACCTGGTAGTTTAACAATAAAAACTAATATCGTACTCGGCAGTAATCATGTTCCTATCATTCACGCCAAATCTTCTCATGTCCGCTCTTACATACGCGTTGTAAGCCGTCTTTAAAACTTCTTCTTCAAGACAGTTCAAAGAAAAGCCCACATGTTGTGTTACACAGAGGTGCCCACCTTCATTGGATTTTCTTTTAACTGCTACTTGTTCACAGCAGCAGATACATTCTTCAGGGCTTCCCAGAACAACACAATTTTGACAGGTACACCTTCCAAATATACACTAATTAAGGCTGAGTTCATTCAAACTAAATTAAAATTGAAAATCCAATTACCATGTTCTGACATTCGTCATTCTATTTTCTATATCCATGGCACTCTCATCAGATTCTTCGCCCGAATCCCTATTTATAATTTCTTCATCACTGGATGAGTCAGTTTTCGGTTCAAATTGATAAGGCTCAACGTTATTAGCCATAACTATTAAGTTATAAAACTTAAATGTGCCGTACATTCCCAAATTATAACAAGAGAACAGTGGGTTACAGCCTCGTCTGAGTCGTCTCTATCAAAAAATCCGCCGTATTTGTCTCCGACTACGTCACGCGGCTAGGGGGTGGCTAGATACAAATTCCCGCGGTTTTCGTGCATTCTGTCGTCTGCTAAAATTCGATCTAATTTAAAATATTAATTAACAAGTTGGGAAAACCAAAATATTACCTCTCCGTGTCAAGAAGATTATATAAACTTAAGTATCCAATGAAAACGTTATTATGTTTCTGAGTTGGGGTTTCCCATTTTTGTTGTTGTTTTGAAAAATATATCGCAATGCACGGGCCTTGATAGATATAGGAGGCAATGAATGAAATATATCACAATGTACGGGCCTTGATAGATATAGGAGGCAATGAATGAAATATATCACAATGCACGGGCCTTGATAGATATAGGAGGCAATGAAGGAAATATATCGCATGCACGGGCCTTGGTAGATATAGGAGGCAATGATAATCTCTCTCTTTGCACGAGAGGTTTATCTTTAATATTTAAATAAATATAATTATTTTTAATTATTTTAATCTTCAATAATTAACATTAATAATAGTTAAATCGTTTAAAATAAAGTTATACCTATTATCTTCTCAAACTTTGCTAATATTGACGTTTAAAGTGAAGGGTACCCCTCTTGCCCGCTTTTTTGAAATTTGGGGTATATATACGATTCGTTTCCATTATAATAGTAAGGAAAAAGCGCAATTGCGAAAACCTTTGGTGGCGATCCCACCTCAGGGAGGCTAGACGTTTCTCGTAACCCTAGCTGATCGCCGCGTATATCCTAAAACCAAACGATGATAATGGAGTAGAAGCCAATGATACAGATTGGTGTCTATGTGGAATAGACGGAAGACCAGTGGATGGTGGTGTTAGAAGCCAGTGTAAGTGCAGACTGGTGTCAATGTGGGATTGACAAAGAACAGAAAATGGTGGTGATTAGAAGCCAGTAAGAACAGACTGCTGTCCGTGTGGGATGGACAAAGACCAGAAGATGGTGGTGTGAGAACTCAAGTAGAGGAGCCATTTCCGTGACTGTGGAAGCAGTTCGGAAATGGCGAACACGTTTGCTCCGATACGCAAACTGCGAACGCGGTCACGTGGGTGTAACAACGGACAGACAGACAGACACACAGACAGACACACACACAGACAGACACACACACAGACACGGCCGTTACAGAACCTCTCCTGGACTACGTCACACGGAGAGGTAAAAATTGGCGGGTGTTTTCGGGAAGGGAATATTATTTTCGTGTATTTTAATGTTGTATCTATCATTAGGTAAAATTAAATTTTTGTGTGCAGGTAGACTTTAAGATATTGTGTACGTTTTGGGTATAATGTGTCGGTAATTCTATAGGTTCTGCAAGCTCTTTCTACACCTATCCTACACACTGAGAAACTAATGTCAAAGAAACAATAGTTTTCACCATGTTTTTGATTGTTTAATGCTGTTATCCAGAAAAACCTCTAACAAGCCTTAATATATACAGGTAGTCGCTGTTTTTCGAAATTACATTACCTTAATTTTAAATATACAGCAAAACATTGCTTTTTTATGTTAACGACTGTGGAAAAAACAGCTAGTTTTTATTTCTCAAACGGAAGTGCAGGATATGTTATTATTAATAGAACGTTGCTGTTTTCCGAAAAAAGTATTCTGCCGTGAATAATTAAAAACACAGATAGTTACACTATTAAGTATAAATTAAACCTATATTTTACTGTATAATCCACCGTAAATTAAAGTTTTGCATACTATAATTTGAACATTAAGTACTTTACTTTAAACCTTGAAGCACTTTATTTTAAACCTTGAAACGCTTTAGTTTAAACCTTGAAACGCTTTAATTTATACCTTGAAGCAATATAACCTATTCTTACCTAACCATGCTAAGCCTTTTGGAGAAGGTCCGTGTTTATTATGAAAGAACCCATATGAAAATAAAAATATTTTGGAAAGTCAGTGAATTGCTAATTTTAAAACCAATTTTTTTAACTTTGCAATCTCTTCTTCATTAAAATTTCAACCTACTTATTTCTAAAATTGACCGAAAATGTACAAAACGTGTTAGGCTACATTCTTAAAAGCGTTATGCGACACTCTTAAAAGCGTTATGCGACACTCTTGGAGTGGCGTCGCTAGGCTTTTTATGGGGCTATAGCGCCCCCAAATTTCAAAGTTAGCCCCTCAAAATAATCCGTACACTAACTTCTAAATCGTCGACTTTAGTTATACAGTTAGAGAAATTTCCGCTTCAAAAACCTCGTTAGTGTCAAACTGTTCCAAGTTCGCGCACTTCCAGGGATTTTCTTTTCTTTAAATATGGTAGAGTAGATTAGGTCAAACGCGTTTCTTGTGCTCGAAAAACTCTTCGTGAAAAGAGATTATTAAATTTAACGAATACGTGTGTATATACTGCTGGGATATTAGGGCCTCCAAAACCAATTTAATACCCGATGCATTTATACAAATTTATAACTTTCTGCCTTTTTCAGAAGTTATTAAGTCGGTGAAAATGACCAACTTACCATGCAGTTTCAAGCTGGATTTGAAGTCGAACAAGTGGCCAACTTTTTATGTAGTTTCACATTAATGCGAGAACTACCCTTGTTTGTTAGAACTGTCCTCTTATGTTCTCTCAAGGTTGAACCTTGCTAAGCATATAGCGCTATTTGCTGATAAATCAACCACTCGGGAAGGTGTCATGCGACACTCAGAAAGCGTTATTTAAACTCGGAAAGGTGTTATGCTGTACCCTTTAAGGAATTTCACAACACTCATAAGGGAGTAAAAATTAACTTTTATTTCGATATAAGAGTTAAAATGGTGTTAAACTGAAACTCTGTAGCACCATTTTATTCTTATCTTTGACACTAATTGCTCAAATAAGTGTTATTAAACCCTTTCTGGGGTGTAAATGAACACTTGTAATGGTGTCAAATTTGGACCCATATAAACTACTTTTAAAGGTGTTAAAGCACACCGCATTTTCTTAGAGTTTATAACAGCAACCAGTATAAATCTACCCTAATGGACAGTCTGTTAAAAACAGCTAGTCCTCTTGTATAAATGACAAGTTGCATCTTAACCAACAGAGCTTAATGTTTTTAATAAAGGTTTGAGTGCTTTTAGTTTAACAGCAAAGAGAGTCTTTATCAAAATAAGCTCCGGGATTTAAAACTGTTCTAAGAGCTGTTATTTTTACAGCAACCCTATTTTTTTAGTGTACTATAAACGGTTTGAAACAGCATGATGTGTTTTTATTTTCACAGCAATCCACGTTTTAATCCAGAGTGCTTAGTGAGTTTAAAACCACATATTTTGCTCTTAGTTTTACAGCAGCAGAAATTTTATGTAACTGTGATTTATTGGTAGTAAAACAGCATATAGTGCTGGTTTTTTCATTGACCCCTACAATAAAATCAACGGTTAAGACTGTCTTTGAAACAACCTCTGAAGCGGTTATTTTAAAAACTACGAACGCCCCTGAATACACGAACAATTAATACTTAAATATGTTAGTTCCACTGTTTAGAAAAACAGTATTGTTGACGGTATTAAAAACAGGGAGGATGTGCAATTAAATTAACATCATCGTGATGGCATACGCTTTTGCCATTACCATAGTGTTTATTTTACAGCATTTTTATTCTGTGTGTAACTGTAATGCTATACTGTATAGGATTGTGAGGTCTCCATGTATGCTTATGTCATACTAAAGAACCAGTTTTAATTGAGATAATGTTTACGTCGTTTATTGAAAACTAAACTACGGTGATGTTCTAGGTGTACTTATGTTCTGTATTGGTTATCAAGTTACTGAGTTAGAACAATAGTACATTTTAATATCAAAAAAGAAGAAATACGGCAGTTTTTACATAATTTTGTCGCACATCAATAAGCTATAATTAGTTAAAATTAACAAATATTACTAAAAAAACTCAGAACATAAGGATTACAATAGTTTTGATACGATGTGAAGAATAAGTACAATTACTTGAGTTAAAAATGCAAAATATTACTAAAAACATGAGAAAATACGATTTACATAGATTTTGATACGATTTGGCGAATAAACATAATTAGGTCGTTATTAAACTAAAAATCTTCATAACACTGGCTTTGATAGCAAAACAATAGACTAAAATGGAAAATTAATACAAACGCAATACTAATTTTTTTATACTAATAGACTAAAATGCAAAATTAATACAAATTCAAAAAAAATCATAGTACAAGATGATTAAGCACATAGACATTTACAATCATAGACAATATAACAATATTACCACATGCGAGCTTATTAAGCGCATATATTTACATGTTCCTTCATAGAAAATTTAGCAATATTATATTACTACAAGAGAGGTTATTAAGTGCATATATTTTGCATAAACACGTAAGAAAATATAGCAGTATTATGTTACTAATTACAAGATGATTCAAAGTTTCAAAGTATATTTTGGCATAGTTTAGTACAAAAGCTCATGAGTATATATATTGAAAAAAAAACATATACCATTGGTACTCTTAACAAATTATAATGGTTACGATTTTGTGAATAAATACAAATACTAGGTTTTATACGATTAAACTAAACTTCTCATACGATAGATAAAAAATGTTTTCCATAAGAATTTTACAGACAAAATTACTGAAATACGCTTAAATGCACAAATATTACTAAAATCGCTGCGTATTCGTTAAAATGTTGTTACATGCTAATAGTTGAAATACAAAAATATTACTAAAATCGCTGCGTATTCGTTAAAATGTTGTTACATGCTAATAGTTGAAATACAAAAATATTACTAAAATCGCTGCGTATTCGTTAAAATGTTGTTACATGCTAATAGTTGAAATACAAAAATATTACTAAAATCGCTGCGTATTCGTTAAAATGTTGTTACATGCTAATAGTTGAAATACAAAAATATTACCAAAAATTATACTTTAAATATTAATTAAAATACTGATACTAGGTGTCTAAAATATATACAAGTAACTCATGTTAAAAAAGTCAATGACTCTATTTAATATAACCGTAGGGGGCAGTTTTATAGTCAGATATTATTCTAACTTTATCCACTACGACCTGATATGTTTTAGTCTGAGTGATAGTGATCAGAGTATGATCTGGAAGACGTCTGATTTGTGGGCCAATAGGGACTTGAACCGAGTTCAGTAGAGGTTCACCGTCGTTGTTTACTCCCAGTAGTTTCTTCATTGTTTCAAAATTTATATAATTTTCAGTAGAGGTGTTTAAATAAAATCCTTTAACTTTTATGATATTAGTTTTAGTGCCGGTTTTGGGGTCTAGAATGTCCATAGAATAGTTCTTGGGTCCAGCACTCCCCCATTCACAAATATACGCATCTTGTCCATAGGATTCTTATTCATTTTTTAGTTCCCCTAAATAATCGCCTGTGGGTAGCAAATGAGCGCCGTCTGGCGAGAGGTACACTAAACTATCCGTGTCATAATAAAAACAAAGCTCTCCGACCTTTTCAAGATGTTTTAGTAAGTGTAATCGGGCCATAGCTGTTGTGTAACAAGCGATAACTACGTTTGTGTGTTTGTGCACAATCTCGTTTTCTAGAATGTGTTCGTATTTTACAAGTACTGTACTTTCGTTGATTGTTAATAAACTTTTAACCTCTATATCAGGATTTAATATTAATCCATATAATTTGTGGGCATCTTTGATTAATTCGGTAGAGGTGTGTCTGGTTTTTTGGCCAAATTTACCCCAAAAAGAGTTGAGCATAAGTTTGCTAAGGCATCTGAGACCTTAATTTTTCTCTACTTTAGTGATATCCAGTTCCACACCCTCTTCGTCTTTGAAACTTTTAACGTAGTTCTCTCTATCTTCTTGAGTCTGGCAATCTGCAGGGAAGCCACTGGCTTGGGTTTTATACTCTAAAAAGGTATTAACATAATCTTTAAACAGTCCTCCCTGTTTTGTTCTGGGATCGTATTGCGTCACTTTGTATGACCAAGCCTCGTACATTCGTGTGATTGTGTAACCATTCTCTACTGCATGGCGTAACTCGTCGACCACCCATGTGCCACGCAATTCTCTTTGTTCTGGAGTATGTTCACAATCACCTTGAAACTGGGTTTTACAACATGTGTAGCATAACGGAAATGTTAATTTCCCGTTAATACGAGCAGGCAAAACGGGATGAATCAGGTTTTGGGCCGGTAAGACGTCACACTTAAGAAGACCATCAAACGAAAATATGTCTGGAAATTTGTCTAATATGATTTCAGGATGTCCTATAGGTATCTTGGTGGTTTTGTTGATGAAAGGGTATAAACTTGTGAAATCCACGTAATGAATACGCTCCGATCCTGTTGTTTTATGATATAGTTTTGTCGCGCAATATCTCCCCCCGAAGAATGCATCACGGTGGTCTAATCTTTTTACTATTTTAGGCATAATATCATTACATTTTAAAAACTCTTATTTCTGGTTTATTTACTTTTTCCTTCTGCCATTCACACTCCCATTTGACATGTACTTTATAGTTGAGGGATTCTAACTTGGCTAACATGATCATGCTTCTAATATATCTAGAATTCAAAGTTTGCGCAGGGTCTCCGTGCAACGGCTTGTTTCTGTTTAAGGGAAAGTGTATTTTACACCCATGATAGAAACACCCCCAGTACTCGAATATTTCCTGATTGATTGCGCAAAAACCATCTACTTTGAGTTTTTGAATTCTGATTTCCTTACCTCTAAAGGATGATTGGATAGATGTATTTCGTTTGTGCGCTGTCCACTCTAACCATTCTATAGCTCCTATTGACTGATTTTCGCTAAGTCTATAATAATTAGCGGGTATAATGCCTATAGTATCAGGTTTAAGATAATTCCTGCGAAACACGTAAGAGCAAACGCCGGGAAGAATAATTGCGCCGCAATTAAATGGATCTACGCCCGTTACTTTAAAGAGTAGTGTACGAAATGTTATACATCCAAAGAATAGTAAAACCGTATCGTTCTCACAATAATAATTGAGATCCTTCAAGAAGTTGAAACCTTTACCTTTACTATCTTCGGAGCTATGCCATTTTAAGAAGGCATCTAAATTTTTCCTTGTAAAATATTGACAACCATACGCTTCTATAGGGGGAGATTAGTTTCTATAACATAGTTGGTTTCATCCTGTCTGTTAACATCAAAACTATGTTCTATTGCGTTGAATAAAAAATGTGGAAAATACCCTTTGGCTGCGTTGGGTATACCAAAAGTAGCGGGAAACTTTGCTAAAGCTACAGGGATGAAATTATAAGAATCCAGAAATAACAAGTTAAACAATTTCATTTCTAAAATTCTAGTTCCGTTAATTTTCAAAGACGGAACGAATTTCTCATCTCGATTAATTATTTCTCTAATAAGTAGTTGGTTATCACAATTACTTCCAAAATGTGACAGTATGATGACGTTCTTAACGGCATGCAATTGCATTAAATAATCTAAAAATAAAGCAATAGGATTACCGCCTGAAAAGCGTTGTTTACGCTTACCAAACTGACTACATATAATACAACTAAAGTTTACAGAAGTTTCATTTATACAATGCTCACACACGGTTATGCTGACTAATAGGATAGCCTGGTGTTCGTAGGCTCCTAACTTTTCTTGACATACTTTCGTTTGTATACATTCTACGTCAAAGAAAATGTACATAAGGTTTGGATGATTAAGTTTAGGTTTCTTAACAGAGGGCACTTCCAGAGGTTTATCTTGGATAACCTGGATATAACATAAGTGATTGCTGGGCTGATATTTCTTACAGACCTGACAAAATATCTCACCACACTTATGCATTTCGGTTCTTCGAGAAAAATCAATAATATTTAAACAGTCTTTACAATGAAAAAGACGCTCACATAGCGGTTTTTTACTGCTGGAAGATGCTAAGTGGCTTTGATAGCAGTCATCGCCTAAGAACTTTCGTAAACAAGACTCACAAGCTATCTTGGGGCCTTGACAGGTAGTGGGTCTCATGCATCTGAAACAAAAGTCATTACATTTATGGGACTGTATTCGCCAATACGGTACAAGACATTTTTCACAGAATCGATCGTGATTAAAAAGGGGTTTTAAATTTGTAATAACATTATAATGGTTATTTTCCTTTAGTAAATAGAGTCGGGGCCTAGTATCATCGGGATCGTTTTCACCTAAAATCAAGATAGGAACACTATTTTCAAATTTGTAGACGAAAATCGAATATTTATTTAAATAAATTTTGAACTTTTGAAACAATTCGGCAGTCCCACACTCACTAACCCTTACGTCTGCCTTACGACATAGGTCTAAAGCAGCCTCTTTTTGTGATTTATTCCCCGGTCTTGCCCTAGATATAGCCTCGAATTGAGTTTTTAGAGCTTCTGTTGCATCGTCTGTGGAAGCTCGATGCGATATAGCCACACAAAGGGCTCTAGCTTGACAGAGATTATCTGAATTGACTATGCGTACAATACCTCGTCTATCTTTACAGAATAGATTGAAAGGTTTAATACCTCGGCCTTCAGAGCGCCCTTGGCCCTCAGGCATTCGTACAATGCTAAAAATAATTTTAACAGGACCTAGGAAAAATGCTTCTTTTCCTCATCATAAAGCATAACACTAAGCTGGTCAAAGAGAATATTAGGGTCGACTTGATCTGCTCTTCTAAAAGATAATTCTAGTTCGGATCTGCAAATATTTGCCTCACTCTTTAAAGTAATTTGGACGTAGTCTGTAGGCCTGTACTTACTAAGAACGCATTCCGTTACGGTACATACACTAGCGACGGGATCTACAGTAACTCTAAGAACTACCTCCCGACCATACATGTTAAAATGTTCGTAAAATTTCTCACTTTGTCCTATTATCTCGCAAGAAGGTACGTTTTCAATAGGTGTGGGCTGGTCCGTTTCTCCTCCTCCCCATTGTACGTCGATATCATCGTCAGAAAGCGCCTCTTCAGATCCGTGCTCCCTCGGTAAGGTATCGTTCAATAGTGTCTCCTCTGTGTGTGGTTCTTGATCTTTTCCGTCTAAAAATGCGGATCTTTTCCGTCTAAAAATGCGGCTATCTCTTTGTCATATAGCGAGCTGTTGAAGTCGGCAATTTGAGCTTCCTGCATACCAAGCTCAATTTCTTCTTGTCGTTTCGCTAGACGATCTGTGTATTAATTTCTTAAGGGACTAGGAATTAGGTTCCTTAAGTTTTCCAATTCTTCTATGGTGGTACAGTCCTCTGGTACTCGAGCGACTGTTTTCATATAATCGAGTAAGTCGAGGCAAGCTCGAATAGCATTTAAGTCATCTTGTACTACAATCTGTGGTAGAGTTTGAGATCCGTACACCGGATCTATTCGCAGATAGGCGCATAGGTAGAAATAAAACTCGTATACTAAACGTAACGGCCAGGGTCTATTTATATTCAGTTCGTTCAAAGTTGTACTAAGAGTTTCAGGATCCATGTTTATCTCTCGGTGTTTGAAGATCGACTGCGTATTTTGATCATTTCCTTAGCCCCTTTTATACTAAATTTCATAATAAAAACGCTCACATTCCTCAATAATTTAACAATAGCCTTTATTGCTTATCAGTCACCAGATGTTTTGCACTCAAGGCATTTCGGACCCATGCCTGTTAATAGTTTACCAATTTTATAACTAAAGAACGTTGGATTTGCTTTTTGTCAAATAAATTGTCAACAAAACAGCGGCCTATAAATAGAATTTTGTTATAAACACCGCAAATAAGGGACAATTTTATTGGGGTAATAAATGAAAAACATGGTGTGTAAAAAGTTTCTAGAGATTCTCAATTGTGACAATATCCTTTGGCATCTTCATGTCTGTTAAATAATAACGTTCCGAATTTCTCTAACAGGTCATAAGAACCATTGTATATTTTCCAAAAAATGCTACCTTAAGCTAACGAAATTTCTTAAAAGACACGCCCACATTCCTCAATCGTTCAACAATAGCCTTTATTACCTGATCCTATCAGTCACCAGATGTTTTCACACAATGCATTTCGGACCCATGCCTGTTAATAGTTTACCTATTTTATAACAAAATAACGATGGATTTTTTTTACGTCAAAAAATTTGTCAACAAAGGAGCGGCCTATAAATAGAATTTTGGTATAAACACCGCAAATAAAGGACAATGCTTGTAATAAATCAATTAAAAAACAGGGTGTGTAAAGCGTTTCTAGAGATTCTCAATTGTGAAAATATCCTTTGATATCTTCACATTGTACACTTTTCAAAAAGTTATTTTTAACTCTACCTTAAGTTATCCTATGACCAGATAGTTTCTCACGGTCATGAATAACACTATGATTATGTAGGCAAGAAGTAGGTCTATTCAATTAAAAAAGGCAATGAATCACAAAGTAAATTCCAATGATAACAAATGCTTGTTATCGAATTTATTCCCTATTTTTGCCTACAGCTAAGTAGTTAGGTACTAAAGGAACGCTTTTTTAGACTTCTACAAGAGTTAATAGAACTTTATCATTTTATGCCTGAACGTGTTTATGGAATAGGTGATTTCTAATCAGCCCGGTAGCGACTAGACACTTAAATATAACATATTTAATTCCTTAAGAGGCCAAATTTCAAAACTTTTAAAGAAGAGACAGCAGAGCGGGGTTTTATTCGTTACATGCCGATGATCTAGTCCAGCGCTTCGAATGCAACTGCATTTTATTAACCTGGAAACCCACCGATAATCCTTACGAAGAACATTTGAAACATTTCCCTAAGTGCAACTTTATCAGAGGTAGGCACACAAAAAACATACCCTTTAGCATAGATAAAACAGAGACGTACACCAAGTCAATAAATAACAAAATCACGATCTAGGAAAGAACCCTTCGAAGACACGGAAGAAATTTATCATACCTTTAAAGTATCTCTCTCTCACGCACACAGGGTTATCCTGGAACTGTCACAGCTGCACCTGTATCGCCGGGTACGGTTTTTAGAAGTCCCCGCACAACACGCAAGGGTGTACGAAGGACGGGACAATATACTGTTCGAAGGCTTTCGTGCACTCGTGCAAACCCTCTCGTTCCCGTGAACGAGAGGGGGGCGGCACCCCCAAAAAATAAATAAAAATGTAAAAAAAATTTTTTGTAAATATTTTTTTTAAAATAAAAAAATTTAGTTTTCGCTTTATATACTTCTCTCTTTATTTAAATTAAGCTTATATTTTTTAGCGTCAAAGTTTTTTAGGCTTAAATAGCAAAAGAAAAAAGATATGTTTAGTATTAGTTATATACAAATGGACCAGTTTTTTCGGATTTAAATTCAATTTATTTTAAACACCAAAAAAAAACAAATTAGCAAGTAGATATAAATTAAAAATGAGTTAATAAATGCATACGGGTTTTTAAATAAGTTATCTGACCCGAAATTACAGAAAATAAATTATAATTATAAAAATAATTTTCAAGATTTTCTTCTTGAAGAACATTGTTGAATTTCGTCACGACCTGGTACGACGTTATAAAGTTGGTGAAATACCCCACCACGGCATCGAATTTCTCGGGTTGGCCATCCAAACACGGTATGCGTTCGTAATCAGTGTTGTTCTTAGCAATTTTGGAAATGTACTTTTCTCAACTCTAAAACGTACTTTTCCAGAAATTAGGGGGGGAAAACGTACTTTTAACTTTCACCCCCTCCGAAACGCTTAGCGCGCCATCTAAGATACAAAATATCTTAAATATAATTATAAGATTATTTTTTATATTAATTTATGGAATATTATTTATTTTATTATAATTGTTTTATATAATATTATTTAATATAAATTAAGTTATTTTATATACTAAAATAAAAAGCGGCACGATTACATGTATTTAAAAGGTTCATTTTTAAATACTGAGACATTAATTTCCTCGTCGTTATTCGAAAAAGTGCAAAATCGTCCCCCAAAAAAATTAAAAAATACTTCCCATTCTAGAAATTCCAAAAAGTACTAAATAACCTACCAAAAATACAAAATGTATTTTTCGTACTCGAAATTTGAAAATGTACTAAAAAAGTACATTTGTACTACCAAGAACAACACTGTTCGTAATCCCCGTATAAATTATCATAAATGGCGTTATAAAATTCTATGATAATATCCGCCATGTGTGTAAACACAATTTCATGGTTACTTAGCTTAATGAGATGCTCCTTTACAGCTCCCGAAACGCTGTTCAATGCCGCTGTTTCCATACTATTCAAAACAATAGAGTCCTCCTTTATTAAGTCTTTAATGTGGCATGTGTTATGATATGCCACAATCGTTATCTTTTCATTGGGGTTATCGTTTAACACGATTTCAAAATTGTTGGCTTCATGGGCAGCGGTCCAACCTGCTAAAACGGGCAAACGGGGAACCAGCTTTTCCCATGTACTTGCGGAAAGGGCAAAGCTTTTTACAGATTGTCTCCGGCATAGACGAACTTCGGGATCCAGCGTACCGTTTACAAACCCAGTTGTTAAGAACAACTCTTTCGAGATGTGGAATCTCCCGTTAATTTTACGTTCGTTAGTTAAATCTTCCTTTTCCCACCTTCTTGATTTTCCATGTTGCAGGTTTAAGGTCTTCTCGAATAATGATGCTCTACTCTATTGAGTCAGGGGGTTTTTATACAACATTTTGTTACGTAGCTATTGCGAAATATCTATTGTCCTTGACTGTTCCATTGTTAGACTGTAAGCATATTTTTATGACAAAGTTCTGAAGATTAAGGAATTCCAGCACTCCCAAGATCAATAAAATAAATAATACAATAAGTAGTTTTTGGGGATTAATCTCCAAGATCTGACGTATTCTTGTCAACCTTGGTGTACTTGACTCCATAACAATTCATGGCATACAATGGGGATGGGAGAGTGTAGCAACCTCCAGTACATAATGGTAACGGACCCTTCAGCGTGACAGAGAGAGTTATTTTTACAATCATTTTATTTTGCCCTCAAGATATCTATTGACCTCCACCCCCATGGCTCGAGTATACACCGTATAGGGAATGTATCACAAATTCTTAATAGGTGTTAAATTTTTATTTAAATTGAAAATAATTGGTGAAATTTTGCTAAATCAAAAGGTTTTTTGGTGAATTTTGATAAATTTAGCTAAAATTTAACTCAACGTTTTTAACAATTTGAAATGTTTTTCAAATGACGCATTTTGTTTCGGTAAAATGTAATCTAGATGACTGATTTCGTGTCGGTGGTCTATACATTTCCCCATGCATTCCTATGGGTTTTTAGGTAATGTAAATTAACGTTTTCGTGTCGGTCAATTGTAACCTAAATGATCAAAAACGTTTCGATTGTCTTTTACTTCTAACACGAAATGCGTTGCGAATACATTACCGGATTTACGTTTTCCACAAATTTTTGATTACGCTGCCGATAATTTTGATAAATATAGTACGTTTAGGTTAATGCTTCGGTCTAATGATATATTGTCTTTCTGTTAACGCTACAAAAACATAACTCGTTGAGACTTGTCAGGATAATGCCTTCAGGGCAAACACCTGGAAACAATTAAATGTTTCGTGGTAGATTGAGTCACCAAATAACAAAGCAATAAATCCGAAAATAGATTCCATTCATAGCAATACAAATGGTACGACCCCCCCTAAACCCATTAAGACACGACTTTATAGTAAAAATAAAAACGGATGGGGATAAATTCTTTTGTTCTAGTTCTGCCCCTTTTTTTGGCCATAGACCAGTCTGAACGATGTTACGTATAAATATTACGTATGAATAAAAAGCCGATGGAATGTCTTAACACGTTTGTGTGAGTCATAAATCACTCAGATTCCATTGATAACAATACAATTGGTTCGACCAAGCCCCCTTTTAAGGCCCTAAACCACCTGGTTGGTGGTCCACTTAAAGAAAAATAAATTCCATTGATAAGAATACAAGGAATCAATTGGCCCTGCCCCCCTCCCCCTATCTCAAAAAATCTAGACACGTTTGAATGTGTTTACGTATAAATAAAAACAGATAGGGGATAAATACTTTTGTTATGTACCAAGTTCGACCTCCTCCCCCTTAATGTCATATAACCTACGTTTGGAGGGTGATCCCAAAAGGGTATTTTGTAAACTATAGAGAGTCACTTTCAATTCCGAATTCTGGAGAGAAAGGTTGGTTACAAGGCTAGTAAGAAATCATGTGTTTCCTCCGATGCGCGTTACGTAATATGTAATTCTTTTTTCGTAAAAATATCCCTTAAAATGTGTGCTAATTAGAAAATATATGAAACAGTCAAGCTATATTCGTGTATACTTTAGTTAGGATCAGCATTTTATGATGTTTTTTTTAGTACTACTTTGCATTTTAACTCCAGTAATTGCACTTATTCTTCAAATTCGTATTAAAACTAATGTAATCCTTATGGTCTGATGTTTTAGCAGTACTGCTTCATTTTAACTACTTATCAAATACTAAAATGTGTAAAAACTGTCGTAATTCCTCTTTCATGTTGTTAAAATGTACTGTTGTTCTAGCCCATGTATCTCGTTTACTAACTATAACACCCTACTGTAGTACCGCGTAGTAACTTAATTTGTACCCTTTTGCAATGTAAACATATCTCAATTAAAACTAGTTCTTTAGGATTACATAAGCCTACATGGAGAGACCTTAAAACCGTACAAAGAACAACATTACGGGAAGGGTGTGTTTAGAAAGAGCCTACTGAATCCGTAGAATTACCATTAAATCATAACATAAATGTACACAATATCCTAAAGATACACCTAATAATAACAATACAAAACATACACCCTTACTGTAGAACTTAGTCGCTGCTCAATTTTCAATAAACTACGTAAACCTAATCTAGTTCTTTAGTATAACATAAGCATACATGGAGACCTCAAAATCCTATACAGTATAGCATTACAGTTAGGATAGGTGTTGAAAGAGCTTGCAGAACCTATAGAATTACCGACACATTATACCCAAAACGTACACAATATCTTAAAGATACACCAAAATAATACCACTAGCGCTAAGGGAAACTTAGTGCGTTCAACATCAATAAATTACGTGACATCGTACCAATACACTAAAAATAAATTCAAAATTCCTGCCATCACCATCACGTGACACGTGACGTTATCAATTCCTCTCAGCCCCCCCCCCCTCAGGACGATACACACATGACAAATCATAAAAATCAAACAGATCTCCCGCCACCATAGGGGGAAGACAATGGTTATGCATAACAATGATTATGCACCCCCCCCACCCGCTCAACGCAGCCCCCCCCTTCAGGCACTGCACTACCTAGAGGGAAAGAGAAAAAAGGGGGGGTAGTAATGAAACCCCTACAAACAGATCGACTTTATACGACAGTTTTTTTATTATACGCCAGTGAACTGGCGTATACAGGCAACAACTAGCGTATACTGGCGTCTATACTCTCTGTCGTGTTTGGAAGCCAGAAGGTACAGACAGATGTCCATGTGGAATGGAGTAAAGATCCGATGATGGTGGTGTTTAGAAGTCAGAAAGTACAGACTGGTGTCCATGTGGGATGGGCAAATGACCGGATGATGATGGTGTGTAGAAGCCAGAAGGTACAGACAGGTGTCCTTGTGGGATGTAAAAAAAACCAGAGTAAGGTGGTGTTAGACCGACAATGGAGTAGTAGCCAGTGTAAGTGGAATACAATTTTCTATATTTCTGGGAACTGTAAATGTGGTCCGGAAATTGAGAACACATTTTCTCCGATTTGCAAACTGCGAACGAGGTCCCCTGGGTTGTAACATCTGACTGACAGGTAGGCAAACACACCCACACACAGATGCATCGAAATTAGAACCTCTCCGAGTGACGTATGTAAAGGGTTGGTTACATGCTAAACTTTAAAAAAACGTCTAAAACGTTAGTCGGACACTATTTACATACATTTTTAGTTAGTTCAATAAATAATTGTTACATTAGGTCAATAAATTATTGTTACACTAGGTCAATAAATTATTGTTACAACGATAATATGGTCAATCACAGGTAACTGCAGGAATAAGTTACAACCAGTCTGTCTCACTGCCTTTCTCATTCTTAGACTTTTTGAGCCTTACGCACACTATTCTATATCTCCATTGCTCACATTCGTCTAGTTTTAAGGATCGTTGGGTCTAATGTGGCACGTGAAATTAATTTATTCCCGTAGGCCACAACATTCCGAAGTCAATAGCAGTTCGCATCAGCGTGGGGTTCTTTCTCTTAATAACTGTGATTCTCATCAACTTGTTAGCCAGTTTCATGAGAGCCAACTACATAACTCAAAAAGTTGAAAATGTCAACACTCTTGCGGACTTCATGAAAGTTCCAAACGTTTTGGGGGGTCCTTCACGTATGGGAACGCAAAGCAGCCCTATTTGTGAATCGGTACCTAATATTTTATTTGTATAATGATATCGAAAAGTTATTTTACTACAATTTTAACCTTTAGTAAACGCAATATTATCTTCCGTTCACGTCTCATTTTCTTTAAATACTGCTTAACACTCAATAGCCAAATACATTATAAATGATCCATATAGCACTTATATTAAGATTATTTCTAGAATAGGCAAAAAAGTCTTGCTTTTCAAAAACATCGCTCTGCTTCTCTAGCCGTATTTTTGAAAAATTCGACCTCTAACCTCAGAATTTACCGCAACATTTGTTTATTTCAGAAAAACCATGACATAATCACTTTCTGCAAGTTTCTTGATAAAAATGTAAAACGAAGACTCAATTACAATTTTCTCACAGAGCCATGTGTAGGGTTTTTTGATTTGGAAAGCATAATGTTTTTTATTGAGCGTGAAGGCCCAAAGTACAAAAAACGGCTTCATCTTGGCTCGATTCAGTACTTATGCGAACCGAGGGTGTTTTTCACATTTCCCACTCTGCCACCAGAAGCCCTCAAGCTCATCAACAGAAGGTTTGCTTTTCTAGAGCTGTAATTTAAATCATTACCCTGTCAATATAAAAATTTAACTATATTATCTTCATTAGACTGCGCTCTTTCGTTGCAACCAGTCAAGAGACTCCCTGGCGTCGCAAAATTGAGAGACACTTCGGCGGGAACGATCAAGGATCTGCAAATGAAATTCACGCCATCACCTGGAAAGAAATTCGAATGGCCTTTGCAATCTGGGCAGTAATGTTAACAGTCGCTTCTATCGTGGTTGCATTCGAGCTACTGACAATGATCCTGTTTCAATCGCAGAGCACCCAAGGAAAAAAGTTCCCAATTTAATTACAATTTTCTTTTTTTGTCGTGAAATTTGGATATAGTCCCATAGCATATGTTGTATGAAACATACACTGTTTAGAATATAACTAGCTATTTTTTGGAGTAAGAAAATAATTTCCAGGTTACTAAGATGTATTTTGGCGTATTATATATCAATGAGCACCTATCGGACCCATAGATTAATATTTTTAATGTAAGAAGAACATATTTTGATGAATACCTCTCATTGAGCACCTAATAATATTTAAAAAAATGTATAATCGAAAAAATACTGCGATGTTCACTAATCGGACCCAAATTATTAATGGTTGAAATGAAGCTATATGAATTTGGAGGAAAGTTTCAATAATTACTAACTGGGTCCAATTAAAATATTTACCATGTAACTAAGATGTATTTTTCTTTATTATTAAAATTAGCACTTATTGCACGCAATGGACAATAATTTCAATATATCTAAAAAGTATTTTCTTAAAATAAATGACAAACAAGTTGGGAAAACCAAAATATTACCTCTCCGAGTCAAGAGGTCTACTACTACAAAGTTATTTACCTAGACATAAAATTGTTTCTCTATTTGAAGTTAAAATTTATGAATTATTGAAGCTGTATTCCAAGCATTGCGAATATACAGTAAAGCAGACGAAATTTTACATCCAATAAGGATAAATCTTGGACACATGGAAATCAGTCAATGGGAAAAAGAACAGGAAATGAAGTGTATAAATTTTGGAGATATATAAACTTTATGTGTTCGTAAAGGCCCTATTGTCTATCCTATATTCTGATAGCTACATTCACAACTGGTTTGCAGTGTAAACACTATCGTCTCGTCTCACCTCAACTATATTCTTAGTTTCACATCATGAGTGTTAACGTTAAATGACACCAGAGCTAAAGTGTGGCTAGACGCACTGATAGTCAATGCGCACCATAAAGAGAATAAAAACTCAGTAACTACCCGTTTACCATTAGACCTTTTACTAATCTAATTGCCACCATGATCTTTTCTTCTATTATAAAATCTTTACCTGATTATATAAGAGTGTATTTAACTTTCGGCTCACTCTGAACCGTTAATGTCCCTTCATTTCAGACATGAAAATCAAAACCCAAAGTTTACTTCACCTCTGGTCTCAATTATTTACTCTTTGGATCACTAAGCCTATTGCGGATACTACTTGATTTACCCGACACAGTGCAGTCCTTAGCTTTCTTTATGAAATCACTAAACCAAGGATTATTCTATATACAGATATAGTGTAGCTTAAGTAATATATAAACAGCCATTTCAAGTAATAATATTAAAAAATATCCTTGGAATATCAAAATGAAACAGAGCATTAAAGCTACAAAAGTACTAAATGCATCGTAATTACGAAAAATATTTCCACATATTCACTTTATATAATGGAAAAAGTGAATATTAAGGTTCTGTAGGATTTCTTTACACATCAAAACGAAAATAACTGATAACGCAGCGCACTAGTGTAACATCGGACGGACACACACAGACAAAAACATTGACTGCTTTTGAACTCTTTCCGTATTAATTTTGATTTGAGAAACAAGATTATCTTAAATCATAAAATAAATATAATTCATATAAAATGTTTTCCTCGTTAGTTATTCGCCTTATTGAACGTTACATCGTTTTAAAAAAGAACAATTAAACATTCTTGAGAGACTTGATTAATATTGACGTTTGAATTCAAGGATACGACTGTTTTTTCGCCTTACTCAAATAGGTAGTATATAAGGGTTTCGAATCGCAGCTATGGATAAGAACAGCGTAATTGCGTGAACCTTTGGTGGAAGCCCTGGGAGGCCAGACGTTTCTCGTAACCCTGGCCGATCGCCGCGTATGTCTTAACCTCAAGGATGATGATGGAGTAGAAGCCAGGTGTACAGACTGGTGTCCATGTGGGATGGACAAAGATCAGATGATGGTGGTGTGACTGGTGTCCATGTGGAGTGGACAAAAACCAGAAGATGGTGGTGTGACTAGTGTCCATGTGAGATGGACAAAGACCATAACTGGTGGTGTGTGGAAGCCAGTGTGTACAGACTGGTGCCCAAGTGGGATGGAGAAATTGCCTGAGGATAGTGGTGGTAGATAGGCAATAGATAATAGCCATTGTAAGTGGAATACAATTTTCCAAATTTCCGGGAACTGTAAATGCGGTCCGGAATTTGGGAAAACGTTTGCTCCGATTTGAAAACTGCGAACGCGGTCCCCTGGGGTGTAAGTCAATAACAACAGACAGACACACAGACACACAGACAGACAGACAAGTCGAAATTAGAACCTCTCCGTGACATACGTCACTCGGAGAGGTAAAAACACCTTGTCTACCTTGTGAAAGAATAATTTCAATGAAACTAAAAGGCATATTCGAGTAATATGTTTCAATGCAGTCCGCGAAAATTTGGTCTCGCCGACTTGGTCTTGGGACAAATGGGTCCCGGGGCAAATGGGTCTCGGGACAAATTGGTCCCGGAACAATTGGGTGTCGGGGCAAATTGGTCTCTGGACACGAAAGTCTCGTTTTAAGAAATTATCAACCCTTCAGCATTTAATTAAACCAGCCAAATTTAACCCAACCCAACCAGACCAAATTAAAGGAATGGTTCACCCATAAACTTTTTTTGTCTCTTAGCGTCAATAGTACTTTTATAAAGATAGTGGTACTACTGAAATTAAATTATAAAGGTGGATTCGCAAAGGCGCTGAAACCACTCAAAAAGCGTAAAGCTGAAGCTGAAGCTGAAAAAAACTGAGCGCTTTTTTTTCCAAAAAAAAAGTTTCATCTTCAAAAACCAGTTTAAGCTTCGCGCTGTACCTTTCGCAAAGCAGCAGTTTTTATTAACAGCCGCTAGGGATTCATCACAAAAAATATAGAAAAAAATGACGTCGGTGAATCGGAACTTGTTGCTGTTATTATTATTAAAATAGAAATTATTACTTTTGAAACGAAAAAGAAGAACCCAAAACCTTTTGCAGAAAAAGCGCCGTTTGTGGGTTCATCCCATCTGGAAAAACAGAAAAACTGAAGGAGATTATCAAATGTTAAGCCTTGGCTGTTAATGGGGAAAAATAGATGAGTGGCTAAATGTGCGCATGTTTTGGTAATTATCAAGGTTTATCAACTGAGTAAATTTCTCCCTTTTCCAAAATATTACTCAATTGGATATGTTTTAACCTGAAATTATTGCTACTTTTCCAATTTATTCTAATTATATTGTTTATTGTAACCTCTTTCCACAATATTGTTATTTTATCTCATTTCTATCAGAAGTAAATAGATTATAAACAAGAAGTTAATATCTCCCCGGCATGGGCGCGTTATGAAAGTTGAGATTCCCGCTCCTATTCCGCGGCAGCGCTCAAATGGCGTAACACCTAGCGAACCACTTGACATGTACCTAACGTATCTAGTGTCGCGCCGCTCAGACAAAGTAGTGCGGGTTGTTGAAGGTTCAATCGACGCGCATGCGTTCTAAAGGTAATTTCAATCAGCTGTCTGCTGTGAGACTATAACAGTATAGCCTAGGCCTAGTACAAAATCTGTGAAGACTACATGTGATTGCCTATGAATGTGATAAAATAGTAAAATGAAAAATGGATAAGGAATATGATTATGACGAATTCGTGAAACAAAAAGATGAACGTAAAACAATACTACAATGTTGGGAGAGCCAAGGACGTTTGAAAACTTTTGTTTGCAACATGATGGAAGAGTATGCGGTATTATGGTATTATTAGTAGGTTTCAGATAAAAATTGCACTGGGTCGATACCGAAGGCGAAACTAAAATCGTTTATTACGCGGCATTATGAAACTAATTACAGTTTTAGACTTTAGTATTTTAATATAATTTACCATAATTCAGCAATTACCCGCACTACTACGGCTACCAATGATATTGCCCTAAATCTACTCTCATGATGCTCAGTAATTTGTACTGCTTTCCAATATCTCTTGTCGCTTCTATGACGTCATGCGAGCATCCTATTGGTTACAAGCAAGCCACGTGATACTCGATACTCATTTTACATAGCATGCAGGCGGGAAGGTATGATTGACTTAAAGCTATTAACTTTTTGATATCTATTTACTTTTGTTTCTATCCTTTTTGCTATTTTCTTCTCTCAAATATTTTTCGCTTTTTGTTATCGTTTTCTTGTTTAATTAATTCTTTCACAGAAAACATTTTCAAGATAACGAGACACGATATTCACAGTTTTAAAATACCCGCGTAAATAATTTCAAAACCGTGACCCCAGCGCCCCCTTTTGTGATTGGCTCTTGGCATCACGTGGTACGGCACTGAAGCTGAAAGATCAATCTCGGTTTGATCTTGGCTGAAACTTAAAATCAGCCTGCTTTCAGCGTTTGCTTTGCGGTTCAGCTTTAAAAAACCAGTTTTTGCCTCTTTGCGAAAGAGTCCGCTGAAACCGATTTTTTCATTCAGCTTTCAGTTTCGACTTTCAGCGCCTTTGCGAATCCACCTTTAGCGATAGTTTTCATTTTATAATTAAAATAAAATTTTATATGGACAAAACCCTTAACCCCTATCTCTAAACTTCACTGTCGTGCTTTTCCAGACCTGCCAGATGACTGGCTGGTTTAAATAGCGTTTAGCCAATGAGATTTTAGCACTCCAAGCAGAAGAATTTGGGTCGGGTTTTTTTTTCAGTCTGACAATTTCGTCTTCAAGTATGTTTAGCTCTCGTTAATCGTTTCGTTGATCAATTTGAATCAAAATTAATTGCCGAAATGCCAAGTTGTATTATAAAAGACTGTCAGAGTATTAACTCTAGGTGTGCGGTTAGTTTTTATACTGTTCCCGATCACTGTAAGTACCCTTATAGTGCACCAAAATTGTTACGATTCGCTAGCGTACTAGCTAGGCCTTTGCTACGGCCGTCTACGAGCAGGCTTGACTACGGCTCTATAGGCGCTGCCAACGTACCTTGTCGCCGGTCTAGCGCTCAACCGCGTATAATAGTCGAGTTTACTTTTAGTAGAAGCTTGTCCTATAGATACCTCGGCCAATAAGGAGGACTGAATTAATATATGAGAGTGACGTATCGCACTCTCTGTGGCTTTGCGGAAAAGCACCATACAGGCGCGATAAGGTACTCAATGCAATTAGTTTTTCTGATTTAATTTAAAATATACTTAATGTAAAATTTTTTCAACTCTCGAAATCTTGGTTTTGGGTGTAATTAAAGGGATTACAGCAAAAAACGTTTATGGGTGACCCATTCCTTTAAACTTTACCTAACCAAACCAAACCTAACCCTACCCAACCCAACGGAACCTAACCAAACCTAACACAACCAAACAAAAGCAAACCTAATCCAGCCTAAACTAACCTAAACAAACCAAACCTAACCTAACCAAAGGTAAAAAGATTATTTATATAATGAGTATGAAAAGCCCGCCTCTTAGCACGAACAATTTATTAACAATAATAGTAATATTTTGGAAAAGGTGGCAGCTAATTAATAGGACAATATTTTGGAAAGTGTGGCAACGAATTATTGGGACCATTGTTTTGGAATAGGTGGCAACGAATTATTTGGACCATTGTTTTGGAAAAGATGTCAACGAATTATTGGGACCATTGTTTTGGAAAAGGTGGCAACGAATTATTGGGACCATTGTTTTGCGAAAGGTGGCAACGAATTATTGGGACCATTGTTTTGGAAAAGTGGCAACGAATTACTGGGACCATTGTTTTGGAAAAGGTGGCAACGAATTATTGGGACCATTGTTTTGGAAAAGGTGGCAACGAATTATTGGGACCATTGTTTTGGAAAAGATGGCAACGAATTATTGGGACCATTGTTTTGGAAAAGATGGCAACGAATTATTGGGACCATTGTTTTGGAAAAGATGACAACGAATTATTGGGACCAATGTTTTGGAAAAGATGACAACGAATTATTGGGACCAATGTTTTGGAAAAGATGTCAACGAATTATTGGGACCATTGTTTTGGAAAACGTGGCAACGAATTATTGGGACCATTGTTTTGCGAAAGGTGGCAACGAATTATTGGGACCATTGTTTTGGAAAAGTGGCAACGAATTACTGGGACCATTGTTTTGGAAAAGGTGGCAACGAATTATTGGGACCATTGTTTTGGAAAAGGTGGCAACGAATTATTGGGACCATTGTTTTGGAAAAGATGGCAACGAATTATTGGGACCATTGTTTTGGAAAAGATGGCAACGAATTATTGGGACCATTGTTTTGGAAAAGATGACAACGAATTATTGGGACCAATGTTTTGGAAAAGATGACAACGAATTATTGGGACCAATGTTTTGGAAAAGATGTCAACGAATTATTGGGACCATTGTTTTGGAAAAGGTGGCAACGAATTATTGGGACCATTGTTTTGCGAAAGGTGGCAACGAATTATTGGGACCATTGTTTTGGAAAAGTGGCAACGAATTACTGGGACCATTGTTTTGGAAAAGGTGGCAACGAATTATTGGGACCATTGTTTTGGAAAAGGTGGCAACGAATTATTGGGACCATTGTTTTGGAAAAGATGGCAACGAATTATTGGGACCATTGTTTTGGAAAAGATGGCAACGAATTATTGGGACCATTGTTTTGGAAAAGATGACAACGAATTATTGGGACCAATGTTTTGGAAAAGATGACAACGAATTATTGGGACCAATGTTTTGGAAAAGGTGGCAACGAATTATTGGGACCATTGTTTTGGAAAAGGTGGCAACGAATTATTGGGACCATTGTTATGGAAAAGATGGCAACGAATTATTGGGACAATTGTTTTGGAAAAGGGGGCAACGAATTATTGGGACCATTATTTTGGAAAAGTGGCAACGAATTACTGGGACCATTGTTTTGGAAAAGGTGGCAACTAATAAGGTAGCCAAATAATCACGAGACCAAACCGTCCCGAGACCAAAAAATCACGAGGCCTAATAATCCCGAGACCAAAAAATCACGAGGCCTAATAATCCCGAGACCAAAAAATCACGAGGCCTAATAATCCCGAGACCAAAAAGTCACAAGACCAAATCGGTGAAACCAATTAGTCCCGCGACCAAAACGGTGAAACCAATTAGTTCCGCGACCAAAACAGTGAGACCAATTAGTCCCGCGACCAAAACAGTGAGACAAATTAGTCCCGCGACCAAAACAGTGAGACCAATTAGTCCCGCGACCAAAACAGTGAGACCAATTAGTCCCGCGACCAAAACAGTGAGACCAATTAGTCCCGCGACCAAAACAGTGAGACCAATTAGTCCCGCGACCAAAACAGTGAGACCAATTAGTCCCGCGACCAAAACAGTGAGACCAATTAGTCCCGCGACCAAAACAGTGAGACCAATTAGTCCCGCGACCAAAACAGTGAGACCAATTAGTCCCGCGACCAAAACAGTGAGACCAATTAGTCCCGCGACCAAAACAGTGAGACCAAAACCATATTTTCCTGTTCCGGTTTCAATGAGCATCATATAATATAAATAAATTGTGTTTCATTCGACCAAAAAGAAAAATGCTTCAAAAGCTCTTGCCTCTCGGTAACCACTCATTTCGTTCTCTTTTAGAAACTCCAGGTAAAATATCCACACAGTGTTTACTAAAGGGGGTTACAGTGCTTTTCCCTTGAATTCATCCCCTGTGCTCCTCCCCGTACAGTACTGCCAGTCACTTCTGAGAGCAGCTTAGCAGACGACAGAGCATCTCTCCATTGAAATTTCCGTTTTAAGTCGTAAGCTTAGGTTAACATTTAGATCAAAATGTCTTGAAATAACTAAAACGATCTCTCCCCCCCCCTGTTGTGGAGCCTGGTGGTGGACGAGCTCTTGGGGTTGCTCGAGGGTGTAGGAGGCTGCCGGTGTGCTTCGGGTATGCGGACGATGTGGCGATAGTAATTACCGTTAGATTCCCGTCTACTATCGCCACGCTTATGAGCTTTGCTCTCTCTAACGTGGAGCAATGGTGCCGAGTGGTTAACCTCACTGTTAATCCTACCAAAACTGCCCTTGTTCAATTTACGAGGAAGAATACTAAAGACCTGTTCAGTGATATCTCCTTCATTGGTCAGGTCCTGACAAAGTCCTCCGAGGTGAAATACCTGGGAGTGAGGTCGGCAATCTGTCAACCGTTATCCATGGATACATTTTGAAAGCTTCATCCACGGATAATTGTTTTGACAATATGTGTTCAACCTGAATTATTCAAAAAATTATCCATGCCATTCATGCTGTAATCAATATTATTAGAAATCGACTAAACTTTTTTATTTCACAATAACCGCCCTTCGTAGACTTTGTCCACCTTGCACCTTCTTTATAAAAAACATTTGTTTTATTTACCATTAGATATTTTATTTATGCGAGGATAGATCTGTTTAAGCCTATTTTTGCTTCCAAAAATATATAATTTTTTACGTTATTTTCCCACCGTATGTATGTTAAAAGAACCAAGTTGTCGAGTTCCTACCTTTGATAAACAAATTAATTCGTAGTTGCCGGGTTGCGCGATAAGGTTTCAACAGTAGTTATTAGCTAGTTAGTATAAAGTATGGGGGATGAAATTTGTGAGCCTGAAATAAATCGAAAATAACGAAGCCCTGTGTGGAATCATTTCGACATATTTGGCGGAATGACAATATGCAAATATTGTGAGAAGTAAGTTTTGCGTTTTACATGTTATATGTTTATTATGCAAGTTAGCAACGTAGCTTTGTAAGTACCCATAAGGTTTCAGAATAATCTAATAAACAGATATTATTGATCGACGGTCTGGTGTGAAATAACAATCATATACTAGGTAATTATTATGTTATACTAAATTGATACCTGGCATAACACTTGGAACCGTCGTAATAGGGATTCAAAAGTTTGGGCATGGTCAATGTCGGTGGGGTTTGTTCTCTCTAACGGACGTATTGGTATTGATAGGGTTGAAGCGAAGTGTAATAAATTGAATGTATAAAAGCCGTTGACGTTCGATTAAAACCAAAAAGAGACAGTTATGCACATTTTACATACCTCAAATATTATCTGGGTAAATTTAAATGTAACCGAGGCCATGAAGGTTTCTTTTTTTTTTCAAACTGAAAATGTAGATCGAACTAAATAAGCAAATAGAAATGCTTCAAGCATATCAATTTCTGGGAAATATGCCGATCAAATTATCTTATCATATCATATCAGTCACGTTGTGTTGCACTGTTTCCCCTACAAAGTACATGCGCGAAAGATATTTTATTTTAGTTTCTTTTCTGGACGTCAAACAAAAGTAAGTTAGGTAATACGTAAACTTTATACGTCAAAGTCAGTATGAAGTTAAAATAATGATTTTATTAAAGGGAGGGTGAAGAGGAAAATCAAGTGATTTTTTATCGATTCTTCTTCTAATTAAAAGACCAGTCTGCATAGTGAAACATCCAGGAAATACCTCGGAATGATATTAAAATTCAAATTAGGTTCAGATTTTAAGGATAATATGAAATAAGCCCCTCCGACCAATCGCGTAACGCCCAGCGTTTATGTTAACCAAATTCTCGTGGCACGCTCCATGTCTCGCGAAACGATTGTCACATCGCGCGCAAATTTTATCAAATCTTGCGATATATTTCATTCGCCACGAGAATTTTGTTAATAAAAATGCAGGGCGTTACGCGATTGGTCGGAGGGGCTTATTTCAAATTATCTAATTTGAATTTTAAAATCATTTGGAGGTGTTTCCTGAATGTTTCACTATGCAGACTGGTCTTACAATTAGAAGAATCAATAAAAAAACACTTGATTTTCCACTTCACCCTCCCTTTAATGGAAAAGTTCAGATAACATAGCATTATACCTTAAAAGAACGACGTATTAATAAATACAAAATGGAAAATATTAAAAATAGATCATCTCTTATTACAAAATAATTACCATTTAATTAGTCTTAAAATCGAGAACTACTGTGCCATCCGCCATTGCTTTAGTGGTGTCTGCTAGCCGGAACCTCTTACCGCTACGTGATTGGTGGGCTATAACAGGCTGAGAGAGGTAATGATCAGGTAGGGGTAAAAGGTTCGATTTAGCAGAAACCACTAAACCAATGGCGGAGCAGTTGTCCTTGATTTTAACATTAATTAAATCCTAATTATTATGTAATAAGATATCACTAATTTTTTTCTGTTTAATATTTTTCCTTTTATATTCAGAAAAATGCCCATCTGTTAAGTCATAATTTTATATTACCTGTACTTTTCCTTTATGGGTACCCAATCTAGACAGCGAAAAAAATAGGCCTAGCAAATTATACTATGTACTATACATAGTGTCAAATTAAGGTTAGTAAACCATGGTAAACATGATTAACATAGAAAATGCCCAATGATTAATTTTGCGAAGAAGTAAAGTATACATTGGGATTTTTAAAATTCGAATATGTGTGTACAATTTCCTCCGGTTAAAAAAATGAAAAACATTTGTTGGATCAGCATGCGTTCGATAAATGAAAAATTCGATCGTTTCGGACTGCGTTCGATCACATGAAAATCGATCAAATTGACCGAACCGATGTTGAAAATAAAATATGCTACAAACTGTATATCAAATAATTCAGGCTGAAATTAAATTCCCAATCTTTCCTTTTCATTCTTGTTTAAAATTATGTATTCAACTAATTGCATAATTAACCAATTAATCCAAACCTTAAACAAATGTTTTAACAAGTATTTCTAATTTTTGCACATCAAACTTAAATGTTTTAAAAAAATTAGAAAATCTTTTAATTTTCAAAAACATACTTTTGAGCTTTGAGAATACCTAATTCTTGGTGTTTTATTACTTGTGTTTTTAATAAGAATGTCATAAATTAAGGGGTGTGTTCTTTGGGTCAGACTGAGTAAAAAGTGTCTAAGAACATGGGGTCTGAAACATTTAGTTACAGAGATATGGGCTCCCAAACATTGACCTCTAATTAAAACGAGGAAATTGGCACACATATCGAGTAAGACATACAGCCCTCCCATCTTGTTTAGACAATTTCAATAGCTTCCAATCTAAGAACGTTAACGAGCCTTTATCCAGCAGAAGTGTACGTTTAAAGGTTGAAGTGTTCCTTAAATGGTAATGAAAAGTACTTCAAAGTGTAAGTAGCACAAGAGTGGACATTTTGAACAAACCTTTGAATAGCGATGTTAACTTGGTAAGAATAAAATTCTGATCTAAATAATACCTACATTGCAAAAACTAAGTTTTTTTGGAAAGTTTTCATAGTGAATTTAATGCCCATTTATCAATCTAACGCGATTTCAAGATTATTGTCTGTCATTTCAATTCTCTCTCAAACAAATTATATTCATACGCTTAGAAGAAATAATTTTATAAGGTTTTATCACACTTATGGTTTTATTAATTTTCTTAACGTTACGATTCTAATGGTTTTAAAGTCATTTTAGAGCGAATCTAAAGCGATTTCAAGATTATTGTCTGTCATTTCAATTCTCTCTCAAACAAATTATATTCATACGCATAGAAGAAATAATTTTATAAGGTTTCATCACACTTATGGTTTTATTAAATTTCTTAACGTTACGATTCTAATGGTTTTAAAGTCATTTTAGAGCGAATTTTAGATTATTTTGTCTCATTTCCATTCACCCTAAATCAATTGTATATAGATTTTAATTATTTTCATTACGTTACAATTTTTATTGAAACTTTTGATGTGAAAAATAATGAAATGTACTTTATGCTATAGTTAGGTTGGGAAATCCGCGTTACGTTTGATTCTAATGACGGGACTGTTTTCGTCTTTACGCAAAAGTATCTTGCCATCTTGGACCAAAACGAATTTATAGACCTTATCTTTAGCGAATTCTTTGGCGCGATGCAGAAGTTTCTTGTTGTAAAGCGTCAACTTTTGATTGACGAAAATATTCTCCGATTTCAAGGAAGGATCCAAAGCCGACGCCCTAATTTCCAAAGATCTTTTTTCTTTGAAAGCTTTCAACCAATTCTGAGTCGTTTCCAAAGTACGAAACTTTACTTCAATTACGTTTGAACAATTTTTAGCAGCGCAGGCACTGTCAGTGGCAGTTGAGGTTTTATTTGGTCGATGTATGCTGATGCTGTTGTCTTTATCTTGCAGGGATAAACCCAAAATTGTAGCTAATCTTAACAAAATGAAATCTAAATCTTCGTTTTCTTTCAATTCAATCCCTGCAATTTCCAAAACATTTTTTTAATTTTCTTGATCATTTGATTTCACTTTCGTTTCCAAATGTTCCAATCGCGTTATTACTGTTTGCAAAGTTTTATCGAAGCTACCCGTTAATAATTTTAATTCAACTAATTTCTGGTTCACCTTTTCTAATCCTTCTTCGACATTTTTGATTGTTTTGACTACATCAGCAGAATTATTCGAAGGTGAACTCTGACCTGGGTTTATTTTTGGTGTGATAGCGGATCGCTCGGCGTATCTTCGTATTACTTCAACGGCTTCGGTACTTTGGTTTTCCATAGCCAAGTGTAATGGTGTCTTGCCATTTTTGGTATCGAGGGGCTACTTACTTCCCCAAAAAATGTACACCAGATTTCTTATTTCCAAATATTTCCGATTTATTTCAATTATTTTTGTATTTCTTTATTTCCCGATATTTCTCCTAAAATTTACAATATTTTCACTATATTTCCAATATTTCCGTTATTCCTTCGTATTTCCAGTATTTCTATTATTTTTGTATTTCTTTATTTCCCGATATTTCTCCTAAAATTTCCAATATTTTCACGATATTTCCTTTAAATTTCCAATATTTCCATTATTCCTTCGTATTTCTAATATTTCTCAGTATTTCTATTATTCCTTCGTATTTCAAATATTTCCGATATTTCTCATATAACGATCAAGGATCTGCAAATGAAATTCACGCCATCACCTGGAAAGAAATTCGAATGGCCTTTGCAATCTGGGCAGTAATGTTAACAGTCGCTTCTATCGTGGTTGCATTCGAGCTACTGACAATGATCCTGTTTCAATCGCAGAGCACCCAAGGAAAAAAGTTCCCAATTTAATTACAATTTTCTTTTTTTGTCGTGAAATTTGGATATAGTCCCATAGCATATGTTGTATGAAACATACACTGTTTAGAATATAACTAGCTATTTTTTGGAGTAAGAAAATAATTTCCAGGTTACTAAGATGTATTTTGGCGTATTATATATCAATGAGCACCTATCGGACCCATAGATTAATATTTTTAATGTAAGAAGAACATATTTTGATGAATACCTCTCATTGAGCACCTAATAATATTTAAAAAAATGTATAATCGAAAAAATACTGCGATGTTCACTAATCGGACCCAAATTATTAATGGTTGAAATGAAGCTATATGAATTTGGAGGAAAGTTTCAATAATTACTAACTGGGTCCAATTAAAATATTTACCATGTAACTAAGATGTATTTTTCTTTATTATTAAAATTAGCACTTATTGCACGCAATGGACAATAATTTCAATATATCTAAAAAGTATTTTCTTAAAATAAATGACAAACAAGTTGGGAAAACCAAAATATTACCTCTCCGAGTCAAGAGGTCTACTACTACAAAGTTATTTACCTAGACATAAAATTGTTTCTCTATTTGAAGTTAAAATTTATGAATTATTGAAGCTGTATTCCAAGCATTGCGAATATACAGTAAAGCAGACGAAATTTTACATCCAATAAGGATAAATCTTGGACACATGGAAATCAGTCAATGGGAAAAAGAACAGGAAATGAAGTGTATAAATTTTGGAGATATATAAACTTTATGTGTTCGTAAAGGCCCTATTGTCTATCCTATATTCTGATAGCTACATTCACAACTGGTTTGCAGTGTAAACACTATCGTCTCGTCTCACCTCAACTATATTCTTAGTTTCACATCATGAGTGTTAACGTTAAATGACACCAGAGCTAAAGTGTGGCTAGACGCACTGATAGTCAATGCGCACCATAAAGAGAATAAAAACTCAGTAACTACCCGTTTACCATTAGACCTTTTACTAATCTAATTGCCACCATGATCTTTTCTTCTATTATAAAATCTTTACCTGATTATATAAGAGTGTATTTAACTTTCGGCTCACTCTGAACCGTTAATGTCCCTTCATTTCAGACATGAAAATCAAAACCCAAAGTTTACTTCACCTCTGGTCTCAATTATTTACTCTTTGGATCACTAAGCCTATTGCGGATACTACTTGATTTACCCGACACAGTGCAGTCCTTAGCTTTCTTTATGAAATCACTAAACCAAGGATTATTCTATATACAGATATAGTGTAGCTTAAGTAATATATAAACAGCCATTTCAAGTAATAATATTAAAAAATATCCTTGGAATATCAAAATGAAACAGAGCATTAAAGCTACAAAAGTACTAAATGCATCGTAATTACGAAAAATATTTCCACATATTCACTTTATATAATGGAAAAAGTGAATATTAAGGTTCTGTAGGATTTCTTTACACATCAAAACGAAAATAACTGATAACGCAGCGCACTAGTGTAACATCGGACGGACACACACAGACAAAAACATTGACTGCTTTTGAACTCTTTCCGTATTAATTTTGATTTGAGAAACAAGATTATCTTAAATCATAAAATAAATATAATTCATATAAAATGTTTTCCTCGTTAGTTATTCGCCTTATTGAACGTTACATCGTTTTAAAAAAGAACAATTAAACATTCTTGAGAGACTTGATTAATATTGACGTTTGAATTCAAGGATACGACTGTTTTTTCGCCTTACTCAAATAGGTAGTATATAAGGGTTTCGAATCGCAGCTATGGATAAGAACAGCGTAATTGCGTGAACCTTTGGTGGAAGCCCTGGGAGGCCAGACGTTTCTCGTAACCCTGGCCGATCGCCGCGTATGTCTTAACCTCAAGGATGATGATGGAGTAGAAGCCAGGTGTACAGACTGGTGTCCATGTGGGATGGACAAAGATCAGATGATGGTGGTGTGACTGGTGTCCATGTGGAGTGGACAAAAACCAGAAGATGGTGGTGTGACTAGTGTCCATGTGAGATGGACAAAGACCATAACTGGTGGTGTGTGGAAGCCAGTGTGTACAGACTGGTGCCCAAGTGGGATGGAGAAATTGCCTGAGGATAGTGGTGGTAGATAGGCAATAGATAATAGCCATTGTAAGTGGAATACAATTTTCCAAATTTCCGGGAACTGTAAATGCGGTCCGGAATTTGGGAAAACGTTTGCTCCGATTTGAAAACTGCGAACGCGGTCCCCTGGGGTGTAAGTCAATAACAACAGACAGACACACAGACACACAGACAGACAGACAAGTCGAAATTAGAACCTCTCCGTGACATACGTCACTCGGAGAGGTAAAAACACCTTGTCTACCTTGTGAAAGAATAATTTCAATGAAACTAAAAGGCATATTCGAGTAATATGTTTCAATGCAGTCCGCGAAAATTTGGTCTCGCCGACTTGGTCTTGGGACAAATGGGTCCCGGGGCAAATGGGTCTCGGGACAAATTGGTCCCGGAACAATTGGGTGTCGGGGCAAATTGGTCTCTGGACACGAAAGTCTCGTTTTAAGAAATTATCAACCCTTCAGCATTTAATTAAACCAGCCAAATTTAACCCAACCCAACCAGACCAAATTAAAGGAATGGTTCACCCATAAACTTTTTTTGTCTCTTAGCGTCAATAGTACTTTTATAAAGATAGTGGTACTACTGAAATTAAATTATAAAGGTGGATTCGCAAAGGCGCTGAAACCACTCAAAAAGCGTAAAGCTGAAGCTGAAGCTGAAAAAAACTGAGCGCTTTTTTTTCCAAAAAAAAAGTTTCATCTTCAAAAACCAGTTTAAGCTTCGCGCTGTACCTTTCGCAAAGCAGCAGTTTTTATTAACAGCCGCTAGGGATTCATCACAAAAAATATAGAAAAAAATGACGTCGGTGAATCGGAACTTGTTGCTGTTATTATTATTAAAATAGAAATTATTACTTTTGAAACGAAAAAGAAGAACCCAAAACCTTTTGCAGAAAAAGCGCCGTTTGTGGGTTCATCCCATCTGGAAAAACAGAAAAACTGAAGGAGATTATCAAATGTTAAGCCTTGGCTGTTAATGGGGAAAAATAGATGAGTGGCTAAATGTGCGCATGTTTTGGTAATTATCAAGGTTTATCAACTGAGTAAATTTCTCCCTTTTCCAAAATATTACTCAATTGGATATGTTTTAACCTGAAATTATTGCTACTTTTCCAATTTATTCTAATTATATTGTTTATTGTAACCTCTTTCCACAATATTGTTATTTTATCTCATTTCTATCAGAAGTAAATAGATTATAAACAAGAAGTTAATATCTCCCCGGCATGGGCGCGTTATGAAAGTTGAGATTCCCGCTCCTATTCCGCGGCAGCGCTCAAATGGCGTAACACCTAGCGAACCACTTGACATGTACCTAACGTATCTAGTGTCGCGCCGCTCAGACAAAGTAGTGCGGGTTGTTGAAGGTTCAATCGACGCGCATGCGTTCTAAAGGTAATTTCAATCAGCTGTCTGCTGTGAGACTATAACAGTATAGCCTAGGCCTAGTACAAAATCTGTGAAGACTACATGTGATTGCCTATGAATGTGATAAAATAGTAAAATGAAAAATGGATAAGGAATATGATTATGACGAATTCGTGAAACAAAAAGATGAACGTAAAACAATACTACAATGTTGGGAGAGCCAAGGACGTTTGAAAACTTTTGTTTGCAACATGATGGAAGAGTATGCGGTATTATGGTATTATTAGTAGGTTTCAGATAAAAATTGCACTGGGTCGATACCGAAGGCGAAACTAAAATCGTTTATTACGCGGCATTATGAAACTAATTACAGTTTTAGACTTTAGTATTTTAATATAATTTACCATAATTCAGCAATTACCCGCACTACTACGGCTACCAATGATATTGCCCTAAATCTACTCTCATGATGCTCAGTAATTTGTACTGCTTTCCAATATCTCTTGTCGCTTCTATGACGTCATGCGAGCATCCTATTGGTTACAAGCAAGCCACGTGATACTCGATACTCATTTTACATAGCATGCAGGCGGGAAGGTATGATTGACTTAAAGCTATTAACTTTTTGATATCTATTTACTTTTGTTTCTATCCTTTTTGCTATTTTCTTCTCTCAAATATTTTTCGCTTTTTGTTATCGTTTTCTTGTTTAATTAATTCTTTCACAGAAAACATTTTCAAGATAACGAGACACGATATTCACAGTTTTAAAATACCCGCGTAAATAATTTCAAAACCGTGACCCCAGCGCCCCCTTTTGTGATTGGCTCTTGGCATCACGTGGTACGGCACTGAAGCTGAAAGATCAATCTCGGTTTGATCTTGGCTGAAACTTAAAATCAGCCTGCTTTCAGCGTTTGCTTTGCGGTTCAGCTTTAAAAAACCAGTTTTTGCCTCTTTGCGAAAGAGTCCGCTGAAACCGATTTTTTCATTCAGCTTTCAGTTTCGACTTTCAGCGCCTTTGCGAATCCACCTTTAGCGATAGTTTTCATTTTATAATTAAAATAAAATTTTATATGGACAAAACCCTTAACCCCTATCTCTAAACTTCACTGTCGTGCTTTTCCAGACCTGCCAGATGACTGGCTGGTTTAAATAGCGTTTAGCCAATGAGATTTTAGCACTCCAAGCAGAAGAATTTGGGTCGGGTTTTTTTTTCAGTCTGACAATTTCGTCTTCAAGTATGTTTAGCTCTCGTTAATCGTTTCGTTGATCAATTTGAATCAAAATTAATTGCCGAAATGCCAAGTTGTATTATAAAAGACTGTCAGAGTATTAACTCTAGGTGTGCGGTTAGTTTTTATACTGTTCCCGATCACTGTAAGTACCCTTATAGTGCACCAAAATTGTTACGATTCGCTAGCGTACTAGCTAGGCCTTTGCTACGGCCGTCTACGAGCAGGCTTGACTACGGCTCTATAGGCGCTGCCAACGTACCTTGTCGCCGGTCTAGCGCTCAACCGCGTATAATAGTCGAGTTTACTTTTAGTAGAAGCTTGTCCTATAGATACCTCGGCCAATAAGGAGGACTGAATTAATATATGAGAGTGACGTATCGCACTCTCTGTGGCTTTGCGGAAAAGCACCATACAGGCGCGATAAGGTACTCAATGCAATTAGTTTTTCTGATTTAATTTAAAATATACTTAATGTAAAATTTTTTCAACTCTCGAAATCTTGGTTTTGGGTGTAATTAAAGGGATTACAGCAAAAAACGTTTATGGGTGACCCATTCCTTTAAACTTTACCTAACCAAACCAAACCTAACCCTACCCAACCCAACGGAACCTAACCAAACCTAACACAACCAAACAAAAGCAAACCTAATCCAGCCTAAACTAACCTAAACAAACCAAACCTAACCTAACCAAAGGTAAAAAGATTATTTATATAATGAGTATGAAAAGCCCGCCTCTTAGCACGAACAATTTATTAACAATAATAGTAATATTTTGGAAAAGGTGGCAGCTAATTAATAGGACAATATTTTGGAAAGTGTGGCAACGAATTATTGGGACCATTGTTTTGGAATAGGTGGCAACGAATTATTTGGACCATTGTTTTGGAAAAGATGTCAACGAATTATTGGGACCATTGTTTTGGAAAAGGTGGCAACGAATTATTGGGACCATTGTTTTGCGAAAGGTGGCAACGAATTATTGGGACCATTGTTTTGGAAAAGTGGCAACGAATTACTGGGACCATTGTTTTGGAAAAGGTGGCAACGAATTATTGGGACCATTGTTTTGGAAAAGGTGGCAACGAATTATTGGGACCATTGTTTTGGAAAAGATGGCAACGAATTATTGGGACCATTGTTTTGGAAAAGATGGCAACGAATTATTGGGACCATTGTTTTGGAAAAGATGACAACGAATTATTGGGACCAATGTTTTGGAAAAGATGACAACGAATTATTGGGACCAATGTTTTGGAAAAGATGTCAACGAATTATTGGGACCATTGTTTTGGAAAACGTGGCAACGAATTATTGGGACCATTGTTTTGCGAAAGGTGGCAACGAATTATTGGGACCATTGTTTTGGAAAAGTGGCAACGAATTACTGGGACCATTGTTTTGGAAAAGGTGGCAACGAATTATTGGGACCATTGTTTTGGAAAAGGTGGCAACGAATTATTGGGACCATTGTTTTGGAAAAGATGGCAACGAATTATTGGGACCATTGTTTTGGAAAAGATGGCAACGAATTATTGGGACCATTGTTTTGGAAAAGATGACAACGAATTATTGGGACCAATGTTTTGGAAAAGATGACAACGAATTATTGGGACCAATGTTTTGGAAAAGATGTCAACGAATTATTGGGACCATTGTTTTGGAAAAGGTGGCAACGAATTATTGGGACCATTGTTTTGCGAAAGGTGGCAACGAATTATTGGGACCATTGTTTTGGAAAAGGTGGCAACGAATTATTGGGACCATTGTTTTGGAAAAGGTGGCAACGAATTATTGGGACCATTGTTTTGGAAAAGGTGGCAACGAATTATTGGGACCATTGTTTTGGAAAAGATGGCAACGAATTATTGGGACCATTGTTTTGGAAAAGATGGCAACGAATTATTGGGACCATTGTTTTGGAAAAGATGACAACGAATTATTGGGACCAATGTTTTGGAAAAGATGACAACGAATTATTGGGACCAATGTTTTGGAAAAGGTGGCAACGAATTATTGGGACCATTGTTTTGGAAAAGGTGGCAACGAATTATTGGGACCATTGTTATGGAAAAGATGGCAACGAATTATTGGGACAATTGTTTTGGAAAAGGGGGCAACGAATTATTGGGACCATTATTTTGGAAAAGTGGCAACGAATTACTGGGACCATTGTTTTGGAAAAGGTGGCAACTAATAAGGTAGCCAAATAATCACGAGACCAAACCGTCCCGAGACCAAAAAATCACGAGGCCTAATAATCCCGAGACCAAAAAATCACGAGGCCTAATAATCCCGAGACCAAAAAATCACGAGGCCTAATAATCCCGAGACCAAAAAGTCACAAGACCAAATCGGTGAAACCAATTAGTCCCGCGACCAAAACGGTGAAACCAATTAGTTCCGCGACCAAAACAGTGAGACCAATTAGTCCCGCGACCAAAACAGTGAGACAAATTAGTCCCGCGACCAAAACAGTGAGACCAATTAGTCCCGCGACCAAAACAGTGAGACCAATTAGTCCCGCGACCAAAACAGTGAGACCAATTAGTCCCGCGACCAAAACAGTGAGACCAATTAGTCCCGCGACCAAAACAGTGAGACCAATTAGTCCCGCGACCAAAACAGTGAGACCAATTAGTCCCGCGACCAAAACAGTGAGACCAATTAGTCCCGCGACCAAAACAGTGAGACCAATTAGTCCCGCGACCAAAACAGTGAGACCAATTAGTCCCGCGACCAAAACAGTGAGACCAAAACCATATTTTCCTGTTCCGGTTTCAATGAGCATCATATAATATAAATAAATTGTGTTTCATTCGACCAAAAAGAAAAATGCTTCAAAAGCTCTTGCCTCTCGGTAACCACTCATTTCGTTCTCTTTTAGAAACTCCAGGTAAAATATCCACACAGTGTTTACTAAAGGGGGTTACAGTGCTTTTCCCTTGAATTCATCCCCTGTGCTCCTCCCCGTACAGTACTGCCAGTCACTTCTGAGAGCAGCTTAGCAGACGACAGAGCATCTCTCCATTGAAATTTCCGTTTTAAGTCGTAAGCTTAGGTTAACATTTAGATCAAAATGTCTTGAAATAACTAAAACGATCTCTCCCCCCCCCTGTTGTGGAGCCTGGTGGTGGACGAGCTCTTGGGGTTGCTCGAGGGTGTAGGAGGCTGCCGGTGTGCTTCGGGTATGCGGACGATGTGGCGATAGTAATTACCGTTAGATTCCCGTCTACTATCGCCACGCTTATGAGCTTTGCTCTCTCTAACGTGGAGCAATGGTGCCGAGTGGTTAACCTCACTGTTAATCCTACCAAAACTGCCCTTGTTCAATTTACGAGGAAGAATACTAAAGACCTGTTCAGTGATATCTCCTTCATTGGTCAGGTCCTGACAAAGTCCTCCGAGGTGAAATACCTGGGAGTGAGGTCGGCAATCTGTCAACCGTTATCCATGGATACATTTTGAAAGCTTCATCCACGGATAATTGTTTTGACAATATGTGTTCAACCTGAATTATTCAAAAAATTATCCATGCCATTCATGCTGTAATCAATATTATTAGAAATCGACTAAACTTTTTTATTTCACAATAACCGCCCTTCGTAGACTTTGTCCACCTTGCACCTTCTTTATAAAAAACATTTGTTTTATTTACCATTAGATATTTTATTTATGCGAGGATAGATCTGTTTAAGCCTATTTTTGCTTCCAAAAATATATAATTTTTTACGTTATTTTCCCACCGTATGTATGTTAAAAGAACCAAGTTGTCGAGTTCCTACCTTTGATAAACAAATTAATTCGTAGTTGCCGGGTTGCGCGATAAGGTTTCAACAGTAGTTATTAGCTAGTTAGTATAAAGTATGGGGGATGAAATTTGTGAGCCTGAAATAAATCGAAAATAACGAAGCCCTGTGTGGAATCATTTCGACATATTTGGCGGAATGACAATATGCAAATATTGTGAGAAGTAAGTTTTGCGTTTTACATGTTATATGTTTATTATGCAAGTTAGCAACGTAGCTTTGTAAGTACCCATAAGGTTTCAGAATAATCTAATAAACAGATATTATTGATCGACGGTCTGGTGTGAAATAACAATCATATACTAGGTAATTATTATGTTATACTAAATTGATACCTGGCATAACACTTGGAACCGTCGTAATAGGGATTCAAAAGTTTGGGCATGGTCAATGTCGGTGGGGTTTGTTCTCTCTAACGGACGTATTGGTATTGATAGGGTTGAAGCGAAGTGTAATAAATTGAATGTATAAAAGCCGTTGACGTTCGATTAAAACCAAAAAGAGACAGTTATGCACATTTTACATACCTCAAATATTATCTGGGTAAATTTAAATGTAACCGAGGCCATGAAGGTTTCTTTTTTTTTTTTCAAACTGAAAATGTAGATCGAACTAAATAAGCAAATAGAAATGCTTCAAGCATATCAATTTCTGGGAAATATGCCGATCAAATTATCTTATCATATCATATCAGTCACGTTGTGTTGCACTGTTTCCCCTACAAAGTACATGCGCGAAAGATATTTTATTTTAGTTTCTTTTCTGGACGTCAAACAAAAGTAAGTTAGGTAATACGTAAACTTTATACGTCAAAGTCAGTATGAAGTTAAAATAATGATTTTATTAAAGGGAGGGTGAAGAGGAAAATCAAGTGATTTTTTATCGATTCTTCTTCTAATTAAAAGACCAGTCTGCATAGTGAAACATCCAGGAAATACCTCGGAATGATATTAAAATTCAAATTAGGTTCAGATTTTAAGGATAATATGAAATAAGCCCCTCCGACCAATCGCGTAACGCCCAGCGTTTATGTTAACCAAATTCTCGTGGCACGCTCCATGTCTCGCGAAACGATTGTCACATCGCGCGCAAATTTTATCAAATCTTGCGATATATTTCATTCGCCACGAGAATTTTGTTAATAAAAATGCAGGGCGTTACGCGATTGGTCGGAGGGGCTTATTTCAAATTATCTAATTTGAATTTTAAAATCATTTGGAGGTGTTTCCTGAATGTTTCACTATGCAGACTGGTCTTACAATTAGAAGAATCAATAAAAAAACACTTGATTTTCCACTTCACCCTCCCTTTAATGGAAAAGTTCAGATAACATAGCATTATACCTTAAAAGAACGACGTATTAATAAATACAAAATGGAAAATATTAAAAATAGATCATCTCTTATTACAAAATAATTACCATTTAATTAGTCTTAAAATCGAGAACTACTGTGCCATCCGCCATTGCTTTAGTGGTGTCTGCTAGCCGGAACCTCTTACCGCTACGTGATTGGTGGGCTATAACAGGCTGAGAGAGGTAATGATCAGGTAGGGGTAAAAGGTTCGATTTAGCAGAAACCACTAAACCAATGGCGGAGCAGTTGTCCTTGATTTTAACATTAATTAAATCCTAATTATTATGTAATAAGATATCACTAATTTTTTTCTGTTTAATATTTTTCCTTTTATATTCAGAAAAATGCCCATCTGTTAAGTCATAATTTTATATTACCTGTACTTTTCCTTTATGGGTACCCAATCTAGACAGCGAAAAAAATAGGCCTAGCAAATTATACTATGTACTATACATAGTGTCAAATTAAGGTTAGTAAACCATGGTAAACATGATTAACATAGAAAATGCCCAATGATTAATTTTGCGAAGAAGTAAAGTATACATTGGGATTTTTAAAATTCGAATATGTGTGTACAATTTCCTCCGGTTAAAAAAATGAAAAACATTTGTTGGATCAGCATGCGTTCGATAAATGAAAAATTCGATCGTTTCGGACTGCGTTCGATCACATGAAAATCGATCAAATTGACCGAACCGATGTTGAAAATAAAATATGCTACAAACTGTATATCAAATAATTCAGGCTGAAATTAAATTCCCAATCTTTCCTTTTCATTCTTGTTTAAAATTATGTATTCAACTAATTGCATAATTAACCAATTAATCCAAACCTTAAACAAATGTTTTAACAAGTATTTCTAATTTTTGCACATCAAACTTAAATGTTTTAAAAAAATTAGAAAATCTTTTAATTTTCAAAAACATACTTTTGAGCTTTGAGAATACCTAATTCTTGGTGTTTTATTACTTGTGTTTTTAATAAGAATGTCATAAATTAAGGGGTGTGTTCTTTGGGTCAGACTGAGTAAAAAGTGTCTAAGAACATGGGGTCTGAAACATTTAGTTACAGAGATATGGGCTCCCAAACATTGACCTCTAATTAAAACGAGGAAATTGGCACACATATCGAGTAAGACATACAGCCCTCCCATCTTGTTTAGACAATTTCAATAGCTTCCAATCTAAGAACGTTAACGAGCCTTTATCCAGCAGAAGTGTACGTTTAAAGGTTGAAGTGTTCCTTAAATGGTAATGAAAAGTACTTCAAAGTGTAAGTAGCACAAGAGTGGACATTTTGAACAAACCTTTGAATAGCGATGTTAACTTGGTAAGAATAAAATTCTGATCTAAATAATACCTACATTGCAAAAACTAAGTTTTTTTGGAAAGTTTTCATAGTGAATTTAATGCCCATTTATCAATCTAACGCGATTTCAAGATTATTGTCTGTCATTTCAATTCTCTCTCAAACAAATTATATTCATACGCTTAGAAGAAATAATTTTATAAGGTTTTATCACACTTATGGTTTTATTAATTTTCTTAACGTTACGATTCTAATGGTTTTAAAGTCATTTTAGAGCGAATCTAAAGCGATTTCAAGATTATTGTCTGTCATTTCAATTCTCTCTCAAACAAATTATATTCATACGCATAGAAGAAATAATTTTATAAGGTTTCATCACACTTATGGTTTTATTAAATTTCTTAACGTTACGATTCTAATGGTTTTAAAGTCATTTTAGAGCGAATTTTAGATTATTTTGTCTCATTTCCATTCACCCTAAATCAATTGTATATAGATTTTAATTATTTTCATTACGTTACAATTTTTATTGAAACTTTTGATGTGAAAAATAATGAAATGTACTTTATGCTATAGTTAGGTTGGGAAATCCGCGTTACGTTTGATTCTAATGACGGGACTGTTTTCGTCTTTACGCAAAAGTATCTTGCCATCTTGGACCAAAACGAATTTATAGACCTTATCTTTAGCGAATTCTTTGGCGCGATGCAGAAGTTTCTTGTTGTAAAGCGTCAACTTTTGATTGACGAAAATATTCTCCGATTTCAAGGAAGGATCCAAAGCCGACGCCCTAATTTCCAAAGATCTTTTTTCTTTGAAAGCTTTCAACCAATTCTGAGTCGTTTCCAAAGTACGAAACTTTACTTCAATTACGTTTGAACAATTTTTAGCAGCGCAGGCACTGTCAGTGGCAGTTGAGGTTTTATTTGGTCGATGTATGCTGATGCTGTTGTCTTTATCTTGCAGGGATAAACCCAAAATTGTAGCTAATCTTAACAAAATGAAATCTAAATCTTCGTTTTCTTTCAATTCAATCCCTGCAATTTCCAAAACATTTTTTTAATTTTCTTGATCATTTGATTTCACTTTCGTTTCCAAATGTTCCAATCGCGTTATTACTGTTTGCAAAGTTTTATCGAAGCTACCCGTTAATAATTTTAATTCAACTAATTTCTGGTTCACCTTTTCTAATCCTTCTTCGACATTTTTGATTGTTTTGACTACATCAGCAGAATTATTCGAAGGTGAACTCTGACCTGGGTTTATTTTTGGTGTGATAGCGGATCGCTCGGCGTATCTTCGTATTACTTCAACGGCTTCGGTACTTTGGTTTTCCATAGCCAAGTGTAATGGTGTCTTGCCATTTTTGGTATCGAGGGGCTACTTACTTCCCCAAAAAATGTACACCAGATTTCTTATTTCCAAATATTTCCGATTTATTTCAATTATTTTTGTATTTCTTTATTTCCCGATATTTCTCCTAAAATTTACAATATTTTCACTATATTTCCAATATTTCCGTTATTCCTTCGTATTTCCAGTATTTCTATTATTTTTGTATTTCTTTATTTCCCGATATTTCTCCTAAAATTTCCAATATTTTCACGATATTTCCTTTAAATTTCCAATATTTCCATTATTCCTTCGTATTTCTAATATTTCTCAGTATTTCTATTATTCCTTCGTATTTCAAATATTTCCGATATTTCTCATATAACGATCAAGGATCTGCAAATGAAATTCACGCCATCACCTGGAAAGAAATTCGAATGGCCTTTGCAATCTGGGCAGTAATGTTAACAGTCGCTTCTATCGTGGTTGCATTCGAGCTACTGACAATGATCCTGTTTCAATCGCAGAGCACCCAAGGAAAAAAGTTCCCAATTTAATTACAATTTTCTTTTTTTGTCGTGAAATTTGGATATAGTCCCATAGCATATGTTGTATGAAACATACACTGTTTAGAATATAACTAGCTATTTTTTGGAGTAAGAAAATAATTTCCAGGTTACTAAGATGTATTTTGGCGTATTATATATCAATGAGCACCTATCGGACCCATAGATTAATATTTTTAATGTAAGAAGAACATATTTTGATGAATACCTCTCATTGAGCACCTAATAATATTTAAAAAAATGTATAATCGAAAAAATACTGCGATGTTCACTAATCGGACCCAAATTATTAATGGTTGAAATGAAGCTATATGAATTTGGAGGAAAGTTTCAATAATTACTAACTGGGTCCAATTAAAATATTTACCATGTAACTAAGATGTATTTTTCTTTATTATTAAAATTAGCACTTATTGCACGCAATGGACAATAATTTCAATATATCTAAAAAGTATTTTCTTAAAATAAATGACAAACAAGTTGGGAAAACCAAAATATTACCTCTCCGAGTCAAGAGGTCTACTACTACAAAGTTATTTACCTAGACATAAAATTGTTTCTCTATTTGAAGTTAAAATTTATGAATTATTGAAGCTGTATTCCAAGCATTGCGAATATACAGTAAAGCAGACGAAATTTTACATCCAATAAGGATAAATCTTGGACACATGGAAATCAGTCAATGGGAAAAAGAACAGGAAATGAAGTGTATAAATTTTGGAGATATATAAACTTTATGTGTTCGTAAAGGCCCTATTGTCTATCCTATATTCTGATAGCTACATTCACAACTGGTTTGCAGTGTAAACACTATCGTCTCGTCTCACCTCAACTATATTCTTAGTTTCACATCATGAGTGTTAACGTTAAATGACACCAGAGCTAAAGTGTGGCTAGACGCACTGATAGTCAATGCGCACCATAAAGAGAATAAAAACTCAGTAACTACCCGTTTACCATTAGACCTTTTACTAATCTAATTGCCACCATGATCTTTTCTTCTATTATAAAATCTTTACCTGATTATATAAGAGTGTATTTAACTTTCGGCTCACTCTGAACCGTTAATGTCCCTTCATTTCAGACATGAAAATCAAAACCCAAAGTTTACTTCACCTCTGGTCTCAATTATTTACTCTTTGGATCACTAAGCCTATTGCGGATACTACTTGATTTACCCGACACAGTGCAGTCCTTAGCTTTCTTTATGAAATCACTAAACCAAGGATTATTCTATATACAGATATAGTGTAGCTTAAGTAATATATAAACAGCCATTTCAAGTAATAATATTAAAAAATATCCTTGGAATATCAAAATGAAACAGAGCATTAAAGCTACAAAAGTACTAAATGCATCGTAATTACGAAAAATATTTCCACATATTCACTTTATATAATGGAAAAAGTGAATATTAAGGTTCTGTAGGATTTCTTTACACATCAAAACGAAAATAACTGATAACGCAGCGCACTAGTGTAACATCGGACGGACACACACAGACAAAAACATTGACTGCTTTTGAACTCTTTCCGTATTAATTTTGATTTGAGAAACAAGATTATCTTAAATCATAAAATAAATATAATTCATATAAAATGTTTTCCTCGTTAGTTATTCGCCTTATTGAACGTTACATCGTTTTAAAAAAGAACAATTAAACATTCTTGAGAGACTTGATTAATATTGACGTTTGAATTCAAGGATACGACTGTTTTTTCGCCTTACTCAAATAGGTAGTATATAAGGGTTTCGAATCGCAGCTATGGATAAGAACAGCGTAATTGCGTGAACCTTTGGTGGAAGCCCTGGGAGGCCAGACGTTTCTCGTAACCCTGGCCGATCGCCGCGTATGTCTTAACCTCAAGGATGATGATGGAGTAGAAGCCAGGTGTACAGACTGGTGTCCATGTGGGATGGACAAAGATCAGATGATGGTGGTGTGACTGGTGTCCATGTGGAGTGGACAAAAACCAGAAGATGGTGGTGTGACTAGTGTCCATGTGAGATGGACAAAGACCATAACTGGTGGTGTGTGGAAGCCAGTGTGTACAGACTGGTGCCCAAGTGGGATGGAGAAATTGCCTGAGGATAGTGGTGGTAGATAGGCAATAGATAATAGCCATTGTAAGTGGAATACAATTTTCCAAATTTCCGGGAACTGTAAATGCGGTCCGGAATTTGGGAAAACGTTTGCTCCGATTTGAAAACTGCGAACGCGGTCCCCTGGGGTGTAAGTCAATAACAACAGACAGACACACAGACACACAGACAGACAGACAAGTCGAAATTAGAACCTCTCCGTGACATACGTCACTCGGAGAGGTAAAAACACCTTGTCTACCTTGTGAAAGAATAATTTCAATGAAACTAAAAGGCATATTCGAGTAATATGTTTCAATGCAGTCCGCGAAAATTTGGTCTCGCCGACTTGGTCTTGGGACAAATGGGTCCCGGGGCAAATGGGTCTCGGGACAAATTGGTCCCGGAACAATTGGGTGTCGGGGCAAATTGGTCTCTGGACACGAAAGTCTCGTTTTAAGAAATTATCAACCCTTCAGCATTTAATTAAACCAGCCAAATTTAACCCAACCCAACCAGACCAAATTAAAGGAATGGTTCACCCATAAACTTTTTTTGTCTCTTAGCGTCAATAGTACTTTTATAAAGATAGTGGTACTACTGAAATTAAATTATAAAGGTGGATTCGCAAAGGCGCTGAAACCACTCAAAAAGCGTAAAGCTGAAGCTGAAGCTGAAAAAAACTGAGCGCTTTTTTTTCCAAAAAAAAAGTTTCATCTTCAAAAACCAGTTTAAGCTTCGCGCTGTACCTTTCGCAAAGCAGCAGTTTTTATTAACAGCCGCTAGGGATTCATCACAAAAAATATAGAAAAAAATGACGTCGGTGAATCGGAACTTGTTGCTGTTATTATTATTAAAATAGAAATTATTACTTTTGAAACGAAAAAGAAGAACCCAAAACCTTTTGCAGAAAAAGCGCCGTTTGTGGGTTCATCCCATCTGGAAAAACAGAAAAACTGAAGGAGATTATCAAATGTTAAGCCTTGGCTGTTAATGGGGAAAAATAGATGAGTGGCTAAATGTGCGCATGTTTTGGTAATTATCAAGGTTTATCAACTGAGTAAATTTCTCCCTTTTCCAAAATATTACTCAATTGGATATGTTTTAACCTGAAATTATTGCTACTTTTCCAATTTATTCTAATTATATTGTTTATTGTAACCTCTTTCCACAATATTGTTATTTTATCTCATTTCTATCAGAAGTAAATAGATTATAAACAAGAAGTTAATATCTCCCCGGCATGGGCGCGTTATGAAAGTTGAGATTCCCGCTCCTATTCCGCGGCAGCGCTCAAATGGCGTAACACCTAGCGAACCACTTGACATGTACCTAACGTATCTAGTGTCGCGCCGCTCAGACAAAGTAGTGCGGGTTGTTGAAGGTTCAATCGACGCGCATGCGTTCTAAAGGTAATTTCAATCAGCTGTCTGCTGTGAGACTATAACAGTATAGCCTAGGCCTAGTACAAAATCTGTGAAGACTACATGTGATTGCCTATGAATGTGATAAAATAGTAAAATGAAAAATGGATAAGGAATATGATTATGACGAATTCGTGAAACAAAAAGATGAACGTAAAACAATACTACAATGTTGGGAGAGCCAAGGACGTTTGAAAACTTTTGTTTGCAACATGATGGAAGAGTATGCGGTATTATGGTATTATTAGTAGGTTTCAGATAAAAATTGCACTGGGTCGATACCGAAGGCGAAACTAAAATCGTTTATTACGCGGCATTATGAAACTAATTACAGTTTTAGACTTTAGTATTTTAATATAATTTACCATAATTCAGCAATTACCCGCACTACTACGGCTACCAATGATATTGCCCTAAATCTACTCTCATGATGCTCAGTAATTTGTACTGCTTTCCAATATCTCTTGTCGCTTCTATGACGTCATGCGAGCATCCTATTGGTTACAAGCAAGCCACGTGATACTCGATACTCATTTTACATAGCATGCAGGCGGGAAGGTATGATTGACTTAAAGCTATTAACTTTTTGATATCTATTTACTTTTGTTTCTATCCTTTTTGCTATTTTCTTCTCTCAAATATTTTTCGCTTTTTGTTATCGTTTTCTTGTTTAATTAATTCTTTCACAGAAAACATTTTCAAGATAACGAGACACGATATTCACAGTTTTAAAATACCCGCGTAAATAATTTCAAAACCGTGACCCCAGCGCCCCCTTTTGTGATTGGCTCTTGGCATCACGTGGTACGGCACTGAAGCTGAAAGATCAATCTCGGTTTGATCTTGGCTGAAACTTAAAATCAGCCTGCTTTCAGCGTTTGCTTTGCGGTTCAGCTTTAAAAAACCAGTTTTTGCCTCTTTGCGAAAGAGTCCGCTGAAACCGATTTTTTCATTCAGCTTTCAGTTTCGACTTTCAGCGCCTTTGCGAATCCACCTTTAGCGATAGTTTTCATTTTATAATTAAAATAAAATTTTATATGGACAAAACCCTTAACCCCTATCTCTAAACTTCACTGTCGTGCTTTTCCAGACCTGCCAGATGACTGGCTGGTTTAAATAGCGTTTAGCCAATGAGATTTTAGCACTCCAAGCAGAAGAATTTGGGTCGGGTTTTTTTTTCAGTCTGACAATTTCGTCTTCAAGTATGTTTAGCTCTCGTTAATCGTTTCGTTGATCAATTTGAATCAAAATTAATTGCCGAAATGCCAAGTTGTATTATAAAAGACTGTCAGAGTATTAACTCTAGGTGTGCGGTTAGTTTTTATACTGTTCCCGATCACTGTAAGTACCCTTATAGTGCACCAAAATTGTTACGATTCGCTAGCGTACTAGCTAGGCCTTTGCTACGGCCGTCTACGAGCAGGCTTGACTACGGCTCTATAGGCGCTGCCAACGTACCTTGTCGCCGGTCTAGCGCTCAACCGCGTATAATAGTCGAGTTTACTTTTAGTAGAAGCTTGTCCTATAGATACCTCGGCCAATAAGGAGGACTGAATTAATATATGAGAGTGACGTATCGCACTCTCTGTGGCTTTGCGGAAAAGCACCATACAGGCGCGATAAGGTACTCAATGCAATTAGTTTTTCTGATTTAATTTAAAATATACTTAATGTAAAATTTTTTCAACTCTCGAAATCTTGGTTTTGGGTGTAATTAAAGGGATTACAGCAAAAAACGTTTATGGGTGACCCATTCCTTTAAACTTTACCTAACCAAACCAAACCTAACCCTACCCAACCCAACGGAACCTAACCAAACCTAACACAACCAAACAAAAGCAAACCTAATCCAGCCTAAACTAACCTAAACAAACCAAACCTAACCTAACCAAAGGTAAAAAGATTATTTATATAATGAGTATGAAAAGCCCGCCTCTTAGCACGAACAATTTATTAACAATAATAGTAATATTTTGGAAAAGGTGGCAGCTAATTAATAGGACAATATTTTGGAAAGTGTGGCAACGAATTATTGGGACCATTGTTTTGGAATAGGTGGCAACGAATTATTTGGACCATTGTTTTGGAAAAGATGTCAACGAATTATTGGGACCATTGTTTTGGAAAAGGTGGCAACGAATTATTGGGACCATTGTTTTGCGAAAGGTGGCAACGAATTATTGGGACCATTGTTTTGGAAAAGTGGCAACGAATTACTGGGACCATTGTTTTGGAAAAGGTGGCAACGAATTATTGGGACCATTGTTTTGGAAAAGGTGGCAACGAATTATTGGGACCATTGTTTTGGAAAAGATGGCAACGAATTATTGGGACCATTGTTTTGGAAAAGATGGCAACGAATTATTGGGACCATTGTTTTGGAAAAGATGACAACGAATTATTGGGACCAATGTTTTGGAAAAGATGACAACGAATTATTGGGACCAATGTTTTGGAAAAGATGTCAACGAATTATTGGGACCATTGTTTTGGAAAACGTGGCAACGAATTATTGGGACCATTGTTTTGCGAAAGGTGGCAACGAATTATTGGGACCATTGTTTTGGAAAAGTGGCAACGAATTACTGGGACCATTGTTTTGGAAAAGGTGGCAACGAATTATTGGGACCATTGTTTTGGAAAAGGTGGCAACGAATTATTGGGACCATTGTTTTGGAAAAGATGGCAACGAATTATTGGGACCATTGTTTTGGAAAAGATGGCAACGAATTATTGGGACCATTGTTTTGGAAAAGATGACAACGAATTATTGGGACCAATGTTTTGGAAAAGATGACAACGAATTATTGGGACCAATGTTTTGGAAAAGATGTCAACGAATTATTGGGACCATTGTTTTGGAAAAGGTGGCAACGAATTATTGGGACCATTGTTTTGCGAAAGGTGGCAACGAATTATTGGGACCATTGTTTTGGAAAAGTGGCAACGAATTACTGGGACCATTGTTTTGGAAAAGGTGGCAACGAATTATTGGGACCATTGTTTTGGAAAAGGTGGCAACGAATTATTGGGACCATTGTTTTGGAAAAGATGGCAACGAATTATTGGGACCATTGTTTTGGAAAAGATGGCAACGAATTATTGGGACCATTGTTTTGGAAAAGATGACAACGAATTATTGGGACCAATGTTTTGGAAAAGATGACAACGAATTATTGGGACCAATGTTTTGGAAAAGGTGGCAACGAATTATTGGGACCATTGTTTTGGAAAAGGTGGCAACGAATTATTGGGACCATTGTTATGGAAAAGATGGCAACGAATTATTGGGACAATTGTTTTGGAAAAGGGGGCAACGAATTATTGGGACCATTATTTTGGAAAAGTGGCAACGAATTACTGGGACCATTGTTTTGGAAAAGGTGGCAACTAATAAGGTAGCCAAATAATCACGAGACCAAACCGTCCCGAGACCAAAAAATCACGAGGCCTAATAATCCCGAGACCAAAAAATCACGAGGCCTAATAATCCCGAGACCAAAAAATCACGAGGCCTAATAATCCCGAGACCAAAAAGTCACAAGACCAAATCGGTGAAACCAATTAGTCCCGCGACCAAAACGGTGAAACCAATTAGTTCCGCGACCAAAACAGTGAGACCAATTAGTCCCGCGACCAAAACAGTGAGACAAATTAGTCCCGCGACCAAAACAGTGAGACCAATTAGTCCCGCGACCAAAACAGTGAGACCAATTAGTCCCGCGACCAAAACAGTGAGACCAATTAGTCCCGCGACCAAAACAGTGAGACCAATTAGTCCCGCGACCAAAACAGTGAGACCAATTAGTCCCGCGACCAAAACAGTGAGACCAATTAGTCCCGCGACCAAAACAGTGAGACCAATTAGTCCCGCGACCAAAACAGTGAGACCAATTAGTCCCGCGACCAAAACAGTGAGACCAATTAGTCCCGCGACCAAAACAGTGAGACCAAAACCATATTTTCCTGTTCCGGTTTCAATGAGCATCATATAATATAAATAAATTGTGTTTCATTCGACCAAAAAGAAAAATGCTTCAAAAGCTCTTGCCTCTCGGTAACCACTCATTTCGTTCTCTTTTAGAAACTCCAGGTAAAATATCCACACAGTGTTTACTAAAGGGGGTTACAGTGCTTTTCCCTTGAATTCATCCCCTGTGCTCCTCCCCGTACAGTACTGCCAGTCACTTCTGAGAGCAGCTTAGCAGACGACAGAGCATCTCTCCATTGAAATTTCCGTTTTAAGTCGTAAGCTTAGGTTAACATTTAGATCAAAATGTCTTGAAATAACTAAAACGATCTCTCCCCCCCCCTGTTGTGGAGCCTGGTGGTGGACGAGCTCTTGGGGTTGCTCGAGGGTGTAGGAGGCTGCCGGTGTGCTTCGGGTATGCGGACGATGTGGCGATAGTAATTACCGTTAGATTCCCGTCTACTATCGCCACGCTTATGAGCTTTGCTCTCTCTAACGTGGAGCAATGGTGCCGAGTGGTTAACCTCACTGTTAATCCTACCAAAACTGCCCTTGTTCAATTTACGAGGAAGAATACTAAAGACCTGTTCAGTGATATCTCCTTCATTGGTCAGGTCCTGACAAAGTCCTCCGAGGTGAAATACCTGGGAGTGAGGTCGGCAATCTGTCAACCGTTATCCATGGATACATTTTGAAAGCTTCATCCACGGATAATTGTTTTGACAATATGTGTTCAACCTGAATTATTCAAAAAATTATCCATGCCATTCATGCTGTAATCAATATTATTAGAAATCGACTAAACTTTTTTATTTCACAATAACCGCCCTTCGTAGACTTTGTCCACCTTGCACCTTCTTTATAAAAAACATTTGTTTTATTTACCATTAGATATTTTATTTATGCGAGGATAGATCTGTTTAAGCCTATTTTTGCTTCCAAAAATATATAATTTTTTACGTTATTTTCCCACCGTATGTATGTTAAAAGAACCAAGTTGTCGAGTTCCTACCTTTGATAAACAAATTAATTCGTAGTTGCCGGGTTGCGCGATAAGGTTTCAACAGTAGTTATTAGCTAGTTAGTATAAAGTATGGGGGATGAAATTTGTGAGCCTGAAATAAATCGAAAATAACGAAGCCCTGTGTGGAATCATTTCGACATATTTGGCGGAATGACAATATGCAAATATTGTGAGAAGTAAGTTTTGCGTTTTACATGTTATATGTTTATTATGCAAGTTAGCAACGTAGCTTTGTAAGTACCCATAAGGTTTCAGAATAATCTAATAAACAGATATTATTGATCGACGGTCTGGTGTGAAATAACAATCATATACTAGGTAATTATTATGTTATACTAAATTGATACCTGGCATAACACTTGGAACCGTCGTAATAGGGATTCAAAAGTTTGGGCATGGTCAATGTCGGTGGGGTTTGTTCTCTCTAACGGACGTATTGGTATTGATAGGGTTGAAGCGAAGTGTAATAAATTGAATGTATAAAAGCCGTTGACGTTCGATTAAAACCAAAAAGAGACAGTTATGCACATTTTACATACCTCAAATATTATCTGGGTAAATTTAAATGTAACCGAGGCCATGAAGGTTTCTTTTTTTTTTCAAACTGAAAATGTAGATCGAACTAAATAAGCAAATAGAAATGCTTCAAGCATATCAATTTCTGGGAAATATGCCGATCAAATTATCTTATCATATCATATCAGTCACGTTGTGTTGCACTGTTTCCCCTACAAAGTACATGCGCGAAAGATATTTTATTTTAGTTTCTTTTCTGGACGTCAAACAAAAGTAAGTTAGGTAATACGTAAACTTTATACGTCAAAGTCAGTATGAAGTTAAAATAATGATTTTATTAAAGGGAGGGTGAAGAGGAAAATCAAGTGATTTTTTATCGATTCTTCTTCTAATTAAAAGACCAGTCTGCATAGTGAAACATCCAGGAAATACCTCGGAATGATATTAAAATTCAAATTAGGTTCAGATTTTAAGGATAATATGAAATAAGCCCCTCCGACCAATCGCGTAACGCCCAGCGTTTATGTTAACCAAATTCTCGTGGCACGCTCCATGTCTCGCGAAACGATTGTCACATCGCGCGCAAATTTTATCAAATCTTGCGATATATTTCATTCGCCACGAGAATTTTGTTAATAAAAATGCAGGGCGTTACGCGATTGGTCGGAGGGGCTTATTTCAAATTATCTAATTTGAATTTTAAAATCATTTGGAGGTGTTTCCTGAATGTTTCACTATGCAGACTGGTCTTACAATTAGAAGAATCAATAAAAAAACACTTGATTTTCCACTTCACCCTCCCTTTAATGGAAAAGTTCAGATAACATAGCATTATACCTTAAAAGAACGACGTATTAATAAATACAAAATGGAAAATATTAAAAATAGATCATCTCTTATTACAAAATAATTACCATTTAATTAGTCTTAAAATCGAGAACTACTGTGCCATCCGCCATTGCTTTAGTGGTGTCTGCTAGCCGGAACCTCTTACCGCTACGTGATTGGTGGGCTATAACAGGCTGAGAGAGGTAATGATCAGGTAGGGGTAAAAGGTTCGATTTAGCAGAAACCACTAAACCAATGGCGGAGCAGTTGTCCTTGATTTTAACATTAATTAAATCCTAATTATTATGTAATAAGATATCACTAATTTTTTTCTGTTTAATATTTTTCCTTTTATATTCAGAAAAATGCCCATCTGTTAAGTCATAATTTTATATTACCTGTACTTTTCCTTTATGGGTACCCAATCTAGACAGCGAAAAAAATAGGCCTAGCAAATTATACTATGTACTATACATAGTGTCAAATTAAGGTTAGTAAACCATGGTAAACATGATTAACATAGAAAATGCCCAATGATTAATTTTGCGAAGAAGTAAAGTATACATTGGGATTTTTAAAATTCGAATATGTGTGTACAATTTCCTCCGGTTAAAAAAATGAAAAACATTTGTTGGATCAGCATGCGTTCGATAAATGAAAAATTCGATCGTTTCGGACTGCGTTCGATCACATGAAAATCGATCAAATTGACCGAACCGATGTTGAAAATAAAATATGCTACAAACTGTATATCAAATAATTCAGGCTGAAATTAAATTCCCAATCTTTCCTTTTCATTCTTGTTTAAAATTATGTATTCAACTAATTGCATAATTAACCAATTAATCCAAACCTTAAACAAATGTTTTAACAAGTATTTCTAATTTTTGCACATCAAACTTAAATGTTTTAAAAAAATTAGAAAATCTTTTAATTTTCAAAAACATACTTTTGAGCTTTGAGAATACCTAATTCTTGGTGTTTTATTACTTGTGTTTTTAATAAGAATGTCATAAATTAAGGGGTGTGTTCTTTGGGTCAGACTGAGTAAAAAGTGTCTAAGAACATGGGGTCTGAAACATTTAGTTACAGAGATATGGGCTCCCAAACATTGACCTCTAATTAAAACGAGGAAATTGGCACACATATCGAGTAAGACATACAGCCCTCCCATCTTGTTTAGACAATTTCAATAGCTTCCAATCTAAGAACGTTAACGAGCCTTTATCCAGCAGAAGTGTACGTTTAAAGGTTGAAGTGTTCCTTAAATGGTAATGAAAAGTACTTCAAAGTGTAAGTAGCACAAGAGTGGACATTTTGAACAAACCTTTGAATAGCGATGTTAACTTGGTAAGAATAAAATTCTGATCTAAATAATACCTACATTGCAAAAACTAAGTTTTTTTGGAAAGTTTTCATAGTGAATTTAATGCCCATTTATCAATCTAACGCGATTTCAAGATTATTGTCTGTCATTTCAATTCTCTCTCAAACAAATTATATTCATACGCTTAGAAGAAATAATTTTATAAGGTTTTATCACACTTATGGTTTTATTAATTTTCTTAACGTTACGATTCTAATGGTTTTAAAGTCATTTTAGAGCGAATCTAAAGCGATTTCAAGATTATTGTCTGTCATTTCAATTCTCTCTCAAACAAATTATATTCATACGCATAGAAGAAATAATTTTATAAGGTTTCATCACACTTATGGTTTTATTAAATTTCTTAACGTTACGATTCTAATGGTTTTAAAGTCATTTTAGAGCGAATTTTAGATTATTTTGTCTCATTTCCATTCACCCTAAATCAATTGTATATAGATTTTAATTATTTTCATTACGTTACAATTTTTATTGAAACTTTTGATGTGAAAAATAATGAAATGTACTTTATGCTATAGTTAGGTTGGGAAATCCGCGTTACGTTTGATTCTAATGACGGGACTGTTTTCGTCTTTACGCAAAAGTATCTTGCCATCTTGGACCAAAACGAATTTATAGACCTTATCTTTAGCGAATTCTTTGGCGCGATGCAGAAGTTTCTTGTTGTAAAGCGTCAACTTTTGATTGACGAAAATATTCTCCGATTTCAAGGAAGGATCCAAAGCCGACGCCCTAATTTCCAAAGATCTTTTTTCTTTGAAAGCTTTCAACCAATTCTGAGTCGTTTCCAAAGTACGAAACTTTACTTCAATTACGTTTGAACAATTTTTAGCAGCGCAGGCACTGTCAGTGGCAGTTGAGGTTTTATTTGGTCGATGTATGCTGATGCTGTTGTCTTTATCTTGCAGGGATAAACCCAAAATTGTAGCTAATCTTAACAAAATGAAATCTAAATCTTCGTTTTCTTTCAATTCAATCCCTGCAATTTCCAAAACATTTTTTTAATTTTCTTGATCATTTGATTTCACTTTCGTTTCCAAATGTTCCAATCGCGTTATTACTGTTTGCAAAGTTTTATCGAAGCTACCCGTTAATAATTTTAATTCAACTAATTTCTGGTTCACCTTTTCTAATCCTTCTTCGACATTTTTGATTGTTTTGACTACATCAGCAGAATTATTCGAAGGTGAACTCTGACCTGGGTTTATTTTTGGTGTGATAGCGGATCGCTCGGCGTATCTTCGTATTACTTCAACGGCTTCGGTACTTTGGTTTTCCATAGCCAAGTGTAATGGTGTCTTGCCATTTTTGGTATCGAGGGGCTACTTACTTCCCCAAAAAATGTACACCAGATTTCTTATTTCCAAATATTTCCGATTTATTTCAATTATTTTTGTATTTCTTTATTTCCCGATATTTCTCCTAAAATTTACAATATTTTCACTATATTTCCAATATTTCCGTTATTCCTTCGTATTTCCAGTATTTCTATTATTTTTGTATTTCTTTATTTCCCGATATTTCTCCTAAAATTTCCAATATTTTCACGATATTTCCTTTAAATTTCCAATATTTCCATTATTCCTTCGTATTTCTAATATTTCTCAGTATTTCTATTATTCCTTCGTATTTCAAATATTTCCGATATTTCTCATTATTTCCGATATTTCTCATTATTTCCCTATATTTCCGATATTTCTCATTATTTCCCTATATTTCCGATATTTCTCATTATTTCCCTATATTTCCGATATTTCTCATTATTTCCCTTTATTTCCGATATTTCTCATTATTTCCCTTTATTTCCGATATTTCTCATTATTTCCCTTTATTTCCGATATTTCTCATTATTTCCCTATATTTCCGATATTTCTCATTATTTCCCTATATTTCCGATATTTCTCATTATTTCCCTATATTTCCGATATTTCTCATTATTTCCCAATATTTCCGATATTTCTCATTATTTCCCAATATTTCCGATATTTCTCATAATTTCCCAATATTTCCGATATTTCTCATAATTTCCCAATATTTCCGATATTTCTCATAATTTCCCAATATTTCCGATATTTCTCATAATTTCCCAATATTTCCGATATTTCTCATTATTTCCCAATATTTCCGATATTTCTCATAATTTCCCAATATTTCCGATATTTCTCATAATTTCCCAATATTTCCGATATTTCTCATTATTTCCCAATATTTCCGATATTTCTCATTATTTCAAAATATTTCCGATATTTCTCATAATTTCCCAATATTTCCGATATTTCTCATAATTTCCCAATATTTCCGATATTTCTCATTTCCCAATATTTTCGATATTTCTCATTATTTCGCTATATTTCCGATATTTCTCATTATTTCGCTATATTTCCGATATTTCTCATTATTTCGCTATATTTCCGATATTTCTCGTTATTTCCCTAAATTTCCGATATTTCCCATTATTTCAGATATTTCCCTAAATTTCCGATATTTCCCATTATTTCAGATATTTCCCTAGATTTCCGACAATTTTCAATATTACGATATTTCTCGAAATATTGAAATATATTTCTTAAGGCTTGTACACCATATTTCGTAAGTGGCTAGCCCCTCGGGAAATATATCAGCGCCATTATTTAACAGCATGCCAATGATATCCTTGTGATTATTTACCGCAGCATAATGTAAAGCCGTTTCGTTATTTAAACCGCACGTTTCGTTTACTTCGGCTCCGTTATGTATTGAAGACACAATGACGTCACTGAGATCATTCTCGCAAGCAACACTTAACGGAGAGCGGTCGGTCTTATTACGAAACGTCACATTGGCACCATTTTGTATGAGAATAAGCGCCAGATCTGCTTTTCCATTTTGACAGGCCAGGTGCAAAGCAGTGTTTCCATCCTCATAAACTTCGTTAACGTCAGCTCTATTACGTAGTAAAGATACGACAAAATCTGTGAGATTGCTCTCGCATGCCACACGTAACGTAATTGTGATATATTCTGGTTATTTCTCATGTTTACATTGACACCATTTTCTATAAGCATAAGGGCCGTTTTTGCAGCCTGGTTTTCACACGCTAAGGTTAAAGCAGGGTCTCCATATATGTCGACTGCGTTTATGTCAGCCCGTTACGTATTAACGAAGTGGCCACTGAGGTATTTCCCCATTTAGATGCGTAAATTAATCCGGTATTGTCATTTTTATCAGGTGCATTTACATTAGCTCCTTTTTCAAATAGAGCTAGAGCAATATTCGTAACATCAATATAGCAAGCTAGGATTAACGGCGTTCTTTTAAATACGCCAAATGTGTCTTCTAAATTCAATCCTTCATTGATCAACTTTAAAACTTCATCGAGGTTTTTATTCCTAACGGCGTCAAACAGTCTTCTATCTTTCGCTTGAGCCATCTTTAGTAGAAACGCTTAACGCTTTAAGGTTGCACGAATTCACTCAGTGTTCGATTAAAACCATAAACAGATGTATATTTTTACATACCTCAATTATTAGCTGTGGTAAATTTAAATGTAACCGAGGTAAAGAAGGTTTTTTTTTTCAAACTGAAAATGTAGACCGAACTAAATAAGCAAATAAAAATCCTTCAAACATACCAATTTCTGGGAAATATGCCGATTAATTTATCTTATAAATTACGTTGTGTTTCACTGTTTCCGCCAGAAAGTACATGCGCGAAAGATTTTCTTATCTGACTTCAAACAAAAGGAAGTTAGATAAAGGGGAACTGAAAACTTAGCTTTGGTCCCATTGAACCGAATTCCCATTCGACAGAAGGAGGTTTTTTTTTGGGGTCCCATTCGACCGAACGTAGCCAAAGGTGCGATTTTATTATAGTCCCATTGGACCGAAATTCTATTGAACTGGAAGAAGACATACTGTGTGGTTTTGCATTAAATATATTTTTAATTTCACAACTTATTATTGTTAAAATAAATGTGAGTTGAAAATGTATTACTGCACTTATTTTAACTACGTTTTAATTACGGCGAACCTCACCTACCCTAACCTAACCTAACCTAAACAAACGTAACCTAACCTAACCCAACCCAACCTTGTTTGGAGGTAAAAAGATTATTTATATGAGTATTAAAAGCCCGCCTCTTACCACGAACAGTTTATTAGCAATAATAGAAATATTTTGGAAAAGATGTCAGATAATTAATTGGAGAATATTTTGGAAAAGGTGGCAGCTAATTAATAGGAGAATATTTTGGAAAAGGTGGCAGCTAATTAATAGGAAAATCTTTTGGAAAAGGTGGCAGCTAATTAATAGGGGACTATTTTAGAAAAGGTGGTAGCTAATTAAAAGGAGAATATTTTGGAAAATGTGGCAGCTAATTAGTAGGAGAATGTTTTGGAAAAGGTTGCAGCTAATTAATAGAGAATATTTTGGAAAAGGTGGCAGCTAATTAATAGGAGAATGTTTTGGAAAAGGTGGTAGCTAATTAAAAGGAGAATATTTTGGAAAAGGTGGTAGCTAATTAAAAGGAGAATATTTTGGAAAAGGTGGTAGCTAGTTAAAAGGAGAATATTTTGGAAAATGTGGTAGCTAATTAGTAGGAGAATGTTTTGGAAAAGGTTGCAGCTCATTAATAGGAGAATATTTTGAAAAAGGTGGCAGCTAATTAATAGGAAAATCTTTTGGAAAAGGTGGCAGCTAATTAATAGGAGAATGTTTTGGAAAAGGTGGTAGCTATTTAAAGGGAAAATATTTTGGAAAAGGTGGTAGCTAATTAAAAGGAGCATATTTTGGAAAAGGTGTCAACGAATTATTGAAACCAAACCAAACCAAACCAAACCTAACCTAACCTAACCTAACCTAACCTAACCCACCCGAACCCAAAATATTAAAATTTTAATTTAAAATTTAAAGACATTGATGGAACTACCATTAAGACTGTACTTCATTTTAAGCGCAATTTGTTTATTAATTCTATATATCTCTTGCCTTGAAAGGAATGAAAGTGAGCGTTCTAATAAGTATCACGAAACATTTACTTTTAATATTATTAACATACCTTTCGGAGATTCGAACCAACAACCTATCGCTTCGCAGTCCAACATCGTATCCACTACACCACCGAATCGCTGACGGCTGCTGTGTTTCAAGTTATATTCATGTATTTTTTAGGGGCATATTCGGACGATTGGGATTTCGGTCCATCGGGAATATAGCCATTGGGCTGGAAATCTAAAATCATTGCGGGATATTCGGTCGAATGGGATTTCGGTCCATTGGGAATTCGGTTGAAAGGAACGATACCAAAACTTACACTTTATACATTAAAGCAGCAATACATATTATAAAAAAGGACTTGGTTTGCCCAAGCCTTAAAAACAAAATGATAAGAGTTTTTCCAGTTAGCTGAAGCGCGGATATTTTTTTTTTCCATATAATTTTAAAGACAATCCGTATTTTACTACTCTTTAGAATTGAATTCAATCTCCTGATTTTACTGGTAATGGATTTATTTCCTATAATTTAAAAAAATTAAAAAAAGATTTTCTCAGATTTTTCAACAACAATTTTTTTCAAGGGAGAAGGGGTTTAACTTTCAAATAATTCTCTCATTAAAAACATATTATAAGCGGTCTATTCGACTACAAAAGGGAGGACTTTTATAACCTTTCATATATTTGAGAAAGGGTTTTGTTTCTTCTTTATGCACAGGCACAATTATTGGATGATTTAGGGAAGATTTTAGAAGTGTTGGTTGAGTTGCATAAAGCAACACAGGGTAGCTTAGTTAATTCATCATAATGGTGAAACAAAGATAGTAAAGCACACATGAATTAAAATAGTGTTTTTGTAGTTGGGGGTCAAAGATGACTAGAAATCAAATTTTAGTAGCCAAAGAATATTTATTTTCAAGAGACCTGGGTTAATTACAGTTGAATAGTCATGTAATACATAAGATCCAATATTTTATATTGTTTAACCTTGAGGTACGAAATAGAAAAGTTCGTGTTTATGAAAACTTCTTGTGTTTGAAACCTTTCGAGAGGAAAATCTTCGGAAATTAGAAAGAATGTGTCAATTAGATTAAATTTACACGGTATCCCTTAAAAATAAATTTCATGATAAAATGTTTTAGGAAAATGGAATTGTTGTTGAAAAATCTGAGATAAGTAATTTTTTATTTCAATTAATTTATAGGAAATAAATCCATTACCAGTAAAATCAGGAGATTGAATTAAATTCTAAAGAGTAGTAAAATACGGATTGTCTTTAAAATTATATGAAAAAAAAATATCCGCGCTTCAGTTAACTGGAAAAACTCTTATCATTTTGTTTCTAAGGCTTGGGCAAACCAATTCCTTTTTATATAATACCTGTTCCTTCAGTCTTTATTCGTATTAATCTATTATAAAATAATTTTTTGCCTCTATAACGTCATTCATTCGAGGATTCAGTAAGATGTTCGTGAGCATATTGGCTCAAACCAAGTGTCAGTCATAATTTTATGGGAAAGTTTAAATAATTAGGTAGGCGATTGGTAAATTAACTCACCATTGGTAGGCGTCTGCTACACTAAAGAAGTGGATAATTAAAATATCAAGTTAAAGTTTCAAGGCGGTGAAATGGCAAATTAGCATCGTCTACTGTAGAGTAATGAGCATTTAGCGTCGTCTGCTATAGAGTAACCTTTTGAGGTAATTAATTTTTAATTAAATTAACATACTTAGACTTAATAAACTTTGATGAAACCTGAAAAAGGCACACCTTGAATAGTTACTTGTTAAATTGAAAGTATTCCGAGGACCACTGACTCCCCCTCCAATTTCGTTTTTAAACTGGTGCAGGCAATTTTTAAACTGGTATTTACCCTGTGCTACCGCCATATTGCCCACGCTGGGTGGCACCGTGGCCAGTTATTTTAATTAAAATACCTAGGCCACTGGTCCAGTTTTAAAAATATCCTTATTTCCCACACTGATCCATCTATGCTTCAAGCTTTTACAATCACCCATTGCATTATACCCACCATGGATTAACTGAGGGATAGCGTTAGTTAATCCTAAGTAAGGCAGGTAAAATAGTAGTATTAGTCCTCCACGGATATTTAAAAGTTTGTACTCATTTCTGATAGTAAATGAGGTGAGGAACACGATGCCGTTAAAAGTTTCCACCGCAAATGATTTTGAAGCTTTTTTTTTTCTTTCAAAATATGCCAATATACTATATGAAAATTGAAATATTTTGGAAAAGCACAAATCTTATAGAAACTGAACCTAACCTCACCTAACCAAACCTAACCAAACCAAACCAAACCTAACCTAACCTAACCTAACCTAACCTAACCTAACCTAACCTGAACCTAACCTAACCTAGCCTAACCTAACCTGAACCTAAAATATCCCAAACATAATCTAAACAAGTGTATGCGCCCCAAATATCAAATATAAAAACAACCATAAGTAATATGTGCTACCTTTTTTTATAAAAAAAATCATTTGCGGATGTATTTCAAACGTTTCACGCGAAAACCATTCACACCGGAATTTTGCTTCCCGCTGGAGTCGCGTGAAAAAGTGTAATTTTAGTTTTGAATGAAAAAAAAACAAGAAATACTAATGGTCAAAATGGGTTCGAGAAATTTTTCAGAAAAGAAAGCAACAAGGGGACTTTCATAATTTTTTAGTGGATCTCAAGATTTCCGATCACAGGGGTAGATTTTGCAAAGGCTTAAGCCGAGAAGGTCATCGTATTCAATGGCTCATAATGATCAAGCCCGAATGTTGATAGAAAATTTTTGTACTAATAATTTAACAGTAATTACTTCAATACAACTCTACCCAAAAACTTTAAGTAAATAATATTCACTCACTATCCGTATTCATTGCCAAAGCAATGGATCACCGTGAATTCCGATGCACTTCTCTTTTGCGGTGATTTTGATGTTTAAAATGATCAATTCTTAAATTAATTTTACGTTAAAATCCATTTTAATCCGCAATCAGGTATCAACGAAGGCTACTGAGTGATTTGTCAGTTTTAACAGACCAAATAACGCGGAAAAACGCAACTTTCACGAATTATTCCACGCCATCTGTCGCTTATATTTTCGCGCGCGAACTTACGAAAATAGGAAGCTGCTCAAATTTCGGAAGTCGTCGCATGAACGCGTAGAAATTCTCGCGCGACAACTCTCCTCCGATTTGCGCATGCGCACCCGCGCGAAATTTTCGCGTGAAACTTACACGCGACGCCAGTGGGCATCCGCCTTTATAGTTATTGAAAAATATCAAGTTAAAGTTTCAAGGCGGTGAAATGGCAATTTAGCGTCGTCTACTGTAGAGCAATTAGCGTCGTCTGCTGTAGAGTAATCTTTTGAGGTACTTGCATTTTTAATTAAATTAACATACTTAGACTTAATTAATTTTGATGAAACTTGAAAAAGGCACACCTTGAATAGTTACTTGTTAATTTAAAAGTATTCCGAAACGTAACTTCCCTTTAGTTTTTAAATGATTCGATGTGCTGGAGCACCAAAAACCCCATGTTATTCCTATGGGAAAATCAGCGAAAATCTTTGAATTTTCATTTAACATTACGGGAGGGTGTGGGATCTTATCTAGAAGGGCCTACCGGCCCTCTAGAATATTCTTTTACTCGGAATCTTATTTTAAGAGGCTATAGACCCCATACTAATATCTGATTGAAGGTAAGGGGAAGGGCTTAAAACTTCGATAAACCGCCCGCCCCTCCTTCCTAGTGTTTCACTGGCTAGGACAACCAACGACCCTAAATCTACTTTTTCACATAACGCTAAGAGAACTTGCTTGTTTCTACGCTCATAGGTCGCGGGAGTCTCGGCACAGGTCGCTAGCAACGTCAATATCACGTGGTTTCAAATTTAAAGTGCATTACGTATGACGTCAAGGGTGTCAGTTGCTACACTTCCTCCCCTTTAATTCAACCAGGAAGGCCCAGGGTTAAGGGTTCCAAGTAGAAGAAATCTACGTATTTCTGATTGAAGTCGTATCTAACAATGATTTCGTTAAAGGGAGGGTAAAGTGGAAAATAATGTGATTTTTTATCGATTCTTCTACTAATTAAAAGACCAGTCTGCATAGTGATTTTAAAATTCAAAATTCCAGATGCACGCTCTACATCTCGTGCCACGATTATCACATCGCGCGCAAATTTTATCAAATCTCGCGATAAGTTTCATTTGACATGGAGCGTGCCAAGAGAATTTTATTAGCAAGAAGGCAGGACGTTACACGATAAGAGGTCCTTATTTCAAATTATCCATAAAATCTCAGCCTAATTTTAATTTTAAAATCATTCGGGGATATTTCCTGGATGTTTCACTACGCAGACTGGTCTTATAATATGTAGGAGAATGGATGAAAATCACTCGATTTTCATCTTCACCCTCCCTTTAAGGGTACAGTGATAAAAATGGGAATAACAAATCATACGGTCTCCTATCCCAAGTGTCAAATTAAGTTTAGTAATAGTGACGTCACCATAGTAAGCATGGAAAATGTCCAATGATTAACTTTGCCAAGAAATGAAGTATATCATGGGATTTTTACCTCTCCGTGTGACGTAGTCCAGGAGAGGTTCTGTAACGGCCGTGTCTGTGTCTGTGTGTGTGTCTGTCTGTGTGTGTGTCTGTCTGTCCGTTGTTACACCCACTTGACCGCCTTCGCAGTTTCCAAATCGGAGCAAACGTGTTCGCCGTTCCGAACTGCTTTCACAGTCACGGAAATGGCTACTTTACTTGAGTTCTCACACCACCATCTTATGGTCTTTGTTCTTCCCACACGGACACCAGTCTGTAAATACTGGCTTCTAATCACCACCATCTTCTGGTTTTCGTCCATCCCACATGGAAACCAGTCTGTACATACTGGCTTCTAATCACCACCATCTTCTGGTCTTCGTCCATCCCACATGGACACCAGTCTGTACATACTGGCTTCTAATCACCACCATCTACTGTTCTTCCGTCTATTCCACATAGACACCAATCTGTATCATTGGTTTCTACTCCATTATCATCGTTTGGTTTTAGGATCAGCTAGGGTTACGAGAAACGTCTAGCCTCCCTAAGGTAAGATCGCTACCAAAGGTTTTCGCATTTGCGGTTTTTCCTTACTATTATAATGGATACGAATCGTATATATACCCCAAAATTTGAAGAATGCGGGAAGAGGGGTACCCTTCACTTTAAACGTCAATATTAGCAAAGTTTGAGAAGATAATAGGTAAAACTTTATTTTAAACGATTTAACTATTATTAATGTTAATTATTGAAGATTAAAATAATTAAAAATAATTATATTTATTTAAATATTAAAGATAAACCTCTCGTGCAAAGAGAGAGATTATCATTGCCTCCTATATCTACAAAGGCCCGTGCATGTGATTTATTTCCTTCATTGCCTCCTATATCTATCAAGGCCCGTGCATTGTAATATATTTCCTTCATTGCCTCCTATATCTATCAAGGCACGTGCATTGTGATATATTTCATTCATTGCCTCCTATATCTATCAAGGCCCGTGCATTGCGATATATTTTTCAAAACAAAAACAAAAATGGGAAGCTCCTCTCAGAAACATAATATTTTCTTTTCTCTGTATATGAAATAAAAATATGGATAATATTGCGCTCCTTTAATGGTATGAATCCTTGCCTGTCTATTAATATTTTACGTAGGAGTAATACGTTTTTAGCGAAGTCTAGAGAGGATAAACATAAGCGAGATTGTTTCGGAAAAAAAAAATACTGCTTCCACTAATGGGTGCTTACAAAATTACGAGAGAACAGACCTTTTTTATCCTCTTGTTTTATTCTTAATAAGAATATAAAACATTTATTTTGTATCAAAAAATATTTTTTGGTGCTAAGATTGCTTTAAAAAAATCCAAACGGTTAGGCATTGGTAAAAAAGACAAATGATACTTTTCAAATCTAATGAGATAACGCTGAATGAGATAAAGTTGAAAATTGCCCTTTTTTATCCACGGGAGCCATTTTTAATGAGAATTTCGATGCTAGTAGGTTGTCAATTAAACTACCGGTATATTATTGTTGTTGGAAATTGGATATTAAATCAAATTAAGTGGTTGTGAAGAGCCAGCAGGTTTTTGCCACTTCGTTTTGTGAGTATTTGATTTTTGTATGTAAAATGGAGGAAGATAATGTTCAGAGTAAGGATGAAATGCGGAAGCGCAAAGCGCGGGAAAGGATGAGGGCAAAAAGGTCGACGTTTTCATTGGATACTTAAGGTTATATAATCTTCTCGACACGGAGAGGTAATATTTTGGTTTTCCCAACTTGTTAAAATTCAAATAAGTGTGTACGACTTCCTCCCGTTTAATCAAAATGAAAAACATATGTATGATCAGCATTCGTTCGATAAATGAAAAATTCGATCGATTCAAACTGCGTTCGATCACCCAAATTTCGATGAAAATCGATCAAATCGACCAAATCGGTGTTGAAAATGAAAAATGCTACAAACTGTATATCAAATATTTCAGGTTGCCATTGAATTCCCAATCTTTCTTTTTTATTCTTGTTTAAAATTATGTATTCAACTAAATTACATAATTGACTAATTAATTCAAGCCTTAAAAAATTGTTTTAACAAGTATTTCTAAATTTTGCAAATTATACTAAAATGTTTAAATAAAGATCAGAAAATATTTTAATTTCCAAAAACATACGTTGAGATTTGAGAATATAAAATACTTGGTGTTATATTACTCGTGTTTCTGATAAGTATGTCATAAAATAAATGGTGTGGTTTTGGATCAGACTGAGTGAAAAGTGTCAAGAACATGGGGTCTGAAACATTTAGTTTCGGAGGTACGGGTCCCCAAACATTGGCCCCTAATTAAAACAAGGGAATTGGCACAAATGTCTAGTAAGACATATCAGCCTGCCCATCTTGTTTAGACAATTTCAATAGCTTCCAATCGCCTTTATCCAGCAGAAGAGTACGTTTAAAGGTACTTCAAAGTGTAATAGCACAAGAGTGGACATTTTGAACAAACCTTTAAATATCGATGTTATTTTATGGCAAACTTATCAGATACATCCTGTATCTCAACAAAAACATATCTGTAAAAATATGCCAAGTTGTTTGGCCGTAAAAAGAACTGATATCTAAAATACGGCCAAGTTATTATCTCCAGGTGAACCAACATTTTATTCGACTTAAAACTTCTCAAGAATGTTTTTCTGACTTGGCCATTAGCATTTTAAGGATTCGTTTAATTCCAGAAATGGATCGTGTTATGTATAAAGATTTGAATATACCGCCAATCGTAAGTTGTATAGATGGCGCTTAGAAATTGTAACCATGTGACCTTAGGCATTGTTGATTTCTGGGGGAACGAGAAGCCGGGTTAAAAGATTAAAGCGGGGAGTCGTGATAACAAGTTAAATGTTTTAACCATGATTTTATAAGTACAGTTACGGACTTAATTTATTAATGAATAAATGACAAGTATTAAATGAGAATAACGGAGTTTTAATTCAAGTACGCGACACGAACATACTACGAGTAAACATAACAAAATGGCGACGGAATCGAGATAAGTTTTCCACGATTACTACGGCTTTCGACGGAACTCAACATACGCAACTTGAAAAAAAAACAACCACGGACTCAAGGAACTCCATTCGATCGAAGATACACGTCATTCACGGCTCATCTCCAAGACCTAAAACACCTCATCTTCAAAACAAAAGGAAGGCAAGTTAGAATAATTACGATTAACTAAACAAGCCAAGGCTTACACGCGACCTATTGAAGAAAAAGGAGGAAACTAATTGTTAGAATAATTACGATTAACTAAACAAGCCAAGGCTCACACGTGACCTATTGAGGAAAAAGAGGGCAACTATATTGGATTAACTTAATTAAGAAGAAACATATCAACAAGTATAATGCCTTCAGTAGGACAATTTGAGAAATTTGACCCACAAGTGGAGTCATGGGTTACCTATTCGGAGCGACTAGTACAATTCTTTTTGGCTCACGATATAACGGATGCAACAAAGAAACGTGCATATTTACTAGCATCGTTAGGTGCCAATATCTATCAAAAATTAAGGTATCTTTTATACCCAATTAAACCGGGGGAATCAACTTATGCAGAGTTAATAGAAACCCTAACTAAACATTTTAATCCTAAACCCAAGGAAATACCGCAACGATTTAAATTTTATACGAGAGTGCGACGTCAAGACGAAACAGTTGGCACGTATGTTGCTGAACCACGGAAATTATCCGAGCATTGTAAATTTGGAGCGAATTTGGAAGAAATGATACGGGATAGAATGGTATGCGGTGGCCTTCAGAATCAAGCCATACAAGCACGACTGTTGGATGAAGCTAGCAAGGTGGACGCATTCACACTAGCAGATGCAGTGAAACTGGCGGAAAACATGGAAATGGCGGCAAAAGATACCACTATGATAGCAAACCATAAAGATATGTCCTCAGTGGTACACTTTATCGGGTCATCAAAAGCGAAGCCAAGGCCCAACTTTAGAAGAATCCCAAAGGTATTCAACAATCCACAGCAACATAGCAATGGATCAACAAACCAAAGTAGCAACGCTACAACGCCGTATAGACCATTCAAGTTTATCAGATGTAACGACACGACACATAAACCACCACAATGCCCATATATCAACGCTACCTGTAATCAGTGTAAGAAAGTTGGTCATCTTGCACGAGCATGCTATAATCAGAAATATCCTAGTCAAACCAAACGTAACAGAACACATATAGCCCCGGAAGAGAATACCATCAGTGATCAAGCCGATCAGACGATAATGCCGGAAGAATATTTGATGTTTAATCATATCACTGACGAGACAATCGACAACAATCGCATACCACCACCAGAGATAATCACCTGTAGAATTCACGGACAACCTCTGGAAATGGAAGCGGACAGCGGTTCTGCACATACGATGATATCAGAAGTCGTATACAATACCTTGCCAAAAATTGAACCTATCATGGCATACAATGGAGGGGACTTGTATGGATTTTCGGCAAACAAGATAACGATTTTAGGACAAACCATGTTCAAGGTTGAATATCGGGGCGCCGAAGCAATCTTACCAGCTATAATCTTCCAAGGACGAGGTCCCACACTGTGTGGACGAACATGGTTATATTCCTCGTTAGAAATTTTGCCAAGAATAACAAGCATAGCGCATGTAGGAGATACTCATCCAAGGCTTAAAAGCATATTAGAAGAAAATAAGGAACTATTTTCGGAAGGCCTAGGCAAACTAAAGGGATACAAAGTTCATATCCACAAAAACCGGGGATCACACCTGTATTCAGTAAAGCTAGACCACTGCCGTACGCATTAAAGGAAAAGGTCGAAGCTGAACTAACGCGAATGGAAAATGATGGAATAATAACACCAATTCCACATTCGGATTTCTCATCACCGATCGTACCTATTCTCAAGCCTGACAATGGAATTAGAATATGCGCGGATTTCAAATTAACCGTAAATAAAGCAATAGACGTGGAAAAATATCCACTACCCAGAGCTCAAGATATCTTTGTGACGATGGCTGGTTTGAAGTATTTTACGACACTTGATATGAGAGAAGCATATTTACAACTGGAACTCGATGAAGAATCTAAAGAACTACTCGTCATCAACACCACCAAAGGACTGTACAAATTCAATAGAATGGCATATGGCAACTCATCAGCATCAGCAATTTTCCGAAGAGCAATGGAAAATCTATTTAGAGGCATGAAAGGCGTTGGCCCATTTCAAGATGATCTGATAACCGGAGGAAAAGACATAGAAGAAGCGTTGGACCGCACTGCTATGGTTCTAAAAACATTGAAGGATGCCGGAATCTAATTAAAGGGAACCAAATGTAAATTCCTACAAACATCTGTAGATTTCCTGGGGTATCGTTTGGAATTCACCCACAAGAAAAGAAAGTAAAGGCAATCCGAGAAGCTCCGACACCTACTAACGTAGGAGAACTAAGATCATTCTTAGGAATCGTAAACTACTACAGCAAGTTTATTCCTAACGCATCCACAGAGTTAGCACCTTTATATAAGCTGCTCACGAAGAATTATGATTGGAATTGGGATAAAGAAGCGAAACGTGCATTTGAATATGCGAAAGAAACCTTAATATCCGAAAACGTTTTGGTACATTACGATGAGAAAGAAGTCATTTATCTGGCGTTTGACGCTTCACCTGTTGGAGTGGGAGCTGTGATATCACACAGAGTGAACGGAAATGAAAGACCAATAGCATACGCGTCAAGATCGTTGAATCAGACAGAAAGGAACTATCCACAGATAGAAAAGGAAGCAATGGCTATCATCTTCGGAGTACGACAATTTCGAGATTTTCTATTGGGTCGAAAATTTATCTTAATAACGGATCATAGACCATTGGTAACAATCTTCTCTGAAAAGAAATCGATACCACATAACGCAGCTATCCGACTACAAGGTTTGGCGTTACTGTTCGCATCGTACCAGTATGAGATTCAATACAAGAAAAGAATACATGGGAACGCAGACGCATTAAGTCGATTGCCTCTGCCCATTGATGAATTTCAACCAACAATACCTCAACAATATGTACTGTTGATAAAATCATTGGGTTCGGGACCAGTAACTGGGAAAACTATACGACAAGAAACAAATGAAGATAAAACACTATCCAAGGTTAAAAACTATCTCCAAAAAGGATGGCCAAAAACCACAGAGGAAGCTATAAAACCATTCTTTGGGAGAAGATACGAACTTACTGTACAAGAAGACATCATATTGCTAAACAACAAGGTCGTAATTCCAACAAAGTGTCAGAAAAGTATTGTGGAAGAACTTCATAATACGCACCAAGGCATAGTACAAATGAAGGCTATGGCTCGCATGAAACTATGGTGGCCAGGGATTGACAAGAGCATTGAAGATGTAGTAAAAGCATGCCCAAATTGCCAGAAAAATGCACCAATGCCAAAGAAAGAATATACACTATGGCCCATAACAACAATTCCATGGGACCGGGTTCACATGGATTTCGCCGGACCAATTGAAGGAAAATATCTCCTAATAATAGTAGATTCGGCAACTAAATGGATGGAAGTAGCAATAACGTCATCAACTTCTACTGGCGATGTTTTAGACGTTCTTCGACCTACGATTGCAAGATTTGGTTTGATGAGAACGTTGGTTTCGGATAATGGTACAGGATTTACAAGCGACAGCTTCCAATATCTGCTCAACCCTGCACAAACATTCGCTCATCCCTGCTCACATATTTGCTCGAACTTACGCGAAAATTAGCTTAATGTTGCTATCTACCTGCTCGGCTACTCACTAATTTACATTCGACTTTAAAAGGATATTGGTTCGACTTCTCCCTGTCATTGGTTCTCTTGCGAAATTAAACCAGTATGCACTCGACATGGAAAACCATAGCTTTGTTTTCAGCATCTGTACATTGATTGCCAACCCCATCCACTCGGTGTAGTTATAGGCCTAGCTCTATAAATTCCAGTGACTTCTATTTGAAAGGGTTTTTGAACTTAACCTTTTAACGTAGAATTATTTGGTTTTAAATTATAAGCAAAATTAATAACAAAATTGAAGTTTTCATGAGTTTTTAATTCTTGAGCCACTTTACTGCACTAGCGTGACAGTTTGTTAACCATATTAATAATATGGACCGAAATCTTTTCAGCGTTAACTTTAAACACTACTTTTTCTAAATATTCTAAAGTTTTTTTTAACTGTGTAGGGTAAGCTATTTGAAATGCATAAAAACCAGCAAAGAGGGATCCAATAGCATTCTCTATGGTTGTCACTTCAAAGCTGACATTTTCTATTAGAACTTCGAATGAAGAAGTTTGTAGATCGTCATTCGCAAACTTCACTATTGGTGTCCCTACTTTTGGTTCCTCAAATAAAAATTTTAACTAATTATGTTTTATGATTAAGTATAATTAGTATGTAATAATACACACTTTACTAGTGAACCAATTTTCCAAATTCTCATTAAAAAGGTTAGGCAAAATAAGTAGACACGTTCTTAGCTCTTTTTTTTTAAAGGAAAAAAAATTAAAAATTATTCAATTGTAGAAAGCCAATATTCATATTTGTGATAAATTATTTCAATCAGAGTGTTACCCTTATAGGCTTCCTCTGATAGCACTTCTTCGCTCTTTTTCAGTTCTTCCAAAAACGTCTGAGATTCTTTGCGACTTTTAATAAGTTTGAGAATGTTTTTAGATATTGGAAGGAAGTGGTGAACTAAAACCTTTTCCATTGAAGGTCTTAAGTTGTGCAGCATATTAAATTCCTTTACCAACTATTAAAAACGTTTAAGGTTGTTAATTTTCTTCACTACCATGGTAGATGTAAGTCAGACTAATATCAAAGAAAATACCTGGTTATTTTTAACCAATAATGGAAATTTTTCCGTTACTTGTTGAACAGAATGATCTTTTTATGTTATTCTTCTTCAGTTCTTGTGGTTTCTCCGAATTTTCATCAACATTTTCTATCTCAAGTTTTCGTTTTCTGCTCTGGTTGAAAATCTTCCTAATTTTTTGTACCTGTTCCAAATGATCCATATGTCGCCTTTCATTCCTAAATTTTGTGTGAAGTGCCCTAATCCATGTACTCTATCACAAAACATACGTTATAATTTTATGTAACATAAAATAGCCAAGGACATAGGGTTGAATAAGAGTTAAGTAGATTCGCCAGCGAACACAAAAGGGAAGGTAACTCTCAGAAAATTAAATCCTGGAGAAAATTTTATTGGGCCATATCATCTTGGATCCTCTCAACTCTCCCCTAGCTGGTATCATCCTTGAAATAAACTTACATATCCACGATCGTTTGACGTACGAAATCGGTCTGTCAAAAACTTATGTTTGCAAATATGGGCAGCACCAACTCTTTGAAAATCATCAGTACTAGGATACCTGAAATTGTTCGAAAAAATACTTAAGATATAGGGAAATAAACTACTTTCTGAAATATTACTTACGCATTATAGCGCATCATATCCTCGAAGAGTACATTTACAATAACTGTTTTATATTTTCTTTGAAATACGTCACAGTTTTTGTCATTTATTAGCTGCATCACAGCTGTTGGGAATGTCGGTACTTTGTAAATAAGGGGAAGATGATTTGACTTTGATTCTGATGACGAACACGACGGAGTGACTATATTTTGACTGTCATCTTGTTCTAGCAAGGTAGGAGAGCTATTCACATCCAAAAATCCCTGACTTCTGCAAATAATAAAGCACGTAATTTAGTTGCATTAATAAACCAATAAAATAGACTGGATTTTTAATTCTCACAATGTCACTTCATTGATTGCGTTATCTTTAGTTCACTGCAAATTTAGTTTTGCCATAGTTGGTGGTAAACCTGTTTTAAGGTCAAAGTCGAGCCAGTCTTTAAAACCATCGTGGAATACTTGTAGACTATTAATTTTCTTATTAAGAACTTTTTCAAGGAGGCTTGAAAACTCCTCAGCAGTGGCTGTGTCCTTGAACTCGAAAAGCTTTTTGCTTTCTTTACACGTTACGTGGAAAGTCAACGTCGACACCTAAGAAATAGTTGGTAATTAATTGCACTTTTGGCTAGGTATTACATTAAAAACAGAAAAAGTGGCCCAGAAAATATTATTGGCTAGTAATTTCTATTTTTCTGGCAACTTTGTGGTTCATGACGATAATGTCTTTCCCATCTAATCTATATATTTGAAGTGGATGGTAGTCGAGGAACCGTTGTCCAGGCACTAAGATATCCCAATCGCTAATTTCCTGAACTACATGAGCATTGTAATGTTTTAGGTACTCTGAGATAAATAAAACCCTACCACACAAGTGCCAATTGCTTCTAATATCGATTATAAAGTATATTTTAAAAAAGGTCGGAAAATCTTCTGGGGACATGGATATAGGAAAAACAAACCCTTATTTATACAAAATAGCCTCGTGATTTATTTCTGCAGCGATTCGCATTACATCCGAATCTGAATTAATTAAATGTCCGAGTGTCATTTTCAGCTGCTGTGGAAGCTGACTAAAGGTAGTTTTACTCGTTTTCAACATATCTCCGTTTTCAAACCCATGGACTGCACTTATTACGAGAGTTGCTAGCTATTATCTTAAAATATTGATGCTTAGCTTCTAATCGCATACACCATAAGTGTATTAGTGGTCCATAACACTTAATTAGTCTAGGATAATGTGTTAAGTAGTGAACTTTTGGTATGAAATGAGAATTCGGAGTTTCATTCAGTAAGTTCATGAAGTCTTGAATTAATTCATAGAGGTAAGGAATCCGCGAGTTATTTATAATTGGAGCTGTTATAATTTCACCAATCTCAGTTAAAATTATTAAAAGTTCCCATACTGAATCACCAATGGGTACAAAAGAGCCAAAGATTAAAGGCAAGAAGTAAAACAAGCTCTTTTTTTGAGCAGCGGTACCTGTCAAAATCTTAGCTCCTGAAAGTTTATCCTTTGATATTGGTACGCTTTTATTTTTTCTGTGTAATGACCCATAAGGAAAACTATCGATTCTCTTGTTGATTTCATCAAGAGCAATAAAATTTGAATTTATCATATGGTTTAACACTAGTTTCAGAGTCATTGGCACGACACCTTCGTAAAAGTCATGCAATATATCAGGTGGCAGACTAGTACTTACTTGAAAATGTTCGAGTATAGAAAAAGGCGAAGAACCTTTAACACCATATATGGAAGCATTCTCTGGATTTTTAATCACAGCTTCGAGGTGATACCTATGATTCTCTTCAGTTCTAATTATCATGTTTTTCTCATCAAAAATATCAGAAATGTTCTCCTTTTTAATCATGCATTGACGACATATCCGACCTGAAGAAAAGCATTGTGTGAAACCACCGACACTATGGCTGGAGAGATTATCGCCCGATATAGTCGCAAGAGCGCCTTTAATATTTTGATTTTGAATTTCAAATCCCTCGGTCTGAAGCTTTTCGAGGTCATCCATTAGCGGTTTTAAAATTTTAGCTAGCCCATATTTTTTTTAAACTGGGAACCTAACAACTAAGGCTAAGTTAATGCTACTGAGTTTGCTGCGAAGATATGGGTCAAAGTTTCCAATCATGAAGTAAACAAGAGTCACTTTGTGCAGCCCTCGTTTGGATCCTAATGGGTTATTTAATTCTACTTCATCCAAGTAAAAATGGAGTCTCAAAAACTTCGGATCATTTGAAAATATAGGGTGGTTTTTGCAGATTTCACCATCATCGAAATCAAGCAGTAGGTTTGAACCAAAATTTCTTTTTTCCCTATTAAATTCATTCCAAACATCTTCGTGAGAGAACAGATTTTGCAAAACTCTAATAATGGGAACATAACTTAGGGTGCGTTTGAAAACTTTGCCATTTATTCTTTCCGTCCCTAAAATATAGTCAACTGGTTCAATAAAATTTAAATTATCTTTGCAGTATTTCTCTAATTTATAATTGCTCTTAATTACTCCAAGAACAGAATCACTAACTACACGAGCTTCGTTCTCAAACCCGTTATCGTTATTATCTACCCCGTGTCCTTCCTTATTTTCGTTTAATGCTATAAAGGTCTCCAAGCAAGTCTCTATCAAACCAGCCAAGCTACTGGTTATGCTGTTTGTAACACAAACTGGCAATTTGTGCTTTGCCCTAATGTTGGGGTTCGACTAGGCTTTGAATGAATTAACTACTGGGTCGTCGGTACGAACTGTTATCTTTATTGTTTAACACCGTGATACATGTTACTGTGGCTGCCAGGATAATGACACATTTTGAATACAGAGGATAGATTATATATGTTACTTAGTCTATAAAAAATAGGTATGAGTTTAGATAAAAACCAACTAAAAAACTAATTTACATTTTTATACTCTACATCACTTCACACTTTTTTTTTATGCGTCGTAAAGTTGTCGTGGTTGTCTCGCGCGTTGCGATCTTCGTGGGCCTTCGTTTGCTACCTGTGTCTCCTGTGGTACGATGATTGTTGAGCCGCTCGTGGTCTTGCGTTGTCGTAGGGCGAAAGAAGGTTGCATCGTAAGATTGTCGAAGCTTGGGTGGTTGGATTCGTGTGGTCTAGCATCGCTTGAAGATGGCATTCGGTCGTTACGTGTAGCTGGTTCCTATGTCGACGGATGATGCCCGTGCTGGTTTTGACTGAATACATGACGTGGCCAAGTCTTTCCGTGATTGTGCCATGTAGCCACTGCGGCCCTTTGCCAAAGTTGCGGGCGTATACGTGTTGTCCGGGCATCATGGTTACTATGGTCTCATTATGATTGCTGTTTGTAATGCTTTCTTTGGCGACTTTTGGATTGAACACGTCCAACTCCGTCATGATCGGTCTTTTGAACATCTTTTCCGCTGGTGACAGGTGACCATCTATCGGTGTACGTCTGTAGTTCAGCAAAAATCGCGATACCCGTACTTCTAACGAGTCCTTGGGATGGTGTCGCAGACTACTGCTGAGCAGATTCAGTTCGGAACATGACTCTGCGGAGAGTTTCTTTAACGTGGTCTTCATTGTTCTGACGCATCTTTCGGCATGACCGTTGGATGGTGGATGGTATGGTGCCGTGGTCATATGTGTGATCCCATTGTTCGTTGTGAAGGTCTTAAATTCATCGCTTGTGAACGAAGTGGCGTTATCCGATACCAGCGTCGACATTATTCCGAAGCGTGCGATGTGTCTACGAAGGCACTGTATGACGGTTGCGGAGTACGTGGAGCTTGTTATGTCTACCTCGATCCATTTGGAATGCGCGTCGACATTGATGAGTAGGTAACGGTTTTCAATTGGCCCCGCGAAATCCACGTGTACTCTTTGCCATGGCGCCGTGGCTTCCGGCCACGGTGAGAATTGTTTGCGTGGCATAGGTGCGTTAATCCTGCATGTTTTGCAGCTGTCTGATAGCTTCTGTAGATCCTGGTCGATGGCAGGCCACCATACTTTGGCCCGTGCCAGCTCCTTCATTGTCCGTTCACCTTGGTGTGTGCTGTGCAGTTCGTTCATGACCTTCTTTCGCAGTGCGGCGGGCACGATGACTTTGTTACCGATGAAAAGAATGCCTTTGGCGGTGGATATCTCCGTAGACCGCCGGAAATATCTGCTTATGTCCTCGTTGTTCTTGCCATTCTTGGACCAACCCTTGATTGTGTGTCCCATAACCTTTGCCAGGATCTGGTCGGTTTTAGTGGCTTCAGCCAATTCCTGAATTGTGACGGGCGCGTTCACTGCGTCTCTGGTCAGTAGCACCAGTTCGGTAGGTAGCGGTAGTTCAATGTCCATCGTCTGCAGTGGAAGTCGGCTGAGAGCGTCGGCGTTGCTGTTCAGACTGCCTTTCTTGTACACGATTCGGTAGTCGTACGCCGACAGCATCAGTGCCCATCTTTGCAGGCGAGCAGCAGCCATCTGCGGGATCGGCTTGTTTTCGGAGAAGATTGTGACCAACGGTTTGTGATCGGTGACCAGGACGAACTGCTTTTCTAGCAAATAGTCCCGGAACCGCGTGACGCCAAAGATGATGGATAGCGCCTCCCTCTCTATCTGGGGATAGTTCTTCTCTGCCGACGATAAGGTACGGGATGCGAACGCTATGGGTTGTTCGATGGAGTCGATGTTGTGTGAAATGACGGCGCCAACTCCGACAGGTGATGCGTCACAAGCCAGGATGATCTCTTTGCTGGGGTCAAATAAGGTGAGTAAATTGGTTGATTGTAGCGCTTTCTTGGCCGCTTCGAACGACTCTTGGTGGATCTTCGACCATTTCCATTGTGTTGATTTATTGAGTAGACCGTAGAGATGCGATAGCATAGTGGAGGCATTCGGAATGAATCGGGCATAATAATTTATTAATCCCAAAACGAGCGAAGTTCATCAGCATTCTTGGGTGGCGGTGCATTCTTTATGGCGGCCAACTTTTCTTGCTGCGGATGTAATCCGTTTTCGTCTAAGCGATAACCCAAGAAGTTGATGGATTTCTTTAAGAACTCGCAATTGTCCTGGTTCAGCTTGACGCCTGCGCGCTCTAATGTCTGGAAGATTTTGGCCAGTTTGTCCAACAGGTCGTTTTCGTCTGTCCCGCCTACCACTGTGTCGTCTTGGAATGGATGCGTGCTCGGGTGATCTTGTAACAGTACTTACATATACCTTTGAAATATTGCCGACGCTGATGCTATGCCAAAAGGCAGACGGTTATAGCGATATAGACCTTTGGTTGTGTTGATGAAGACAAAATTTTGTGATATTTCATCGAGTTCCAGCTGATTATATGCATTGCGCATATCTAAACGGGCGAACACTTTGGAACCGGCGAGTTTGGCAAAAATGTCGTCGACGCGTGGCAATGGATAGCGTTCGATGTCGATAATCTTGTTGGTGGTGACTTTGAAATCACCACAGATGCAAACATCTTCGTTCCTCTTCATGATCGGCACGATGGGTGTGGCAAATTCCGCATGTGCGACAGGGCTAATGATACCTTCCGATTCAAGACGTCTGATCTCTTTTTCAATTTTGTCTTTCATGTGGTAAGGGACCGATCGTGCCTTGTGGAATCGAGGTGTTGGGGCGTGGTCGCGAATGTGCAATTTGACTTGCACGTTTTTAATGCATCCCATTCCTGGTGAGAAGAGTTCTTTGTGTTTGATAAGCAGGTCGGTGAGAACTTTTTGCGTGTTGTTGACCAAATTAACGTACTCTCCCGGTTTCGGTAGTATATTGAATGCAGAGTATATCCAGTTCCTGCCCAGCAGATTTGGACGATGACCTCCGTCAACGACTAGGGGTAATCGCAATGTTTTTCCTCGGAACGTGACGTTGACGTTGGTTTGGCCCTTGATGTCGAGAAGATGTCCCGTGTACCCGGCCAGATTATCCGGACCGGGCTCGAGCGGTAGGGCGCCGTGCAGTTGATTATAGGTGTTTGTAGAGACGATGGTGTACCCGGATCCTGTGTCCACTTGAAAGGTGACTGGCACGCTGTTTACGTGACACGTGATTGTCATGGCTGGTGGCGGTTTACCGTGTGCTGGTTCAGACTTTCCATCGGGAACGCTGGTAGATGACGGAAGGAGCATGCTGTTGACGTCATTGACGAGGTCATATACCATGAATGCGTCGTACTCCGGTAAAGATCCTACGATGTCTGGCTGGATCTGATGAGGGTTTGCGAGATCAGGTGTGTCCATTATGTGATGCGTACGGTGGGTAGGTCGAGGTCGATAGGGGTTTCTTCTGGCGTCTGGTAGCCTGGTTAAAAATCTCTTGCGGCATGCCTTTGCGAGGTGGCCCATGGTTTGGCAGTCTCGGCATTCATATGACTTGTACGGGCATTCCCACTCCGGGTGAGTGATTGACGTGCAACGAATGCATGGGTTCTGTTGTTGGCGTGGCGCGGTGTGTCGTGATATTTGCTGTATTCCTGCGGGGCGTCGGACTGGTGCTGTGGGTGGATTCTCCGAGCAATTGGTGTTAATGAGGTTGATAGCCGAGGATGCTTCATCGGCGTTAAAGCTTCTGATTTGGTGAATGTCGCGTTCGACTGTCTCTATGGCGATGGCAGCATTGAGAGCCTTGTCCAAATCTATGTTTTTTATGTCCAGTAAGCGTCGATGCATGTGTTCATCATTTATCCCGCTAACGAAGCGGTCGCGAAGGAGGCGATTGAGAGCAGTACCATAATTGCAGAACTCGGCTAACTTGCGTAGGGAGGCCATGTACTCGGCGACACTTTCGCCGTCACGGCGTATGCGTTGAAAAAACTTGGTGCTTTCAACAATTTCAGGGGGCGTTGGATTGAAGTGTTTGGTCAGGATGGCGATGAGGTCCGTGTACTGTTTCTCGTGAGGCTTCGCCGGCGCCACGATGGAGCGCAATAGCGTATACGTTGTGGTCCCGATGACTGTTAGGAGGACGGCGCGTTTCTGTTCTTGGATGTCCTGGTTGAATAAGGCGTCGGCTCCGGCGGTGGCTGACGCAGGAGTTGTTGGACGTTCCTTCACGCCATTGGTGAGAAAAAATTGGTCAAGGCGCTCAGCGTATATGGTCCAGTGGTCCGAATGTTCATTGAACGGTGGGAATTGGCCGAAGGATGTGTTGATGGCGGCCATGATTTCTGGTTATGCAGAATGTCAAGATTTTCGCGACGAATCGTGGTTTAGATCGTCGTTCAGGTGCGCGAGTGTCGAAACGTAAGTCCGTCGCCAATGTTGGGGTTCGACTAGGCTTTGAATGAATTAACTACTGGGTCGTCGGTACGAACTGTTATCTTTATTGTTTAACACCGTGTAACATGTTACTGTGGCTGCCACGATAATGACACGTTTTTAATACAGAGGATAGATTATATATGTTACTTAGTCTATAAAAAATAGGTGTGAGTTTAGATAAAAACCAACTAAAAAACTAAATTACACTTTATACTCTACACCTAAGTTCAAGGATGAACAACGCTGCATTTCTGTCTAACTGAACTCTGTCAAACCCAGTATTGGATTCTATAAAATTGTTTTGGTTATCACTGGATCGATAACTGGCATGCTAGTTTGTTGTAAATTATGAAACTCGGTACCCATCTCGCCTAAATGCTCTAGAAAAACCCCTCGCGAGAAATGCTTCGTGTATAAATGGTTTCGCAAAGAAACATACTTCTTAAATGTGCTTGAACACGAGTTATAACAACATTTAAAAATAATGTTTGGTTCATTTTTTCCAATGTAGCAGACGACAGACGAAGTCTTCCCTTTATTCCCGTCCTCGAATACGAGCAGTTTTGGAATTAGGACAATTCCACAAATCAAAAACCACTTTATTAATTGCTTGGACCAGTTTTTCAATTCAAAACCCGAAGCTCACTGGTCCCAGCTGGGATTAGATTAATAATTCCAATTTTAATATGTGGGAAAAGGGGCACTGGTCCTCGGGACTAGTTTAATTATACCACACACGAGGGATCACTGGTCCCGAGGCCTAGTTTAGAAAAAACCCATATTTCCAGGAATGATACTGAGTTAAGCCTAACTTCCGGCGACAGGGAATAAGGTGGATTATGTCACGAGCTTTAGAACCCCCCCCCCCACCGGTAAAAAAGCTCTCTTTACAATGAAAGGTTTTTTACATCTAAGCAGTGCCACCCATTCCCCTCGCCAAAATAGCTAGACTATTTTAGTTAATTTTTATAGCCTTTAGCCTTGTAAACGATGGTAAAACGATCGGGAGAAAATGGAATGGCTGTAGTTAAATGCTTAAATTTAGAACCCCAAATCTACATAAAATACCCCTTAACCATGTCGATTAACTTACTACGATATAGAAAATATTATAATTCCATATTTTTGTGAGCCATTTTTTTATAATTAAAATTTAACACTTACTTTAAGTTCTTATTGCGCAGAAGAGAAGACCAATGCTTTGCACGAGGCTTTGTAAGACTTTTTTACGCCAGGGCTTTGTTTAAAAAAGGCAGGGAATTGTTATTTTACTACATAAAACCATATTAAATTATTGAGACTTACCTTATAGTTAATTTCCGAGTGGTTTCTAATATATCTATTTAAATAGATAGCCAAACCGTACTGATAACGCATGAACAGACTCAACAGAGAGCACCTAGTTACCCCGCTCACACCAATTTAAGAAGTAATAAAAAATGGCGCAAATTCAACACGAGGCTACCTCGTGTCGTTCAGGGTCTTACGAGCAAAGTGCAGTACATTGCCCTTAAACCAAGGACCGCTGCCACAGGTTAGGACAATAGGGGGCGTTTACGAAAACTTTCACACAACTGAAGCTCAAAGTACCAAAATGGCTGGTAAGATTCCCTAGGAGCATGTATAAGCCTAACTTTGTGCCCCAACCTGTAATAATGCACCTTGGTTCAAAATTTTCCTCGGCCGAGTAAGGCTGTGAAAAGAGAGAGTCCTAAACAGGTGTTGGAGGAGGGGAAGGTCGAAAAACTACCCTTTGGGGCTTACGGGTGTAAGTGGAGGGTAAAGGGGAAAATAGAAGTGGGGATGACATTCCGCTTCTGTGTTCAAGTTTGAATGGCTCCCAGGAAAATATAATTTAGATTGCACGCTTCTTGGTTTTTAGCGACGCATATTTCAAGTGTGTTCAATTTTGAACACATTCGATCAAAGTTGAACAGGCATTGCACACTTTTTTTAAGAGTGTAACCAAAGGAAACAAAACCTAACCTAACCTAACCTAATACTATTTAGTTGAAATAATGAACTTTAACCTAACCAAATTATCCATACCTGACCTAGTTCTTTTGAGGCTGGGCCAGCTTACACCATAATAAACAACTATCGTTTTCGCATATCTGCGAGGGGCTGCTATCTCTCTCTAGAAGATGTACACCTGATTTCAGATTCATGAATTCCTTCATTTTCAACCCTGTGAATTCATGATTCTCTACTGAATACAGAATTCTTAGAAAGAATTCAAAGAATTCAAGAAATTTTTCAATGTTTTAGATGACATCACGCAAGTAAAAATGAATTCACATCCGAATTTATAGATTTTTTTAGTGAATTCACGGAATTCGAGTATGAATTCGTAAATGTTTAAGTGAATTCAGGGAATTTTCTGAATTCATCAATGCTTCAGATGGATTCACTAAATTAAAAAGAGATCTCACTGAATTTATCAGCGATTTCTTAAATTTTGAAGCGAATTCACGAAATTCATCAGTGAATTTGTTGATTTTGAAGTGAGTTCACGGAATTCAACGAATTTCTCTGTGACATTCCAGTACTCAAATGTTTTAAGAGAATTTTCGGTAAATAATTTAGCGATGGACTTGTCAAGTTACGAGTCCCTGTATACCAATTACGGGTAAAAGCTTTAGAAATGAAATGTGTGTACACGGCTGTACCTTTGACTGTACTAAAAGGATTACATGTAAAAGTGAAATCCCTGCCCTTTGCAGTGGCATGAGTTAATAATATGTTAGCTCCCTAAATTATGTTAGGGAGCTAACATATTATTAACTCATGGCAGTGGTTAATTAAATGATGACTTTACTAGTCATCGGTGTTTAGGGACTAGTCCCTCGATAAGTTATTTAAGAATACTTTTACTGTAAGGTCTGGTTAATATCACAAACATATTTTTATGAGGAAGGGCTCCTGATAGAACTTGTTTGTGAGCTTTCTACATTGCGACCGTTTGAAAAATTTTTATCTGGAGTGGTAACCATGTTAACAGAAAGGATTATTTTTTTTGTTTTTGCTACCCGTTTTATTTATATGCTTACCAATAAATGCTATATTTTTTAAGACCCTTGAACACTATATGTTATATCAAAAACGGATTTATGCTCTAAGAACGTGGGATCATAGCTTTAGCCTCTGGTACCATCCTCGCATACTTTATTGAGAAACTTCGTCTGCTTATATTTTGACTCCACCCACAAATTCTGTGTATAGAGACTTCTCTATTTTTGTGGTTAAATATTTTTTCCGAAATTGCGCCAGTGGTAAAAAAAGCAAAGTGGACAACAATGCTATATAACTCCCGATTTAGTGGAATTATGTTTTAAAGTTAAGAATATAAATAATTGATGTTTCTTTTTTAAGCATCTAGTTTTTACCTCTCCGTGTGACGTAGTCCAGGAGAGGTTCTGTAACGGCCGTGTCTGTCTGTGTGTCTGTCTGTCTGTGTGTGTGTCTGTCTGTCCGTTGTTACACCCACGTGACCGCGTTCGCAGTTTGCGTATCGGAGCAAACGTGTTCCCAATTTCCGGACCGCATTGACAGTTCACAGAAATTTGGAAAATTGTATTTCTCTCCGTTTGCTACTCTATACTTGAGTACTCACACCACCATGTTTGGTCTTCGTCCATCCCATATGAACACCAGCCTGGTACTTTTCTGGCTTCCACCACCACCATCTTCTATTCTTTGTCAATCCCACATTGACACCAGTCTGCACTTACACTAGCTTCAAACACCACCATCCACTGGTCTTCCGTCTATTCCACATAGACACCAATCTGTATCATTGGCTTCTAACAACACCATCCACTGGTCTTCCGTCCATTCTACATAGACACCAATCTGTATCATTGGCTTCAAACACCACCATCCACTGGTTTTCCGTCTATTCCACATAGACACCAATCTGTATCATTGGCTTCTACTCCATTATCATCGTTTGGTTTTAGGATATACGCGGCGATCAGCTAGGGTTACGAGAAACGTCTAGCCTCCCTAAGGTGGGATCGCCACCAAAGGTTTTCGCAATTGCGCTTTTTCCTTACTATTATAATGGAAACGAATCGTATATATACCCCAAATTTGAAAAAAGCGGGCAAGAGGGGTACCCTTCACTTTAAACGTCAATATTAGCAAAGTTTGATAAGATAATAGGTATAACTTTATTTTAAACGATTTAACTATTATTAATGTTAATTATTGAAGATTAAAATAATTAAAAATAATTATATTTATTTAAATATTAAAGATAAACCTCTCGTGCAAAGAGAGAGATTATCATTGCCTCTTATATCTACCAAGGCCCGTGCATGCGATATATTTCCTTCGTTGCCTCCTATATCTATCAAGACCCGTGCATTGTGATATATTTCATTCATTGCCTCCTATATCTATCAAGGCCCGTGCATTGTGATATATTTCATTCATTGCCTCCTATATCTATCAAGGCCCGTGCATTGCGATATATTTTTCAAAACAACAACAAAAATGGGAAACCCCAACTCAGAAACATAATAACGTTTTCATTGGATACTTAAGTTTATATAATCTTCTTGACACGGAGAGGTAATATTTTGGTTTTCCCAACTTGTTCTTTCTTTATATATTTAACCACGAAAATAGAGATATACAGAATTTGTGGGTGGAGTCAAAATATAAGCAGACGACGTTTCTCAATAAAGTATGCGAGGATGGGTAGTGAATTTGCTACCTTCAACGTTCTTCTCACATAAATCCGTTTTTGGTTATATTTATTAAGACCCTGGAACAAGGTCCTTCTCTAATACATTGATTTTATTACAGGTTAGGTTAGCTTAGCTTCTGCTCGGTTCGATTACAATAGAGACTTGCTAGTAAACTTGTAATTTGACCATCGTAGTGTCAATATTTATATTGGAAAGTGTATTGATAGACTAAGCATTAGAACAAGGATGTTTAAAAAAACCAAAAGACAAAATCTTTAATTCCGCCTGTAAAAACGGCATTAAAAATATATCGTTAAATAGCATTTAAAATTTTAAGATCATAAAATCGCCACATTTTGGCTATATTCTGTTCAACAGTATTCTGTTGTATGGGACATACGGTCCAATGGGCCAGGAGCGGTGTTTCCACCTAGTAAACTTTATTGTGTTAAGGCAATTTTAGTTCAAAACTGTATTTCAAAAAAAAAACCCATAGAAAAATCATGATCAAGAAACAAACTGAAAAAGGTTGGATGAAAGTGTCATATGACCAATAAGACACACAGCAAGAAGGTATAGGCATAATACTAAATTGCAAGAAAGTGCTTTTAAAATTAGTTCTATCCCTTAATACTAACCTGTTTGGTAAATGAAGACCGAAAAAAATTAAAAGTCGCGAACAACAAGTAAGAACAACATTTAACAAGACGACCCAAGGGCTCGATATAGTAGCCACATCGTACCGTACTTAACAGGCGTACAGAAAATTTGACTAAATAGCCCCTCGATGAGCTACTGTTTTAAAATTATTACTGATTTTTTTTCACTTCAGTTATAATTATAGTGTGATACGAACGGAAAACGTGAGTGAGTACCCCCACGATGTGCATCCATTAACAGTAATGGTAAAACGATTTACCCGAAAAAAAGGCTGAAGTACTGAAGATCAGAGTGAATAGCCCCTCGATGCCCTAACAAAAAATCATAACCCTTAATCCTTACTTCAATAAATTTAGTCATGTTATACTTGTAATATCTGGGGCTCCTAGCTAGTACCTTCTTTTAAAACTCTTGTCGATTTATAGAAAATACACGTAACTTCTAATAGTAAACACCACCTTAAAACCGTTCTAAATATAACGTAGGTATATACTTCCTTTTGATTTATAAATATTCCTCTTGATTTCTTTGAATTTTGAAATAGAGGAGCGGGATAAAAAGCGTGAAACCCTTATTGTCGACGGGTGACATGAATTTTAAAGGGAGTATTAAACCTCCAATTTAAATTAAGGCAATACCATAATGCTGTCTCTCGCTTTAAATTTATCGAGCAAAAAAAAAACACAATTCGAGTAAAACACAATTCTCAATGTTTAACTTTACTAGTACAAATAAATCTAATTCTTAAACTTGCTGTTAAAATACACTAACGAAAAATATCACCTCACCACAATTTTCTCCCATTCATTCTCCCTTCAATGACGAACGAAAAATTTTATACTACCAAAGGCATTTACCGTGGGACACTACAATGCCGCCAGGGCAGGCCAAACTAAGAGCCTCATCGTAGATGTACATCATAAGATGTGGCTAAGAAATCGCGAATGGCTGGGCATCACCCCAAGGGCTTTCGAGACATCTGCGCGTTTACAAATATTAGAAAATAAGGTCTTCCAAAAGCAGGTTCGAGTATTTATCGAGCCTTAATCTGATACTCGAAACTTCTTCGAGTCTCAGAAAATATCTTATGGAGTACTCGAGTCTTATTGAGTACTCGCACAGCACTAAATAAAACACGTCGAAACACGCGTCTCGTTAAAATATCAGGTCATTTGGATCAATAGGACCAAGGATCTGACCAAAAATCTACCTCCTCCCTTAGAAACTTGCTTTAATTTTCGGTTCCTTTGATTTTTTTCAAAAGTCGGGCTTATACTTGTAAATCGAATCTTTGAACGGGCTTCTATAGCGTGAGCAGCTTGCGTCGTCGAGTGCGTGATCGAGTGAGCTATTGTCAAAATAAAAACACTGAACAATACTTTTAATGATTTAAACTGGGCCCAGTGGTATTTATACTCTATCGTTTGAAAAAATATCTCATCGAAAAGATGAATACACGAAAAAAATAATGAATACCAAAGAATTCATTGCGGAATTCAGTGAATTCGTGCGCATTCTTAAAGAATTCGAGCTCATTTTTCTGAATTCAAATGAATTCATGCTAATTGTCGCGAATACAATTGAATTCATTGACACTGTTGGGAATACGCTGGAATTCATATGAATTCACAAAATTATTTCGGAGAATTCAGTAAATTTGCCAAAGATTTTTTTGAATTCATAAAGTTTGATCAGGAATTCGCATGAATTCATGAAATGTTTTGGGAATTCACTTGAATTCAAAGGGCAATTCTTGATTCGTTTGAATTCACTTGAATACATGGAATATTTCGTGGAATTCAGAAGTTTGTTTTTAGAATTCACATGGAATTCAGCCAGTGATGTACACCGAATTCACGAGTTAGAAGCCCCTCGCATATCTGTTTATCCGCTCTTTAGAGAACTGCTGTATCGGTAATTGCCGAGGGGCTGCTATCTCTCTCTAGAAGATGTACACCTGATTTCAGATTCATGAATTCCTTCATTTTCAACCCTGTGAATTCATGATTCTCTACTGAATACAGAATTCTTAGAAAGAATTCAAAGAATTCAAGAAATTTTTCAATGTTTTAAATGACATCACGCAAGTAAAAATGAATTCACATCCGAATTTATAGATTTTTTTAGTGAATTCACGGAATTCGAGTATGAATTCGTAAATGTTTAAGTGAATTCAGGGAATTTTCTGAATTCATCAATGCTTCAGATGGATTCACTAAATTAAAAAGAGATCTCACTGAATTTATCAGCGATTTCTTAAATTTTGAAGCGAATTCACGAAATTCATCAGTGAATTTGTTGATTTTGAAGTGAGTTCACGGAATTCAACGAATTTCTCTGTGACATTCCAGTACTCAAATGTTTTAAGAGAATTTTCGGTAAATAATTTAGCGATGGACTTGTCAAGTTACGAGTCCCTGTATACCAATTACGGGTAAAAGCTTTAGAAATGAAATGTGTGTACACGGCTGTACCTTTGACTGTACTAAAAGGATTACATGTAAAAGTGAAATCCCTGCCCTTTGCAGTGGCATGAGTTAATAATATGTTAGCTCCCTAAATTATGTTAGGGAGCTAACATATTATTAACTCATGGCAGTGGTTAATTAAATGATGACTTTACTAGTCATCGGTGTTTAGGGACTAGTCCCTCGATAAGTTATTTAAGAATACTTTTACTGTAAGGTCTGGTTAATATCACAAACATATTTTTATGAGGAAGGGCTCCTGATAGAACTTGTTTGTGAGCTTTCTACATTGCGACCGTTTGAAAAATTTTTATCTGGAGTGGTAACCATGTTAACAGAAAGGATTATTTTTTTTGTTTTTGCTACCCGTTTTATTTATATGCTTACCAATAAATGCTATATTTTTTAAGACCCTTGAACACTATATGTTATATCAAAAACGGATTTATGCTCTAAGAACGTGGGATCATAGCTTTAGCCTCTGGTACCATCCTCGCATACTTTATTGAGAAACTTCGTCTGCTTATATTTTGACTCCACCCACAAATTCTGTGTATAGAGACTTCTCTATTTTTGTGGTTAAATATTTTTTCCGAAATTGCGCCAGTGGTAAAAAAAGCAAAGTGGACAACAATGCTATATAACTCCCGATTTAGTGGAATTATGTTTTAAAGTTAAGAATATAAATAATTGATGTTTCTTTTTTAAGCATCTAGTTTTTACCTCTCCGTGTGACGTAGTCCAGGAGAGGTTCTGTAACGGCCGTGTCTGTCTGTGTGTCTGTCTGTCTGTGTGTGTGTCTGTCTGTCCGTTGTTACACCCACGTGACCGCGTTCGCAGTTTGCGTATCGGAGCAAACGTGTTCCCAATTTCCGGACCGCATTGACAGTTCACAGAAATTTGGAAAATTGTATTTCTCTCCGTTTGCTACTCTATACTTGAGTACTCACACCACCATGTTTGGTCTTCGTCCATCCCATATGAACACCAGCCTGGTACTTTTCTGGCTTCCACCACCACCATCTTCTATTCTTTGTCAATCCCACATTGACACCAGTCTGCACTTACACTAGCTTCAAACACCACCATCCACTGGTCTTCCGTCTATTCCACATAGACACCAATCTGTATCATTGGCTTCTAACAACACCATCCACTGGTCTTCCGTCCATTCTACATAGACACCAATCTGTATCATTGGCTTCAAACACCACCATCCACTGGTTTTCCGTCTATTCCACATAGACACCAATCTGTATCATTGGCTTCTACTCCATTATCATCGTTTGGTTTTAGGATATACGCGGCGATCAGCTAGGGTTACGAGAAACGTCTACTCACTAGTCTACTACATACTAGCCTCCCTAAGGTGGGATCGCCACCAAAGGTTTTCGCAATTGCGCTTTTTCCTTACTATTATAATGGAAACGAATCGTATATATACCCCAAATTTGAAAAAAGCGGGCAAGAGGGGTACCCTTCACTTTAAACGTCAATATTAGCAAAGTTTGATAAGATAATAGGTATAACTTTATTTTAAACGATTTAACTATTATTAATGTTAATTATTGAAGATTAAAATAATTAAAAATAATTATATTTATTTAAATATTAAAGATAAACCTCTCGTGCAAAGAGAGAGATTATCATTGCCTCTTATATCTACCAAGGCCCGTGCATGCGATATATTTCCTTCGTTGCCTCCTATATCTATCAAGACCCGTGCATTGTGATATATTTCATTCATTGCCTCCTATATCTATCAAGGCCCGTGCATTGTGATATATTTCATTCATTGCCTCCTATATCTATCAAGGCCCGTGCATTGCGATATATTTTTCAAAACAACAACAAAAATGGGAAACCCCAACTCAGAAACATAATAACGTTTTCATTGGATACTTAAGTTTATATAATCTTCTTGACACGGAGAGGTAATATTTTGGTTTTCCCAACTTGTTCTTTCTTTATATATTTAACCACGAAAATAGAGATATACAGAATTTGTGGGTGGAGTCAAAATATAAGCAGACGACGTTTCTCAATAAAGTATGCGAGGATGGGTAGTGAATTTGCTACCTTCAACGTTCTTCTCACATAAATCCGTTTTTGGTTATATTTATTAAGACCCTGGAACAAGGTCCTTCTCTAATACATTGATTTTATTACAGGTTAGGTTAGCTTAGCTTCTGCTCGGTTCGATTACAATAGAGACTTGCTAGTAAACTTGTAATTTGACCATCGTAGTGTCAATATTTATATTGGAAAGTGTATTGATAGACTAAGCATTAGAACAAGGATGTTTAAAAAAACCAAAAGACAAAATCTTTAATTCCGCCTGTAAAAACGGCATTAAAAATATATCGTTAAATAGCATTTAAAATTCTAAGATCATAAAATCGCCACATTTTGGCTATATTCTGTTCAACAGTATTCTGTTGTATGGGACATACGGTCCAATGGGCCAGGAGCGGTGTTTCCACCTAGTAAACTTTATTGTGTTAAGGCAATTTTAGTTCAAAACTGTATTTCAAAAAAAAAACCCATAGAAAAATCATGATCAAGAAACAAACTGAAAAAGGTTGGATGAAAGTGTCATATGACCAATAAGACACACAGCAAGAAGGTATAGGCATAATACTAAATTGCAAGAAAGTGCTTTTAAAATTAGTTCTATCCCTTAATACTAACCTGTTTGGTAAATGAAGACCGAAAAAAATTAAAAGTCGCGAACAACAAGTAAGAACAACATTTAACAAGACGACCCAAGGGCTCGATATAGTAGCCACATCGTACCGTACTTAACAGGCGTACAGAAAATTTGACTAAATAGCCCCTCGATGAGCTACTGTTTTAAAATTATTACTGATTTTTTTTCACTTCAGTTATAATTATAGTGTGATACGAACGGAAAACGTGAGTGAGTACCCCCACGATGTGCATCCATTAACAGTAATGGTAAAACGATTTACCCGAAAAAAAGGCTGAAGTACTGAAGATCAGAGTGAATAGCCCCTCGATGCCCTAACAAAAAATCATAACCCTTAATCCTTACTTCAATAAATTTAGTCATGTTATACTTGTAATATCTGGGGCTCCTAGCTAGTACCTTCTTTTAAAACTCTTGTCGATTTATAGAAAATACACGTAACTTCTAATAGTAAACACCACCTTAAAACCGTTCTAAATATAACGTAGGTATATACTTCCTTTTGATTTATAAATATTCCTCTTGATTTCTTTGAATTTTGAAATAGAGGAGCGGGATAAAAAGCGTGAAACCCTTATTGTCGACGGGTGACATGAATTTTAAAGGGAGTATTAAACCTCCAATTTAAATTAAGGCAATACCATAATGCTGTCTCTCGCTTTAAATTTATCGAGCAAAAAAAAAACACAATTCGAGTAAAACACAATTCTCAATGTTTAACTTTACTAGTACAAATAAATCTAATTCTTAAACTTGCTGTTAAAATACACTAACGAAAAATATCACCTCACCACAATTTTCTCCCATTCATTCTCCCTTCAATGACGAACGAAAAATTTTATACTACCAAAGGCATTTACCGTGGGACACTACAATGCCGCCAGGGCAGGCCAAACTAAGAGCCTCATCGTAGATGTACATCATAAGATGTGGCTAAGAAATCGCGAATGGCTGGGCATCACCCCAAGGGCTTTCGAGACATCTGCGCGTTTACAAATATTAGAAAATAAGGTCTTCCAAAAGCAGGTTCGAGTATTTATCGAGCCTTAATCTGATACTCGAAACTTCTTCGAGTCTCAGAAAATATCTTATGGAGTACTCGAGTCTTATTGAGTACTCGCACAGCACTAAATAAAACACGTCGAAACACGCGTCTCGTTAAAATATCAGGTCATTTGGATCAATAGGACCAAGGATCTGACCAAAAATCTACCTCCTCCCTTAGAAACTTGCTTTAATTTTCGGTTCCTTTGATTTTTTTCAAAAGTCGGGCTTATACTTGTAAATCGAATCTTTGAACGGGCTTCTATAGCGTGAGCAGCTTGCGTCGTCGAGTGCGTGATCGAGTGAGCTATTGTCAAAATAAAAACACTGAACAATACTTTTAATGATTTAAACTGGGCCCAGTGGTATTTATACTCTATCGTTTGAAAAAATATCTCATCGAAAAGATGAATACACGAAAAAAATAATGAATACCAAAGAATTCATTGCGGAATTCAGTGAATTCGTGCGCATTCTTAAAGAATTCGAGCTCATTTTTCTGAATTCAAATGAATTCATGCTAATTGTCGCGAATACAATTGAATTCATTGACACTGTTGGGAATACGCTGGAATTCATATGAATTCACAAAATTATTTCGGAGAATTCAGTAAATTTGCCAAAGATTTTTTTGAATTCATAAAGTTTGATCAGGAATTCGCATGAATTCATGAAATGTTTTGGGAATTCACTTGAATTCAAAGGGCAATTCTTGATTCGTTTGAATTCACTTGAATACATGGAATATTTCGTGGAATTCAGAAGTTTGTTTTTAGAATTCACATGGAATTCAGCCAGTGATGTACACCGAATTCACGAGTTAGAAGCCCCTCGCATATCTGTTTATCCGCTCTTTAGAGAACTGCTGTATCGGTAATTGCCGAGGGGCTGCTATCTCTCTCTAGAAGATGTACACCTGATTTCAGATTCATGAATTCCTTCATTTTCAACCCTGTGAATTCATGATTCTCTACTGAATACAGAATTCTTAGAAAGAATTCAAAGAATTCAAGAAATTTTTCAATGTTTTAAATGACATCACGCAAGTAAAAATGAATTCACATCCGAATTTATAGATTTTTTTAGTGAATTCACGGAATTCGAGTATGAATTCGTAAATGTTTAAGTGAATTCAGGGAATTTTCTGAATTCATCAATGCTTCAGATGGATTCACTAAATTAAAAAGAGATCTCACTGAATTTATCAGCGATTTCTTAAATTTTGAAGCGAATTCACGAAATTCATCAGTGAATTTGTTGATTTTGAAGTGAGTTCACGGAATTCAACGAATTTCTCTGTGACATTCCAGTACTCAAATGTTTTAAGAGAATTTTCGGTAAATAATTTAGCGATGGACTTGTCAAGTTACGAGTCCCTGTATACCAATTACGGGTAAAAGCTTTAGAAATGAAATGTGTGTACACGGCTGTACCTTTGACTGTACTAAAAGGATTACATGTAAAAGTGAAATCCCTGCCCTTTGCAGTGGCATGAGTTAATAATATGTTAGCTCCCTAAATTATGTTAGGGAGCTAACATATTATTAACTCATGGCAGTGGTTAATTAAATGATGACTTTACTAGTCATCGGTGTTTAGGGACTAGTCCCTCGATAAGTTATTTAAGAATACTTTTACTGTAAGGTCTGGTTAATATCACAAACATATTTTTATGAGGAAGGGCTCCTGATAGAACTTGTTTGTGAGCTTTCTACATTGCGACCGTTTGAAAAATTTTTATCTGGAGTGGTAACCATGTTAACAGAAAGGATTATTTTTTTTGTTTTTGCTACCCGTTTTATTTATATGCTTACCAATAAATGCTATATTTTTTAAGACCCTTGAACACTATATGTTATATCAAAAACGGATTTATGCTCTAAGAACGTGGGATCATAGCTTTAGCCTCTGGTACCATCCTCGCATACTTTATTGAGAAACTTCGTCTGCTTATATTTTGACTCCACCCACAAATTCTGTGTATAGAGACTTCTCTATTTTTGTGGTTAAATATTTTTTCCGAAATTGCGCCAGTGGTAAAAAAAGCAAAGTGGACAACAATGCTATATAACTCCCGATTTAGTGGAATTATGTTTTAAAGTTAAGAATATAAATAATTGATGTTTCTTTTTTAAGCATCTAGTTTTTACCTCTCCGTGTGACGTAGTCCAGGAGAGGTTCTGTAACGGCCGTGTCTGTCTGTGTGTCTGTCTGTCTGTGTGTGTGTCTGTCTGTCCGTTGTTACACCCACGTGACCGCGTTCGCAGTTTGCGTATCGGAGCAAACGTGTTCCCAATTTCCGGACCGCATTGACAGTTCACAGAAATTTGGAAAATTGTATTTCTCTCCGTTTGCTACTCTATACTTGAGTACTCACACCACCATGTTTGGTCTTCGTCCATCCCATATGAACACCAGCCTGGTACTTTTCTGGCTTCCACCACCACCATCTTCTATTCTTTGTCAATCCCACATTGACACCAGTCTGCACTTACACTAGCTTCAAACACCACCATCCACTGGTCTTCCGTCTATTCCACATAGACACCAATCTGTATCATTGGCTTCTAACAACACCATCCACTGGTCTTCCGTCCATTCTACATAGACACCAATCTGTATCATTGGCTTCAAACACCACCATCCACTGGTTTTCCGTCTATTCCACATAGACACCAATCTGTATCATTGGCTTCTACTCCATTATCATCGTTTGGTTTTAGGATATACGCGGCGATCAGCTAGGGTTACGAGAAACGTCTACTCACTAGTCTACTACATACTAGCCTCCCTAAGGTGGGATCGCCACCAAAGGTTTTCGCAATTGCGCTTTTTCCTTACTATTATAATGGAAACGAATCGTATATATACCCCAAATTTGAAAAAAGCGGGCAAGAGGGGTACCCTTCACTTTAAACGTCAATATTAGCAAAGTTTGATAAGATAATAGGTATAACTTTATTTTAAACGATTTAACTATTATTAATGTTAATTATTGAAGATTAAAATAATTAAAAATAATTATATTTATTTAAATATTAAAGATAAACCTCTCGTGCAAAGAGAGAGATTATCATTGCCTCTTATATCTACCAAGGCCCGTGCATGCGATATATTTCCTTCGTTGCCTCCTATATCTATCAAGACCCGTGCATTGTGATATATTTCATTCATTGCCTCCTATATCTATCAAGGCCCGTGCATTGTGATATATTTCATTCATTGCCTCCTATATCTATCAAGGCCCGTGCATTGCGATATATTTTTCAAAACAACAACAAAAATGGGAAACCCCAACTCAGAAACATAATAACGTTTTCATTGGATACTTAAGTTTATATAATCTTCTTGACACGGAGAGGTAATATTTTGGTTTTCCCAACTTGTTCTTTCTTTATATATTTAACCACGAAAATAGAGATATACAGAATTTGTGGGTGGAGTCAAAATATAAGCAGACGACGTTTCTCAATAAAGTATGCGAGGATGGGTAGTGAATTTGCTACCTTCAACGTTCTTCTCACATAAATCCGTTTTTGGTTATATTTATTAAGACCCTGGAACAAGGTCCTTCTCTAATACATTGATTTTATTACAGGTTAGGTTAGCTTAGCTTCTGCTCGGTTCGATTACAATAGAGACTTGCTAGTAAACTTGTAATTTGACCATCGTAGTGTCAATATTTATATTGGAAAGTGTATTGATAGACTAAGCATTAGAACAAGGATGTTTAAAAAAACCAAAAGACAAAATCTTTAATTCCGCCTGTAAAAACGGCATTAAAAATATATCGTTAAATAGCATTTAAAATTCTAAGATCATAAAATCGCCACATTTTGGCTATATTCTGTTCAACAGTATTCTGTTGTATGGGACATACGGTCCAATGGGCCAGGAGCGGTGTTTCCACCTAGTAAACTTTATTGTGTTAAGGCAATTTTAGTTCAAAACTGTATTTCAAAAAAAAAACCCATAGAAAAATCATGATCAAGAAACAAACTGAAAAAGGTTGGATGAAAGTGTCATATGACCAATAAGACACACAGCAAGAAGGTATAGGCATAATACTAAATTGCAAGAAAGTGCTTTTAAAATTAGTTCTATCCCTTAATACTAACCTGTTTGGTAAATGAAGACCGAAAAAAATTAAAAGTCGCGAACAACAAGTAAGAACAACATTTAACAAGACGACCCAAGGGCTCGATATAGTAGCCACATCGTACCGTACTTAACAGGCGTACAGAAAATTTGACTAAATAGCCCCTCGATGAGCTACTGTTTTAAAATTATTACTGATTTTTTTTCACTTCAGTTATAATTATAGTGTGATACGAACGGAAAACGTGAGTGAGTACCCCCACGATGTGCATCCATTAACAGTAATGGTAAAACGATTTACCCGAAAAAAAGGCTGAAGTACTGAAGATCAGAGTGAATAGCCCCTCGATGCCCTAACAAAAAATCATAACCCTTAATCCTTACTTCAATAAATTTAGTCATGTTATACTTGTAATATCTGGGGCTCCTAGCTAGTACCTTCTTTTAAAACTCTTGTCGATTTATAGAAAATACACGTAACTTCTAATAGTAAACACCACCTTAAAACCGTTCTAAATATAACGTAGGTATATACTTCCTTTTGATTTATAAATATTCCTCTTGATTTCTTTGAATTTTGAAATAGAGGAGCGGGATAAAAAGCGTGAAACCCTTATTGTCGACGGGTGACATGAATTTTAAAGGGAGTATTAAACCTCCAATTTAAATTAAGGCAATACCATAATGCTGTCTCTCGCTTTAAATTTATCGAGCAAAAAAAAAACACAATTCGAGTAAAACACAATTCTCAATGTTTAACTTTACTAGTACAAATAAATCTAATTCTTAAACTTGCTGTTAAAATACACTAACGAAAAATATCACCTCACCACAATTTTCTCCCATTCATTCTCCCTTCAATGACGAACGAAAAATTTTATACTACCAAAGGCATTTACCGTGGGACACTACAATGCCGCCAGGGCAGGCCAAACTAAGAGCCTCATCGTAGATGTACATCATAAGATGTGGCTAAGAAATCGCGAATGGCTGGGCATCACCCCAAGGGCTTTCGAGACATCTGCGCGTTTACAAATATTAGAAAATAAGGTCTTCCAAAAGCAGGTTCGAGTATTTATCGAGCCTTAATCTGATACTCGAAACTTCTTCGAGTCTCAGAAAATATCTTATGGAGTACTCGAGTCTTATTGAGTACTCGCACAGCACTAAATAAAACACGTCGAAACACGCGTCTCGTTAAAATATCAGGTCATTTGGATCAATAGGACCAAGGATCTGACCAAAAATCTACCTCCTCCCTTAGAAACTTGCTTTAATTTTCGGTTCCTTTGATTTTTTTCAAAAGTCGGGCTTATACTTGTAAATCGAATCTTTGAACGGGCTTCTATAGCGTGAGCAGCTTGCGTCGTCGAGTGCGTGATCGAGTGAGCTATTGTCAAAATAAAAACACTGAACAATACTTTTAATGATTTAAACTGGGCCCAGTGGTATTTATACTCTATCGTTTGAAAAAATATCTCATCGAAAAGATGAATACACGAAAAAAATAATGAATACCAAAGAATTCATTGCGGAATTCAGTGAATTCGTGCGCATTCTTAAAGAATTCGAGCTCATTTTTCTGAATTCAAATGAATTCATGCTAATTGTCGCGAATACAATTGAATTCATTGACACTGTTGGGAATACGCTGGAATTCATATGAATTCACAAAATTATTTCGGAGAATTCAGTAAATTTGCCAAAGATTTTTTTGAATTCATAAAGTTTGATCAGGAATTCGCATGAATTCATGAAATGTTTTGGGAATTCACTTGAATTCAAAGGGCAATTCTTGATTCGTTTGAATTCACTTGAATACATGGAATATTTCGTGGAATTCAGAAGTTTGTTTTTAGAATTCACATGGAATTCAGCCAGTGATGTACACCGAATTCACGAGTTAGAAGCCCCTCGGTAATTGCTGTAACGGGTAAACTGCCATTTCGGTAACCACTATTTAGGGAACTGCTCATGTGAGGGCTTCCCGCATAAACATTTCTACTCCACCGTACTCTCTCCTGCAGAACTTAATGATCGACAATAGAGTGATCGAAAACGATTCTTTTGGCCGATTAATTTTTACTTTTTTGTTTGAATTTATCGAAAGACGTGCTTCGACAGTAAAAGGCTCAATCTGATAGAACTAGTGGGTCAGTCAATGGAAATCACAGAAGCGTTAGGCTTATCACGTCAACTATTAAAACAAAATTACTCTTTGGCTTTTTAATTTTCCCTTCAATAATACCAGAAGCCGATTAGGCTTTACACATGAAGTACGTAACATGTGCCTTGGGGAGCTACACGATATTCTCTAAGCTCCTAGGAAAGAACCTCCCCTTACGCGGAGGGAAATAGTTCAGTACCGCGGCTCCTTCGGATCCATCGGATCCTTCCGCCTAAAGAACTGATTTACCACGTACCTAAATTCGAGAACTACTATAAAGACTGAGTAGGGTATCTAAAATATTCTTTAGATAAAACTGTTCACAATACCAAAGATTATTTGGGAGTAAGGCGTTAAAATGTTATCAATCTGGGTAGCTTTTGCTTGGACTATTTAAGACGCCGTTTATCTGTTTTTACGAGGAATGTTTTCTGTTCTCGCGGTTACGGCGAGCTCAGCCGCCGGCGGCTCGGGAATCGGGATACCGGCGCCATACCGCTGTTACCTATTCAAGGCCTAGTGTAGTTTTAGAGTCTATTTTTATTCGCAGAGCTATTTTTCTGTTGAAATTAGGGAACTAGTATAAATATTGAGTAGAGTGTCTGAATATTCTTTAGTTAAAACTATTCACAATACGAAAGATTATTTGGGAGTAAGGCACGAAGATCCTATCAATCTGGGTAGCTTTTGCTTGGCCTATTTAAGACGCCGTGCATCTGTTTTTTAACGAGGTATTTTTCTGTTCTCGCCGTTACGGCAAACCCGGCCGCCGGCAGCTCGAGATGCGCCGCTCGGCCTAAGCCGCTGATATCTAGCCAAGGCTTAGTGTAGTTTTCGTGTCTAATTTTGTTCGCAGGGCTATTTTTCTGTTGAAATTTAAAGAAAATCTTATCATATTTAGTTGAAGACTAAGTAAATGTCTCAAAACATTTTGAAACTTGAGCTTTAAAACGTTGAATATTTTATAACGACTACGGAACGGTACCGCAAATTCGCCTTCCGGGCCTCCCGGTTATGTCGACAGCGAGGTCGAGTCGAGGTCCCATGCAAGAAAATAGTAATAGCCGTCGCCTATTGGTCTGACATTAAAGAGGTTATCTATGGTTAGGGGGCTCATGATTGGTTAAAAGCTTTTTTGTTCGTCTGCTTAGTTTTTACTTCGGGAATATCATGAAATCCATGGTCAAAGCTGGGGCATTCCATGCGATTTCGACCAGTGATGTCACCATTTGTCAAAAGATTTTTTCCAAATTTGGTACACCACTAGAAACGATTAAGAAACTAAGGTTTGCAAGATTTTAGCTCAAACTATTGAGAAGTTTTCAAATTATTCAAATTTTCCCGGAACCCTCCATTTTTATAAAGATTTTTTTTGATTTTTGCACCCCTTTATATATATGAACCTAACTCTTTTTTCTATACGGTATTTCTGAACAAAATTTAGAACACTTATTAAGTGTTACTAGGGCTACGTATTGGTGAAAATTACACGGTTCTAGCTCAAAGCAATGCCGAGTTATTAAGCATCTAAAATTAAAATTTTGTTTTCGGGGGGGTCCCATTCATGGTGGTATATGGTCATGTGGACAAGTGAAAAATTTATATATTTTAGTACCATTAGATACCTCTCAAAGAGATCTTTAAAATTAGCTCTTAAAAAAAATATGGTTTTTCTTAGTTTTGATTTTACAGAAAAAAAACTAATTTCTCGAAAATGACTGGTTTTTAAAATTTTATTTTATGAACATTGGCAAGTATTTTTATTTAAATGCTAGCGATTCGCAATATACCACGGTGAAGAGAGTTGGGATGTAAAAATGCTTCGTTGAGGGAAGAATAGCGCATTCAAAAGGCAGGCTGAAAACTATTGGTTGATCGTTTCCCGCTCAAAAGGGAAAAAACATGTTCAGTTGCCGCTTTGTCAATAGAGGGCGTACAAAACCACATAGTCCGTTGTTCGGCAATTTCAAAAAGTTCGGTATTATTTAAAGGTCGTCTTATTTTTCGCGGAAACGTTTTACATTAGATTATCTTTATTTATTCGTCGATAATGGCACTTTCACAATGTTCAGTTGGTGAAATAAATGATGACTGTTGTCACAAACTAGTTTTTTCAAGAAAGGTTGGTTTAAATTTATATTCTGAAATTGAAAGCGAGGACCGTGTGCTTATATCTTTAAGGTCTGGAATCGATGCTGAACTTTTAAAAACTGTTTGTTTTCATCACTTTTCTGCCCTTGTGTCGAGATATTCTTCATTACAATTAAAATGCTGCAACCCATTTCAATTGCACCTGAAATGTTTACCTTCTGGTCCCTCTTTGAAAAAACTTATATCTTTAGAAGAATCTGTGCTTCTTAATGAAAGAACTGGCAAGGATATTAAGCCAGGCCAGAAATTATGTTTACAATGTACTATCAAGTTAAATTCGATTCGAAATGCTGAACCAGAAGAGTCACAAAGTCTAAGTGAGAAAAGTGATAGTGTTCAAGAAGAAAGTCAACCTTTAACCCTAACTCAAGAGAACGAACGACAGTTAGAAACCTTTAACAGTTCGTTAGTGGCTCTTGAAACGTCACCACTAAAGCTACATGGTTTACACGAGCATCAACGCCCTGCTTATGCTAAACGAAAAGTTAGAGAAACCATGGAAGGAGTAAAATCTAAAGTGGCGAAACTTCTTAACATTCAAGAAAACGAATGCGATCCTAGCTCAACAAATGGCAATGATGAAGTCTTCGACACCTTGATATCCCAATTAAAAGAAAAAGTGAGAAATTCATCAAGACAAGATAAATGCAAGCTTTTGACATTAGTGCCAAACTCCTGGCCTATTTCGAAAATTTCTGAAGAGTTTCAAGTGACTCATTATTTGGCGAAAAAGGCTCGAAAATTAAAGAAAGAGTTCGGAATTTTACCAGATCTTCAACAGAGGACTGGTAATGCATTAAGACCTGAGATAGAAGCTCAAGCGCGACTGTTTTACGAAGACAATGAAGTTTCAAGGATGTGTCCGGGTAAGAAAGAATACGTTTCAATTAGAGAAAATGGTGCCAAAGTGCAAAAACAAAAGAGGTTTCTGCTCGCCAATCTTAGAGAGATTTATGTCCAATTCAAGACAATATTTCCACAGGCGAAGATCGGATTTTCAAAATTTTGCACACTTAGGCCAAAGTGGTGCGTAACGGTTTCTTCCAAAGGTGCCCATAGCGTGTGCGTCTGCGAAATTCACCAAAATTTAAAGTTGATGGCTCTGGCTTTGCCAACGAAGATCGACTATAAAATTCTAATGCTGAAATCTGTGTGTGACGCGAATGATCGGCAATGCATGCTTCACGGCTGCGAAAACTGTCCAGGTGATGAAAGTTTCGCAGCTTACCTTAAAACATTGTTTGAAGAAAGAGAATTCGATTCTGAAGATCACCTTTCGTACAAGCAGTGGGTGCATATTAATGGGCAAACAAACCTCATAGACGTTAGAGAGTCATTGAGTGATTTTATACCTAATTTTACCACACGCATGGCTCGTGTAGCGCCTCATCATTTCATAGCCAAGTCACAAGCAACTTACCTAAGAAATTTAAAAGATAATCTGTTAGAAAATAACATAGTGACGTTGATGGACTTTGCTGAAAATTTTTCTTTCATTGTACAAGACGCTGTACAAGGGTTCCACTGGGAAAATAGCCAGGCAACACTGCATCCGTTTGTATCGTATTACAAATGCGAAAATGAATTGAAATGCCTGAGCTGCTGCATAGTTTCTGACGAAATGGACCATGGTGCTTCGACGGTAAACTTCTACATTACGTAAGTTGTTCAACATCTTCGAACTGTACTCCCAAACTTGAAGCACATACACTACTTTAGCGACGGAGCCTCGTCCCAATATAAGAACTGTAAAAACTTTGTGAATCTTTGCCACCATGAAGACGACTTTGGCGTTACGGCTGAATGGAATTTCTTTGCCACCAGCCACGGAAAAAGCCCTTGCGATGGCATTGGAGGGACGGCTAAACGTCTAGTATCTCGAGCTTCACTTCAATCACCAACGCAAAATCAAATACTAACTCCAGAAAAGTTCTTTGAGTGGGCAGATAAGAATATCCCTTCAATTAAGTTCTTTTATGCTCGAAAAGAAATGGTTCAATTGCATCGGAACAAAATTGAGTCAAGACTTTCAAAAGCGACAACAATATTAGGTACTCGAAGCCACCACAAGTTTGTTCCAATCTCGAAAACCGAACTATTTATGCACCGAATATCTGCGGACAATTTAGGTCAGAAAGTCAAAGTTGTGGTAGAAGAGTGCCACGAACACGAAGAGCTTTCCTTTCGTGACGTGACAGCTGGTCAATATGTTGCAGCCATTTATGACCAAGACTGGTACATTGGTTTGGTTTTGGAAACCTTTCAAGTAGAGAACGATTTCCTTATTAAATTCATGAAAAGAGACAAGGACACAAATCGCCTTTCATGGCCCAAAAGAGACGACAAATGCCATGTGCCTCTTAACTCCATTTTGCGTCTGATATCAGAGCCAACGGCCATTGCATCCAGAGCGAGATCATTTAATTTAAAAGATTATGATTTGGAAAACATTCGCACCCTATTTTCCAAAAGAAGTTAAAATACTTGCCAATGTTCATAAAATAAAATTTTAAAAACCAGTCATTTTCGAGAAATTAGTTTTTTTTTCTGTAAAATCAAAACTAAGAAAAACCATATTTTTTTAAGAGCTCATTTTAAAGATCTCTTTGAGAGGTATCTAATGGTACTAAAATATATAAATTTTTCACTTGTCCACATGACCATATACCACCATGAATGGGACCCCCCGAAAACAAAATTTTAATTTTAGATGCTTAATAACTCGGCAGTGCTTTGAGCTAGAACCGTTACGTAGCCCTAGTAACACTTAATAAGTGTGCTAAAGTTTGTTCAGAAATACCGTATAGAAAAAACGTTAGGTTCATATATATAAAGGGGTGCAAAAATCAAAAAAATCTTTATAAAAATGGAGGGTTCCGGGAAAATTTGAATATTTTGAAAACTTCTCAATAGTTTGAGCTAAAATCTTGCAAACCTTAGTTTCTTAATCGTATCTAGTGGTGTACCAAATTTGGAAAAAATCTATTGACCCATGGTGACATCACTGGTCGAAATCGCATGGAATGCCCCAGCTATGGAAAAGTGGGACTTACGTACTTTATGTGTGAAGCATAATCCGCTTTTGATAATACCTACATTGCAAAAACGTTTTTAAGTAGATTTTATTTTTTTTATTAACAATTAAACTTTTTTTTATATGTTTTTCCGTAAGATTTCATAGTGAATTTTATGCCCATTTATCAATCTAAAGCAACATTAAGTTTATTGTCTCTGATTTCAATTCTCTCTCAAACAAATTATGTTCATACGCATAGACGAAATAATTTTATAAGGTTTCATTAATTTCATTAACGTTTCTATTCTAATGATTTTAATGTCATTTTATCAATATAAGGCGACTTTTAGATTATTTTGTGTCACTTTCATTCACCTTAAATCAATTCAAATGAACTATACAAATATTTTTACATAGATTTTAATTATTTTCATTACTTTACAATTTTTACTGAACCTTTTGATGAGAAAAATAAAGAAATGTACTTGATGCTATAGTTAGTCCGGTAAATCCGCGTCACGTTTGACTGTTTTCGTCTTTACGCAAAAGTATCTTTCCATCTTGAACCCAAACGAATTTATACTCTTTATCCTTTGCGAATTTTTTGGCGCGATACAGGAGTTCCTTGTTGTAAAGCGTTAACTTCTGATTGACGAAAATCTTCTCCGATTTCAAGGAAGGATCCAAAGCTGACGCCGTAATTCCTAAAGATCTTTATTTCTTTGAAAGCTTTCAACCAATTCTGAGTCGTTTCCAAAGTACGAAACTATACTTCAATTACGTTTGAACAATTTTTAGCAGCGCAGGCACTGTCAGTGGCAGTTGAAGTTTTATTTGGTCCATGTATGCTGATGATGTTGTCTTTATCTTGCAGAGATAAACCCAAAATTGTAGCTAATCTTAACAAAATGAAATCTAAATCCTCGTTTTCTTTCGATTCAATCCCGGCAATTTCCAAAACATTTTTAAAATTTTCTTGATCGTTTGATTTAGCTTTCGTTTCCAAATGTTCCAATCGTGTTAACATTGCTTGCAAAGTTTTATCGAAGCTACCCGTTAGTAATTTTAATTCAACTAATTTCTGGTTCACCTTCATCCTTCTTCGACATTTTTGATTGTTTTGACTACATCATCAGAATTTTAGAAATAACTTCGCTATTCCAGAAACGCTTCCCGAGATTTTATGTGAACCGAATGCAATGCAAATTTTCTTTCCCATTTACAGGCTATAATAATAATGGGGTTTTTATATTTATAGATATATCCCAATTCTTGAAAAATTAACAGAGTATTATTGGCTACGGTAATAAAAAAATCTGGTTTCTGATCTGATTGAGAAAACAGTTTACATGGGGACAGTTCTCAAACTTTTTAGGCAGTTATCGTAAGTGATAAACTATCGTTTCAGTCTCGCAAGATATAAATACCGACCAACAAACATTAAATAAATTAGTGGGTGTCTCGCAATTTTGCTCGTGCTTATAAAAATCAAAATGGTCAAAATTTAATTTTATAATTTCTTATATTCACGAGCATGATAACTTAACACAAGGGTTCAGCTGGTTGTTAAGTTATCCCTCTAACTAAAGACGGTCAAATTTGAATTTGTTTTATATGCACGAGCGGAATCATGAGAAATCCAAAGCTTTGGTTAAGGGTACGATGACACCAAGACTAATTGGGTATTTAGATCTCATGCTCTCATAAAACGCGCGGGATTGACACTACCCCTTTAATCGCTAAGTTATCGTTTCAGTGAGGATATTCTCCCTCAAATTAGGGATATTGAAAATGAAGCCAAACAGCATATTCATGAACCATCGTCGGTCCGTGCTGATTTTTCAGGTTAATAATTAACATTTTCTATAATATTTCTAGTTGCTGTGTGACGGTTTGTATTCAGTTCATATTCTCAGTTGTAGAAAAGAAAAAAGGAATGGAAGTATCATTCAGGAAATTCTCCCTCAAATTGGGGATATTGAGCATGACGAATGTTCAATACCCGCTTGTGAACCCACTGGCCCAGCTGATTGCTCTGGTTAATACATAATATTTGCCATAGGGTTCCTATGTGCGTTCTGATGTTGGTTTGATTTTCATTTCATATTCTCAATGGCAGGAAAGGATGCTATTTTCATTGAGGAAATTCTCCCCCAATTTGAGGATATTGAACATGAGGAATTTTCAAATCAAGCTAATGAAAATTTTCAGGCCCCTGTGGCTGGCATAGTGAGAGAACAAAATTTATCGATTACACACAAAACAAGATTGACAAAAGGGGGACACGAAAAAGGAAGCGCCTTTGGTCAAATGAGTAAGTTTTATTTTAATACGTGTAGGTATAGGCTAATAGCAATACTAATTGTTAAAATAATTAGGTTAGAGGACAATAAAGTACTTGAGAATGATTTTGTTGATGAATCTAAGGTTTCACAAGCCACTAAACTGGTATGCAGCACGCCAATCAGCAATGGCAAAAGGGTTTTACGGCAGATGAAAAGCCCTTCCTTTAAAACGTAATGCTTTGTTTGGACACTCAATTATAATTTAATCATATTATATAGGGTGTTCCGAAAATGGTGGTACGAGCGTAGTTTCAAGGGTTCTATGGGCCGTTTTAAGAAGTAAATGTTCTACGACAATTTTGCGTTTGGGCCCCTGTTTAAAAGTTAGTAATTGAGTTCTTTTTGGATGACCCGCGAATTTGCGAAACAAAAGTCAATAGAGTAATTTCGGTTGAGAGGGGGAGTGAACTGTATATCCCCTGCTTTGGGGCAAGTTTGTGTTAGAGAATACTATTTGCCCCCGGCAGGGGGATATCACTAATGTAAGAGATAGATGGTTATGACGTTGCAGTGTATAGGAAAATAAATTAATCTATGCTAAATTAGCTTTTTTTGGTCCATTTTAAAGGGGTTTAAAAAATCCATGTTAAAACTTGCGCGCGAGAGGGATGAAAAACGATTCTCGCGCTTTGAAGATTAGTGTCTTTGAGAAAGGAGCGAAGTAAATTAATTCAATTAATGATTGCCTGTTAAATTAGCCAATAATGCATGAATTGAAACAATTTATTGTTAAATAATTGCCGTAAATTTAACAATACATTCTTATAAAACTATGAACGGTACCCACGTATATTAATAGAATTACAAGTTGGGAAAACCAAAATAATACCTCTCCGATTCAAGAGGTCTACTACTACAAAGTTAATTGCCTATATATATGGAATTATTTCTCTTTTTTGAAGTAAAAATTTACGAAATATTGAAGCAGTATTCAAAGCATAGCGAATATAAGTAAAGCAGACGACATTTTACATCCAATAAGGATAAATCTTGGACACATTGAAATCAGTCAATGGCAAAAAGAACAGGAAATGAAGTCTACGCATCAGCTGTTTACCCTATATTCTGATAGCTACATTCGCAACTGGTTAGCAGTGTAAACAAACACTATCGTCTCGTCTAACCTCAACAATATTCCTAGTTTGCCAACATGAGTGTTAACGTTAAGCTAAATTGTAGCTAGACGCACTGATAGTCAATGCGCAACATAAAGAGAATAAAAATTCTGTAGCTTAGCCCGACTAATCTAATTGCCACCATGATCTTTTCTTCTATTATAAAATCTTAACCTGATTATTTAAGAGTGTATTTAACTTTCGGCTCACTCTGAATCGTTGATGTCTCTTCATTTCAGACACGAAAATCAAAACCCAAAGTTTACTTCACCTCAGGCCTCAATTATTTACTCTTTGTTTCACTAAGCCTATTGCGGGTAATACTAGATATACCCGCCGGAGTCTAGATCTTAGCTTTCTTCATGAAATCACTAAACCAAGGATTATTCTATATACAGATGTATTATAGCTTAAGTAATATATAAACAGCCATTTCAAAGAATAATAATATTAAAAAAATCTTTGGGATATCAAAATGAAATAGAGCTTTAAAGCTACAAAAGTACTAAACGCATCATAATTACGAAAAATATTTCCACATATTCACTTTAAGGATAAAGGGAATATTATGGTTCTGTAGGATTCCTTTACACATCAAAACAAAATGAAACTTCTAACGCAGCGCACTACTGTAACAACGGACGGACACACACAGACAAAAACATAGACTGCTTTTTAATTCTTTCCGTATTAATTTTGAATTGAGAAACAAGATTATCTTAAATATTAAAATAAATATAATTAATATTTAATATTTACTTCGTTAGTTATTCGCCTTATTGAACGTTACATCGTTTTAAAAAAGAACAATTAAACATTCTTGAGAGACTTGACTAATATTGGCGTTTGAAATGAAGCATACGCCGGTTGCTTCGCCTTACTCAAATAGGTAGTATATAAGGGTGTCGAACTACAGTTAAAAGCAAGAACAACCGCAATTGCGAAAACCTATCGTGGACAACCTACCCTAGGGAGCTTAGACGATTCTCGTAACCCTAGCTGATCGCCGCGAATGTCTTAAACCAAACGATGACGATGGAGTAGAAGCCAGGTGTGCAGACTGGTGTCCATGTGGGATGGACAAAAACAAAGACCAGAAGATGGTGGTGTAGAAGCCAGGTGTGCAGACTGGTGTCCATGTGGGATGGACAAAAACAAAGACCAGAAGATGGTGGTGTAGAAGCCAGGTGTACAGACTGGTGTCCATGTGGGATGGACAAAAACAAAGACAAGAAGATGGTGGTGTTAGAAGCCAGTGTGTACATACTGGTGTCCATGTGGGATGGACAATGACCAGAAGATGGTGGTGTTAGAATTCAGTAAGTACAGAGTGGTGTCCGTGTGGGATGGACAAAGACCAGAAGATGGTGGTGTGAGAACTCAAGTAGAGTAGCCATTTCCGTGACTGTGAATGCAGTTCGGAAATGGCGAACATGTTTGCTCCGATTTGGAAACTGCGAACGCGGTCACGTGGGTGTAACAACAGACACACACACAAACACCCAGACACACACGATCGTTACAGAACCTCTCCGTGACTACGTCACTCGGAGAGGTAAAAACTACCAGGACCGTGAAGGGTGAATTCAAAACTCTCGCACCGGATGACACTTGATCTAATGCGCGGTTTCCTGTATTGATTTTCCGACTGACAGAATCAGACCTGAAGATGCCTTTGTAGAAAGAGCGAAACTAGTCGTCTCCGTTTTTAATAAACTTTTTTATGATTTGCACAAACTTGCCCCAAAGCAGGGGATATACGGTTCACTCCCCCTCTCAACCGAAATTACTCTATTGACTTTTGTTTCGCAAATTCGGGGGAATATTACGTTTGCTTCCATTTCTTAGCCTGGACGTGGGAATCGCGTGATAAACTTTCGAAATTACCACTCATTCTTAGTGTAACGTTGGGGGAACAGTATGCCGTTTCTTTAATGCCATATATTCAATATTTCTTATCATATACCTAAGCTCGACTCGTCGTAGAACATTTGTCTTAAAATGGCCCATAGAACCCGTGAAAGTACGCTCGTACCACCATTTACGGAACACCCTATATAATATTTGATGTTAAATATGAGTGATACTTCAGCCCAATTTTTGGCCTCAATGATTCGCCCTTTTCAAACTGTGCAACTGTGGGAAATGAAAGCTTTCGAACAATGTTAGTAAGATAAAAATAAAAAAAACCAAAAAGAAAAGTCTAGCAAAATATTACGGTTATGTTGTCCGTTTTAGGGCTACGAACGGTACTCCCAAGACCCTGGATTTTTCATTCGATGAACGAGAACCCCTAATGGAAGATAATAGCGATGTTGAAATGTACTGTTTTACATCAACGAAGCAATTAGAAAAATTAGTTAAGACTTCCATTGGTGCAAATTGTAAGATTGAGGGCTGCGGTAAAGACCTTTTGTACAAGTCATATTTCAATGGTGCTACATTTTGTGTCTCTTGGAGATGCAAAAAACGTAAAGACTATCACTACCAGAAATGGTTATCTATACCGGGGAACATAAATCTCTGCAGCTGGTTTACTCTATTCACGATGTTCCTTTTCAAAGGTATATCAAAATCTTTCACGCAGTTTTACCAAGAAGCATAAAGAATAAAAAGGCACAAAACCAGTGGTTTAGCAAAGTTTGAAGAAAATATCACTTTTAAGACAGCTTTTAGTGAAGCGAGTCTGTCTGAAATATTTTTTAGCACAGATTATTTTATTTGCAGTTTCACAATTTATGTAAACTGTTAAATTTTAAAGCCATTGTCACGACCACGTTGATTGACAAGCAAGTTAATGAGTGTTACCCTTCAATAATGCAATTCTGGGATTCGGAACAAGTAAGCAAGGGTAATATATTAGATTATAATAATATTTCAGTTCGTTCACCTATTACTTTAGCTGTCAATGCTGGCAAATAGAACAGACCCTTTAATTATATCTTGCGATGCGAGAAATGATTCTCCAGGCTACTCTGCCAAGCATTGTACATACACTGCGGTAGATTTGAAAACAAAGAAAATTGTAGCAGTGGAATTCGCCGATTGTAGGCTGACAGACAACAATGGAGGCTCTCTGCATTCAGAGACTGGTAAATAAATTGGAAGTACACTGCAACATAGCAGAAATTGTGACAGATGGCCATCGGGAAATTAAATCCATTATGAGTAAGAGTTAGAATTCTACGTGTTTGTATTCCATTTCTGGCAGATTTCTTTAACACTTTCAGTATGTGTTTGCGTCTGAATTGACCTATATTTGTTGTTTTCTACACCTATCTCGCATTAACACAGTTTTGGAAGGTTTAAAGGATAATCCTATACCACTGAGCACGAGGGTAAAAAGGCAAAAATCAAGTGATTTTTATTGATTTTCTCTGTTAATTGGATGACTAACATGCATATTTGGAATTGTTGTCCAGTGGTTTCAAAGATCAGGAATGGATAAAAAATATTTAAAATTCGGTTCATTTTCCTTTTCACCCTCCCTTTAAAGTTAAAATAAACAAAAACATTTGGAGTTTCGCCCAAAAAAATGTTTACTAAGATATGGCATATGGACGCTTCTACCATGTTTTCTAACAGTTTTGCATTAAATATCAGATTTAACATTTGATATTTCATTTTTTAGGGAAAGAATACCCCCATATCAAGCATTCGCATGACGTTAGGCATGTTGCGAAAATCTTGAAGAAACGCGTTGCAGCCGTAAGCTTTGGAACGGTTTCCTTTGATTCTGCTTTTTACCTCTCTGAGTGACGTATGTCACGGAGAGGTTCTAATTTCGACGTGTCTGTCTGTCTGTCTGTCTGTTGTTATTGACTTACACCCCAGGAGACCGCGTTCGCAGATTTCAAATCGGAGCAAACGTTTTCCCAAATTACGGACCGGAAATTTGGAAAATTGTATTCCACTTACCATAGCTATTATTCATTACCTGTCTAACACCACCATCCTCTGGCCATTTGTCCATCTCATATGGACACCAGTCTTTACCCACTGGCTTCTATAGTCCACCATCATTTTGGCTCTTTTTCCATGCCACATGGACACCAGTCTGTACACACTGGCTTCTACACACCACCATTTTCTGGTCATTGTCCATCCCACTTGGACACCAGTCTGTACACACTGGCTCCTACACACCACCATCTTCTGGTCTTTGTCCATCCCACATGGAACACCAGTCTGTACACACTGGCTTCTACACACCACCATTTTCTGGTCATTGTCCATCCCACTTGGACACCAGTCTGTACACACTGGCTCCTACACACCACCATCTTCTAGTCTTTGTCCATCCCACATGGACACCAGTCTGTACACACTGGTTTCTACACACCACCATCTTCTGGTCATTGTTTTTGTCCATCCCACATGGACACCAGTCTGCACACCTGGCTTCTACTCCATCATCATCCTTAAGGTTAAGACATACGCGGCGATCGGCCAGGGTTACGAGAAACGTCCGGCCTCCCTAAGGTGGGTCTTCCACCAAAGGTTCACGCAATTGCGCTGTTCTTATTCATAGCTGCGATTCGAAACCCTTATATACTACCTATTTTAGCAAGGCGAAGCAACCGGCGTATGCTTCATTTCAAACGCCAATATTAGTCAAGTCTCTCAAGAATGTTTAATTGTTCTTTTTTAAAACGATGTAACGTTCAATAAGGCGACTAACTAACGAAGAAAATATTAAATATTAATTATATTTATTTTAATATTTAAGATAATCTTGTTTTTCAATTCAAAATTAATACGGAAAGAGTTAAAAAGCAGTCTATTTTATTGTCTGTGTGTGTCCGTCCGTTATTACACTAGTGCCGCAGTGCGCTGCGTTAGAAGTTCGTTTTGTTTTGATGTGTAAAGAAATCCTACAGAACCATAATATTCCCTTTATCCTTAATACAAAGTGAATATTATGAAATATTTTTCGTAATTATGATGCATTTAGTGCTTTTGTAGCTTGAAAGCTCTGTTTCATTTTGATATTCCAAAGATTTTTTTAATATTATTATTTGAAATGGCGGTTTATATATTACTTAAGCTATACTACATCTATATATAGAATAATCCTTGGTTTAGTAATTTCATGAAGAAAGCTAAGATCTAGACTCCGGCGGGTATATCTATTATTACTTGCAATAAGCTTAGTGAAATATAGAGTAAATAATTGAGGCCTGAGGTGAAGTAAACTTTGGGTTTTGATTTTCGTGTCTGAAATGAAGAGACATCAACGGTTCAGCGTGAGCCGAAAGTTAAATACACTCTTTAATTATCAGGTTAAGATTTTAAAATAGATGAAAAGATCATGGTGGCAATTAGATTAGTAGGGCTAAGCTACAAAGTTTTTATTCTCTTTATGGTGCGCATCGACTATCAGTGCGTCTAGCTACAATTTAGCTTTGGCATTATTTAACGTTAACACTCATGTTGGCAAACTAGGAATATTGTTGAGGTGAGACGAGACGATAGTGTTTACACTGCTAACCAGTTGCGAATGTAGCTATAAGAATATAGGGTAAACAGCTGAAGCGTAGACTTCATTTCCTGTTCTTTATGCCATTAACTGATTTCCATGTGTCCAAGATTTATCCTTATTGGATGTAAAATGTCGTCTGATTTACTGTATATACCTCTTGACTCGGAGAGGTAATATTTTGGTTTTCCCAACTTGTATAATAAATGTCATACTGTGTAGGTCTCCAAACAAGAAGGCTGCCATGTATTAGCCGATTGGATAAACGATATAATTACACACTTTTGGTGGTGTGGCAAAAACTGTGAGAGGGACACCAACACCATGATAGTATGGAATATTATTGAAGTTTTTTTTATTTGTACAAAATGTACAAAAGGCCTTTTTTTAGATGCTGTGGGTTTCAATTTTGCACCATGTGCAAAATATTCACGATTTCCCTTATGGAGAATGCAAACAAGATGAGCTTGATGAAAATGATAGGACAAAGCCATGGCTAAATAAAGCCAGTATCGCATTCGCTGAGTTGCAAAAAATTGTATGCGATAAAACCTTGCTAACGGATTTTCCCTATTATAAAAATTTCAGGTTTGTTTTATGATTTCATACTATGGAATCAAAAAGGGTATACAGTACGAGGAGTGGAAGCTTATGCCTTTGTTAAGGCTAAAGCGTCATTCTCGCCAATTTTTTACATGTCCATTTCTGGTTGGCGTATTTGGTTTTAATGTTTCAATTTAAAAATTTGGTAGGGTCAAAATAATAATAATATTTAATTTCGTTAGTATTAATATTAATATTTTTAATGAAACATTAATCCTTGGCTTAGGAGACGATGGTAAAAAAACTAAATTTCAAACCAGAAGCTGAGAGACAAAATTTTCTAAACGAGAACTAAAATAGTAGAGCTTCCACTCCCCCTACTGTATACCTAGCTCTTTGATGGAATAGAGATGCTCAAACATTTGTTACATTCTATTACTATTTTTTTAGACATACTGGTGCTCTGGAGTCTTATCATAGCATGCTGCTAAAATACGCTCCAAAGCGGCTCAACTATCCGTAAGACTAGCAATAATATCGATTATTATTTCACTAATTTGTATGTAATTTAGTTGGAAAGGATACATCGCTAGGAACGTGTTGGCAATTCTGGATTACAGCAGCAATGTTTTTCGCCCAGTAGCTTTAAACAGCAATGGAATAACTCGGTAAGCTATTGTCTATTCACTATATAGATTAGTGAAATTTAAACAAATACTTTCTAATCAGAACAAAAGCCAAGTTTTCGAAAGTTACATCTCGATGGACTATAGTTCCAGTTAAAATTCCAAAAAAACCATCAATATGCGAAGGATCTACTTGACCTCACAATATCTGGTGAGGTTGTTCGTAGCATGAAAGATATGTTCCCTGAAGATCCTGCTATGACAACTAACCGTAAAAATATTGCAAAAACTCCTTGCCCATCTAGATGTGAACTTTTAGCGCGTGAAAAATATTCTAAATTTCAAACCAACTTTAGTCAGGAAGAAATAAATTTTGATCCCTCTTAGGTTGAAAATGAGTTTAAACGTTGACTAACGCCTTATATACTAGTGCCCAAGTCCAAAGAAAAAAATATATTCCGCTGGTTCAGGAAACCAAGGTTACCTTAATTTTTATGGATTAAATATAGTCAAAAATGGTGAACGAAATATTATATTGAAAAACAAATTTAATTGGCATAAATTTTCCACTTCCAAAAAAATCAAAATCAACTAAACAAATGACTAAAGGGATAAATTGCAAATCACTATAACAATTTACAACTCACTTAGATGAGTTTATCAAAAAAAAGATGACCAACAATATTTAAAATATTTAGATTGGTTTGGTAGACAAAATTGAAACTTTACAAACAAACAAGAAATGACTATCAAAAATTGTAAACGCATTTTCATGAATTTAAGCAAACAAAATGATAAATTACAAACAAACAAAAAATGACCATCGAAAACTTGAAATTCATTTTCATTAATTATTTTTGAAAGAAATGACTATGATATTCAATTCATGAAATAGCAATAGGAACAATTGGGAGGAAATAACTATCAAAATTTATAATTAAATTTCATTAATATTGCGAAACATAACTAATTGACAAACAAATTATTATGAAACTTTTAAGAACAAAAGGAACAATTACGTGAAAATGACTTGAAATATTTCTAAACTTGTCACAAATTATTCAATAAGTGAAGTTATTGCAAAAATAAAAAAATGAACGGTGCCCCCATAAACCATCTACAGATATCAGTTTGGTTTGTATCCAGTATATACTCCATTAGGGTTTGGGTAAGAGTCCCTAATTTTACATACAACACAAGAGGGTATCACTCTACGGTTACATTGCCCAAGTATGCCCCATTGCCAATAAATATACTGCCTAAAAGCGGCATGGCGGTATTTTCTGTTGTAATCGCCTTCCTCTAAGAGAAAGTGCACTAGGTTTTGCCGCATTTCAATTTGTATGTCTAATACACCTCTATTTAATATCAAATTATCAAAATCTGGATTGTCCAGAATGCAACCTGTTCCCCTTCTCCTGGAGCAGCATTTCCGCTCTTCTGGGGTGGGCATTTGCTGGCACCTTCCACATTTACACCAATGTGGAATGTTTTCACCATCAGGATTTGGTGGAGGTGGGGGAGGCTCATCAACTTCAGTCTCTAAATACTGACTTATATCAATAGCGGGGTTGTCTTGCTGAATTTTTTGTAAGATTCGCCGAAGCTGCACCTCTGTCAAATTCTCACCATCAAAAATTGCACTATTGCGAGGCTCATTCAGCTGAATTTTTATAATTGGTAGAATTGAGTTATAATTAGAAACTTTGGAAATTAAATGAACTAAGCTAAACCACTTTTAATTTACTGTTTAAAACCTTTGTAACTATACCACCAGAAAAGCTACATCCAAATTAATGTGAGCTTTCACGCTCAAAACCAAAAATTAAAGGACACTTACATTCTAATTTAAGTGAGCAGTGACACTCAATGAAAGGTTACGTTCAACAGTTGTTGGTTAAACACTAATTTTAGTTCAACAGGTTGGCACATATCAGCTTTGATATCAGATATGTATACCACCACCAAACTTACTTTATTGCATTCCAACTTTATCCACAGTAATAGAAAAAAATAAACGATAAATACCTCATTAGAAACTATCAGGGATGGTGTTTCGCTTCGTTCAACCTCTAACGAAGCTAGAGGCTGTGTGGTAACCTTGTTGAAGATTTGTTTTGCCGATTTGGAATATTTCGCGATTGTGGGAGAGTCAGTTTTAATTGAGGTGACCGACTGAAAAATCACCCCAAACTTTAAGAGAATTAATCACGACGTTTGGATAAAACATAAATCAAACACTTTATTTAAGAAACAAGTTAAAGTTAAATTGGCTCCTTTGGCGCTGGCTAAATTAAAGGAATTTGCCCATTTGGGGCCTAACTAAAGAGGTTGTGATTTTGTTCTCTACTACAGGAGCTCTCGGTCTAAACTATTTTTTTTTGTAAGGTAAATTTTCGGTGTAAGCTGGGAGCGAAGAACAGATAAAGAAAGGGGTGCAACCCCTAGCACGGTACGGGATGGAAACTTTCGAGAAAAACGCTAACTCATTCCCGCTTCGTAATTTTGGTTTTTTGAGGTGTTTTTTACCCCAGCTTACACGGGCGTTTTTCGCTACTTTACCTTTATCATAAGTAACAAGGTATTACAAAGTATAGAGGTTCACATAGGATTTCAGATTGGTTACATATAATTTTCATTAATTTTTTAAAAGGTTACAAATTACAGATTGAAATATATTTATACAAAAAGAGATAATAATAAGAAATTACAAAATAAAGTAAATTATACAAAGATAAATTAAAAAACCAGTTGGTAAAGTTCAAAGTTTGGCGCGTTAAATTCAACACTCCCCACCAAATAATATTTCCAAATATTATTGAAAATATGGTTACGCGACAAAATATAGCTAGCTAATTAATTTCCAGATGATAAAGAAGTGAGATGGAACGTCTTATTTCGTTTCCATTTGGCGTACGTACCATACATGACCTTATTAATCCATCTCGGCCTTTCATTGTTTCAGTAATAGAGCCTAAGTGCCACATATTTTTTGGCATTCGGTCTTCGTGAATAATGGCCACGTCTCCTACTTTTAGGGCATTCTCATTTTTGGTTAACAATACTTGATGAGAACTGCGCAATTCCATCAAGTATTCTTGCTTCCATCGCTTCCATAAGCGATCTAGTACGGTTTCTCAGTACCGTAGTCTTCGGGCCATCGCGCGTTGAGAGTTTGGTAACTCGGCTTCTTTGACTCTTTGAGGTGGGAGGCACGTGATTCTTTTTCCCGTAAGAAGGTGTGCAGGTGTTAGTGGTGTCGGTTCCTGCAACTCGTTAAACACGTAAGTCATTGGACGTGAGTTGATAATTGCCTCTGTCTCGAGGAGTACAGTCTCCATTTCTTGATAAGTTAGTGCGGCTTGACCAAGTACTTTGCGTAGGGCCGTTTTAACAGTTCTCATTAACCGCTCCCAGAATCTGCCCTACCATGCAGCTCTGTCAGCTATGAAGCGCCAGGTGATTCCCCTTTCTCCGTAGAAGGATTTGGCTTCCTCGCTGTTGATTTTCTTCCAAATTTCTTTCAAATCTTCGTTAGCTCGGGTGAAAGTTTTGGCATTATCAGAATGGATGATATGCGGGATACCCCTGCGAGCGATCATTCTTCTAGGCTAGGAGGAACTCGTACGTGTTGAGGAGTGGTACAAGCTCTAAATGAATTGCTCGGGTGACCACGCATGTAAAGAGGCATATGTATGCCTTCTCCACGTTTTCTCCAACCGTTACATACAGTGGTCCGGCGAAGTCAGCTCCAACGACTTCGAATGGCGGTGCTTCATCTATTCTTTCTTGAGGAAGGGGGGCCTTGGGTGCCTCCCCTGGTTTGGCTTGAAATCTTCTGCAGACCATGCAGTTGCGTATGACATTCAATGTCATCTGTCTCCCAGTGATTACCCAAAATCTGCCTCTGGCCTGAGTTAGGGAACTTTGAACCCCAGAGTGGTAAACCTGCCAGTGACTACGGTTGATGAACAAAAACGATAGTCTGTGGCCTTTGTTCAGTATTATCAAAAGCGGTTTATGCTTCACACATAAAGTACGTAAGTCCCACTTTTCCATAGCTTTGACCATGGATTTCATGATATTCCCGAAGTAAAAACTAAGCAGACGAACAAAAAAGCTTTTAACCAATCATGAGCCCCCTAACCATAGATAACCTCTTTAATGCCAGACTAATAGGCGACGGCTATTACTATTTTCTTGCATGGGACCTCGACTCGACCTCGCCGTCGACATAACCGGGAGGCCCGGGAGGCGAATTTGCGGTACCGTTCCGTAGTCGTTATAAAATATTCAACGTTTTAAAGCTCAAGTTTCGAAATGTTTTGAGACATTTACTAATTAGTCTTCAACTAAATATGTAAGATTTTCTTTAAATTTCAACAGAAAAATAGCTCTGCGAATAAAATTAGACACGAAAACTACACTAAGCCTTGGCTAGATATCAGTGGCTGATGCCGAGCGGCGCATCTCGAGCTGCATGGCGTCTTAAATAGTCCAAGCAAAAGCTACCCAGATTGATAACATTTTAACGCCTTACTCCCAAATAATCTTTGGTATTGTGAACAGTTTTATCTAAAAAATATTTTAGATGCCCTACTCAGTCTTTATAGTAGTTATCGAATTTAGGTACGTGGTAAATCGGTTCTTTAGGCGGAAGGATCCGATGGATCCGATGGAGCCGCGTTACTGAACTATTTCCCTCCGCGTAAGGGGAGGTTCTTTCCTAGAAGCTTAGAGAATATCGTGTAGCTCCCCAAGGCACATGTTACGTACTTCATGTGTAAAGCCTAATCGGCTTCTGGCAAAAGTAAATAGATATTAAAAAGTTAATAGCTTTAAGTCAATCATACCTTCCCGCCTGCATGCTATGTAAAATGAGTATCGAGTATCACGTGGCTTGCTTGTAACCAATAGCATGTTCGCACAACGTCATAGAAGCGACAAGAGATATTGGAAAGCAGTACAAATTACTGAGCATCATGGGAGTAAATTTAGGGCAATATCATTGGTAGCCGCGCTTACGTGATGGAAAATGGCGCCGTAGTAGTGCGGGTAATTGCTGAATTATGGTAAATTATATTAAAATACTAAAGTCTAAAACTGTAATTAGTTTCATAATGCCGCTTAAAAAACGATTTTAGTTTCGCCTTCGGTATCGACCGAGTGAAATTTTTATCTGAAACCTACGAATAATACCGCATACTCTTCCATCATGTTGCAAACAAAAGTTTTCAAACGTCCTTGGCTCTCCCAACATTGTAGTATTGTTTTACGTTCATCTTTTTGTTTCACGAATTCGTCATAATCATATTCCTTATCCATTTTTCATATTACTATTTTATCACATTCATAGGCAATCACATGTAGTCTTCACAGATTTTGTACTAGGCCTAGGCTATACTGTCACAGTCTCACAGCAGACAGCTGATTGAAATTACCTTTAGAACGCATGCGCGTCGATTAAACCTTCAACAACCCGCACTACTTTGTCTGAGCGGCGCGACACTAGATACGTTAGGTACATGTCAAGTGGTTCGCTAGGTGCTACGCCATTTGTGCGCTGCCGCGGAATAGGAGCGGGAATCTCAACTTTCATAACGCGCCCATACCGGGGAGATATTAACTTCTTGTTTATAATCTATTTACTTCTGCTTCTGGTATTATTGGATGTTTTTCTTCTTCTGACATTCTTGATTGGTGTAAACGTCCAACGACGCATAGAAGTCCGTCTTGGTTCAAAATAGGCTTAAGCTTTGCGATATCTGACTTCACTATTTTCTTCCCGTTTATTAGATCGGTAATTTCGGCCTTGAAGTCTTGTTTCTGCACGCTCTTTATCCATTCTATTTCTACTTGACCCATTTCTTCTGCTGTAATCGGTCCGGTTTCGGTTTTAACTTTCCTCATCTTATTAATGGACCTCTTGACGATAGCTGTAATTCTAAATACCTTATTTAGGGATTGGTATTTGCTTAAATCGATTAGGTTTGAAATTCCTTTATCGAAATCTTCCTGGATACATTGGACTACTAAAATTGTCTTCTTGTTTTCATTTTCCATTACTTCTCTTTTTTCATCCGTCATCTTATCAGAGTTCTGTGGCCAACTTGTCTTCTCATTCCAAAGCCATTCGGGTCCTCCCCACCAGTGCTTACTTCTTACAATTTCTTCCGCCTTTGCTCCCCTGGTGGGAATGTCTGCCGGATTGTTAGTGGCAGGACAGTGCTGCCATTCTTGGGGGTTAGTTCTCGTTTGAATTTCTTCTATTCTATTTTGAACAAATGGCTTCAGGGTTTTCGAGTTTGACTTGATCCAGCCAAGGGCTACCATGGAATCTGTCCATATGTATCGGTTAATGTTCTTGGACTCGAATGATTCGTGGACTACATTGATTAGCCGGGCTCCTAGTAGGCAGCTAAGAGTTCCAGACGTGGAATAGATATTGTTTTCAGGGGTGCGACCCTTGCCTTTGATACTACAAATGTCACGCCCACCTTTATTCTAGAAAATCGATATTAGCACTAGTAGTAAGGAGGAAAAGTTCCCTCTAATCACTTGTTAGCCTGATCTCAAGCTGTAACCATCGTATTATCATTTTAACCCTTTTATGAATAAATCAACCTGTTATGTTAAGAAACAATAGTTGTTAATTATAGATTAAGTTAAGTCTAATCGACAATAATTAAGTACACAACAAATGGCGACGGAGATGGGATCATTTCGCTAGATACAAACTCATCTAGTGGAAACAGCATTTCGACCCATCCTTAACACACAGGACACGTTGGACACCTACGCACAAAGGATCTACAAAGGCTTAAGTCGAAAACAACAAGTCAACCAATCACCATGGATATGGGACGTTTGGCTTCTTTTAACAGTGACGCGGAAACGTGGTCACAATACTCTATACGCCTTAATGCGTACTTTCACGTGCATGATATAGAAGATGATAAGAAAAAGGCATCTCTCCTATTTACGGTGTTGGGACCAGAGGAACTGGCTCTTCTTACGTCTCTAGTCATACCCTCAGAAATCACCGACGTCGAATTTACGGTATTAATGGACAAATTAACGACCCATTTCAACCCTACTCCTTCGAAATACGTTGAACGTTTTAAATTCACAAATCGAATACGCCAAAATGGAGAATCAGTCGCGACTTATGTCTCTGAACTCCGAAGATTGGCACGATTCTGTGATTTGCAAGGATCTCAGTTGAACGAAAGACTATTGGAACCAATAATTCGTGGAATCGCAAATGATGCGATGCAACAAAGACTGTTCGCGGAGTGTGAAGCAGACAAAAACATTACCCTCGACAAGGCGATTACATCAATCCAAGCTATTGAAAACGCGGCAAAGAACGTTTACGTTGCGAAAACACAGCTCGGAAATAAAAATGTATCACTCCAGAAGGTAAATGCTCTTTCCACAATGCCAAATAAGTTCTACAATCAACATAAGACCCCACAGCATACAAGAAATGAGACACACTCTCAATATCACCACCAACCACCGCAGTTGGCGAAACCAAACACTTTTGCACAGACAGGCAAATTTAATCAAGGGAAATTTATTCCTAATCCGCATCAATGCATTAGATGCACTAAACCGGGACACAAAGCCGTTACTTGTCCACACATTCGCGATATATGCAGAAAATGTCAGACATATCGCACCCGCTTGTTTACGAGATCACGGACGACAATCTACAGAAACAGGTCACACAAATAACAGGACTTTTGCCAGTCATCATCACTGACGTTACTCGAGTGGACGTACCCCTGGCACAGAACGAGAATAACACAGAGTATGATTTTCCTGTTTACAACCTTCAGGGTAGCATAAATCATGAATCACAACACAACGATGACAACACACCACCGGCGGAGGTCATTCACTGCAAAGTGAACAACACCATCCTTCCTTTCGACTTGGACAATGGTTCAGGACATTCTATAATTACGGAAAATTGGTTCAACTGTCTCACACCCAAGCCCGCATTAGAACCTTTCCAAGGTAATTCACTCCGAGCATACACGGGTCATGATATACCAATTTTGGGTCAATCCAAAGTGACTGTCACGTATCAAGGCAAAACAGCGCTTTTAGCGGTCTTGATAGTCGACACACCAGGACCAAATCTCTGCGGTAGGAAATGGCTATACTCAAGTTTAAACATTCTACCATCTATCTACTCTAACGCCACAGTCAACACACTAACTGATACGGCATCTGCTAACCCTCCATCATTGGAAAGCATTTTGGAGGAAAATAAAGAACTTTTTACACCGGGATTAGGCATACTTAAAGGGGTCAAAGTCCACCTCTATTTGAAGAATAACGCTGTCCCAAAATGTTGCAAGGCAAGAACTTTTCCTTACGCAGTAAAATATCAAGTAGAAGAAGAACTACAACGCATGGTAGACGTGGGCATTTTGGAACCAACGTCATATTCGGACTATGCCTCGCCCAGTACAGAAGCCTGGCACTGAAGTTAAGAAATCTATCAGAATTTGCGGCGATTTAAAAACTACGGTCAATCCAAACCTTGACACGGAAATTTATCCACTTCCGAGAGTGGAGGATATTTTCTCCAAATTGGCCGGATGCAAGTATTTTTCTCGCATAGATCTAAAGGAAGCCTATAATCAATTGGAGTTAGATGAAGAGTCGCAAAAGTTCACTGTCATTAACACAACTAAGGGATTGTTTCGTTACAAGAGGTTACCTCAGGGTATATCCTCTTCTTCCGCCATTTTTCAACGCCATATCGAGATGATACTATATGACCACAAACACGTCTCACCATTGCAAGACGATATCCTAATAGGAGGGCGAACGGAAGCAGAACATCTACAATGTCTCAATGCAGTCCTACGCACGCTACTGAAGCACGGTCTAAAGTTGAGATTAGCTAAATGCAAATTTTCACAAGCAAGACTAGAATTTCTGGGTCATTTGCTAGACGCTAACGGGCTACACCCGCAAGAAAGCAAACTGATTGCCATCAAGGAGTCACCAGCTCCAGCTCATGTAGAGCAGCTTCGCTCTTTCTTAGGACTGTTAAATTATTATGCGAAGTTTCTCCCTAACAATTTCACTAAACTCGCACCGTTATACGAATTGCTACACAAGGACGCAAAATGGACTTGGAAGGACGCTCACCAAACAGCTTTCACGGATGCCAAAGCTACACTTCAAACATCCAACGTTCTCGTTCACTACGATGTCAACAAGGAAGTACATTTGGCCACCGACGCATCTCCAGTCGAGTTGGGAGCAGTAATTTCCCACACAGTTCATGGTATTGAGCAACCTATCTCTTTTGCATCACGCAGTCTAACAGCTGCTGAACGCAACTTCTCCCAAATGGATAAAGAAGCTTTGGGACTCATCTTCGGCATCACAAAATTCCGGGATTACCTGTATGGAAAAAAATTTATCCTGCACACAGACCATCAACCATTGGTCACACTCTTGGCACCACACAAGCCGATACCACTAATGGCAGCCGCCAGAATTCAGAGGTGTGCTCTTTTGCTGTCAGCTTACACATATGAAATCAAATTCCGCAATGGAAGCAATAACAGTAATGCTGATGCTTTGAGTCGACTTCCTCTACCTCACGCTAATCCAACCACACCAGTACCCATGGAGTATGTATTGGTCATCAACGCTTTGAACGATGGTCCAGTTACTGTTCCACAAATGGATAAACACACCGCACAGGATCAAATTCTATCCAGAGTTTTCCACCACATGCGGAACGGATGGTCTACCAGAAAGGTTGCACCAGAATTGGAACCATACCATCGAGCACGAAATGAGCTTTCAAACTTTGACAACATTCTTTTTCGAGGAAACAAAGTTATTGTCCCACAAGCATGTCAACGAGCTATTTTGGAAGAACTACATAGCTCTCACCAGGGTATAAACGGCATGAAAGCCACTGCCAGATCCAAAGTTTGGTGGCCAAGAATCAACGCAGATATCGAAGCATTAGCCCAAACGTGCGCTATCTGTCAAGAAGCGGCACCAATGCCCAAATCGCAATATCATGCCTGGCCAACCGCAACTGAGCCCTGGACCAGAGTCCACGTAGACTTTGCCGGCCCAATAGAAAACAAATATATCTTGGTAATAGTGGACGCGTTTTCTAAATGGATCGAATTAGAAGTAACGTCAAGCACATCTACAGAAGCTGTCACACTAAACGGTATAAATCACCTACGAACAGCTCCACATCACCCAGCTAGCAACGGCCAAGCGGAAAGAACCGTCCGCACGGTAAAAACCACGCTCAAGAAGATCTCGGGAGGCACAAACGAAGCCATTGATAATACTCGTTGGTTCATCTGGACTATCTGTATTATTATTGTTGTTGAGGAGGGTACGCGCCCTAGCACCGATGCCAAAGGCATATTGTCCATCCTCATATTCAGCCCTTGAATAGGGTCTTTGCGCGAGAGTAAAAAGGGAGAAGAAATAGGGGGCGAAAACCGTTTTTCAGGGGATGTCAACATGGCGTCCTAACGTGGCCAGAGCGGGCAGCCGACAAGGGGAGAGGAAAGGGGGAAGGTAACTTGACGTCACGCGCAAAGACCCTATAGACCCGTAGCTGCAGCGTAGCGAAGAATTCGCTCCACCGTAATAGAGGAGACCCTCGAGGGTTCCAAAGTATGTGAATCAAAATATTCTAGTCTAAGCGAGGCGAAGCAGTCGCACTCGCAAAGTACGTGAGCGGATGTTTCTTCCTTCTCCTGACACGACCTACAGAGAGGGTCGTCGGCAAAACCCATCAGATGGAGGTGCCTATTAAGCCGACAGTGCCCGGTCAAAAGACCGGTGGCCAGCCTAATATCCCATCTGCTGAGCGAAATTAGGTCTCTGGCACGAGACCTGCAGGGACCATTGACAAAAAGTTTTGTATGTCTCTGACCCTCCATGTTATGCCAGAGCTGGTTTTGTATGACAGTCAACCTGTCATGCAGACACCGTTTGACGTGCCTGTAGGGGATGGGGACGGCCGGCTCCGGCCCCAAGAGCTTGGCCTCCGCACTCCTTTTCGCAAATCTATCGGCTTGCTCATTGCCATGATATCCGCTATGCCCTGGCACCCAGTACAACAGAACCCTGGTGCAGGATGCCAGTCGCGCTAGCAGATCAAGGCCGCTGCGCACCAGTTGAGAGGTAATCTGACACTGGTTCAGCGCGTTCAGGGCGGCCTGACTGTCAGAATAAATTCTCACAGTCCGTCCGGTATAACCTTTGTTAATATACAGTAATCTGCGCAATAACAGATCGCGGCAATTTCCGCCTGGAACACACTAGCGAAGGTACCCAGGCAAGCAGAAAAGCCGACCCATGTGGTTTGGCAGTAATAGCCGGCGCCAGCGCCGGAATCAGTCTTGGAGCCATCGGTGAACCAAATAGTTTCACCCCCAGTGCCAAGAGGCAGCAGGTTAGTCCACTCTGACCGACTGGGGAAGTGGATGCTGAAAGGCTTAGTGAAATCAAAACTGGTAACGGTTTTGTCAGAGCACATCGTAAGCGACTGCTCAAGTGCGGCGTACTCCCGAAAGAGCTTCGTATGGCTGTAATCCCAAAGTCTTGGAACCCAGCAGCCACTAATGTTGAGCCTGTAGGCTCCCATGACAGCCTCCTCTTCAATGAAGAGATGAAGAGGAAGCATGTCAAGGAGCACCTCCAGGGAAGCAGTTGGGGTCGATCTCATGGCCCCCGTAACACCAATGCAGGCAAGCCTTTGAAGCTTCCGCAGGGCAGCCTGCACCGTCTTAAGCCGGACCCTTGTCCACCAGACAAGTGCCCCGTAAGAAAGTATGGGTCTGATGATCCCAGTATAGAGCCAGTGTACAGCCTTGGGGTTGAGGCCCCAAGTCTGGCCGACAGAGCTCCTGGTCCTCCAGAAGAGCATCTTGGCCTTCTTAATACACCGACCAAGATGCGGCTTCCATGTGAGTCTGCAATCAAAGGTCACCCCCAGTTATTTCACCTCGGAGGACTTTGTCAGGACCTGGCCAAAGAAAGAGATATCATTGAACAGATCCTTAGTATTCTTCCTCGTAAAAGGAACAAGGACAGTTTTATCAGGATTAACGGTGAGGTTAACCGCCTGACACCATTGCTCCACGCTAGAGAGAGCAGATCTCATAAGCGCGGTAACAGTATCCGGGAACTTCCCGGTAAAGACTATCGCTACATCGTCCGCATACCCGAAGCAGCTGCAACCCCCAGCACCCCCGAGCCTCCCCAAGAGTTCGTCCACCACCAGGCACCACAACAGGGGGGAGAGCACTCCACCCTGAGAGCAGCCCCTGCTGGTAGTCACCCCTAGAAAGTCCCCAAGGAGGGACGCCGACACCTCGCGGTCGGTAAGCATGGACTTGATCCAGCGGCCAAGAGTGTCGCTGATGCCAAATCTCTTGACAGCTTCAGTAATAACCGAGCTTGAGACCTTGTCAAAGGCCCCCTCAATATCGAGGAAGACGGCCAGTGAAATTTCCTGAAACTCGAATGCCCTATCCAGGCAATTCGTAAGGCCGTGAAGGGCCGTCTCAGTGGATTTGCCTTTTTGGTAGGCAAATTGTGAAGAAGAGAGAGGAGTTACCGAAAGTACCTCGTCTTTAATGTACCTGTCCACCAGCTTCTCCATAATTTTGAGGAAGAAGGAGGTCAGGCATATGGGCCTAAATGCCTTCGCCTCGAGTTAGGAAGCCTTCCCGGGCTTGGGAATAAAGATGACCCTAGAGCGTTTCCAGTCACGAGGTATGTGACCGAGAGCAATGCAGAGTCTGTAGATCTTGCAAAGCGGAGAGGCGATGTGGTCTAAGCCCTCCTGCAAAAGCAGAGGGAAGACCCCATCGGATCCCGGAGACTTGTAGGGCTCAAAACAGTTGACAGCCCACCGAAGCTTGGGAATCGTGACAAAATGTCTGGCTACAAGCCAGTCTTCCCTCTCAGCCCTGTGCAAGACAGGGTAGAGAGAGTCGGGGTTTGTTGGATTGATTAAAGTAGAGTCAGGAAAATGGACCTCCAGCATGTGCTTGAGAGTCTCAGCCCCAGACTTAGTGTACACACCCTCCTGCAGCTTAATAGTATTAAGCCGATGTGTGTTGTCGTGCGCTAGGATCTTCATGACCCTAGCCGTGGCAGGGACATTGGAGACTTGCTCACAGAAGGTCCGCCAGGAGTCCTTCTTAGCACCTCTAATGGCCCTGTTGTAGGTGTTAAGGGACTGCCTGTATCCAGCCCAGTCACCCGTGCGCTTGGCTTTGTTAAAGAGCCTGCGCGTGCATTTACGAAGCCGGCTGAGATCCGCGTTCCACCAAGGGACAAGCCTCGAGCGGTTAACGGTCTTAAGTGGGCAGTTCCGGTGGAATGACTCCATAATGGAGCACTGTAAGTCACCAGCAGTCCTATCAAGATCCTTAGGTGAAGTAAGTTTAGGAGTGTGACCCCCTCCGTAGCGTAGGATTAGGTCTTCCCTATAGCCGGACCAATTGGTCCGTTTTGGATTGCGTATCTCCGTCCCCGCCGGGACAGAGGTAGTCGCGACAGTAAAGCAGATGTGCCTATGATCCGACAGAGACAGCTCATTAGACACATGCCAGTTAGACACGGAAGACACAAGATTTTCCGTGGCTAGCGTGAGGTCAATGACCTCCCATCTATTAGAAGTGGCAAAAGTAGGTTCATTGTTTTGATTAAGAATATAGAGTTTACAACCAACTAAATATTCTAGTAAATCATCACCTCTCCTGTTGCAGTCAGAACTGCCCCACGTGATGTGATGAGCATTGGCGTCGCAGCCAATGATTAGTTTGTCCCCTCTCTTTTCACATTGATCGACCAAATTGATCACCTCAATTGTCGGGAGAGAGTCCGCGTCGTGGGCAAATTATGCAGAGGCAGCCGTGATAGTCAACTTGGCATGCCCAGTGGCCAGGACTAGCATCACGGCCGCCGTGTCCTGGGACGTGTACATCGGTAGAGAGATACAGCAAAGATCCCTCCGAACCAGAATACACGCCCTAGGTCTAGCAGCAGTTTGGTCATAAAATAGCGACCCCGCCGCGTCAAGACCGAGGATTTTGCCATGGCAAATCCACCGTTCTTGTATGAGGGCCAGATCAAGACCCTCTATAGCGAACCTCCTGCAGAGTACCGCAGAGGCCGCCTTACTATGGTGCAGATTGATTTGAATTGCACGTAGCGTCCGCATGGTCCTTAAGAGAGGGGTTCAGAAAGGACCTAGCTACACCTCATCGGTCCGAGAGGGCTAGTGGCACCTCCCCCCCCCCCGATAGGCAAGTTCCCAGTCCCTAGATCCTCCCCCTCACCAGGACCACTAGAACGCACATCGGCAAGATCCCGAAGGGTCCCATCCGATTCTTCCAGTAGGGTGGACTCATCCATGGAAGAACAAGCTTCCGAATGAGCCACCCCCTCCCCCTCTGTGCCTAGAGCGACACCAGCGAGCTCCACAGCGAGATCCCCCATCTCGCTAGTCCCACCCCCTGCCGTAGACTCGGCTACAGTGGTTTTGGTGGTTTCCGTGTTCTGAAGGAGTTTGAAGGAACCCTTGTCCACTCCAGTAAAGCCCACGAAACCAGCATTCTTAATGGCTTCCAATGAGGAGCCATCAATGAGCAGTACCCAGTACGTCCGGATACATTTCCAACGTTCAGTGGCAAAACCTGCATTAAGGGCCTTTAGGCGCCGAAACAGCACTGCCGGCTCTTTGGTGATCTGGTCCTTGGTGCGAAACATTACCTTAAACGGCTTAGGGAGTTCGCTAGCTCTCATTACTGAGAGCACCGCATCCCCCACTACCGAGAAGGCTAAGTTGTTCTTCAACCATTGCCCAGTGAACGAATCCCAGGAGTATACTAGGGCCCCGGTCGTCAGGCTAAAGTTCGCAAGGCGTGGTAGAGGGCTCCCCGAAGGTATCCCATCCAGCGCCCCTAGAATCGCCTTCTGAATTGGGCCCACGTCTTCCTCCGTGATGACCGCCGTCGGATAGCCTTTTTTGACAATGGCCATCTTTTCTGAGCTGGCGGCGTCACTATAGGACTTAGCCTTTTCCGACGCCGCCTGCGAGATACTGGGTGAGGGAGTCGAATCCTCCGCTCTGGGCCTCTTCATTGGGTTGTCACGAGCCGCCGCACCCCCAGCGGGGGTGGAGACCATTTCAGACCCCGATTTGACCTTTTGCCGAGCAATCTGTCGTTTGAGTATCGCTGGATACAAGCCCTTCTAAAGTGGTATCAGTGAGGGTTCTGCCCTGAGCAGACCCCTGCACCGTAGGTTTGTTTGATTTAGTTTTAGGTAAGTGTTTAGAATCCATAAGAATCCCACGAGTAAGGGGTAAGTAGGAGGTCACCACCCGGTAGTCCCCCACCCGGGTGGAAGGCTAGATACAACGGGGTGTCGCCTGGTGCCCCGAGAGGATCGTTAGCGATACCGTAGTTTTACTTCCCCAGTACCACGCAGCCCTCGGCACGATACCTCAACACCTTGGCTTGGGAAGGACGCGTATCCGCTTAGCCCACACAACGTAGTGGTTACCAGCTCTCACCACCGAGGAGGTGTGATACATCGCATTGATGAGGACCCAAGCTAGCGTGTGTAAAGTTAAGAACGCGAGCGGGAAGCCAAAGCAAGGGGGGAAAGAGAAAACACTCCATATAGCTTGCGTCCCCAACTTCGAGAACCTGGACTATCTGTAATTCCAAGGGATTCTATTTCCCAGAAGGCTTTTAGGTTCTTGGCTATTTCCGGCTCAGTTAATCTAATGTTAACCGTGATGACTTGGATTCCAATATTGTTGACACTGGGTCTGTCTGAATTGACGGGTCCTTGTATTGTCCATCCAAGTTTGGTCTCCACTGCTACTATAGCGCCGTTGATTCTTTTGTGATTCAAAGTGGCTACGTCATAATAATAGTCTGCCCCAATAAGTATTCCAATGCTTCTTGATGGGGTTTTTTTTTTCGCTGGGCTCATCCGCTAGTTGCATGTTTCTTTCAAGAGCGAATCTCTCTACTTCTTCGCAATTAATTAAGGTAACCGCAGTAGTTAGGTAGGGCATCTCTATGGCTAAGAGATCAATGGCTATACTAAAACTAGACACAAAGAAACCCCGTTCGCCTTTATATCTACTTTTAGAGCTTTCAAGCTTCTTAATTTACTCTCGCATGCGTCATACAATTGTATTAACCCTTTAATATCATTAGATCTTTCAACCTCTGGTAATCTCATGAGAGTTTTCATTAATATATTAACAGTTTAATTCTCTCTTATCATATTTGTCCTTCAGACATGTTACCGCTGCATCGTAATTTTCATCGGATACTTTATATCCCGATAAGGATTCTTTAGCCTCCCCCTCTAAATATGATAGTAAATAATTAAATCGTTCTACCTTTGACAGTCTCTGTCTTGTGTCAATTGTTGAACTAAATTGGCTCCAAAAACCAGGCCATTCGGTTATGTCACCACGGAATTTTTGGAGTGTTAGGGTTAGAAGTCTCGACTCATCTCTTAAGTTCAAAATTTGTTCTTGTTGATTCATCAAGTTCACTGTTGATCCACTCGAGGGTGTTGATGTTTTACTCGCGGAAACGTTTAGTCTCTTAAGTTGTCGATTCACTTTGTTTTTCGTTACGGTGATATCCTCCTGGTATTCCTCTGCCGCGTTGATTTCCGTCTCTATTAAGGTCTCATCCTCTGAAGTTGGCGTCATCTGGTCCAAGACATGGTTGTCTAGTTCTTTCAAAGCTTTCTCCTTTAGTTCAAGGAGATTAAATTGGTCTTCAAGTTCTTCTGCACTGGTTTCCTGGTCTCTTAACATAGCCTCTATGCTATTAATCGCCTTAGTTGCGTTTGTTCGGACAGTCTTCCTCATAGCTTTATATTTTATCAAACTCGTCATGATCAACTTTACCGATTTGTCGGTTCACAGTTCACAAAGGTTCTCGTTCGTACAGTCCCGGGTTTCGGAACCAAATTTTTGTGGTAACCTTGTTGAAGATTTGTTTTGCCGATTTGGAATATTTCGCGATTGTGGGAGAGTCAGTTTTAATTGAGGTGACCGACTGAAATATCACCCCAAACTTTAAGAGAATTAATCACGACTGCTAAATATCTTGGCATCTCTAACCTTTAAAACTCTTATGTACTTCAGTTTATCTTCTTCTACCATTAAGCAACTAAAAATATAATTTCCTACACTTTCTAAAGTAAAATCCTGTGTGCTTTGGATGGTATTACTACCTGGGAGGTAAATGGTCAAAGTTGAGACTTCGTGTCGGGTGACAACAATGCACCCTCTCCCGCAAAAAGGGTTGTAAAGTGTGTCTAGCGCCACGATGGCGGAAAAGAGCGATGCTATCTTGGTTTTAGTCGTGCCCCCTTTGTTACTTCCAGGTAGGGATTAAATCCATAGCATACAGAAAAATTCACTTTCTAAAAAACTCTTGAAATGTAAGGAGCTAAAAACTGCGCTCCTGCCCTTAGACCAGAAGCCAAGGTCTAATAAAATAAAATCGTTACGGAAACAAAATCAGTCTTCTTATTTAAACCTTAAAATTAAAATAGATGTAAAGGATTTTTCAGTCGGTTCTTTGCACTAAAACAAAAACTAGCTCTCCCAAAGCTACGGAAAAGACTACAAACAAAACAACCCTTGCCAAAATCGCGGTTCGAATTTCAAGACTTATTTAAGTACCGTAATAAGTCCCCACTAGGTACACCGGCAGTCCAAAAACGAGACTTATTTGAGTTTGGATTTCTAAATTTACAAGACTTGTAGCAGTACCCCTCGAGTCTCTTAATTGGACATTCCATTAAGTCTCTTTTTTGGACACTATAGTAAGATTCTTTCGAATCTCTATTTTGGATACTATTGTAAGTTTCCATCGGGTGTTCATATTTTGATACTAGAGTAATACTCCCTCGAGTCTCTTTTTGGACACTTTAGTAAGATTCCCTCGAGTCCCTTTATTTGGACATTATAGTAAGACTCCCCGAGTCACATTTTCGGACACTATAGTAAGATTCCCAGGAGTGTCTTATTGGGATACTATAGTAAGATTCCCTCGAGTTTCTTTTTTTGACACTATAGTAAGATTTCCTCTAGTCTCTATTTCGGATACTGTAGTAAGACTTCCAGGAGTGTCGTATTTGAAGGCTAATGTAAGATTTCCTGCAGTCTTTTTTTTGGACACTATTGTAAGATTTCATAGAGTCTTTCATTTGGACACTATAGCAAGATTCCCTCTAGTCTCTACTTTGGACACTGTAGTAAGACTCCCTGGAGTGTCGTATTTGGATGCTATTGTAAGATTTCCTCGCATCTCTTATTTGTATAATATTATAAGATTCCCTGGAGTCTCTTGCTTGTATACTATTGTAAGATTCCCTCGAGTCTCTTCCTTGTATACTATTATAAAATTCCCTGGAGTCTCTTGCTTGTATACTATTGCAAGATTCCCTGGAGTCTCTTACTTGTATACTATTGTAAGATTCCCAGGAGTCTCTTACTTGTATACTATTGTAAGATTCCCTGGAGTCTCTTACTTGAATACTATTGTAAGATTCCCTGGAGTCTCTTACTTGAATACTATTGTAAGATTCCCTGGAGTCTCTTACTTGTATACTATTGTAAGATTCCCTGGAGTCTCTTACTTGTATACTATTGAAAGATTCCCTCGAGTCTCTTACTTGTATACTATTGAAAGATTCCCTCGAGTCTCTTACTTGTATACTATTGCAAGATTCCCTCGATTTTCTGTTGTTTAATTGCAAATTGCAAAAAAAACAAGGAAAAAACTATGCTGGTACACTCTAAGAATATGGGGTGAGCCTTAACACCTTTAAAAGTAGTTTATATGGGTCCAAATTTGACACCGTTACAGGTGTTCATTTACACCCCTAAAAGGGTTTAATAACACTTATTTGAGCAATTGGTGTCAAAGATAAGAATAAAATGGTGCAATAGAAGTGTAGTTTAACACCTTTTTAACTCTTATATCGAACTAAAAGTTAATTTTTTACTCTCATGAGTGTCGCATAACACCTTTCAGAGTGTTTGATTTATTCGCGAATAGCGCTATATTCCTAGCAAGGTTCCACCTTGAGAGAACTTAAGAGGACAGTTCTGACATGCAGAGCTATAACCCTTTAGGCAAGGGTAGTTCTCTCATGCAATGTGAAACTGCACAAAATCCAGCGTGAAACTGCATGATATGTTAGTCATTTTCACCGACTTAATAACTTCTGAAAAGGCAGAAAGTTTTAAATTAGTAAAAATGCATCGGGTGTTAAATTGGTTTTGGAGGCTATAATATCCCAGCAGTAGATACAGACGAACTCGTTAAATTTAACAATCTCTTTTCACGAAGAGTTTTTCGAACACCAGAAACGCGTTTGACCGAATCTACTCTAAAATATTTAAAAAAAAAACCATTTTCTACTATAATTTTACCCAAAATAAAGATAAGACATGTCACAAAAGCATGTGCCCCACATGTTGGCCTCTCAAGCTGGCGTCTATAGTCCATAACGGTGGAACGAATTCTACGCTACACCGTGGCCACAGATCTCTTCAAGGCCTGAATATGTGGGTGCACAATATGCCTCTGACATTGGTGCAAGGATCTGAGCCCCCCTCTCCCCAATTGTAACAATAATAATAATAGTCGCCCTACTGTGAGGCCAGTACCTAACCTAGTCTCGTTTTTTTAGTGTCACACAATACTTTTAAGAGTATCGCGTAACACTTTCAGGAGTGCAATAGCGTTGCTAGGGCTTGAAATTTGGGGGCTTAATCTTATTATTCGTATATTAAAGATATACAAACTTTTATGATAAAGAGTACGGAACCGAGTTATTGACTATGAGACAATTGTAGATGAAAGAATTTCGCTCGTCTTTTTTAAGTTTAGTTTTCGTTTGCTTTTAGTCCCCACTACTGTTTGATATTGAAATTCATCTCTACAAAGATGAACCTTAACGAACTTTTCATTATAATTTATATACACTATATTGTTAAAGAATTTTAGGGGGCTACGAGCAATTTTTGGGTATAGTTTACGGATTATTTTAAGGGGGCTAACTTTTAAATTTGGGGGCGCTATAGCCCCCATAAAAGGCCTAGCGACGCCACATCGAGAGTGTCGCTAGCCCCCATAAAAGGCCTAGCGACGCCACATCGAGAGTGTCGCATAACACTTTTAAGAGTGTCACCTAACACGTTTAGCAGTGCTTTATGAATGTACAATACCGTTGGATTAAGAATTTCCTTGTTAATTTTATTTAATGGATAAAAATATATTCTTTCATGAATATCATCTTTAAAAAAACGTTTAAAAATTAAGGTTTTCAATAATTTTTTACTGTTCGGATTGACTTTAATATTAAAACATTAATGAAAAAGAAAGACATTTTTTAAGAAACCCGCAGTATACTATAATTTTACATGTTTAATTTCAAAACGGTGTTTTAATGGTGTTATTTTACACCGAATTTACACTTTAAATTGGCCCCTAAAAACTCAACGTAATGAAACTCTCTTTTGGGTGTTTTTACGGTGTTTACACCATTTTAACACATTTTTAACACTTCCATTTCTTAGAGTGTAGAAAGAATCTCTTTCCAAACTCAAAAACTAAGCCTTATTTGGTGAGATTAAAATGTGTCTTATAGGAGTCCTATAATAAGTCGCAGATTTGTGTTCTCAATCAAGTCTAGAAAGAATCGCTTTCCAATCTCAAAAAATAAGCCTTATTTAGTGAGATTAAAATGTGTCTCATAGGAATCCTATAATAAGCCGCAGATTTGTGTTCTCAATGAAGTCTAGAAAGAATCGCTTTACAATCTCAAAAACTAAGCCTTATTTAGTGAGATTAAATTGTGTCTCATTGGAGTCCTACAATAAGTCGCAGATTTGTGTTCTCAATCAAGTCTAGAAAGAATCGCTTTCGAATCTCAAAAACTAAGCCTTATTTGGTGAGATTAAAATGTGTCTTATAGGAGTCCTATAATAAGTCTCAGATTTGTGTTCTCAATCAAGTCTAGAAAGAATCGTTTTCCAATCTCAAAAACTAAGCCCTATTTAGTGAGATTAAATTGTGTCTTATAGGAGTCCTATAATAAGGCTTTGGTCCCATTGAACCGAATTCCCATTCGACAGAAGGGGGTTTTTTTTTGGGGGTCCCATTCGACCGAACGTAGCCAAAGGTGCGATTTTATTATAGTCCCATTGGACCGAAATTCTATTGAACTGGAAGAAGACATACTGTGTGGTTTTGCATTAAATATATTTTTAATTTCACAACTTATTATTGTTAAAATAAATGTGAGTTGAAAATGTATTACTGCACTTATTTTAACTACGTTATAATTACGGCGAACCTCACCTACCCTAGCCTAACCTAACCAAACGTAACCTAACCTAACCTAACCTAACCCAACCCAACCTTGTTTGGAGGTAAAAAGATTATTTATATGAGTATTAAAACAATTTATTAGCAATAATAGAAATATTTTGGAAAAGATGTCAGATAATTAATTGGAGAATATTTTGGAAAAGGTGGCAGCTAATTAATAGGAAAATCTTTTGTAAAAGGTGGCAGCTAATTAATAGGAGAATATTTTAGAAAAGGTGGTAGCTAATTAGAAGGAGAATATTTTGGAAAATGTGGCAGCTAATTAGTAGGAGAATGTTTTGGAAAAGGTTGCAGTTAATTAATAGGAGAATGTTTTGGAAAAGGTTGCAGTTAATTAATAGGAGAATGTTTTGGAAAAGGTGGTAGCTAATTAATAGGAGAATATTTTGATAAAGGTGGGAGCTAATTAATAGGAAAATCTTTTGGAAAAGGTGGCAGCTAATTAATAGGAGAATGTTTTGGAAAGGGTGGTAGCTATTTAAGGGGAGAATATTTTGGAAAAGGTGGTAGCTAATTAAAAGGAGCATATTTTGGAAAAGGTGTCAACGTTTTATTGGAACCAAACCAAACCAAACCTAACCTAACCTAAGCTAACCTAACCTAACCTAACCTAAGCTAACCTAACCTAACCTATCTTAACCTAACCTAACCTAACCTAACCTAAGCTAACCTAAGCTAACCTAAGCTAACCTAACCTAACCTAACCTAACCTAAGCTAACTTAACCTAACCTAAGCTTACCTAACCTAACCTAACCTAACCTAACCTAAGCTAACCTAACCTAACCTAACCTAAGCTAAGCTAAGCTAAGCTAACTTAACCTAACCTAACCTAACCCACCCGAAACCAAAATATTAAAATTTTAATTTAAAATTTAAAGACATTGATGGAACTACCATTAAGACTGTACTTCATTTTAAGCACAATTTGTTTATTATTTCTTTATATATATTGCCTTGAAAGGAATGAAAGTGAGCGTTTTAATTAGTATCACGAAACATTTACTTTTAATATTATTAACATACCTTTCGGAGATTCGAACCAACAACCTATCGCTTCGCAGTCCAACATCGTATCCACTACACCACCGAATCGCTGACGGCTACAGTGTTTCAAGTTATATTCATGTATTTTTAGGGGCATATTCGGACGATTGGGATTTCGGTCCATCGGGAATATAGCCATTGGGCTGGAAATCTAAAATCATTGCGGGATATTCGGTCGAATGAGATTGCGGTCCATTGGGAATTCGGTTGAAAGGAACGATACCATAATAAGTCGCAGATTTGTGTTCTCAATGAAGTCTAGAAAGAATCGCTTTCCAATCTCAAAAACTTAGTCTTTTTTAGTGAGATTAAAATATGTCTCATAGGAGTCCTACAATAAGTCGCAGATTTGTGTTCTCAATCAAGTCTAGAAAGAATCGCTTTCCAATCTCAAAAACTAAGCCTTATTTGGTGAGATTAAAATGTGTCTTATAGGAGTCCTATAATAAGTCGCAGATTTGTGTTCTCAATCAAGTCTAGAAAGAATCGCTTTCCAATCTCAAAAAATAAGACTTATTTAGTGAGATTAAAATGTGTCTTATAGGAGTCCTATAATAAGTCGCAGATTTGTGTTCTCAATGAAGTCTAGAAAGAATCGCTTTCCAATCTCAAAAACTAAGCCTTATTTAGTGAGATTAAAATGTGTCTCATAGGAGTCCTACGATAAGTCGCAGATTTGTGTCCTCAATCAAGTCTAGAAAGAATCGCTTTCCAATCTCAAAAACTAAGCCTTATTTGGTGAGATTAAAATGTGTCTTATAGGAGTCCTACAATAAGTCGCAGATTTGTGTTCTCAATCAAGTCTAGAAAGAATCGCTTTCCAATCTCAAAAACTAAGCCTTATTTGGTGAGATTAAAATGTGTCTTATAGGAGTCCTATAATAAGTCTCAGATTTGTGTTCTCAATCAAGTCTAGAAAGAATCGTATTCCAATCTCAAAAACTAAGCCCTATTTAGTGAGATTAAATTGTGTCTTATAGGAGTCCTATAATAAGGCTTTGGTCCCATTGAACCGAATTCCCATTCGACAGAAGGGGGTTTTTTTTGGGGGTCCCATTCGACCGAACGTAGCCAAAGGTGCGATTTTATTATAGTCCCATTGGACCGAAATTCTATTGAACTGGAAGAAGACATACTGTGTGGTTTTGCATTAAATATATTTTTAATTTCACAACTTATTATTGTTAAAATAAATGTGAGTTGAAAATGTATTACTGCACTTATTTTAACTACGTTATAATTACGGCGAACCTCACCTACCCTAGCCTAACCTAACCAAACGTAACCTAACCTAACCTAACCTAACCCAACCCAACCCAACCTTGTTTGGAGGTAAAAAGATTATTTATATGAGTATTAAAACAATTTATTAGCAATAATAGAAATATTTTGGAAAAGATGTCAGATAATTAATTGGAGAATATTTTGGAAAAGGTGGCAGCTAATTAATAGGAAAATCTTTTGGAAAAGGTGGCAGCTAATTAATAGGAGAATATTTTAGAAAAGGTGGTAGCTAATTAGAAGGAGAATATTTTGGAAAATGTGGCAGCTAATTAGTAGGAGAATGTTTTGGAAAAGGTTGCAGTTAATTAATAGGAGAATGTTTTGGAAAAGGTTGCAGTTAATTAATAGGAGAATGTTTTGGAAAAGGTGGTAGCTAATTAATAGGAGAATATTTTGATAAAGGTGGGAGCTAATTAATAGGAAAATCTTTTGGAAAAGGTGGCAGCTAATTAATAGGAGAATGTTTTGGAAAGGGTGGTAGCTATTTAAGGGGAGAATATTTTGGAAAAGGTGGTAGCTAATTAAAAGGAGCATATTTTGGAAAAGGTGTCAACGTTTTATTGGAACCAAACCAAACCAAACCTAACCTAACCTAACCTAAGCTAACCTAACCTAACCTAACCTAACCTAACCTAACCTAACCTAACCTATCTTAACCTAACCTAACCTAACCTAAGCTAACCTAACCTAACCTAACCTAACCTAAGCTAACTTAACCTAACCTAAGCTTACCTAACCTAACCTAACCTAACCTAACCTAAGCTAACCTAACCTAACCTAACCTAAGCTAAGCTAACTTAACCTAACCTAACCTAACCCACCCGAAACCAAAATATTAAAATTTTAATTTAAAATTTAAAGACATTGATGGAACTACCATTAAGACTGTACTTCATTTTAAGCACAATTTGTTTATTATTTCTTTATATATATTGCCTTGAAAGGAATGAAAGTGAGCGTTTTAATTAGTATCACGAAACATTTACTTTTAATATTATTAACATACCTTTCGGAGATTCGAACCAACAACCTATCGCTTCGCAGTCCAACATCGTATCCACTACACCACCGAATCGCTGACGGCTACAGTGTTTCAAGTTATATTCATGTATTTTTAGGGGCATATTCGGACGATTGGGATTTCGGTCCATCGGGAATATAGCCATTGGGCTGGAAATCTAAAATCATTGCGGGATATTCGGTCGAATGGGATTGCGGTCCATTGGGAATTCGGTTGAAAGGAACGATACCATAATAAGTCGCAGATTTGTGTTCTCAATGAAGTCTAGAAAGAATCGCTTTCCAATCTCAAAAACTTAGTCTTTTTTAGTGAGATTAAAATATGTCTCATAGGAGTCCTACAATAAGTCGCAGATTTGTGTTCTCAATCAAGTCTAGAAAGAATCGCTTTCCAATCTCAAAAACTAAGCCTTATTTGGTGAGATTAAAATGTGTCTTATAGGAGTCCTATTATAAGTCGCAGATTTGTGTTCTCAATCAAGTCTAGAAAGAATCGCTTTCCAATCTCAAAAAATAAGACTTATTTAGTGAGATTAAAATGTGTCTTATAGGAGTCCTATAATAAGTCGCAGATTTGTGTTCTCAATGAAGTCTAGAAAGAATCGCTTTCCAATCTCAAAAACTAAGCCTTATTTAGTGAGATTAAAATGTGTCTCATAGGAGTCCTACGATAAGTCGCAGATTTGTGTCCTCAATCAAGTCTAGAAAGAATCGCTTTCCAATCTCAAAAACTAAGCCTTATTTGGTGAGATTAAAATGTGTCTTATAGGAGTCCTACAATAAGTCGCAGATTTGTGTTCTCAATCAAGTCTAGAAAGAATCGCTTTCCAATCTCAAAAACTAAGCCTTATTTGGTGAGATTAAAATGTGTCTTATAGGAGTCCTATAATAAGTCTCAGATTTGTGTTCTCAATCAAGTCTAGAAAGAATCGTTTTCCAATCTCAACAAGTTGGGAAAACCAAAATATTACCTCTCCGAGTCGGGGAAAAGACGACTCAATATCGAAATACTAGACCAACATTTTTTCGCTTTGTTTTGTCTAACGAGGCTTAAGTCATTGAAACGTTTTCTCTACATTGTCAAAATATATAATCATCCACTAATCCTAGGTTTCAAATCATTACTTACAAAGAATATATAAGTTCTATGTTAAATTTTACTCTCTGATGCATACCACTAGCTTTGCCTTATATAACCTTTAATTCAGAATAAAATCTGAAAGACACGATTTCCATTAGAACATACCTTTACGAGAAGATCTTGTTTCCTTTCTAACGAAAAACTGAACTTTCCTTATCAGTTTTTCAAGGTTATAGAACTGAAAGGGTTTCTTTTACCTTAGCGTTTATCTCGGTAATTTTAAAGTTCACTTTCAAATCATAAATCTTTATTTAATCTCTAGTCTCCCTAATTAAAAAAACATGAAATGTCCTAAACTTATCTCTAATTTTCATTACTACCAATTTATGCAAAACTACTAATGGCTAATTCGAACCAAAAAAAACCACTCGAACGTCTAAAACAAGGTTCTGAGAAAACCCACTTATGTTTAGTAAGTCGACAGAATTAATTATAATAAAATATTTATTGACTGCGCTCATCAAGTGTCCAATATAAACTGACTACAAAGTAGCTAGCTCCTTTATGAGGAAACCTCGTTATTCGCTATAGGTGGCGCGCACTAGTGGAATAGATCAGGGTATACTAGTAGCGAGACTAACAATATATGATAATGTTATTAAGAGTATATAGCAAGAGTATATATCAAGTGTATTACGAAAGTATATAACAGGAGTATATAACATCTTTCATTCTTTAAAAAATTAAGTATTACGAAAACGTTTTGGATTGAAAATATTAGTTCTTGTTCGTGTTGACCTTGGTTGTTGTGTACTTGCTATAAATGTGTAAATGGTGCTCGTGTGCTGGGTATGGCGGATACAGAAATTGTTTTGGGAAATGGGGAAGTTCCCGGAGAAATTCGAGTAGCGCTGTTCGGGTGTTGTCCAGCGTCTGAGCAGTCGTCATGCCAGAAGGACTGAAAGTCCTAATGTTTGATATTGATGTTGTACGTGGCTGTTCGAGTTTACGCGGTGTAATTACAACCACTATTTGCTTTTGGTCTGGTCTTGACGTTTGAAGTATAGTAGGAGATCGGATCTGTGTTGCTGAAATCGGTGAATGAGTTTGAGTTGTTAAGACTGAAGTTTGACTTTGCAAGGGTCGTGGTGTTGGAGATGTGTTCTGCGTTGCCGAGGTCGGTGAATAAATTTGAGTTGTTGAAATTGAAGTTTGTTTTTGTATGGGTGGTGGTAATCTTCCTAGTCTGACTCTTGAAGTGGCTCGGTAAGTATTGGCCGCAGGATCGGGTAGATTGGTTAAATTTTGCCGCAAATGCTTAACACAATTGTCCTCCACCTGTTGTACTTCTTGTGCCGTGTTGGGTTCAGCGTAGTCGCTTTGAGGTACTGAACTGAGTAGGTGTGTCGCACGTATTTGGTGGTTAGTTCTCCGCAATGTTTTTCCGTCATTTATCTTCAGGATAGACGACAAGGGATCTTTGCTTTCGTGTAGTACTTCTGCAGGTTTCCATTACCGTGGTCCGACATGGTAATATACTGGTCTCCCGGCCTTTAGGGTTTCAGGTATTGTGCGGTGCGCGTGATTTTGACGTTTAATCATTGGGTTTTTTAATCCAGTAAGGTTTGCGAATATGACAAGTTGAGAAGTGCGTTCGAAGTGTTTGTTTTGTTTATAGTTTACGGTGTTCTGGTTCGGCGTCCTTTTAACATCTCGCTGGGTGACGGTAGCTTTCCAATGGGCCTCCAACGATATTCCATAAGAACATACCGTAGGTCACGACCTTCCTGTTGCGCTTTGATTGCCAGGTTTTTTTAATGTTTGTATGGTTCGTTCAGTCATACCGTTGCTTTTTAAGAATGATATGCGCTGGATGTTACGTGTTCTACTGCCCATTGTTGAAGTAAACCCTTGAAAAAGCTCGAGTTAAAGGGAGGACCATTATCAGACAGCAATTTCTGCGGAGCACCATATCGACAGAATTGTGGATTTAGGAACTTTATTATCGCTTTACCATTAGAGCTTCGTAACTCTTGAGCTTCTACGCATTTGGAGTAATAGTCAACTAGAATGATCAGATTTGTATTATTGATGTGGAAGAGATCCGCACCAACAGTGTGCGAGGGTAGCTGAGGTACATCGTAAGGCGTAAGCGCATAGCGTGTTGGAACGGTCCCTTTTTTCGGCAAGTTGTACAGTTCTGGACATACTTTGTGATGTCTCTTTTCATTTGTGGCCAGTAGAGATACAGCTTGGCTTAAGATAGGCACGCGGTTATTCCTTGATGAACCGAGTGAATATGGGTCATGACATCACGGCGGAGCACTTCGAAACGTAAAGCGCATCCCCTCGGTAAATTAGGCCTTCTGAAGCATGAAGTTCTTCTTTTATCGCCCAGAACGGCTTTAACTCGCTGTGTAATTTTTCGCATGCAGATCGCCATCCTTCTTTTATGTAGAACAGTATCGTTTGTGCAGGTGGCTCAGATGCGTTAGCGTTGTTGAATTGAGTTTGTACACTCCCGGCTCATCGGGTTTTAAGTAGGATGAGTCAATTTCTGTCGTGGATTGAGGACCACGTGACAACGTGACGGGCACTTGTAAATGAGTGCCAGGTATGTAGACCATCGTTATTTGGTATCTGAGCAGGCGAAGAACTGGATGCGTGGTGAGAGTCTTAATGATGAAAATTAAAGGTTTATGATCGGCCAGTACGATAAAGGGGACTCCAATGACATAATAGTGGAATCTTTCGCACGCGTAGACTATGCCTAGAAGTTCACGTTCTATTGGCGCGTAGTTTAGTTGAGTGCGGGTGAAAGAGGATGAAGCATACTCAACAGGTTTACCATTTTGTAGTAGTACTGCACCTACGCCTATTAGGCTGCTTTCTACTGATATTGTCCTGGTGGCTTGCGAATTGTAATAGGCCAGTACTGGGGACGAGGAGATGAGGCGTTTAGGTTTTAGGAAGACAGCTTCTCTCTTTGCGTCCCACATGAATGAGACCTCTTTCTTCAGGAGCTCGCATAGTGGAGCTGTAATTGTTGAGTATTGGGGCAGGAATTTTGCCAAATAATTCACCATGCCGAGGAATCTTGGTAATAATTTTTTGTCTGTTGGTGACGGTATTCATTGAATCGCTTGAACTTTTGTTGGTGAAATTTCGAGGCCTTTGGAGGACAGGATGTTGCCCAAGTATTCTATCTTGTCTACCGCTAGTTGCTGGAAATAATTCTGACGCTGAGGAGAGACCATAAGGTAGCCGGAGGAATCTGTATCGTCCGTAAGGTGTTGCGATTGTACACAAGTAAGAGCTTGGTTCATCCAGCTCTATGTGCCAGAACGCACTTTGCGCGTCCAGGACGGTGTTGATCAGCGTAGATTTGTTGAGCGGTAGGCATTGGATAGTAGGGTTCCGGGTGTGACCTTCCTTTTGGTTTTTCCACTATTACCATTGGGTGGACCCAATCGGTGAGCTCCGTGACGGGCACTATGATTCCTAACTGTTGCATGCGTTGCAATTCCCTTTGTACTCTTGATTGCACCCACACAATCCAATAATGGTTTGCGTCCTTTTTCTACGATGGTAAAAAAAACGTTTTAAACCCCATCAAAGGTGATAATGTTAAAGATAAAAAACACTTCTTGTTAAATTGTGAACTAAACTTTATTCATCTGTTTTTATTTAAACATTAGTAATAAATATTACGACTAGTATCGCGCTTTGTACAAACGCATCTTCACGTAAATAAACTTGTTCACTATACGTAACACAGAAGTGATTTTTTTATATTTAACGATAGGCTGCCTCCTTTTTTTTTTATCAAAAGTGATTCTATTTAACTTACCAATTATATCTGATGAGAGAATAGTAACTCTACCAACTGAACATACCAGTTTCAGCAACCCTTCATATCTAGATATCACAGTTACCACTTCCACATTTTCCAATTTGAGCGACCATTTCGGGCAGTAGGTTTCCAATTTGAGCGACCCTTGCGTGCAATAAGTTTCCAATTTGAGCGACCCTTGCGTGCAATAGGTTTCCAATTTGAGCGACCCTTGCGTGCAATAGGTTTCCAATTTGAGCGACCCTTGCGTGCAATAGGTTTCCAATTTGAGCGACCCTTGCGTGCAATAGGTTTCCAATTTGAGCGACCCTTGCGTGCAATAGGTTTCCAATTTGAGCGACCCTTGCGTGCAATAGGTTTCCAATTTGAGCGACCCTTGCGTGCAATAGGTTTCCAATTTGAGCGACCCTTGCGTGCAATAGGTTTCCAATTTGAGCGACCCTTGCGTGCAATAGGTTTCCAATTTGAGCGACCCTTGCGTGCAATAGGTTTCCAATTTGAGCGACCCTTGCGTGCAATAGGTTTCCAATTTGAGCGACCCTTGCGTGCAATAGGTTTCCAATTTGAGCGACCCGTGCGTGCAATAGGTTTCCAATTTGAGCGACCCTTGCGTGCAATAGGTTTCCAATTTGAGCGACCCTTGCGTGCAATAGGTTTCCATATTGAGCGACCCTTGCGTGCAATAGGTTTCCAATTTGAGCGACCCTTGCGTGCAATAGGTTTCCAATTTGAGCGACCCTTGCGTGCAATAGGTTTCCAATTTGAGACCCTTGCAGGCAATAGGTTTCCAATTTGAGGGACACTTGCTGGCAATAGGTTTCCAATTTGAGCGACCCTATCGGGCAATAGGTTTCCAATTTGAGCGACCCTTTCGGGCAATAGGTTTCCAATTTGAGCGACCCTTTCGGGCAATAGGTTTCCAATTTGAGCGACCCTTTCGGGCAATAGGTTTCCAATTTGAGCGACCCTTTCGGGCAATAGGTTTCTAATATGAGCGACCCTTTCGGGCAATAGGTTTCTAATTTGAGCGACCCTTTCGGGCAATAGGTTTCTAATTTGAGCGACCCTTTCGGGCAATAGGTTTCCAATTTGAACGACCCTTTCGGGCAATAGGTTTCTAATTTGAACGACCCTTTCGGGTGATAAGTTTCCAGTTCAAGCAACCCTTTCGGGTGAGTTAATTTTACAAAGCTCCTAGAGCTGGGATTTCCACCAACCATTAATTACGGCTGATCTTACAAAGCTCCGAGAGCTAGGACTTTCACCAACCCTTTAGGGTTGTAAAACAAAGCTTCTACAGCTAGGGTTTTCAACAACTTAAAAAGGTAAAGCTTCTAACCCATCTGGGTTATAAGTTCATTTTACAAAGCTCCTAGAGCTAGGATTTCCATCAACCATTGATTACGGCTGATTTTTACAGAGCTCCGAGAGCTAGGACTATCACTAACCCTTTCGGGTTATAATACAAAGCTTCGAGAGCTAGGACTATCTCTAACCCTTTCGGGTTATAATACAAAGCTTCGAGAGCTAGGACTATCTCTAACCCTTTCGGGTTATAATACAAAGCTTCGAGAGCTAGGACTATCACTAACCCTTCCGAGTTACTATGCAAAGCTTCTACAGCTAGCACTTCAACTCAATTTGGGCAACCCTTTCTATAGTAGTGGCGTAGCGTGACTTTATCCCACCCGAGGCTAACAATAGATTTTCTGCCCTCCTTTTTTCGCAATTATGCTTATTAAGCTCTGTAATAAAGCTGTGATAATGTTTCACTGTTTTCTAAAGGATTAAAATGAAATGTATTTCATTAAATAAACTTTTATTTTGCGGTTTTTTTTCCAATGCAAAGTCTTTAGTATGGTGATAAAAGTTGATTTATACCTATTGTTCGATTGTCAAGATAAGGAGATTTGTTAATCTCGACTTAGACATTGAAGACTAATACATTTGATCAATTTCAATTCCTAGAATTTTCTCTCAACTCGCATACTTATAGCAGCTTTGATGAATATTATCAGCATTACAATGTTAGGTAAGCGCTTTCAAGTTTCGACTAAACAGTACAATGTAATCCCCTAGAATAGAGATCCTTTCACCCCCTCACGCTACGCCACTAAATTATGCATTACTTTCAAAGATACCTCTTTCATCATACAAAGCTCCTATAGAGCTAGGATTTCCATCAACCATTGATTACGGCTGACTTTACAAAGCTTCGAGAGCTAGGACTATCACTAACCCTTTCGGGTTATAATACAAAGCTTCGAGAGCTAGGACTATCACTAACCCTTTCGGGTTATAATACAAAGCTTCGAGAGCTAGGACTATCACTAACCCTTTCGGGTTATAATACAAAGCTTCGAGAGCTAGGACTATCACTAACCCTTTCGGGTTATAATACAAAGCTTCGAGAGCTAGGACTATCACTAACCCTTTCGGGTTATAATACAAAGCTTCGAGAGCTAGGACTATCACTAACCCTTTCGGGTTATAATACAAAGCTTCGAGAGCTAGGACTATCTCTAACCCTTTCGGGTTATAATACAAAGCTTCGAGAGCTAGGACTATCACTAACCCTTCCGAGTTACTATGCAAAGCTTCTACAGCTAGCACTTCAACTCAATTTGGGCAACCCTTTCTATAGTAGTGGCGTAGCGTGACTTTATCCCACCCGAGGCTAACAATAGATTTTCTGCCCTCCTTTTTTCGCAATTATGCTTATTAAGCTCTGTAATAAAGCTGTGATAATGTTTCACTGTTTTCTAAAGGATTAAAATGAAATGTATTTCATTAAATAAACTTTTATTTTGCGGTTTTTTTTCCAATGCAAAGTCTTTAGTATGGTGATAAAAGTTGATTTATACCTATTGTTCGATTGTCAAGATAAGGAGATTTGTTAATCTCGACTTAGACATTGAAGACTAATACATTTGATCAATTTCAATTCCTAGAATTTTCTCTCAACTCGCATACTTATAGCAGCTTTGATGAATATTATCAGCATTACAATGTTAGGTAAGCGCTTTCAAGTTTCGACTAAACAGTACAATGTAATCCCCTAGAATAGAGATCCTTTCACCCCCTCACGCTACGCCACTAAATTATGCATTACTTTCAAAGATACCTCTTTCATCATACAAAGCTCCTATAGAGCTAGGATTTCCATCAACCATTGATTACGGCTGACTTTACAAAGCTTCGAGAGCTAGGACTATCACTAACCCTTTCGGGTTATAATACAAAGCTTCGAGAGCTAGGACTATCACTAACCCTTTCGGGTTATAATACAAAGCTTCGAGAGCTAGGACTATCACTAACCCTTTCGGGTTATAATACAAAGCTTCGAGAGCTAGGACTATCACTAACCCTTTCGGGTTATAATACAAAGCTTCGAGAGCTAGGACTATCACTAACCCTTTCGGGTTATAATACAAAGCTTCGAGAGCTAGGACTATCACTAACCCTTTCGGGTTATAATACAAAGCTTCGAGAGCTAGGACTTTCACTAACCCTTTCGGGTTATAATACAAAGCTTCGAGAGCTAGGACTTTCACTAACCCTTTCGGGTTATAATACAAAGCTTCGAGAGCTAGGACTTTCACTAACCCTTTCGGGTTATAATACAAAGCTTCGAGAGCTAGGACTTTCACTAACCCTTTCGGGTTATAATACAAAGCTTCGAGAGCTAGGATTTCCATCAACCATTGATTACGGCTGACTTTACAAAGCTTCGAGAGCTAGGACTTCACTAACCCTTTCGGGTTATAATACAAAGCTTCGAGAGCTAGGACTAACACTAACCCTTTCGGGTTATAATACAAAGCTTCGAGAGCTAGGACTAACACTAACCCTTTCGGGTTATAATACAAAGCTTCGAGAGCTAGGACTAACACTAACCCTTTCGGGTTATAATACAAAGCTTCGAGAGCTAGGACTATCACTAACCCTTTCGGGTTATAATACAAAGCTTCGAGAGCTAGGACTATCACTAACCCTTTCGGATTATAATACAAAGCTTCGAGAGCTAGGACTATCACTAACCCTTTCGGGTTATAATACAAAGCTTTGAGAGCTAGGACTAACACTAACCCTTTCGGGTTATAATACAAAGCTTCGGGAGCTAGGACTAACACTAACCCTTTCGGGTTATAATACAAAGCTTCGAGAGCTAGGACTAACACTAACCCTTTCGGGTTATAATACAAAGCTTCGAGAGCTAGGACTAACACTAACCCTTTCGGGTTATAATACAAAGCTTCGAGAGCTAGGACTAACACTAACCCTTTCGGGTTATAATACAAAGCTTCGAGAGCTAGGACTAACACTAACCCTTTCGGGTTATAATACAAAGCTTCGAGAGCTAGGACTAACACTAACCCTTTCGGGTTATAATACAAAGCTTCGAGAGCTAGGACTAACACTAACCCTTTCGGGTTATAATACAAAGCTTCGGGAGCTAGGACTAACACTAACCCTTTCGGGTTATAATACAAAGTTTCGAGAGCTAGGACTAACACTAACCCTTTCGGGTTATAATACAAAGCTTCGAGAGCTAGGACTAACACTAACCCTTTCGGGTTATAATACAAAGCTTCGAGAGCTAGGACTAACACTAACCCTTTCGGGTTATAATACAAAGCTTCGAGAGCTAGGACTAACACTAACCCTTTCGGGTTATAATACAAAGCTTCGAGAGCTAGGACTAACACTAACCCTTTCGGGTTATAATACAAAGCTTCGAGAGCTAGGACTAACACTAACCCTTTCGGGTTATAATACAAAGCTTCGAGAGCTAGGACTAACACTAACCCTTTCGGGTTATAATTACAAAGCTTCGAGAGCTAGGACTAACACTAACCCTTTCGGGTTATAATACAAAGCTTCGAGAGCTAGGACTAACACTAACCCTTTCGGGTTATAATACAAAGCTTCGAGAGCTAGGACTAACACTAACCCTTTCGGGTTATAATACAAAGCTTCGAGAGCTAGGACTAACACTAACCCATTCGGGTTATAATACAAAGCTTCGAGAGCTAGGACTAACACTAACCCTTTCGGGTTATAATACAAAGCTTCGAGAGCTAGGACTAACACTAACCCTTTCGGGTTATAATACAAAGCTTCGAGAGCTAGGACAAACACTAACCCTTGCGGGTTATAATACAAAGCTTCGAGAGCTAGGACTATCACAGACCCTCTCGGGTTATAATACAAAGCTTCGAGAGCTAGGACTATCACAGACCCTCTAGGGTTATAATACAAAGCTTCGAGAGCTAGGACTATCACAGACCCTCTAGGGTTATAATACAAAGCTTCGAGAGCTAGGACTATCACAGACCCTCTCGGGTTATAATACAAAGCTTCGAGAGCTAGGACTATCACAGACCCTCTCGGGTTATAATACAAAGCTTCGAGAGCTAGGACTATCACAGACCCTCTCGGGTTATAATACAAAGCTTCGAGAGCTAGGACTATCACAGACCCTCTCGGGTTATAATACAATGCTTCGAGAGCTAGGGCTTTCACAGGGTTAAATTACAAAGCTTCGAGAGCTAGGGCTTTCACAGGGTTAAATTACAAAGCTTCGAGAGCTAGGGCTTTCACAGGGTTAAATTACAAAGCTTCGAGAGCTAGGGCTTTCACAGGGTTAAATTACAAAGCTTCGAGAGCTAGGGCTTTCACAGGGTTAAATTACAAAACTTCGAGAGCTAGGGCTTTCACAGGGTTAAATTACAAAGCTTCGGGAGCTAGGGCTTTCACAGGGTTAAATTACAAAGCTTCGAGAGCTAGGGCTTTCACAGGGTTAAATTACAAAGCTTCGAGAGCTAGGGCTTTCACAGGGTTAAATTACAAAGCTTCGAGAGCTAGGGCTTTCACAGGGTTAAATTACAAAGCTTCGAGAGCTAGGGCTTTCACAGGGTTAAATTACAAAGCTTCGAGAGCTAGGGCTTTCACAGGGTTAAAATACAAAGCTTCGAGAGCTAGGGCTTTCACAGAGTTAAAATACAAAGCTTCGAGAGCTAGGGCTTTCACAGAGTTAAAATACAAAGCTTCGAGAGCTAGGGCTTTCACAGGGTTAAATTACAAAGCTTCGAGAGCTAGGGCTTTCACAGGGTTATAATACAAAGCTTCGAGAGCTAGGACTTTAACGGATTTATAATACAAAGCTTCGAGAGCTAGGACTTTCACGGATTTATAATACAAAGCTTCTACAGCTAGGACTTTCACAGGGTTATAATACAAAGCTTCGAGAGCTAGGATTTTCACGGATTTATAATACAAAGCTTCGAGAGCTAGGACTTTCACGGATTTATAATACAAAGCTTCGAGAGCTAGGACTTTCACGGATTTATAATACAAAGCTTCGAGAGCTAGGACTTTCACAGGGTTATAATACAAAGCTTCTACAGCTAGAACTTTCACAGGGTTATAATACAAAGCTTCTACAGCTAGGAAGTTCACGAACCATAACGGTATATTAAACTTCTACAGCTATTTCTTTTTAACGAAACATATTCCTTTATGATACGAATAGTACGATTCTCTGTAAGAGGCCTCGAATCTGTCTTGAAAAAGTTTGTTTCCGAACGCTAAATCTAACTGGCAATGATAGTCAGTTGAAATTTTCTCTTCAAGACCCGGCAGGAGAGACATGTTAAAAGAATCAAAGAACATTTTCAGGGCCGTTTTACTTTTTAAAAAATTTATATTAAAATCTCCAACTACAACTGTCGGAACAGAGGCATCGTATCTAATATCGAATAAAGGATTAAAATCCTCAAAAACTGATCTCAAACTCGCTCCGGGCGATTTGTACAACAAAACAACAGTCATCGGTTCATTTTCAATGGAAACATCCAACCAGCAACGTTCCACATGCGAATTTCTGAAAGGTCTATCGGTTCGCAAAACCCTATTATCCAAATCGTTAACTACATTTTCGGGTGTGTCTTTTAAATAAATGGAAGAACCAAACGCAATTCTACGTGCCGTTCTTGGCAGATAAATACCGCCCACTTCCTTAAAGGATGGCACACTAAAATCATCGGTATCTTTCTTCCACGTTTCAACAAAGCATAATAACTGGGCATTTTTTATTACCGTGTCTGCTAAAATATCTTCCAAATGTGCGTTTAAGGATTGCACATTATGAACATAAATGTACACCTTTTCGTTCAAAAACGGTAATACAATACTCTTTGTATCTCGTAATCTTCGAAGTTCCAATTCTACTTGATTGTTTTTAGGCGCATTTGGAACTTGAAATTTACCCTCAATATACAAACCGGAGGCGTTTCTCGCCCTACTGCAAGCAACATATAAATGAGTTCTCTCTAATTTTTTTCTGGGATTACAATGCACTACTACGGACGAGTATGTATCGCCTTGACTCTTGTGTATCGTAATAGCCTCAGAAATTACCAAAGGAAACTGTCTCCTAGAGACTGAAACATTATTTTGCCTCCATTTTCTACTAAATGCCTTAATAACCTTTTCGACAGGAGTCCAAGTCCAGTTATAGTTATTCTGCTCGTACAATCCAAGACACTTTTGTCTCAAACACTTCCCAACATTAGCATCAGCAAACTCAATCCAAACCCTGAACGGAATTTGTTCCCCGAGCCTATTTTTACCGTACTCTATCTTCCTTAACCAACCTGTCGCACCATTCGTAAGTCCATCAGACGTATCGACATTGTTAGTCATCATATATCTCGCACCACAAGCGAGTGATAGTTCTTTAGGGAGACCATACGTATCAGACGTTGCTAACGTTTGAATTTGGGAAAGAATGTTACTTTTAACTTCGCTACTAAGATCACCATTTACAACATCTACTGAAAATGAAATACACTTTTCCGTACTCATTTGTAATAGAGTCTCTTGGTTAAATTGGTTGACTTCAACGTTAGTAGGGAAAAGATGTATCGCTTCTTTTGGCGGTACACGCTCTCTGTTTACTTCCAAACTTACGAATAAGTCAATATCATCCTGATTCATAGTTCCCACAGCCATTCTATTCAAAGCTTCCGCAAACCTCTTATCATCTTTTTGCCTCATAATTTCTTCAAGCTCACTAAATTGGAATTCCTCCCATATTGGGTTACCAATTAAAGACGCATATGGATTGTCACTATCACTTTGACTTTGAAAAGCGAAATGATCCCGGACGGGTCTAAGTTGGTTAAAATCTCCAACTAGAAGTACAGAGACACCACCAAAATAATCTGGGCAACCCATTATCTCTTGCATTCTCGAGTTAACTCGGTTAAAAACTTTCGCACCAACCATTGATATTTCGTCAATAATTAACAACTTCACTTGACCATACATCAATCTACAATTGTGAAGAGTTTCACTTTCTAATCTGGAAATGTTTCCGGCAAATTGACTAACGGGTAGACAAAAGGTACTATGCAAAGTCGCCCCACCTATATTAAAGGCAGCCTTGCCCGTAGGTGCGCATCGCAGAACTTTAACCTCCGAGGGATTAGACCCTGGTTGCTTATTGTAAAATCTAGTAACAGATTCAAATATGGCACTTATCAAAACGCTTTTTCCAACACCAGCGCCTCCTGTAACAAATAGCCGTAAAGGCGTTTCTTTGCACTTTAAATGGTGCAGAACTTCATAAAATATTTCTTTCTGTTTCAAATTCAGCTTTCTAACAAGGGCATTGTATTCTGAATCATTAACTAACGTGACTGATGGAGCAACAGTTTTTTCCGCATTACCATCAAGAATATCTCTGTTAATATTTCCTATTGCCTCTTCCACTGTATTAATTAAAAATTCAGAATCTTCAACAATTAAAGACCTATCTATTTCATTTTGATGTTCCAATTCAGGTTGGATATTAGTAAGATCAGCTTCAATAGCTTCACTTTCGAAATCTCTCACAGCCTGTTCAATAGCTACTTCGTCAATTTCATTATGAAATTCTTTTCTAGATTCTGTTATAATCTCAAGTCTAAGCTCATACTCAGATTTTACATCCTTTGTCAAAATATCTCTACTCTCATCACGCCAAGGCGAGAATAACATGATTTGTTCACGATAAAACTGCTCGGGATCTTTCACTAAATTGAATCTACGATACCGTATAATTTTAGAATGACCACGTTTTCTAATGAACCCTGAATCATTTTTCAGTTTTAACCATTTACCACATTGAACTTCATCGCTCTCACCGTCATCAATATGACTTTGAGTTTTCGAAACTCTACGACTTCTGGAAAATTCATACCAAGCCGCAAATTGAGCTAACGTTACTGCCTCTAAATCATCTGGCCTTTGAACATAATGGTCTAACATTCCAGAAGCGAAAACATCCAAACTATCTTTGGACAATTGTTCAAGCTCAACTTTGCTTTTGAGAATATGAACACGATTCTTGGGCACATTTGTATTAACATAAATGCAAGCCCGGCTACACCTGGAGACTGGAATTTGTAAAGCGCTATAAGCCGCTTCCTGCGCGCTTACCTCGTGCGCGTTCAAAAACTGATTAGCAATCACCTTCAACTTTTGCTTCACCGTACATTTATCTGACTGCGCTCGTTTAGCAGCTTCACGCAGAAGCATTGACATACCACGCTGAGATTTCCCTATATAAGACACGATATACATAACCAGAGCGTAAGGATCAAGAACAAACTGAATGTCCATATTCGCTTGCCAGAGGCGCAAAGTGCACGGGTTGTACGGATTAACCCTAGTATCTTTAGGGTGTCTTTTCAATAAAACCACTTTCCTTTTGAGATCATACGTAATGGCTTTAATATAATCATCTTCAGTTATACGAAACTTTTCCAACAACTCCTCAAAACTATCTACCCACAATTCTTTTTCTTTCGATTGCAAAAGCTCACGCAATTTCTTTGAATTGTTCTTACACTTAAGTTCTTCGTCAAGAGTACCGGGTTCTCTTAAACTCGGATCATAAATAATAGTTCTAGGCATGGGAGGAAATGGAATTCCAAAACGACAAACTGAACTATCATTAACCTTCTTCCTACACGTTGTCGTGTGTTTATGCATTTGCAATGACGTTAACAAATCCCCATTATCATCGTTCAATTTACCAGCGCAAGAAATAACTTTATCAATATATTCCTCTACCTCTTTAACATTTGACAAGTCACCTTTAAGCTTCGGCGCATCTTTAATCCAAATCAACCCATGTTGATGAGGAGAGCCTCTTTGCTGTATTTCAACCCTGAAGTAATAATCTTCAATAACACCAAGAGGGCCTAGCTTTTGCAGAGCTTTAAGAAGAGCCCGAAAACGATGGTCAAAATATCTAGCACAAGTAACAGGATCATCCTGTATCAACTTTGCCTTTTCCGAAAAACTTAAATTGCCAATATCATCATTCGCTAAGCGATCCTGACCCGAAGTCACCCTCAATATGTTCAAAAGCTCAGGCCATTTGCCTTCCGCAGCTGAAAACGTTATAAAAAAGGTAGCCGTACCAAGCTGTCTAATCATAGCCATTAACTCTTTCTGCCTATGCTGCCAATATGAAGGCGAGGACTGCAAATTTTCTAATACTCTAAAACCATCATCCTGCTTAACAATTGAATCGAGTGCACCAGCAGACGATAAAAACCCAGCAGTGTAGTTTGAGCCATCTTTTCTCTTGGTTTTTCTCATACAAACTTGTATGGAATCTCTAACTTTCATAGTTTCCAACTTAACAAAAGTGTAAAACAATTTAGACGGATTTTTAGCACAACGCCTATCAATATTACGAATCTCCCACTTAGCAATGTCCCCAAAACTACCTTTAACCTTAAGGTCTCTCTTCTGACCCACATAAATACAGGGGAATGACAATTCCTCCGCGTCCTCGTCATAGAGTAAAGACATTGGCGTTTGACCTTCACCAGGAGCAAACTTAACATGCATGGTATTAGTGGGTAGGAAATCAGACAATGACACTAACAACGTGTCTTGATTCCCAACTGGGAATGAATTAACTTCGTTAGATTCATTCCAAATTTCATCGCTATCATTCTCATTCTCTACATTCATTGACCCTTGTGGGTTTTCACTTAATGTATCACCATGGTTTAACTGACGGTCATTTTCGTCAACAATAAATTCAAGTTCTTCTGGAATTGGATCTAATATATCGCTCCTAACGGTTATCCCATGCTTAATATACAACGGTGTTTTCACCAAAACCTTAAGAGCTTCGTGCATTTTTTTCGGCCTAACAGTTTCATACAAATAAGGTGTGTTATATTGCATTCTCCTCATAAACTCAATTTGAATAGTATCTGTTTCACGAGGTAACCGTGGTAACACTGACACTGTAGACTCTACATTTATAGGAACGTTGACCACGTTTCCCTTAATCCCTCTTTGTTGATCACAACCTAACCTTCTTATTTGCATAAAAGGTATTCTTGGTGAAATCATTCTTTCCTCCAAATTAGACAAATTAACTAGTTCTGCCGGGATTTCAGGGAATTCAAATCCATTTTCTCTGGAAAACTTGGGGATTTCGTTCTTTTTCACAGTTTTATTACAAGTACTACATAAAAATTCTTTGTCACCTAATTCACGACCGTGAATCCCAGGAACAGCCAAAAGCACTGTAGACTTAACAAAGCTACCTGATGCTTTAAAAAAAAGACCTGAACACCCTTCACATGGCCACGTTGGACCTTCTTTAATACTTTCAAAATAAGTCTGCTCTATAAACAAAGGATTTGTCCTCCTTTCAGCCATAGACAATCTATTTCTAGAACGCTCTGGGTTTCTAACATTTACATTTTCACGCCTGGCAGCCTTACTCAACTGATTTTTAACACGCTCAGTTTCAACGTACTCCAAATCTTGGCGTTTACTAGCCTTACTCAACTGATTTTTAACACGTTCAGTTTCAAAGTGCTCTAAATCTTGACGTTTACTAGCCATAGCCAACTGATTTTTAACACGTTCAGTTTCAACGTACTCTAAATCTTGGCGTTTACTAGCCTTACTGAACTGATTTCTAACACGTTCAGTTTCAACGTACTCTAAATCTTGGCGTTTATTAGCCATAGCCAACTGATTTTTAACACGTTCAGTTTCAACGTACTCTAAATCTTGGCGTTTACTAGCCTTACTCAACTGATTTCTAACACGTTCAGTTTCAACGTACTCTAAATCTTGGCGTTTACTAGCCATAGCCAACTGATTTCTAACACGTTCAGTTTCAACGTACTCTAAATCTTGCCGTTTATTAGCCATACTTAACTGGTTCTTAACTCTTTCGCTTGCTCTATACCATTCATCCAGCCTTTTAACTCTCTTGGTCAGTATACCAACTTGGTGTTCCCTTTCACGATATGACTCATTCTCCCGCTTTTTGGCCATTGATCGCGCCTCTTTCATTCTATACTCTTCATTCTGTCTCAAAATTCTCATTCTCTCTAACGGATACACATTACCATGAGACGTACAAGGTAATTGTTCATCGTTCGCTACCATTGTCGAACTATTTGCATTATTACTAACTAAATTCATAGGTTCATCGTCAGTAACCAGCTCTGGATTTACAAAAGAGCGATCTGAACCAGAACTACCGTGGCCGACTGGCGACGCCATAGAACTATCAAACATATTAGGACTGGACGTTCCAGCACCGCTACCTTCACCCTTAGCTTTTTTCTGAGCTCCTAAAACTCGTCTCCTTTCATTTTCTCTCTTTTTAAACTCTGGATCCGACCTTTTTGCCCTCATCCTTTCCCTAGCTTTACGCTTTCGCATTTCCTCCTTACTCTCAACATTATCTTCCTCCATTTTACATACAAAAAGTCATATACTCACAAAAAGAAGCGGCAAAAACCTGCTGGCTCTTTACAACCACTTAATTTCACTTAATCTCCAACTTTCAACAACAATAATATACCGGTAGTTTAATTGACAACCTACTAGCATCGAAATTCTCATTAAGAATGGCTCCCGCGGATAAAAAAGGTCAATTTTCAACTAGGTGGGCGTTATCTCATTAGATTTAAAAAATATAATTTTTTATTTTTTTTTTCGGACTGTTAAGTCAAACAAACAAGGAGTGTAAACACAATAGTGGAAGCTTTAGTCTTATTCAAAACATAAATATCAATTTTAATCTCTACAATTTGCTTAAAAATGTATTTTTTAACCCTGCCCAACAGTTTGGATTTTTCTAAAGCAATCTTAGAATCAAAGCTCATAAAATGTTTTTTAACAAAGAATAAATGTTTAATATTCTTATTGATAATAAATCAAGAGGATTAAAAAATGTCAGTTTAATTTAAGCTTTTATATTGATTACACTCTACAGCTACACTACTCTTACACAAACAAGGAGTATAAACACATTAGTGGAAACAGTATTTTTATTCAAATATGAAACAGTCCCGCTTATGTTTATCATCTCTGGACATTGGTAAAAATTCACTCCATTACTCCTAGGTAAGCACAGGATTTAAGTCCTTTATAACTCAAATTCATCTGATTATGTTTTAAAAATATTTTTCCTTATCATTGTGGTGTTTTGCGACGGTAAAAAATATTTAAATACGCCGCTAATAAAATATATAGTTTCAACTTCTTAATTCTTTAAGAAAAGAAATTGAAAACACCCAAGGAGTATAAACAGAGGTGTGGAAGTTTCAAAGATGGCCGCGGATTGAAAACATCTTTCTAATTGTGTACCAACAACGCGAATGTGCCCAAAACAGAGAAACACAACCTATCACATTTAGAATAGTTTCGCACTTACCAACCGTTACCTCTCTAACTGAGACAATGACACAACAAACTGCATTTGTTATTTACCCTAATTCAACTCCTCTACTCCGTCTCTATTAACATCAATACTCGACCTATTTTAACTTTCTAGAGTTTCCATGATTAGTAATACAGTGGGCTAAATGCTTAAATACTCGCTCTATATTAACTATGAAATGTGTACAGTGTATCGACTTCATACGCAATCTTCATTACTCGTCCTATATAAACTTTGACTATATGGTTTTAGTTAGCACAGATTTTTCTTAAATAATTGAATAAATATAATTAATATAATTAATATTAAATATTTTCTTCGTTAGTTGTTCGCCTTATTGAGCGTTACATCGTGTTGATAAAGAACAATTAAACATTCTTGAGAGACTTGACTAATATTGGCGTTTGAAATGAAGCATACGCCGGTTGCTTCGCCTTACTGAAATAGGTAGTATATAAGGGTGTCGAACTACAGTTAAAAGCAAGAACAACCGCAATTGCGAAAACCTTTGGTGGCCGATCCCACCTTAGGGAGGCTAGACGTTTCTCGTAACCCTACCTGATCGCCGCGAATGTCTTAAACCAAACGATGACGGTGGAGTAGAAGCCAGGTGTGCAGACTGGTGTCCATGTGGGATGGACAAAAACAAAGACCAGAAGATGGTGGTGTAGAAGCCAGGTGAACAGACTGGTGCCCATGTGGGATGGACATAAACAAAGACCAGAAGATGGTGGTGTAGAAGCCAGGTGAACAGACTGGTGTCCATGTGGGATGGACATAAACAAAGACCAGAAGATGGTGGTGTAGAAGCCAGGTGTAGGCTGGCGTCCATGTAGGATGGACAAAAACAAAGACCAGAAGATGGTGGTGTTAGAAGCCAGTGTGTACAGACTGGTGTCCAAGTGGGATGGACGAAGGCCATAAGATGGTGGTGATTAGAAGCCAGTAAGTACAGACTGGTGTCCGTGTGGGATGGACAAAGACCAGAAGATGGTGGTGTGAGAACTCAATTAGAGGAGCCATTTCCGTGACTGTGAAAGCAGTTCGGAAATGGCGAACACGTTTGCTCCGATTTGGAAACTGCGAACGCGGTCACGTGGGTGTAACAACAGACACACACACAGACACACAGACAGACACACACGATCGTTACAGAACCTCTCCGTGAGATACGTCACTCGGAGAGGTAAAAACTAAGCCCTATTTAGTGAGATTAAATTGTGTCTCATAGGAGTCCTACAATAAGTCGCAGATTTGTGTTCTCAATCAAATCTAGAAAGAATCGCTTTCCAATCTCAAAAACTAAGCCTTATTTGGTGAGATTAAAATGTGTCTTATAGGAGTCCTATAATAAGTCGCAGATTTGTGTTCTCAATCAAGTCTAGAAAGAATCGCTTTCCAATCTCAAAACTAAGCCTTATTTGGTGAGATTAAAATGTGTCTTATAGGAGTCCTATAATAAGTCTCAGATTTGTGTTCTCAATCAAGCCTAGAAAGAATCGCTTTCCAATCTCAAAAACTAAGCCTTATTTGGTGAGATTAAAATGTGTCTTATAGGAGTCCTATAATAAGTCGCAGATTTGTGTTCTCAATCAAGTCTAGAAAGAATCGCTTTCCAATCTCAAAAACTAAGCCTTATTTGGTGAGATTAAAATGTGTCTTATAGGAGTCCTATAGTAAGTCGCAGATTTGTGTTCTCAATCAAGTCTAGAAAGAATCGTTTTCCAATCTCAAAATCTAAGCCCTATTTAGTGAGATTAAAATGTGTCTTATAGGAGTCCTATAATAAGTCGCATATTTGTGTTCTCAATCAAGTGTAGAAAGAATCTCTTTCTAATCTCAAAAACTAAGCCTAATTTGGTGAGATTAAAATGTGTCTTATAGGAGTCCTATAATAAGTCGCAGATTTGTGTTCTCAATCAAGTCTAGAAGCAATCCTTTTACAGTCTCTAAAACTGAGCCCTTTTATGTAAGACTAAATTTAGTCTCAAAGGAGTCCAATATGAAACCATTATATTTTTTAACAATTTTTGAGACAAGTTTGGTACCCAAATATCCTTGATCCTTATTTTAGACTTACTTTATACTAAAATAAGACTCTCATTTTGGTAAGGGAAAGTCTTTTCATGGTGCCGAAACCCGGGATCAACCGTAGGAAACAATAAAACCCGAAAGGTATGCAAAAAAGCAGTGCCTGAACCTCAACTGAATTAGTCAAAATCAGCACTAATCAAGAAAAACATTAAAACTGAATCGTGCATGAAGAATGGCCGATCCGATTGATACCACCGGCGTGACTACAAGAAGTCAAGCTACAAGAGCTCCAGATTATCATCTCCAATTAGCAAAAGGATCTCAAAGCGGAGTGAGAAATGCGTGCTCCAGGAGATTCAAGGACATTAAAAAGTTGTTAAAACAAACTCTGCCACCAGACGTAGACGACTTAGAAAATGAGTTGGCCATCCTTGTACAAAAGGAAGAGGAGTTAATCAAAGCAGATGCAAAAGTTGAATCGCCAATAGAAGACCCGGCAGAAATGGAAGCGGAGACGGAAGGAGCGAGCCAATGGAGGGAAGAACTCGTAGAACTCAAAACGAAACTAAACAGGTTCATCAACAAGGTACGGGGACCCTCATCTACATACAGCGGGTCAACTATCATCACCCATCCTGGGGTGCCGACAGGTTCTAACGGCATAGATCATCTCGCCAACTACGTCGAAAATCAACAAAAGGCGGAGGTCCGGCTTCCAGCTGTAACAATTGAAAAAGATTGTCTACCATTGGGTCGAATCCCATTGGATCGAATGTCTCGTTCGACCGAATCCCATTAGACCGAATACCGCAATTTGGGCGGTTTTCCAATCATGAATTTTCCTTTCAATCCTATTTTTCTATTGATTTTCCTATTAAACTTCTTGTTATTGCAGAAAATACTAAACCAAACGTAACCTAATATAACAGTAATGTTTTGGAAAAGGCATATTTTTGGAGAAGTCAATGAAGCTAAATTTCAATATTTTGGAAAAGACGTAACATTGTTAAATGATTTATAAATTATTACTAACCTAATTTAACCAAACCTAACCTAACATAGAAGTAATGTTTTGGAAAAGGCATATTATTTGAGAAGTCAATCAAGCTAAACATCAATCTTTTGGAAAAGGCGTAACATTGTTAAATGAATTATAAAATATTACTAAACTAACCTAACCTAACCAAACCAAACCAAACCTAACCTAACATAACAGTAATGTTTTGGAAAAGGCATATTATTTGAGAAGTCAATGAAGCTAAATTTCAATATTTTGGAAAAGGCGTAACATTGTTAAATGATTTATAAAATATTACTAACCTATCCTAACCAAACCTAACCAAACCTAACCTAACCTAACCAAACCTAACCTAACCTAACCTAACCTAACCAAACCTAACCTAACCAAACCAACCTAACCAAACCAAACCAAACCAAACCAAACCTGACCTAACCTAACCAAACCTAACCAAACCTAACCTAACCTAACCAAACCTAACCTAACCTAACCTAACCTAACCAAACCTAACCTAACCAAACCAAACCTAACCTAACCTAACCTAACCTAACCTAACCTAACCTAACCAAACCTAACCAAACCTAACCTAACCTAACCTAACCAAACCTAACCAAACCTAACCTAACCTAAACTAAACTAACCTAACCTAACCTAACCTAACCTAACCTGACCAAACCTAACCTAACCTAAAAATAAAATTGATTTTCTTATTAAACTTCTTGATTCTGCAGCAAATAATATGTGTTCACCAATAACATTCTTCAATAAATTTCAGAAAATAACTTCCATTTTTGGAAATTGTCTAACCCTAACCTAACCATACCTAACGTAATCTAACCTTACCATTAAGAGATCTCCCTCCCAAGTACTGACGGCGCTCGATGCTGCTTAACTTCTTCGATCATCCAAATCACTATATCCATTGCGCTACTGGAGCCCGGCAACTCAAGGAAAACGCTATGATTTTATATGTGTAAACCCATCCCATTCAGTCGAAAGCTCTTCCATTTAAATATTCCCATTCAGTAGAAAATCGCTCTTTGGGCTATAAATTGTTTTAAATTTGGCTACAATTTTAGAAATTTGAATTCGATCCAACGGGATTCTATCCAATAGGATATTACCATTGAAAAATACTACGGTGATCATCGCCTATGGAAACAATTTTGGAGCCGATTCAAAGCAACGGTGCATGATAACTCTAGGTTAACAAAGGTAGAAAAACTCATTTACCTAAACTCATTTTTAGAAGGAGAAGCCTATCAAACAATTGACGGTTTAGTAGACTCAGATGAGTCTTATGATGAAGCTATAGAGCTATTAAGAAATAGATTTGATAATGATGAGTTAGCTGTTAACTTCCACATCAGAAACTTACAGGAAATTCAGCCTGTCACAGATTCAAAAAATATTGTAGCCCTTAGAAAATTACTAAATACTTGCGAAACTAACTTGAGAAGCTTAAAAGCCCTCAAGTTTAATACAAATGAAAAGGCGTCAGTTCTATGCCCGGCCCTGTTGAGAAGTCTCCCTAACGACATTAGGACAGAATTTTGAATCCATCACATGCCGAAAGAAGGCAACTGGAACGCGGAGTTTTTAGTTAAATTCATTAAGACTCAAGTAGAGAGCAGGGAAATGTCAGTAATGTTGGGGGGAGGATCTGGTGCTATGGGAAGTAAAAGCGAAAGCGCAAATCACGAAAAACCCAAGTTTGATAAACACCAAAGCGAAAGATCAAGGCAAAGGTTTAGAGAAAATAAACACTCTACAGCCATGTTAGCGGTGGGTGCAAGATATAGAGACAGCGGAAATATCTATTGTTTTTTTGCGACGACTCTGATCACAAAAGTATACATTGTAGAAAGTTCGACTCTGATCACAAAAGTATACATTGTAGAAAGTTCGATTTGGAAAATAAGGAAAATATTTTGAACAATAGCGAAAGGTGCAGTGTCTGTTTACGTATGTATCATGATGCAAAAAATTGTAGATCGCCTTTCAAAAAGTGTAAAAAATGTCAGAAACGCCCTAACTTTGCGATTTGTGAATTAAACGATGCTAACATAGATCCAAACTCAAACGTCAACGAAAACACAGTGGTAAAACAGGTGGCAACCCTAACTAATGTTGTTTAAATTAATGACGGGGGAAATGTAGTATTATTGCAAACCGCATTGGCCATAACAAAAAATCCGTCCAACAAAGATCAAGGTTTAGCTAGAATCCTCCTTATGGGGGGAGTCAACAAAGTTTCATAAAAGAAAGCTTGTCCAGAAAATTGGAGTTACCCGTGGTGAGTGAGCAAACACTAGAGCTCTATAGTTTTGGAAATCAAAAGCCCTTAGAGAAAAAATGCCGTAGGGTCAAGGTTATTTTAGAAAATCAAAAATGCAACACCAAGAAATCAGAGGTGATATTAACCGAGATCCCCTTTTTATGTAATGCGGTTACAACAATTAAAAGCGAAGAGCTGATTAGAGCCATGAAAAGCAAAGGTCTCCAGCTAGCAGATGATTCTACGGGATGGAAAAATGAAAATTCAGAAATAGACATTTTGATAGGGGGGATTTGTATTGGACAATTTGTACCACCAACCTAGAAAGATTAAATCCCTCTTTGGTCGCTATGGAAACCACGTTTGGATGGGCATTGCAGGGACCCACGAAATCAGGAAAAAAAAGAAGTGACTTCAAGGGTAGTAATGTTCGCTGGGATAAAAGAATTAAACGCGACAGTAAAAAAATTCTGGGAACTAGAAGGAATAGGCATAAACAGTAAGGAAGTCACAGAAAATTTGGATGACGCCACTGTAGAAACCTTTCTGAAAGATATAGAGTTCAAAAATGGAAGGTATGAGGTAAAATTTCCATGGAAGGTGGATAAAGAACGGCTCCATGACAACAAAAACGTTGCCCATAAAAGATTAATAGGGCTAATAAGAAAATTTCAGAAAGATCCCGTGTACTATAAGGAATACAAAAACGTCATAAACGACCAATTAGAAAATCATATTGTAGAAATTGTCCCAGAAAAAGAGAAAGAGTTAAAGAAACCTGGAACCTTTTACATGCCCCATCAAGGGGTGGTAAGAGAAAACGTCTCTACCACCAAACTAAGAGTGGTACTAGATGGATCCTCCCATGCTACAAACTGCCCTTCGCAAAACGATTGTCTAGCGCCCGGGCCAAACCTCAATCCCGATTGTTATGTATAAAGATTGAATATACCGCCAATCGTAAGTTGTATAGATGGCGCTAAGAAATTGTAACCATGTGACCTTAGGCATTGTTGATTTCTGGGGGAACGAGAAGCCGAGTTAGGCAGATTAGAGCGGGGAGTCGTGATCGTGATAACGAGTTAAATGTTTTAACCATGATTTTAGAAGCACAGTAACGGACTTTATTTATGAATAAATAAATGACAATTATTAATCGAGAATAACGGTGTTTTAATTCAAGTACGCGACACGAACATACTACGAGTAAACAAACCAAAATCCCGATCTTCTTCTCTTACTACTGAGATTTCGAAAAAATGAAATTGCGATTGTCGCGAATATTAAGCAAGCATATTTGCAAGTTTCCTTAAACAAAAATGACAAAGACGCTGTAAGATTCTTGTGGGTGAAAGAGAAGAACGCGGTTATAGAGCCAAGAGAACACGTTACACTTAGAATGACAAGAGTACCCTTTGGGGTGACAAGCTCCCCCTTCCTTTTAGCGTGCACAATAGGTTCACGGGTAGTTGAGCGGTTTTCAAAAAAGCGTTTTGGATAAAGCGGTTTGCCAAACCGCGTACAAGCAAAACCGCGGTTGCTGTTTCCGCGTTTCTCAATACAGCGCTATTTCCCAAAACAGCGGTTGCTGTTTCCGCCCAAACTGTGATTGATAGGGAGGGAAATATCTATTATATTAAGTACATAGGACAAAGAACAATATTATGCAAAAGGGAGTAATTTTATATCGGAAGTAACTATAAAATAAAATTTTTTGGAAAAGGCATTATTTTGGGAAGTCAATGAAGATAAATAACAATATTTTGGAAAAGGCGTACTTTCGTACGCTCAAGATATAAACGCTGTAATCAAAATGCGCTAAAACGAGAAATGGCTATAATGGCAAACGCGTTTATGAAAAAGCCGTTTTGGACAATGCTGTTTTGATAACACGCCCAATCGATAACCTACCTGCACAATAAAGCACCACTTGCAAACTGATAGTCAGGTTAACCAGTTAGTTGCAGAAAAATTGAACAACGACTTGTACGTCGATGATCTCACAACTGGAGAGGGTACCGTAAAAGGAGCTTTTGACCTCTCGCTGGGCGCGGCAAACACAATCAAAAGAGCAGGCATGGAGTTCCGTAAATGGAATACAAACTCTGAGAATTTAAGAAAGTTATGGGAGGATTACTCAAAACACAACGAAGCGGAAAAATTTCAAACCCAATCAAGTGATAGCGAGTCAAAAGTGCTCGGTAAGAAATGGGATCCAAAGTCTGACACTTTTTCTTACGACTTGACAAACTTAATAAAAGCGGCAGGTGACCTAAAGCAAACAAAACGACACGCCTTGAGCTTGGTTTCTCAAATTTTTGATCCTATACGTGCTAAGATGCTCCTGCAAAAGGTTTGGGAGTCCAACGTAGGATGGGATGAAAATCTTCCCATTGAGCTACAAAATGAGTTTAAGGCCTGGGTCCTAGAATTACCCTCTTTGCATGAGATAAAAATAAACCGCTATTACTTTTGTCAAGCAATTGGCAAAGTGAAAACTATAGAATTGCATTGCTTTTGTGACGCTTCCCCAAAGGCTTATGCCACCGCAGTATATGTTAGGTTTATAACTGAGGAACATAAAATAGAGACTGCACTGGTCACAGCTAAATCTAGGGTAGCACCTCTGAAATTCGGGAAATCGAAAAGCAAGAAATCCAAAGATGGGTCTCTTAGCATTAAAACAAATACACCCAAAGAAAACGTTGGACTAACTCTTCCCAGGCTGGAGCTAGCGGGATGTCTTTTGGGGACTAGGTTAACTAGCTTCATAAAAACACCTTCGAGAAAATTGATAAGATCTACTACTGGACAGATTCAACCATAGCACTGGGGTGGGTAAAATCAAACCCAGACAACTGGAAACAGTTCGTCTCAAATCGCGCCAAAGAAATTCAAAACTTAACAAACGTAAACGATTGGAATCACTGTCCGGGAGTAGATAATCCCTCAGACATACACACCAGAGGCTTCACCGCGAAGGGGCTAGGGCGCAGCGAAATATGGTGGCATGGACCAAATTGGTTAAGAAAGCCAGAAGAAAATTGGCCAAAACATTCAAATCCAAAAATGAATTATGAAACACTGGAGCAAGAGCGTCGTAAACTAACTTTAGCTTTAAACGTAAACGAGAAACCTGAGCTAAAACTTCAGAAAATAATTGATATGAATAGGCATACGTCCCTAAACAAAATTCTTAGAATAACAGCCTATGTGCTCAGATTTATAGCTATAGCTCAAGGAAAACCTCGAGACAAAATAAAGGGAGCTATAACAGCTGAGGAGCTAGAAAGGTCAGAAATAATGTGGTAAAAATCCAAAAACAATAACAGAAATTAAAATTGGTGATGTGGTTTTAATTAAAGAGGATAGCAAACCAAGGCAGATGTGGAAGTTAGGTATCGTTTCAGAACAAATTTTAGGCCGAGATAAAAAGATTAGAGCATGTGTAGTAAGAACCTCAAGCGGCACAACAATTAGGAGATCAGTACAACACCTGTGTAACTTAGAAATTAGGAGTTAACAAGGTAAATGAGTTTAACAAATGTAATAATAAATATTAACTACTGTAACTATATATAAAGTGTAAAAAAAAATCTTGAAGGTGACACTCTTCCAGTGTCACCGGGGGGAGTGCTAAATATCTAGGCATCTCTAACCTTTAAAACTCTTATGTACTTCAGTTTATTTTCTTCTACCATTAAGCAACTAAAAATATAATTTCCTACACTTTCTAAAGTAAATCCTGTGTGCTTTGGATGGCATTACTACCTGGGAGGTAAATGGTCAAAGTTGAGACTTCGTGTCGGGTGACAACAATGCACCCTCTCCCGCAAAAAGGGTTGTAAAGTGTGTCTGGCGTGGCGATGGCGGAAAAGAGCGATGCTATCTTGGTTTTAGTGGTGCCATTCGCGCCCCCTTTGTTACTTCCAGGTAGGGATTAAATCCATAGCATACAGAAAAATTCACTTTCTAAAAAACTCTTGAAATGTAAGGAGCTAAAAACTGCGCTCCTGCCCTTAGACCAGAAGCCAAGGTCTAATAAAATAAAATCGTTACGGAAGCAAAATCAGTCTTCTTATTTAAAACTTAAAATTAATATAGATGTAAAGGATTTTTCAGTCGGTTCTTTGCACTAAAACAAAAACTAGCTCTTCCAAAGCTACGGAAAAGACTACACAGAAAACAAAGTCTTTTCAACGACGTTTGGATAAAACATAAATCGAACACTTTATTTAAGAAACAAGTTAAAGTTAAATTGGCTCATTTGGAGCTGGCTAAATTAAAGGAATTTGCCCATTTTGGGCCTAACTAAAGTTTCAAGAATTTGCCCATTTGGGGCCTAACTAAAGAGGTTGAGAATTTTGTTCTTACTACAGGAGCTCTCGGTCTAAACTAGTATTTTTTTGTAAGGTAAATTTTCGGTGTAAGCTGGGAGCGAAGAACAGATAAAGAGACGGGTGTAACCCCTAGCACGGTACGGGATGGAAAGTTTCGAGAAAAACGCTGACTCATTCCCGCTTCGTATTTTTGGTTTTTGAGGTGTTTTTACCCCAGCTTACACGGGCGTTTTTCGCTACTTTACCTTTATCATAAGTAACAAGGTATTACAAAGTATAGAGATTCACATAGGATTTCAGATTGGTTACATATAAGTTTTCATTAATTTTTTAAAATGTTACAAATTACAGATTTAAATATATTTATACAAAAAGAGATAATAATCAGAAATTACAAAATAAAGTAAATTAAACAAAGATAAATTAAAAAACAAGTTGGTAAAGTTCAAAGTTTGGCGCGTTAAATTCAACAGGCTGAGCTACGTTCTTTCGGGCCCTTTCCTTTGGGGGATGCTAGTTTTGCTTACGCTTATCATTGTCCTCCTCTTTACCATAAACGATCAATGCCTCATTGGAAACTATTAGGGATGGTGTTTCGCTTCGTTCAACCTCTTGGAACGTAGCTAGAGGCTGAGCTACGCTCTTTATGGCCCTCTTCTTTGGGTGGGTACTTGTTTTGTTTACGACGCGGCCTTTACCATTATCCTCTTTGCCATTGGCACATTCTAAATGTTTTCCGCATTTGCACAAAATTGAGCATTTCAGGTTTCCAGTTCTACATGTACAAATGTTTCTGTTTCTGGCGCTCAAACAGTTGGTTTTGCAGAAACACGGCGTTTCGATTATCAGAATCAGACTCAGTAACAAAAAAGCCGAGGCTTAAAAAACACGTTACTTTCAGGTGGCTGCGAGCCTGTACCTCGCTGTTACCCTGTTTATGTGACACTTTTCTAATTCGATAGAAGGCGCTCCCAGCGGCCAACTCACGCCTACAAAAATCTGTGTCGTTTCCCATAAAAAGTAGTTCCCTCCTTGTTCATAACCCCCTTCTTTCACTCCCTCCCTCTGGCTAGGTAGGGAGGGTTCGGAAATCCGCGGGGCCATGTAAGGGTCCGAAGGAGCCCTTTAAGGAAACGGAAAACCTAGAGCGCGTCAAAGATAACATCGCTGTTCCATTACAAGCGTTAGTTTATGAGTTTAGTAACCTAAGGATTACAGAAAAGGAAACAGCTAATAAAGGGGTATGTTGGTTTATACTATCCGCCTATTTTCAATTTAATTCAAAGTATTTAAATAAACATATAGATTATTTATGAGATCACGAGAAATGGGTCATACTAAGAAATATTTTGCAGTGAACCCTTCAAATATATCATCTCTAACCAAGGTGTTATGAAACTGTTTCTCGCGTCTCACGGTATTAAGGAATAATTTCCCATCTTGAAGAATGGTGTGTTTTTGACTAACATTGTCAAAGAGACGTTATCAAAATTAGCAAACTCAAATCATATCTTTTGTGTTGGTCTTGGAAACGATTCAAGAGAAATAATAAAAAGTTTAGTGACTACACCAAAACAATTCAGGACAATTGAATACCCCTACCCTCATCTTGCGTCTAGCGCTTGTGAAGGGTAGTTTGTTAAACCCGAAAACCAGCCGATTGAAGAGTGTCCGAAACTTGTGTACAAATTGTAAATATCTTCGAAGATATCTTAGGGTGTGTGGAAAGCGACGGCAAGAAGCTATACAATCTCCAGCTCGATTGAAACGAATGCAACCATCTCACACTTGCCCAACAAAGTTTGCGCGAACAAAAAGAAACTTACGACATATTTGTGAAGGAACAAATTTTGCTTGGATATGCTGAATCTAAATGTGACGGTGTCTTAGTTTTTGACGAAGTAAAGGTTTGCGGGAAACTCATCTGGAATAGTAAAAATAACCGCCTAATTGGTTTGTCAATGCCACCGGATGAATAAGCGTTTCTGGATGATTTATACAAAGAGCTTACGGATGAGAAGAAGATTTCAAAAGCTAATTACATGATGCAATTCATTTGGCGAGACCTTACTTCAAATTATGATATTATTGGACCCTATTTTTCTTTATCTTCAACTGCTGATGCCCACACAACCTTTGGTTGTCTTTTTCAAGCGCTGAAAGCGTTCCAAATTCACGGCTTCAATGTTTCTGGAGTCGTATGTGATGGATCGTCAGCCAATCTCGCAGTCATAAAACAATTTGTTGGGTTGCAAGGAACTTTTAGTTACAAAAACACTGAAGAATTCAACATAAACGTCAACGCTGGTTTCTCGAACCCCTTCAAACTTGGACGAAGCATTCATTTCATCATTTGCCCATCTCACCAAGTAATATTGTTATTACTAAACGCTAAAACAATTGAACTAATCATGGGTATTTATTTTATATTTTCAGCTTAAAAATTTGGTCAACGCATTGTTTGCATCCCATTCTGATCGTGCAAAAGAATTTATCATTGATGGCACAGAGTTTGGTTGGCAACAAATTATTGATTTAAAAAAACGAGACGATCAGCGTAGTGCCAAAAGTATCCCAAGATTTGTTCCAAAATTGCTTCAAAGCTATATCGACCGAGATGCTTGGACAAAACTTAATGTCAAACCAGCCCGGATTTTACAGGTGAGGATTTCTAAGTCTAGAATGTAGCTCTTGGTTACCATCTCCATTTCCTTTGATCCAGCAAAATGATGTTCTATCAGAGCTATATGAATATGCCAATCCGAAGGAAGGGAAACCTGATGACGGTCCCGAAGTTATGTGCACCTACACATATTTGAAAGCTGCCAATATTTATTTGAAGATGGAATGCTATCCAGGATGAAAGTTAAAAATATTACTAGCCCTATACTCTCGAAAATCTAGACAAAGGATTGAATTTCTTTACTGAATGGCTCAAACAGATTGTCAGTAAGATTGGGGGGTGCGATTCAACATAATTATCGTAATGTTCGGTTTTTTGTTGAAGATGGAATGCTATCCAGGATGAAAGATAAAAATATTACTAGCCCTATACTCTCGAAAATCTAGACAAAGGATTGAATTTCTTTACTGAATGGCTCAAACAGATTGTCAGTAAGATTGGGGGGTGCGATTCAACATAATTATCGTAATGTTCGGTTTTTTTGTTTTGGTAGATGATGACCCAGAGTATAATCCGAGTAACCCTCGTCAAAAGAAATTTCTTTCTTGGCAGGTGTGTGATAGTTTGGTTAGTTGTTTTAGAGATGGAAGATTTATTTTTTCAATTACTTTTCTTAGTTTTTGGCTTCATTTCGACATAAACATTGTACAATGTTTTTAGACTTGGGCTCTCTTAAGAATAATGGTTTTTGGGATTTAAAAGCTTGGCTGAAGAGTTTTTCAAAACATATACGGATGGAAACTATCATTTGTGCCCACTAAGAATCAATGGAAGTGCGGTAGAGACGTTATTTTCATAAACATAGCGCAGGAGGTAAATTAACTAGCGTTAACTTTAATACATCCCGAAAAAATGTTTTAACAACTCGAGATGTCAAAGGACATCACAGTGGAAAGGGTTATCGCGATGTTCCTTTATATGTATGAGAGGCTTTTGACCAAAAATTTAAGACAAACAAATAAATGAGGTGGAATTTATTTCACTGTATCATTAAAATGAATTATCACAATTTTTTGGAATATCACATTCTTTGAAATATCACTTTTAAATGATCACTTGTTTAAATGAATACAGATTTTAGACATCTTTTCTTTAAAATTGCACGTAATTAGATAAGTGAGCTGGAGCTCTTCCTTCCTTTTTTCTAGAGTACTTTCAGACTTTTGTATTGGACTAGTTTTGTGGGTGACTAAGCTATTGGTACCAGTTGGGTTTTTATCTGGAGCATTTCTAGTTGAGGAGTTTTTAGAAACTGCTTTCTTACAGCTTTGTTTAGGAACATGTCTTTCAGGTACATATGTGGTTGAGAAGTTTTTAGGAAGTTTATTGTGATTATTTTTCGAAACTACTTGCTTAAAGCTTTTTTTAGGAACACGTTTTGTGGTTGAGGAGTTTTTAGGAACTTTCTTTTCATTATTTTTCATCCTATTTTTAACTATGACAAAAAGCTCGTCTCTTAATCTGTTTGCACCTTTGAAATTGTAATCCCTAGCTGTTAAAAATGCATTGCAAAGCGCGTGCGTAAATTTTCTTTGCAGTTCTTTCTTAATCAAAAGAGCTTCTTCTCCAGAAAGCAGATTCTCAGCGCAACCCAAATATTTTTTCGTTAATATTCCATCATTGCTTGACACAAAATGTTTAACAGCCTATTCATTAACAAGAACACTGGTTTAACCCTAACCTTAGAAAATTTGTGTACTTACAAATAAATAATAAGTGCATCCACTATTATGACATTACTTGTACAATTTTGTGTCCGTGGCGTTTAACACCCGCTTCACACAACTCGGTCCTTACTACTCTGTTCAATAATATGAAATATGGATTTAGTTGAGCTTTTGGAATGAAGAGGCCTCCTCTATCTCTAATTTTTATCCCCTCGAAAGTTATTTCGCTTTTTTCCGCAGATGTTTGCCGTATATTTAGTGCGGCTTGGTATAATTTGTTCGATTCCTCCACTTGGCCATCAGATAGGTTTTGAACCTTTCAGGACATGACTCGCCTCTTGCTGGTTCGCCATACTTCACCAATACACCCTCCACCAAGTGTCAAAAGTGATCTCGCTTAATCTTCCTCTTCCTGCAACTAAACATAAACCGTGTCAAACCGCGAACCTAGATATTTGATTAACAAGCTTACGGTGGTTTCTTTTAGTTCCGTAACAGGAAGATCTTTACTATTATTCTTTTTTAAACACCAAAATTTAAACATTTCCTCTGCGTAGGTGTGAATTAGTGCAAAATAATCATCCTCGTTATACGTCAAGTCCTTTAAAATTTCTTGAAAATTTGCGAAATTCTCTCGAACACTTTGATACCATTCGAACGTTGTTTGCGTGTTTTGAAATTTGGAATCTTTGGTGTTACAGTCTCTCCTTGGTAGGTTTTTCTTTATTATTTTCTCAAACTTTGAACTTAAAACACCTACTATAGTATCTAAAAGGCCTGCTGATATTATTTCACTGTGGAGATTAGTTTTTTTGTTCCCTCTCCAAAAGTATTTATCACAATTGAATTAAAATTATCACTTTTTAAATCCATAATAAATTCATTAATTCCGCAACTCCTGTATATCACCGTTACCGAAACTTCTTAAGCCTTGTTTAGGATCAAAACATATGCCTGAACTGTCAATCTAGTAGGCGGGGCTATAAACGGATAGCGCGGAAGGATACTATTATTTCCGTTTTCTTAACTGACGTGTTTCCGATTCCGAGATTAGCGATTACGCAATTGCTCTGCGACAAACTATCATTAACAAATGGCTTGGTCTGACACATATCTCTTTATCCACTTATGATATTAGCCTAGAGAAAGAGGCCCTCGCGCTAAAACATGATTTCAGGTTATAATCATATATTTTTTAAGTAATTAACAGAATTCCAGATGAACCTACAAGTGCAACTTAGAACTTCAAGATCTACAGTAACAAGATGAAACTACAAGTTCTACAATATCCAAATTATACCAAACCTGATAGATTTACGATATCCAGACGAAACTGCGAGATCTCCAAATCTACGAGATCTACTATACAGGGTGTTTCTGGAAAGTCTGGCACAAATTAACAGGCATGTTCCTTGGGTCAAAAGGAGACCGAAAGGTCCTATGACGCTTTGGGGTAAAGCGCTCCGTTGCGACGTTATGGGCTCTCAAAAGTAAGCCGAAAAACAAGGAGATTTTGCAGAATTATAGGACTAGAATTGTGGTTTTGACCCAATTGTTTTCGATTATTGAGCATAAGGCAATGAACGAAATAAGTTCAAACCTAGTGGAAGACAATGAACGTGTTAAACGGCCAAAACCGTAAATCCCTTTGTTTTTATTAATGATTGTAATTAAAGGTAAGGAAAGTAGCTCAGATATCGGTTACTTGTTTGTTCAGATGTACTGGTAACTGACTAGAGCGATGACGTAACACGTAAATTTGAAGCTATCTCGGAGCGCTCTCAGGCGACCCAAAAAAACGATATAAGATAAAATTTTAAGTCCCGGCTCCTTTTCCACCCCCCACCCATTAAGGGGGGATTGTCGACTACCTTGCGCGCACCGGACGCTATTTTAGGCCTTCTTATATAAATTCCTTCTTACAACTACTATTTAATTTTATTATCTTGAGTTTGGGGGCCCCAAAATGGTTACCGCTTGAGGCCTCCACTTGACTTAAGCCGCCACTGCGAAAGTGCGAGATCTACGATATCCGGACGAAACTGCGAGTTCTATAGTATCCAGATGAAACTTCAACTACATGGTCAATGGTGGGTTTGGGAACTTAGAGTAGAAACCCAAATAAGGATCCTACATATATACTACATGATGAATGAGATCGAACTACTTAGTACTTGATATACAATATCCAGATTGAACTACGTACATCTGTCAAGATCAACAGTGGGCTTGGGAACCCAGTAAAAGAAACCCATATAAGGCTTGGGAACCTATAGTAAGAAACCCATATAAGGCTTGGGAACCTAGAGTAAGAAACCCAAATAAGGCTTGGGATCCTTGAGAAAGACACCCTTTTAAGTTTCAGATACTAGAAAAAAGAGGCCCACGTATACGGGATTTACGAGATGTTTTCTGTGGGCGCTGCCATAACCTGGCAGCCTTTAGTTAGTGGCTGACATTGCCTGTCGTCGAACGCGCTCCGTAGCCTTGGCAGAACAACTCTCCGAAAAGTGGGCGGTAACCTCGTAAGTCCCGTTTATTCTGGAACATCAACATTAATCCAGATAAAACTTCGAAATCAGCACTGTTCCAGATTGAAGTTAAAAATAAACAGTAAGTAAAACTACCTGATCAACCATACAGTGTGGAAGAGATCAGAGCAACACGTACCTTTGTGGAAAACCCCCAAAATCCCTGACGGACTACTTCACTGCAGTACATTTTCGAGCTCGTATACAGGGTGTGACATGAGTCATTGTATGCAAATGAGAACGTGCAACAAGTATCATAGTGAATATCGTTTAATGATACGCACTTTGCAACATTAAAGACCTACGATTAAGCTTAGGAACTAAGGCATCACACTACAAATTAAAGGGCTGTTTGGTAAATCCATCAGCGTAAATGTTCGATGTGACTACCGTCGTGGTGTAGGCACTCTTCAAGACGATTGTCCATGCCTTGTATTACGTTTTCTAGCATTTGAGGAGTGATTCGTTCAATTGCGCTTCGCATTCTGGCCGTCAAATCGTCTACATTTAAAGGTTCTGTTGCAAACACCTTCCCCTTAACATATCCCCATAAGAAGAAATCAAGTGGGGTTAGGTCAGGGGATCTTGCTGGCCAACGGTTTGGAAAGTGCTCAGTTCACATTGACCGCCCAATGTGGTGGCGCACCATCCTGCTGGAACCATAGGTCCCGCATCAGTGCTAGTGGTAATGCGTCTATCGCATCACTAAACTCGTGGCTTTGGCCTACTTAGATAAGGAATCCATACGAGGTTACGAAGGTCAGAATTTTCCGCGGCACTGAGAATTCGGCACATTATTCAATCAAACGTACGCGTCGTTACTAGCAGCTTACTTCGTATAAACGTTGTAAGTCCTGTGTCGTAGACGAATGGCAGCCTAGTCCAACCGAGAAAAATTGGACATGACGTTTATTTTGGGTGAATGTCGCGGTAACGTTCAACAAGCGGCATTGCTTTATGCCGAACGCTTCCCAAACCGACGAAGGCCGGTTCGAAGAACCTTCACGAACATTAGAGACAACCTACGAGATTTTGGGAGTTTCGTCGTGCAAGACCGTCAACGTAGAAGAGACCGTATAATTGGTAATGATGGTAGGGAAGTCGACATTCTAGCACGTTTTGAAGCCAATCCTCATACTAGTAGTAGAGCGGTTGGAGAAGAGGTTGGTCTAAGCCATTCAACCGTTCTTGCCATTTTACATCGGCATCACTACCGGCCCTATCATATCCACCTCCATCAAGCCTTAACGGACGATGACTACCTAAGACGTCAAGACTTCTGTCTTACCATGCGCGAGCTAATTGAAGTCGATCCATTGTTCTTAAGAAAGGTTCTTTTTTTCTGATGAGGCGACATTTCACAGGGATGGTACGGTAAACCGACTTAACTTACATTACTGGACCCAACGAAATCCATACTGGTTACGGCAACATTACCATCAAATTCGATGGAAGATAAATGTTTGGTGTGGCATTCTGGGGAACAGAATCATCGGACCTTTCTTCTTCGAGGACAACATTACTGGTGACAGGTATTTGCACTTCCTGCGCTACGAGTTTAGTGATGCGATAGACGCATTACCATTAGCAGTGATGCGGGACCTGTGGTTCCAGCAGGTAGGTGCGCCACCACATTGGGCGGTCAATGTTCGCCAATGGCTAACTGAGCACTTTCCAAACCGATGGATCGGTAGAGGTGGACCAATTCCGTGGCCAGCAAGATCCCCTGACCTAACCCCACTTGATTTCTTCTTATGGGGATATGTTCTTATGAGGAACCTTTAAATGTAGACGACTTGAAGGCCAGAATTCAAAGCGCAATTGAACGAATCACTCCTCAAATGCTAGAAAACGTAATACAAGGCATGGAAATCGTCTTGAAGAGTGCCTACACCACGACGGTAGGCACATCGAACATTTACGCTGATGGGTTTACCAAACAGCTCTTTAATTTGTAGTGTGATACCTTAGTTCCTAAGCTTAATCGTAGGTCTTTAACGTTTCAAAGTGCGTATCATTAAACCATATTCACTATGATACTTGTTGCACGTTCTCATTTGCATACAATGACACATGTCACACCCTGTATACGAGCTCGAAAATGTACTGCAGTGAAGTAGTCCGTCAGGGGTTTTGGGGGTTTTCCACAAAGGTAGGTGTTGCTCTGATCTCTTCCACACTGTATACTTGTAGTAGAGCCAACACTGCAAATACATTTTTTATAAATTAGAGAATCAAGGACCTCCAACGAGGGAAGCATTTTAAAACTGTAGAACTACTAATTTTCAATTCATTTCAATCAGTAAGAAAATAATCTAACAATTTTGATAAAGAAACCTGCTGATGTATGATTCTTACACTTTGGGTTATTTTTTCTTTAGCATCAAGTTTCAATACAACATGACTGGGGGCTTACTATATGCGATGGTTGTATATTGGTTTAAACGTACATTCATTGAATAAATTTAGTTCCCAGTTATGTATATTATCCTACAAATGTTAGGTTTGCAATAAAAAAGTTTTTTGTTTATCAAAAATTGTAACTGAAAATAACCTTAGAAAGTGCTTTGTTGAAATTATCATTAAGTTAATCAAACGGCAGTAAAATATTTTATTGCGAATATAAAAGCCAATAACTGTGATAAGTTCTATTTTAAGGTCAAAATAATCACTAATTAAATCAAAATCATACTAAATTAATTTTGTCCATGATCGGAAAGAAATTTGATAAAAAAATAATATCGCAAAATAAAATTGCCGGAGTAATACCAGTTTTAGCCGCTAGAGGCCGCCGCAAAAGCATAATCTGGCCGGGGCCATCTTGTTTAGGTAGTATTAAATAAATGCTATTATTTTAATCAATATTCATGTGTATTTTAAGCAGTATTCAGCTATAACTTTTGCATGTATTTTATATAAATCCCGTGTTATTTAGTATTATTCGTATGAAATTCGGTATTAATTTCTAATAAGCCACTTGTGCAAGGTAAAAATGATGTTTTTTAGATATTATTATGTAAATGCTGGTATTTTTTTAATACCAGTATGTGTATTTTAGGATGAAGTTGTAACTTATGCATGTATTTTATATAAATCCCGTGTAATTTAGCATTATTCGTATGAATTTCAACATTAGTTTATAATAAGCCATTTGTGCATGGTAAAATTGCTGATTTTTTAGGTAGTATTATATAAATGCCAGTATTTTAATCAATATTCATGTGTATTTTAGTAGTATCAGAAGTGAGATGAGACCAGAAGTACTGAGCTAACCAAATTCTTCACTCGGCGAAAGTGAATATTCTTGATAACACACCAACCACCAGAATTTTTCCTCCTAAACGTGAGACGCTCTCGGTGGTAGACTGCCGAACTAGATCCAAGCAGCCGCGTCAGAGTTCCGCGGCTTTAGGTTGAGGGAAAGGGGGTAGGAAATGTTTTTGGAACTCGACCAATTTTTTTCTCTCTAGTTTTAGCGCGTGGGAAGCGACATAAAATCCTCAAATTTGTTCACTATTGCCAGGATCTACTATCAATGCTAGAGCCCTTCACTTCTAGTCTCATCTCACTTCTGGTAGTATTCAATGTTCTAAACCCAATACAAACTCTGATTCTTCCGCCTATTCAACTAGAATAACCTAGCATAAGCCTGCCTTTCAGGATCTACCATAGAATAACCTAGCATAAGGCTATCTTTTTCAGGATCTAACATAATAAGCTTACAATAGCATAAACCTATCTTTCAAGACCTAATATAGCATAAACCTACCAGTAACATAGAATAAGCCTGCAATAGCATAAACCTATCTTGCAAGATCTAATATAGCATAAACCTACCACGATCTACCATAGAATAAGCCTACAATGGCATAAACCTATATTTTTCAGGATCTACAATAGCAATAGCCTTTGTATTTTAGTCAATTAGTATTGTATTTATTCGCCAAATCGGAACGGGACATTTGGGCTTCGACATTTAGGCGCCGGTCATTTAGGCACCGCCACTAAGGCGCCGGGACAGTTAGGCGCCGCGACATTTAGGCTCCGCGACAATTTGGCACCGAGACATTTTGGCTCCGCGACAATTTGGTACCGAGACATTTAGGCTCCGCGAAAATTTGGCACCGAGACATTTAGGCGCCGCGACATTGCCGTAAAATTTTCGTGAAAGATTTGAGATATTTAATAAAGGAACATGACAAGTACTTTTAGGCTTATATTTTTTTTATTCAACTGACATCCGAGTTCAACCATGTTGTTTATTATCTTCATTGACTTCCCAGAATAATATGCTTTTTCCAAAATATTGTTGTTTATCTTCATTGATTTCCCAAAATAATATGCCTTTTCCAAATTATTGTTGTTAATCATCATTGACTTTCCAGAATAATATGCCTTTTCCAAAATATTGTTGTTTATCTTCATTGATTTCCCAAAATAATATGCCTTTAGCAAAATATTGTTGTTTATCTTCATTGACTTCGCAAAATAATATGCCTTTAGCAAAATATTGTTGTTTATCTTCATTGACTTCGCAAAATAATATGCCTTTCCAAGATATTGTTGTTTATCTTCATTGACTTACCAAAATAATATGCCTTTTCCAAAATATTGTTGTTTATCTTCATTGACTTCGCAAAATAATATGCCTTTCCAAATTATTGTTTATCTTCTTTGACTTCCCAAAATAATATGCCTTTTCCAAGATATTGTTGTTTATCTTCATTGACTTCCCAAAATAATATGCCTTTTCCAAATTATTGTTTATCTTCTTTGACTTCCCAAAATAATATGACTTTTCCAAGATATTATTTATTATCATCATTCACTTCCCAGAATAATATGCCTTTTCCAAAATAATGTTGTTTATCTTCATTGACTTCCCAAAATAATATGCCTTTTCCAAATTATTGTTTATCTTCCTTGACTTCCCAAAATAATATGCCTTTTCCAAGATATTGTTCTTTATCTTCATTGCCTTCCCAAAATAATATGCCTTTTCCAAAATATTGTTGTTCATCTTCATTGACTTCCCAAAATAATATGCCTTTTCCAAATTATTGTTTATCTTCTTTGACTTGGAGATACCTTAAAATCGTACACAGAACAACATTACGGGAAGGGTGGGTGTAGAAAGAGCCTACAGAACCTATAGAATTACCAATAAATCATGCCCTAAATGTACACAATATCCTACAGTACCAGTAGAGTTAAGTGACACTGAATGTAGTCACCATCGACAAGTCACGTGACGTCATACCAATACACGAAAAAAATCTCCTATAAATTCAAATTTCCCGCCAACAACATCACGTGATACGTGTCGACAATCCCCCGAACCATATTTTCCATTATTTTTCCCCCTCTGGCACGGTACCATCTAGAGAGAAGAACGAAAAGGGGGAATAAATGAACCCCCTCCTCCCAGCTACACGAAGTACCACCGTATCCGTCGGTATACGGTGGTCTATACTCTCTAGCACGTCTTCAATATTTTAGATTGATGTTCAGACGGTCTTAAACATATTTACCAATTTATAATTTTTGAAGAATATACTATGTCTATATGTATTACCGGCGGCCATTTTTCCAAAATGGTGGCCAAACTATATGATGAATGACTTTAATATTTTACTGAGGTTCACACAGCTCTTATTATAATATCTATCAATTTTCATAATTTTCTAACAACATGGTGAAATATACTGAACGTAGCATTCACGGCGGCCATTTTTCCAATATGGTGACCATACCATCAAACACAGAAATGTTAAATCTTACTATGATGTTCATGTGGTTCCATTCATAATATGCACCATTTTTCATAATTTTTGAAGAAGAGTGTGGAACTAGGGATGAACCGGTACCGATACCATATCGGTATCGGCACCGATACTCAGGGTTTCCCGATAGTATCGGATCGGTTGGTTCGATACCGATACTAAACCGTTACTCGTTTAAAATGCGTTATATGACGCTACATGACATTTTTAGGTGTTTTCGTAACGTAATTATGGTGATAATATCTCATTTCTATGAATTACAATCGTGACGAGTTCTCATTTATATAAAAAGTACCTGAATTCAGTTTATCTAACAACTAATAAGCGAAAATCTTTCTTAGTACGCGCCTGTAGGGATGAACCGATACCATATCGGTATCGATCGGTATCGGTTCATGTTTGTATCGGTATCGATCGGTATCGGGTTAAGCCTGGTATCGGCCATCTCTATGTGGAACACATTGTAGCTGGCATTCCCGTCGGCTCGCGCTCTGCAGCAGTGGACTTTAAGGGTATATTTGGTTGGGTCTAAAACAACCCATGTACCAATTTTCATCTTTATATTCAAATGTTCAAGGTCAAGTCCTTTTTTAGCCTCTCTGTCCTGGCCTACTAAGGGTACGTTCAGTAACCCTCTTTGATGACAGCGCTTACTCCCTACTGTACGCTTTTTCGCGTTTCCGGTTTTGACGTCGTGATGTTCAGCGCTTGCCCATCAAAAAAACCATCTAATCGATATGGTTTTTTTGATGGCGTGACGTAGCGCTTGACAGACGAAAAGTTGGCGCGGGATTTAAAAATTAAATTCCAATAATTCTATTCCTACAGTAATTGTATTCGTTTTCTTCCAAAACTACTTCTACCAATTAAATGGACATAATTTTCTTAAACAATTTCATTATTTGCAAGCTAATTCATAATTGCAAAGAGCCACTTGCGCTTCGTAATGATTTGAGGGCTAGTGAGACGTTTCCCCAACTCCATTTTCGACAACATCGCTAACTTCAAAATGTCACTTTTCTGTTCAACAACCTTTAACGTCACTATGACATCTCGAGCCCATCAACCTAACATCAAGAAAACAGCGATTTCTTTGAGAATTTCGTTACTAAACGTACCCTAGGATTGAGAGAATTCAGAGCACACCAAAATGGTTTGTAAATTTGAAAACAATTGTAGAATAATTTAGCGCGTTACTTTAGTATTTAAAATGAAAAACTTATGCAATATGGCACCCATACTATACGTTGCAGCCCAGTAACACTGTAGTATGAGGTTCATACGATCCAAATCAAAATATGTACCAAATATCATACATTTTCTCGGAGGCCATTTTCCAAGAGGGTTGAAAAACTATTAGATGCAATTAAGGCTTCAATATGGAAGTATAATATTGATGCAGTTCTAATTTAAATATGTACCAATTTGCACAATTTTCTAACAACATGGTGGAATAAACTTAATCGGGAATAACCGGCGGCCATTTTCCAATAATGCGGCCAAATTTCCAAATGCGGGGATATTATGTTTGATTACTACGTTGATGTGATTGCAATCGTAATATTAAGTAATTTTTTTTTGAAGAAGAAGACTGTGATATACCTTGAAGCTGTTATTCTCGGCGGCCATTTTCCAGGTTGGCGGTGAAAGCTCTCGCAGTAGAGCAGGAATCTTAAATGTTTTGGGGAAAAATTACCTTTTTACTAATTTGCACATGTATGTATGTACTAATTTTCTATGTCAATCCCCAATATTCCAGGCTAAAAATACAATTTCATCGTAATCTTTGTGAACTATGTATTTTTATAATAAAAAATCAATTCGTTCATTTCTTTTGTTATGTCTTTAACTTTCAATTGTGAAAATTTCTTTATTTTGTTATGTCTTTAACTTTCAATTGTGAAAATTTCTTTATTTAAGTGGCAACATATTAGAAATGCACACACGTATATAGATTTTAACTTAAATTGTTAGAAAATATTTAACGAGACACTGCGTTTTCTCACTGCTCTACGACGTTCCGTGGCATTATCTTCACCGGATTTTTCATAATCAGGGACAGCGGGTCTTCCAAGGGCTTGTACAATACAGTTCTAAAAAAGGCAATAATGAACTGAAGATGTTATTTTCTTTTATGGACGCCAATATTTAGGGTTTTAAACACATCATACCATAAGTAACATAATAAACATAAGTATGACTCTTCCTATTGTAATAATGCAAATTTCAAAATGAAACCTATAATCAACACTGACACTCTCACTTACATCAGGCCAGGACTTGCAACCCCGTCGAGTACTTCATGCTGGTCTTTGGCGAATGACATAGTTCTACAATATTAGCCAATCACAATAAACCTTCTCCTTGAACGTATTTGTGTCGGAAATAGCTCGTCTGCTATTTCTTGTACAAACTCGCGGGGTCGCGGTGTTTGTATGTTTCACTTTGAAAGTCGGATATTTCAGCACCAAAAATGATAAGCCTTTTGAAGTCTAAATATTCGGTAACTAAACCTACCCAGTGCAATTTTCAACTTCGTAATGTGGTCGCGCTAAACTCGGTAAAACTAAAAAGTCAATACAAATCAACTATATAACCAAGGCTTAGGACCGTCGACTCAAATTTCAATGGCGTCTCTTTAAAACTCTGAACCGGATTTTCAATATGAGGCGGAAGTCGCTTCATTTTCCACCGCTAGGGGTCTCTGTGCTGGGCGCGAACTTATGATGACGTAAAAGGTCCGAAAATAGGTTTTTAGTTAGTTTTGGCTAATTGTCATACTTATGGTTATTATGTTACTTATGATCATACTAATACTTCCCGTTAATTAAAAGAGTTAGATCTATAACTCGGAAAGCTTCCTAATATTATTTTAATATTTTTGATTGACCCAAATTAATACAAACTGTTAAACTAGTTCTTAGAACGCAGCATTGTAAATAGGTCTTCTTAGAACGTTTTAAAATTGCTTTAAATTCACAATTTTTAAGATCATTTGAATAACTGTATGTTTTAGGAAACTGCAATGCTTATTTTAGACATCTCTATTTTGCAGAATTGCTTTTATCAATTCTATGCATTCTTTACTTAAGCTGTTTTTCCAACGATTACTTTTTAATGTTTGTGCAAAAAAGTGGTTATAAATTAACTTACATCAACTGCACGCACAGCAGCATTAAGTGATTCTGACTGTGGTTAAAAATGAAGTTTTTTTAGTGAATAACCATAAAATCTTCGGCTATTTTAGTAAAAAGTGATACTTACATTCTGTTCTATGTACTCTTTTTCAGAATTCATACATTCTCTATGAGGCTGTAAAATCAAATAACAGTGTCATCAATATTTTCATAATGTTAAGGTAAAATGCATTCGTTTTTTCAAATATTTGGGTTCTATTGATCTTAAGTGCTAAAAACATTGTCTATGGTTACCCGTACAAAAATTTTAAGCTGTAATTCATCTGCATACGCGCTTTTTTATCGCTACCACGCTGTAATATGTATACATTAAGGCTACATTTTCTGCAGCTCGAAAAAACGCGAAAATTTCACAGCAATTCCAGAACTTGTCTGTACTGGCAGAAACATGCAGCGCGATTCTGCAAACGCGATGCAAAAGTAGAAATAACAGCTGCTAGTTTAAAACTGTAATTTGACCACAGTTATAGACATGTTACAGATCTGCAAAAGTGATGAAAAAGTAGAAATCCAGCTGCCAATTTCAAACTGTAATTTGACCATTTTTATAGACATGTTACAGGTCTGCAAAAGTAATGGAAAAGTTGAAATAGCAGCTGCTAGTTTAAAACTGCAACTTGACAACATTTATATACATGGTACAGGCCTGCAAATGTGATGGAATAGTAAAAATCCAGATGCTAGTTTAAAACTGTAATTTGACTACATTTATAGACATGTTACAAGTCTGAAAAAGTGATGCAAAAGTAGAAATCCAGCTGCCAATATAAAACTGTAATTTGACCATATTTATAGACATGTTACAGGTCTGCAAAACTTATGGATAAGTAGAAATACCAGATGCTAGTTTAAAACTGTAATTTGACTACATTTATAGACATGTTACAAGTCTGAAAAAGTGATGCAAAAGTAGAATTCCAGCTGCCAATTTAAAACTGTAATTTGACCATATTTATTGACATGAACATTACAAGTCTGAAAAAGTGATGGAAAAGTAGAAATCCAGCTGCCAATTTAAAACTGTAATTTGACCATTTTTATAGACATGTTACAGGTCTGCAAAAGTGATGGAAAAGTTGAAATCTAGCTTAAAATTTAAAACTGTAACTATTCCACATTTATAGACATATTGCAGGTATTCAATTCAAGTAAAATGTCCTACTTTTGAATACCTGCAATATGGCTCTAAATGTGGTCAAATTACAGTTTTAAATTGGCAGCTGAATTTCTACTTTTCCATCACTTTTGCAGACCTGTAACATATCTATAAATGTAGTCAAATTGCAGTTTTAAATTAGCAGCTGGATTTCTACTTTTCTATCACTTTTGCAGACCTGTAACATGTCTATAAAAATGGTCCAAATACAGTTTTAAACTAGCAGCTGGTATTTCTAATTTTGCATAGCGTTTGCAGAATTGCGCTGCATATTTCTGCCAGGCTAGACAGTTAGCAGTTAACAAACAGAAAATGTAAATACGGCAGTCAATTTGCAGTTCTAGAAATGCTGTGAATTTTTCCCGTTTTTTGAGCTGCAGAAACTTTAGCCTTAATGTATACATATTACAGCGTGGTAGCGATAAAAAAAGCGTGTATGCAGATGAATTACAGCTTAATATTTTTGTAAGGGATGAGTACATGTTGGGAATTCAAAATAAACCTCTCCAAGTCGAGACGCAATTTAGAGGCTATTTTTAAATATTTAAATAAATATAATTGATATTTATTAATTTAATCGTCATTAATTTACCTTAATTCTAGTTAAATCGTTTTAAGAAACTTTATTCCTAAAATCATTTTAAACATAGCTATTGTTGAAGTTTGAACTCAAGCGTAAGCCTCTTTAACAATTTTTGGAAATTTAGGGTATATAAGGCGACTGATTCACAAAAATTGATAAGAAAACCAGCAATGACCCTGCAAAGCATCTAAAACGCGCCTGCAATGATCCTGCAAAGTATCTGAAACGCGACTGTAATGGCCCTGCAAAGTATCTGAAATGCACCTGCAATGATCCTGCGACGTATCTGAAACGCATATACAATTATCCTACAAAGTATCTAAATCGTGCCTGCAATTATCCTACAAAGTATCTGAAACGCGCCTGCAATTATCCTACAAAGTATCTGAAACGCGCCTGCAATGACCCTACAAAGTATCTGAAACGAACTTGCAATGATCCTACAAAGTATCTCAAACGCACCTGCAATGATCCTACAAAGTATCTCAAACGCACCTGCAATGATCCTGCAAAGTATCTGAAACACATCTGCAATTATCCTACAAAGTATCTGAAACGCGCCTGCAATGATCCTGCAAAGTATCTGAAACGCGACTGCAATTATCCCACATAGTATCTGAAACGCGCCTGCAACTACCCTACAAAGTATCTGAAACGCGTCTGCAATTATCCTACAAAGTATCTGAAACGCGCCTGCAACTACCCTACAAAGTATCTGAAACGCGTCTGCAATTATCCAACAAAGTATCTGAAACGCTTCTGCAATTATCCAACAAAGTATCTGAAACGCGCCTGCAATGACCCTACAAAGTATCTGAAACGCGGCTGCAATGATCCTACAAAGTATCTGAAATGCACCTGCAATTATCCGGGTGTACCTCGTATGAGCAGTTCCCGGTAGAGCAGTTCTCGAAACAGCAGCCGCGATTCCAAAAAAACAGCGGCGTTCTTCAAAACAGCTGTTTTACAAATAGCGGCTGCTGTTTTAGAAATAGCGGCCGCTGTTTTAGAAATAGCGGCTGCTATTTTGGGAAATAGCAGTGTTTGTCTTTAGTTTCGAGTATTTCTTAACAATACAGTTTAATTCGTTGTTTTCGAAAACTACCTTTTTCAGTGATCATTTAGTCTGTAATATGACCTACTAACGGATCGTGTTTTTAAAGTACACTAAAATATTACACTATTCTTCAGTTAACAATTCTAATACCAGAATAGAAAATATTTCAAGAAAGCTTATTTTATTTCGGAAGTAGATAATTGTAAAGAGTAATTTTTTGGAAAAGGCATATTATTATTTGGGAAGTGAAAGAAGACAAACAACAATATTTTAGAAAAGGCGTAACATTGTTACACCATTTCCAAAATATTACTAACCTAAGTCTAACCAATAAAAACAAAACCTAAAAAACCCAACCGAACCCAACCTAACCTAACCTAACCCAACCCAACCTAACCTAATCTAACCTGACCTGACCTAACAAAACCTAACCCAACCTAACCTAACCTTACCTGACCTAACAAAACCTAACCCAACCTAACCTAACCTGACCTGACCTAACAAAACCTAACAAAACCTAACAAAACCTAACCTAACCTAACCTAACCAAACACTATTGGGGGTTCAAATAATCAACTTGAAGCTAACCATATCTGACCTAGTTCTATTTAAGTTCATATAACACAGCGTACACCATAATAAAGAAGAGTCGTTTTTCGTATTCCTGTTTTTCTGCTCTTTAGAGAACTGCTGTAATGGTACGCCGCGTTTACGAGAACCGCTGTATCGGTAACTGTTGTAACGGGTAAACTGCCATTTCGGGAAACCGCTATTTAGGGAACTGCTGATATGAGGACCGCTATTATGGAATCCGCTCATACGGGAACCGCTCAACTGAGGGCTTCCCCATTTATCCTGCGAAGTATCTGAAACGCATCTGCATTTATCCTACAAAGTATCTGAAACGCGACTGCAATTATCCCACATAGTATCTGAAATTCACCTGCAATGATGCTGCAAAGTATCTGAAATGCACCTGCAATTATCCTACAGAGTGTCTGAAACGCGCCTGCAATTATCCTACAAAGTATCTGAAACTCGCCTGCAATTATCCTACAAAGTATCTGAAACACGCCTGCAATTATCCTACAAAGTATCTGAAACTCGCCTGCAATTATCCTACAAAGTATCTGAAACTCACCTGCAAATATCCTACAGAGTATCTGAAACGCGTCTGAAATTACCCTACAAAGTATCTGAAATACACCTGCAATGATCTTGCAAAGTATTTGAAATACACCAGCAATGATCTTGCAAAGTATCTGAAACGCACCTGCAATTATCCTACAAAGTATCTGAAACGTGCCTGCAATTATCCTACAAAGTATCTGAAACGCACCTGCAATTATCCTACAAAGTATCGGAAATGCACCTGCAATGATCCTACAAACATACCTCTTTCTGACTGTAAATGCATACAAAATATCTGGAAGGTACCTGTAATGAGCCTACAAACATCCTTATTTCTTACGGGAGTTACTATTTCCCCTCCGTTTTCTAGCTGTAAGGTAGCTATTTTATGACTCTAGAGTAGCTAAATTTTGTATATACTGATCGAGTTTTCCAACGGAAGATATTTTTTCTGCAAAACGTCTAAAATTTTCTGCATTGCTCTCTGGAATGCATCTTAATTGTGTCTGAAGTTGAACGTTTTTCAGGTATACTCCAGTATTATTCCAGAATATTCCAGTTTATTTGCAATATATTGCAGATTATAAAAAAATCTACTTAACAGCAAAATGCAGCCGTAAATTTTTGTACGGGTAATTACCTTATTAGGAACCTTTTTTTAAATATACTGCTACTTCAAAGGATTTTAGTTTAAAACTATATTTAAAATTTCAGGTGTTTTCGAAGCGTGTTCCTTCATCAGCTGTTACAATAACTATTGAAGAAAAGGAAGCTAATCTTTGTTTAACTTTCAATTAAAACTTTAAAAGTTTTGTTTTTAAGTAAATTGTTTGGGATAATGTTTTAGAGGAACTGTATCTAATGTTAAGATTCCGAGTACAAAATTTAGAATGTATAGATGCCGACTATATTTTTCAAATGCCCCTAGAATGTTCCGGACGTACCATTTCTATTTGGGAATTCTCCTTATTGCACGTGTCCAGAAGATACTCCTCCAATGAAATAGCGCGTCCATTGGACAATTCCATACAACTTAGTCCAATTTTGAGAAACTGTATAAATATATTTTTAATACTGTATAATATTTGGAACAAATCAGATTTGTACCAAGAAGAAACAGATAAATATAGTTACTCTTTCGGGAAGTTGATTCCTAAAGCACGAAGACACAATTTTCAGTGTCTCATCATTTTCCAAATCATAGCCTGTAAAGTCAGGCAATATATTATTATTCTACTACGGAAAGCCTACAGCCATGGCACATCTTGTGTTTGTAAGTTAAGCATAAGGGCATTATGGTGATAGCTATAGTCCGTCACACGGGTGCATATTCGAGTACCAACTTAGCGGGAAAAATACCGCTAATATTTTCAGTTAAATGGGCGTTTCTAATGTTAGAATAGGAATGATGGCATTATCTATCGCCTAGCTATCTCAAAATGGTTGACATAAAATTCCTTACATCAATAGATATGCAAATCCCACTATCCTTTATGGACTGGTCTGTATTACGTCTACAAATATCAGTGTGTGCTAATTATCGATATCTAGCACCATATGTAGACAGAAACGGGCAAAGGTCATTTCTCTTCTACTGGATCAAGAACTTTAAATAGAATTTCAATCGGTGCTCTCTAGTGTAAATAAAGTTGTGTTATACAATTAAGAGAATATATGCCTATAATGAATGCATTTCACGTGTTAACCTAAGCGCTCATAATAGCACAATCGGGCGACAGATCTTTTCGACTTTTATAACGTCAAGGCCTATTTTGTTTTGAGCTTTCAAATTATTTTCAACATTAAAATAAGATGTAAATCTTGGAGCTCAATTTTTCGTAAATAATATTTTTAAAATCTATTAAAACCTATAGTTCATCGCTGTCCACGAAAATCCCATTTTATTCCAAGAACTACATTTGATTGTCTACCATTGGGTCGAATCCCATTGGATCGAATGTCTCGTTCGACCGAATCCCATTAGACCGAATACCGCAATTTGGGCGGTTTTCCAATCATGAATTTTCCTTTCAATCCTATTTTTCTATTGATTTTCCTATTAAACTTCTTGTTATTGCAGAAAATACTAAACCAAACGTAACCTAATATAACAGTAATGTTTTGGAAAAGGCATATTTTTGGAGAAGTCAATGAAGCTAAATTTCAATATTTTGGAAAAGGCGTAACATTGTTAAATGATTTATAAATTATTACTGACCTAATTTAACCAAACCTAACCTAACATAGAAGTAATGTTTTGGAAAAGGCATATTATTTAAAAAGTCAATGAAGCTAAACATCAATATTTTGGAAAAGGCGTAACATTGTTAAATGAATTGTAAAATATTACTAACCTAACCTAACCTAACCAAACCAAACCTAACCTAACATAACAGTAATGTTTTGGAAAAGGCATATTATTTGAGAAGTCAATGAAGCTAAATTTCAATATTTTGGAAAAGGCGTAACATTGTTAAATGATTTGTAAAATATTACTAACCTAACCTAACCTAACCAAACCTAACCAAACCTAACAAAACCTAACCTAACCTAACCTAACCAAACCTAACCTAACCAAACCTAACGAAACCAAACCTAACCTAACCAAACCTAACCAAACCTAACCAAACCTAACCTAACCAAACTAAACCAAACCTAACCTAACCTAACCAAACCTAACCAAACCTAACCTAACCAAACCTAACCTAACCTAACCAAACCTAAACTAACCTAACCTTACCTAACCTGACCAAACCTAACCTAACCTGACCTAACCAAACCTAACCAAACCTAACCAAACCTAACCAAACCTAACCTAAACTAACCTAACCTAAACTAACCTAACCTAACCTAACCTAACCTTACCTAACTTAACCTAACCTAACCTAACCTAACCTGACCAAACCTAACCTAACCTAAAAATAAAATTGATTTTCTTATTAAACTTCTTGATACTGCAGCAAATAATATGTGTTCACCAATAACATTCTTCAATAAATTTCAGAAAATAACTTCCATTTTTGGAAATTGTCTAACCCTAACCTAACCATACCTAACGTAATCTAACCTTACCATTAAGAGATCTCCCTCCCAAGTACTGACGGCGCTCGATGCTGCTTAACTTCTTCGATCATCCAAATCACTTTATCCATTGCGCTACTGGAGCCCGGCAACTCAAGGAAAACGCTATGATTTTATATGTATCGAAAGCTCTTCCATTTAAATATTCCCATTCAGTAGAAAATCGCTCTTTGGGCTATAAATTGTTTTAAATTTGGCTACAATTTTAGAAATTTGAATTCGATCCAACGGGATTCTATCCAATAGGATATTACCCTACATTTCAGAACTACATTATTATCAGAAGTACAAAAATCATGGTACTTTTGAATATAATGAAAAATATTTTCGTTAAAGAGTAAGTAAAGACATTTTCCTGGAAAGGTTAATTCCTTCATTTTGGTAAATATGAAGTGATAAATGTTCATTTCTAAAGTTTTATAAAAATCTGACGAGCGGTTATTGAATTATAATGAAAACAAAACGAGATTTAGAAAAGGCACCTTTTGTAAACATTGAACACGTGCAATATAGATCTGACGTCAAGAGAGGTGGCTCCGTTATTGGCTGGTATAATGCATTGGTTTGATATGGGAAGGCGTGTCTAATTCTGTCCCTCTAAGATAATATTTCTGACTGGATACTACCAAATACTACCGCGGCTAGTGAAACAAGGCGACCCAAGGGCTCGTAATAGTAGCCACATCGTACGAGTGAATAGCCCCTCTACACCTACCCTAATGAGTGGATAACCCCTCTATACCTTACCTAACCTACTGTGATTGTTCAATCCTTTACTCCTCAATTCGAACTAGGAAACGATAAAAATGTACTGCGCACACACGACAATTTAAACGAACGTCAACAACAACAAAAAATTATTAATTATAATAAGAAATTACTAAATAATTGTTAAAAGAAGTTAAAAAAATATTCCGCAATATCTTAGCACCAAAAAAATAAACGTCTCTTCGTTTTGAAGCTTTTACAAGAATGAATGGAAAGGAATGCTGCCCCAAGCTAGTACCTTCTTTTAAAAGTCTTCTCGATTTATGGAGAAACGACGTAACTTCTAGTAATAAACACCACCTTTCCAAATATAACGTCGGTAGATAGTTCCTTTTGCTTTTTAAAAATCCCCCTCGATTTCTTTGAATTTTGAAATCGGGGGGTGAGATGAAAAGCGTGAAACCCTTATTGTTGACGGGTGACAGGAATTTTAAAGGGAGTATTAAACCTTCCATTTAAATTAAGCCAATACTAAATTCCTCTCTCTCTCTCTCTCTAGCTTTAAATATATGGAGCAAACGTAAACCACATTTCACAAAGCTTAACCTTACCTGTACAATTAAATGTATGCTTGCACTTACTATTATAATCCCCATCCTTTTAAAATACACGAACGAAAAATATCACCTCACCACAATTCTCTCACATTCACTCTCCCTTCAATGTCGAACGAGACGTTTTATACTGCCAAAGCAATAAAATAACCATTTCTTCGGTTAGCTCTGACTAACTATTTCTTTGGGTAACTCTGACCACATTCCAAATCGCGAAAAACTACTACGACCACCACACCCACACCCACAGGCTCGCGGGACAAACTAATAGCCTCATCGTATATATACGATGTGGCTAAAAACTCCCAGACCGCTTCGGTTTCCTACTAATCCTCAAAGGAGACTGGCTGCACTGGCAGTCTAGCACTATCAGTAGGAGCCGAGATACTAACTGGTGGAAAATATGGAAATAAAAGTACCAATTTTACTACTGTCAGAGCGGTCTAAATCCCTGAGCTATGACCTCAGACAGCAGAGACAAATTCAATTATATTTGGCGGCAATTTTAGCACCTTTTTTTTATCAATATTTGAAGTTAATTTTTAAATATTTAACGGTGGATTTTTGGTGAAAATTTATTTTATTCTGAACGAGGACGTTGAAATCTATAGAAATGTATGATTTTTATAGAAATTTAAGAAGTAGTCAAAATGTCTTTACTTACTCTTTAAATGAAATTCTGGTGAAAAAAAAGAAAAGTACGTTTTTTAAATAATTGATGTTCTATAATAATGACATTGAAACTAAAAGTTCTATTTTCTTTAAGCCGTAGAGTTTAATTAAACCCCAAATAAATGACGGTTCAACAAACATAACATTTCTTAAATTTGAGCAACATTAAGACTGAAAAAACGGTATGAGCGAGGTTATTCAATTGATTGAAGTTCAGATATTGCAACTTTTCTTTAATTTTTCTACTAATTTGATTCTTAATCACTGTTTAATTCAATCAACTGATTTTACTGTTAATCGATTCATTCCCTCTAAACTAATTTTAAAAATCACATATCTACGCATTTTCAAGAATAGTTCCATTTTCAGAAAACATCATATTTGTAAGCCCCTTGGCGGACATATTTTTAAAAAGTTCCCGCCGGGTTTAAGTTGCTGAGAACATTGGTGTTCCAAAAAGACGTTAAAGAATAACTTATTTTGCTCGGACTAATTAATAAAATGTCATCTACTTCAGACAAAGCAACAACGCCTAACCTATGTGGTTTCTTTTTAGCATCTTTTTAGTAGGTAGATCTGCTTTCATGGACGAAAAATGTGATATAGCCATAACTATAACCAAACGTTATGTAAAGAAAGCATAAAAATAAATACTTCTCAGTACTATGCAATGACATGTTATATTTTTTTCCTACGGAATTACTATGTAAAAACACTTCGTTCATAACAAGTTACGAAGGAGGTAACACTAATCTCCGATATGGCATTTTTTTTAAATTGATTTAGAGGAAGTAAATCGATTGAAAGTAAAATCAGGTGATTGAGTTAAGTAGTGATTAAGCATTAAATTAATAAAAATAATTATTGAAAAATTGCAATATCTGAACTTCAGTTGGTAAACCTCTTTCATATCGTATGTTTTTTCGGCGTTGGTCCAACGCAAGGTTTAACCATCTTAACTCAAAAATCAAATTAAATTTACAATTAATCAATAATTAATAACAAAATACCCTAAATTAACACTATAAAGATATTACTAGCCCTTTAAAATAAACTGAAAAGGAATTCACGGTTTCGTACAATAGAAGAGGAACTAGCCCATCAAAATTGACACAGAACTATCCTATACCCCTATATCCACAGTGCAAAATGAAATACCTAGCCACGAAAGTATTTTCCAAGAACCCAGAGAAATGTCTCGCTTATTTAGACCCCAAGCAACAAGACGTTGAGTCACTATCCTGGTACCTGGCCCGAGAAACTTCTAGAACCTTTTTTTTAACCCTTATACTGACCAATCCCAATTTGGTCCCAGATTTAAAAGTTTTGCCTCTTCGTTGATAACATGAATCCGCCCGGCTACGTCATGAATATGGTCTTCTATTCGCCAAACCAAAGTCAATCAACAAACGTCATTGTCCCAAAGATCCTTGCGAGAAACTAGAAGTTATATATGCGAAGTCCCTCCTGTCCCACCCTCAGTCGATGCCTGAACTCATTAACGAAACCCTGTCGGCTCATCCTTAAGAAATCCTTTGACGTACGGAGTAAATTTTAAATCGAAACTTTTATTTTATTCATTTAGATACCTTTATTTTTAATCAATTTGAATCCTTAATTTTTCGGAGAAAAACTCGGAGACATTTTCTTTAACCCCCAATTTTAAGGAGAGAAGGAGCGCTAGTGCGCGAAATATTAAGAGAAAATATAATCAACCCTTAAATCGTGTAAGAAAAAAAAAGAAAAACCTGAACCCTTAAGAAGAATATGGAAGATGAGCAACTTGTCGTAAGAAATTAAAAACTTCAAACTATGGTTAGAACTTGTGATTATGATTGACGGATTGATTGAATTTTAAAATTCTTAACTTTCTATTTTTGAACATTATTATTTTAGTGCATAACTATAAAATTTTAACCTAAACACCCTAAAATCTTAAATTGAAACTTAAAGGAGACATTCCATAGAGGTTATAAATTACAAACCTCCCTTAGATATAAGTTTGATTTTTTTGTATATTTTTTTATTTTGACCCCTATTAAAGTTTGTGAAATTTTATGAACAAGATTGAATATCATGTTGAATAATAAAAATTGGATTAGAATCTATTTTGACTCTCAATTGACACATACCATCAAACGCGGTCACTTTTGATTCAGAAATTTTTTAAGCACCTCGTTCCCGTTAAAAGGCCAACTGACCGCATTCTAACATCTTGTCTAGCGTTAGCGAGGTTGAATCATAAGTGAAAAGAGGTAGGTGTTTGTCGTGCATCTTAACCCCTCTCGTAAGACGTCAAACACCCCCACCCCACCCCCATAAACAACAAATGAAGAAGGTAGATAAAGGCTTATAAAGTCTCTTTTTTGTTATTTGTGCAAGGGTTAATTTGCAAATAAAAACCGAAACTAAACTCCTAGCTTATCACGTGCACGTCGCCTTGAGAAAAATAATGGAGCTAGCTAGAACCGTCTCTCAATTCAGAATCCTGGCATGCTTATATGGACTTTTTAATATATAAATCAAATCGCTGCAGTTCTCTCTCTTCATTTATTTATAACGCATCGACTATAATTGACATTCAATTCAAGGTAATTCTTTATAGAGTGATATGAAAATTGAATTGAAAATAACCGATCCGTATTTTCAACTATTTTGGATAAAAACTTGTATTTGTCTTGATCATTTATGCGAAAAATCACTTTTGTCCTATTAGCCAACAGAGAGTAGAAGATATCTAAAATCAGCATATATTATTGTTTGTTGATCTAATAGAGATCAAAGCAATAAAAAAAACGATCGTGGGTTTCAGATATTTTGAACTAGAGGCATAATTGACTTCATGGCTTGCCCCTGGGTCTTGCATTTGAAGGGCCTATTTAACCGAAAATATCAGTGGTATTTTCCCCGCCAAGTTGGTACCCGAATATTTTATTTAGGTGTCGGGCTCATGAACTACAAGGGTTAACAAGGTAATGTACCTAAAAATTGATTTATATACCGAAATTAATACCCCTTTTTTCTTTAAAAAAAACTTCGACCAATTACGCAAACGCACTCATCCTATTTGAAGATGACTAATTACGTTGCAGAATAGGGTTGTTAATTTTCCAGGAAAAAAAGGGAAATTTTGCACATATCGTAAAAATAAAATACCAAGGACTTCTTCGAGTCAAGGACTTAAAAAAAAATTCAGTGATGTAAAATATTTTTTAGACTTTACTCTATATAATAATATTTTAATTTAATTGATCGAATTTTATTCTCTATGGATTCAACTCCTACTGAAGCCTGAAGTAGAAGTGAAACAGTTTCTCAGTCCCTGAATTCCAAGCGAACGCCGTTTTCTACGACCCTCCCACCTCGCTTTTACTGTTATTTAAAATGGGCCTGACCCTAAAAGAAGTAACTGGCGTGATGGAGTTCACAAAATACAAAATAATTTCGAATAAAAACCAGTTTAAAGTAAAATAAATCGGTAGCGGATAAGTACGGGGAATATTCCGGAAATATATGACTTGGTAAATTTCGTGGGAAATTTCCGACTTACAACCCTATTGCAGTACGATATATATTGTCTTAAACGCGTAAAAGGCAAGAAACACCACATAAATTCAATAAAGCTTTAAATAAAAGCACCTTCACTTTAAAATAATTCCTCTAGACTTATTTTTAACCGTTGTAAATGATTTAGACCATTCGGGCAAGTTAAGAAGCTGATATTAGTGAGGAGTGAGCGACTGTAATAAAAGCCAAGAAACAAGTCTTAACAATAGCTTCAGTGAAGCACTTATAGAAGGTAGAACTATATTGAATCGATGATAAGGCCTCATATTCTAATCTTATTCGAATAGTAACCCAACTGAATTTACTCACTGCAATATGGTCCGCAATGGCAGCTCCAAATCCCTACGCAAAGAATGAAGAATAACGATAAAGTTGACTTCATCTCGATATTGTTTGACATAAAAGAATATAAATTATCATAACTTTGAGGGTAGAGCATTTAAATAAAGTTTCTATCCGGAAAAGGCAATTAGTTTCAACGTGATAACGTTAAAAAAACTAACGTTTTAATTAAGGGAAATCAAAAATCGTTGAATAAGCGATTAGAGCGACGGAAACAAATAAATTCTTTAAACAATATAATTATTAAGAGTAAGTCAATAATGAGTACGATATTTAGTTATTAGTTTTAAGAATCGCATCGTTACAAACAAATATTAGTAGTTATGGAAGCGAGACCCTCCCTATTTACGTTATGAAGAAATTTCTCAAGGTAGCCACTAACATTAGAGCTAGCGAAAATGATATGTACTTTATTTCGAGACTGTTTGACATGAAAGAATATAAATGAATTATCATAATTTTGAGTTTAGAGAATTTAATTAGAATTTCTATCCGGAAAAGGCAATTATTTTAAACGTGATAACGTTTGATAAAAAACTAACATTTTAATTAAAGGAAATCATCGAAGCTGCGATTAGAGCGACGGAAACAATTAAATGTTTTAAATACGATTATTATTAAGAGTTAATAACGAATACTAGCTTCGGTTACTAGTTTGAAGACTTGCTTCGTTTCAAATAAATATTAGTAGTTTTGCAAGTAAGATCCTCTCAATATACGTCATAAATGTAGCTTTCCCGGTAGCTACTAACACTAGAACCAGCGGTCATGATGAGAGAAAAATTCTATCGTAAAGAAACAGAAACATAAACATTTGCTATGAAACTGGTACACCCTAAAAGTTCTGATATCTTAGGTACAGCCAATCTTATATCAGGGATAGATTTAATTTGAGAAGTAGGAATGGAGAACTGAGTAATCTGGGCGCGCTTCAAAGTCCCGGACCCCCTTCCACGGGACGGGGGAAATGAAAGAAGAAGCGGGTCATAGCGACGAAGGTTAAAAGTAATTACGTATTTTTTGCAGTCTCCGTCACCAACGTCATCAAAATGTAGTTTAAGTTAGCCAATAAAATAATTTAAACTTTTCGTTACGTTTGGAGGGAGGGGCTCTTTACCAGACTATGAGTTGTACTGAAGCAAATACAAACCGTTCTGTCGGCTAAATAGGCACCTCCATCTGATGGGTTTTGCCGACGACCCTCTCTGCAGGTCGCGCCGGGAGAAGGAAGAAACATCCGCTCACGTACTTTGCGAGTCCGACTGCTTCGCCTCGCTTAGACTAGAATATTTTGATTCACACACTGTGGAACCCTCGCGGGTCTCCTCTATTACGGCGGAGCGAATTCTTCGCTACGCTGTGGCTACGGGTCTATAGGGTCTTTGCGCGTGACGTCAAGTTACCTTCCCCCTTTCCTCTCCCCTTGTCGGCTGCCCGCTCTGGCCACGTTAGGACGCCATGTTGACATCCCCTGAGAAACGGTTTTCGCCCCCTATTTCTTCTCCCTTTTTACTCTCGCGCAAAGACCCTATTCAAGGCCTGAATACGAGGGTGCACAATATGCCTATGGCATCGGTGCTAGGGCGCGAGCCCCCTACTCTTTAATAATAATAATAACCGTTCTCCATTCCTACTTCTAAAATGAAATCTATCCTTGCTTATATAAAGAATTTTTACCTCTCCGTGTGACGTAGTCCAGGAGAGGTTCTGTAACGGCCGTGTCTGTGTGTCTGTCTGTTGTTACACCCACGTGACCGCGTTCGCAGTTTGCGTATCGGAGCAAACGTGTTCGCCATTTCCGAACTGCTTTCACAGTCACGGAAATGGCTCCTCCACTTGAGTTCTCACACCACCATCTTCTGGTCTTTGTTCATCCCACACGGACACTAGTCTGTTCTTACTGGCTTCTAATCACCACCATCTTCTGGTCTTCGTCCATTCCACTTGGACACCAGTCTGTACATACTGGCTTCTAACACCACCATCCACTGGTCTTCCGTCTATTCCACATAGACACCAATCTGTATCATTGGCTTCTACTCCATTATCATCGTTTGGTTTTAGAATATACGCGGCGATCAGCTAAGGTTACGAGAAACGTCTAGCCTCCCTAAGGTGGGATCGACCACCGAAGGTTTTCGCAATTGCGCTTTTTCCTTACTATTATAATGGAAACGAATCGTATATATACCCCAAAATTTGAAGAAAGCGGGAAGAGGGGTACCCTTCACTTTAAACGTCAATATTAGCAAAGTTTGAGAAGATAATAGGTATAACTTTATTTTAAACGATTTAACTATTATTAATGTTAATTATTGAAGATTAAAATAATTAAAAATAATTATATTTATTTAAATATTAAAGATAAACCTCTCGTACAAAGAGAGATTATCACTGCCTCCTGTATCAACCAAGGCCCGTGCATGCGATATATTTCCTTCATTGCCTCCTATATCTACCAAGGCCCGTGCATGCGATATATTTCCTTCATTGCCTCCTATATCTATCAAGGCCCGTGAATTGTGATATATTTCATTCATTGCCTCCTATATATATAAAGGATGAGGGCAAAAGTGTTTTCATTGGATAATTTTGTTTATATGATCTTCTCGACACGGAGAGGTAATATTTTGGTTTTCCCAACTTGTTATCATATCATCTCTTAGCTATGGTAGGTAAGTAGTTACGTTCATAGTTAATTTTATTATTATTTAAATTTTTGCTGAGCGATAGCCAAGTGAGGATATGTTTTATGTAAACTAATTATTTCAATTTTTTTTATATAAAACTTGTACAAATTTGTAATTTGGGGGTAGAGGTAGATTAAGTACGTAAACCTCTAAAGTGAAAGGAATACGGGCCAAGTAGACGGCTGGCAGTTTACCCCACATTCCAACGACTATTACATGTGTATGGCCGGTGTGGAGTCATAATGTCCTACCCCCCCCCCTCGCCACACACACACAGTTGGCCGACTTCTTTCATCCTCATTAATAATAATAACTTTATTGAAAGTAATAATAATAAAATTAATTTCGTAACCAAAGTGTTGTGTTTGTATGTTGAATTAATCAGGCAGGTTTGCTAACACTTATATAATAAAATGTATCCCTTCCCCACAAATTTTAAACTAAAGGTTTACTCAGTGTTGCCAGGCCATTGGTGATTCAAGAGATTGAAGAAAGAAAGGCTAGCAGTTCAGTTTGAATCAGTACTTGACCAACTTTACTCACATAGTAGGGCCTGGCAACACTGCATTGAAGGTTAAGGTAGTTAAGAGAGGGGAGGAATTTTCTGTAACCCCTCTCTCTCCTCTTTGGTGCTACAAAAATATCAGTCATCAGTAAAATCTACCCATTCTTTATATCATTTTTATGGAAGTTCTTATTACACGCGAGCGACGCCGCGGGTAACAGCTAGTTAATTAAAATATTTCAAATTATCACGAACACCCTGGATAAAGCTTATCAAGGAATCATACAATGCAACTCCAGTGTTTAATGACGGTCAGTAACAACACGAATTCAAAATGATATTTCTTTCTCCGAGGATTGCAACTTCTGAAAATATATAAAAAAGACTAGGTTTGCCCAAGCCTTAAAAACAAAAGGATAAGAGTTTTTCCAGTTGACTGAAGCACGAATATTAATTTTTTCTATTGAATTTTACAGACAATCCGTATTTTACTACTCCTTAGAATTTAATTCAATCACCTGATTTTTCTGCTAATGGATTAATTTCCAATAAATTAATTGAAATAAAAAGTTACTTATCTCAGATTTTTCAACAACAATTCCATTTTCCCGAAACATTTTATCATAAATTTATTATTTTGAGAGATATCGTGTAAATTTAATCAAATTGTCTTTAAAATTATACAGTGTGGAAGAGATAAGAGCAACACCTACCTTTGTGGAAAACCCCCAAAACCCCTGACGGACTACTTCACTGCAGTACATTTTCGAGCTCGTATACAGGGTGTGACATGTGTCATTGTATGCAAATGAGAACGTGCAACAAGTATCATAGTGAATATCGTTTAATGATACCTACGATTAAGCTTAGGAACTAAGGCATCACACTACAAATTAAAGGGCTGTTTGGTAAACCCATCAGCGTAAATGTTCGATGTGCCTACCGTCGTGGTGTAGGCACTCTTCAAGACGATTGTCCATGTATTACGTTTTCTAGCATTTGAGGAGTGATTCGTTCAATTGCGCTTCGAATTCTGGCCTTCAAGTCGTCTACATTTAAAGGTGCTGTTGCAAACACCTTCCCCTTAACATATCCCCATAAAAAGAAATCAAGTGGGGTTAGGTCAGGAGATCTTGCTGGCCACGGAATTGGTCCACCTCTACCGATCCAACGGTTTGGAAAGTGCTTAGTTAGCCATTGGCGAACATTGACCGCCCAATGTGGTGGCGCACCATCCTGCTGGAACCACAGGTCCCGCATCACTGCTAATGGTAATGCGTCTATCGCATCACTAAACTCGTGGCTTTTTGCCTACTAAGATAAGGAATCCATACGAGGTTACGAAGGTCAGAATTTTCCGCGGCACTGAGAATTCGGCACATTATTCAATCAAACGTACGCGTCGTTACTAGCAGCTTAGTTCGTATAAACGTTGTAACTCCTGTGTCGTAGACAAATGGCAGCCTACTCCAACCGAGAAAAATTGGGCATGACGTTTATTTTGGGTGAATGTCGCGGTAACGTTCAACAAGCGGCATTGCTTTATGCCGAACGCTTCCCAAACTGACGAAGGCCGGTTCGAAGAACCTTCACGAACATCAGAGACAACCTACGAGATTTCGGGAGTTTCGTCGTACAAGACCGTCAACGTAGAAGAGACCGTATAATTGGTAATCATGATAGGGAAGTCGACATTCTAGCACGTTTTGAAGCCAATCCTCATACTAGTAGTAGAGCGGTCGGAGAAGAGGTTGGTCTAAGCCATTCAACCGTTCTTGCCATTTTACATCGGCATCAGTACCGGCCCTATCATATCCACCTCCATCAAGCCTTAACGGACGATAACTACCTAAGACGTCAAGACTTCTGTCTTACCATGCGCGAGCTAATTGAAGCCGATCCATTGATCTTAAGAAAGGTTCTTTTTCTGATGAGGCTACATTTCACAGGGATGGTATACGGTAAACCGACATAACTTACATTACTGGACCCAACGAAATCCATACTGGTTACGGCAACATTACCATCAAATTCGATGGAAGATAAATGTTTGGTGTGGCATTCTGGGGAACAGAATCATCGGACCTTTCCTCTTCGAGGACAACATTACTGGTGACAGGTATTTGCACTTCCTGCGTCACGAGTTTAGTGATGCGATAGACGCATTACCATTAGCAGTGATGCGGGACCTGTGGTTGCAGCAGGATGGTGTGCCACCACATTGGGCGGTCAATGTTCGCCAATGGCTAACTGAGCACTTTCCAAAACGTTGGATCGGTAGAGGTGGACCAATTTCGTGGCCAGCAAGATCCCCTGACGTAACCCCACTTGATTTCTTCTTATGGGGATATGTTAAGGGGAAGGTGTTTGCAACAGAACCTTTAAATGTAGACGACTTGAAGGCCAGAATTCGAAGCGCAATTGAACGAATCACTCCTCAAATGCTAGAAAACGTAATACAAGGCATGGACAATCGTCTTGAAGAGTGCCTACACCACGACGGTAGGCACATCGAACATTTACGCTGATGGGTTTACCAAACAGCCCTTTAATTTGTAGTGTGATGCCTTAGTTCCTAAGCTTAATCGTAGGTATCATTAAACGATATTCACTATGATACTTGTTGCACGTTCTCATTTGCATACAATGACACATGTCACACCCTGTATACGAGCTCGAAAAAATACTGCAGTGAAGTAGTCCGTCAGGGGTTTTGGGGGTTTTCCACAAAGGTAGGTGTTGCTCTGATCTCTTCCACACTGTATAGAAAAAATAATATCCGTGCTTCAGTCAACTGGAAAAACTCTTATCCTTTTGTTTTTAAGGCTTGGGCAAACCAAGTATTTTTTATATAATATCACTTCCTTCAGCCTTAATTTGTAATAATCTATTATAAAAATAATTATATGCTTGTGAAACGTAATTAATTTGATGTTCCAGTAAGATGTTCGTTAGCCCTCGAACCTCTGCTACATACCTTGCGCCGATCGGTTCCCCGTGCCATACACCTACCCCATCACAACGCGATCACGGCCGTTTTCGCCGATGACTTAACGGCCCTCATCCGTTGTCAATCTGAGTTCGCCATCCTTGACGACAGCCTCCAGGCTTACTGTCGAATGACGGGAGCGTCGGTAAATTACGATAAATCGTTCGTCCTCTGGTGTGGAAGCTGGGCCACCTCACCTCCAGCAATCCGTCCCCCCATTCCCTCCAGGTGGTAAGTTCCTTGGGGTTTACCTGGGGAACTCTCCCCAATATGAACACCAGAACTGGCCGGAACTCTCATCTCGCATGACAAAGGTTTTTGGGCGTTGGCTACGCCTACGTCACCTTTGCTCGCTCCCCGGTCGAATTCTTCTAATTAATCAACTCGCGGCATCCGTACTTTGGCATAGGCTCAAAGTGCTTACCCCTCCGTCCACGTTTGTCAAGGATTGGCAGAATCAGCTCAATTTTTTATGGGCGGGTATACATTGGGTCTCCGCCCCGTCACTGTACCCCCACGCCTTCTTGGCGGTTTAGGCTTAGTTAATTTATCCGCGAAAATTGCCTCTTTCCGGATACACACAATATCGCGATTTTTGACACAACCCCCGCCACATCACGTCCTCTCTCTATTTAAACACCACATCCCCCGGTTTCCTACGGTTACTCAGGCCCTTCTCGACACTTCCAGCGTAAATTCCGCCATCCCCTTTTATTCTGAAGCGTTGAACGCGTGGTTCCACATCCCCATGAAAATTGAGGCCGGTTTCTCCTCTAAAGAAGCGATTCTAGGCCTTCCGATTGCTAATTCCCCATTTTTAAAAACAGTCACGGGACTGGCTCTTACCCATGCTACCGTTGACGGACTTCACTCCGTCGGCGTTACCTCAATTGGTCACCTCCTTGACGGTCGCGGTCGTTGGCTCCCCCAAGGGTCCCTCTTCCGTGGCCGCCCCGTTTCCCGTTTAATTGTCTCCCAGCACCGCATGACGGTTAATGCCCTGATTCATTCGTTCCCCGGTTGTTTTACAGAGCGTGGCCTTAATCCCGCTTTTTCCTTTAGCTTCGGTGGCGGTCTATGTATCGTCACCGAACAGGTAATCGCTGGCTTTTCACGCCGTTATCGACTGTCCGCGTCACCCCCCACTAAAACCATTTACGATTCCGTTATTCATAGCCGTTTCCCACCAACACCGCCCTTTGCTCCGCCGTCAACAGACTTGGTCCCATCTACTTGGTGGTGGTCAGTCTCAAAACTTTCCCCCTTGAACACTCGCGCTGAGCTTTGCGTCCGTTGGCGCGCCCTCCATGCCTCTTTACCGGCCCCTGCCCGTCTATTCCATATAGTCGAAAGCCTCCCCTCGTCAGCCTGCCCGTTTTGCCCCGCGGTCGGGACCTTCGCCCACTGCTATTATGAGTGCCCATTTGTTGAGGCTGTTTTTGATTGCATCACCCAAAGTCTCGAACGATGGGTTGGCCACAAACACTCTCACGCTGAATCCTGGAGCCTAGTTAGCCCCCCAAACGCGCAACGCAATCTATGCAATTTTACATTTACCATAGTTTTAGTCGTCCTCGCTGACCTTTACAAATCAGTTGCCTCCCTGTCTCTGATGGCCGATGGTTTCACAACCCATGTGTCATCCACCGCTAAAGTAGTCGTTAATCGCGTTGCTGCTCGTTTTCGGGTAGAGCGTTCGCGAGCCACAAACCCCGTCCTCCTCGACAGGTTGTTTAACCGTTGGGGGATTCGTAGGGAACCCGTATGGTTTCCTTAATTTGGCTTTGTTTCCTTTTTTTTGTTTTGAGTTTCTGAACATTGATATATTCTTGTGCTACTTTTTATGTATATAGTTATCCATATCTTTAATGCGTTTCCTCATTCATTTATTTTTTTGTTACTAAGAATATCCTAACTTGTACCTAATTAATTTATACTATCCTAACTCGTACATACTTAATTTTGTAATATCCTAACTCGTACATACTTAATTTTGTAATATCCTAACTCGTACATACTTAATTTTGTAATATCCTAACTCGTACCATAAGTAACATAATAACCATAAGTATGACAATTAGCCAAAACTAACTAAAAACCTATTTTCGGACCTTTTACGTCATCATAAGTTCGCGCCCAGCACAGAGACCCCTAGCGGTGGAAAATGAAGCGACTTCCGCCTCATATTGAAAATCCGGTTCAGAGTTTTAAAGAGACGCCATTGAAATTTGAGTCGACGGTCCTAAGCCTTGGTTATATAGTTGATTTGTATTGACTTTTTAGTTTTACCGAGTTTAGCGCGACCACATTACGAAGTTGAAAATTGCACTGGGTAGGTTTAGTTACCGAATATTTAGACTTCAAAAGGCTTATCATTTTTGGTGCTGAAATATCCGACTTTCAAAGTGAAACATACAAACACCGCGACCCCGCGAGTTTGTACAAGAAATAGCAGACGAGCTATTTCCGACACAAATACGTTCAAGGAGAAGGTTTATTGTGATTGGCTAATATTGTAGAACTATGTCATTCGCCAAAGACCAGCATGAAGTACTCGACGGGGTTGCAAGTCCTGGCCTGATGTAAGTGAGAGTGTCAGTGTTGATTATAGGTTTCATTTTGAAATTTGCATTATTACAATAGGAAGAGTCATACTTATGTTTATTATGTTACTTATGCTCGTACCTGATTAATTTTGTAATATCCTAACTAGTAGTAGTACCTGATTATTTTGTAATATCCTAACTCGTACCTGATTCATTGTAACTACGAATTTCATCATTTGTGCCCCTTTTTTGTAAATAAACTTTCCATTTGAAAAACAAAAAACTAACCAAGTGCCTCTCATTATTTTATGGGAAAGTTTAAATAATTTAGTAGGGGAGTGGTAAATTTCAATTTTCAGACAAGTAGATACTAGCGCCGTCTGGCTACCAGCGCTGGAAAGCCTTGCATGAAAAATAAAAATTACTGGACATAAGAAAAGAAAACCCACCGTTTTGCTTCTAGCAGACGACACAAAGGAAAAACTCGACCGAAGCCAAGGTCTATAGATTTGCCGCTATGGACCGTAGCGCGGGTTTTTTCTTGTGTCCAGTACATTTTATATTCACGCGATGCTTTCCAGCGCTGGTAGCCAGGTGGCGCTAATATCTACATGCCTATTTTTTAGTATGGGGAGTTGCACATCCTATAGAGCGACGAATGTTTTTCACGCGTCCTTTGTCAATGGTCAAGCCATCAAAACTTTGGAAAAATTTACTGGTCAACCGTCCGGTGACCCCTTTAGTTTTAAATAAAAATTATGGAACATTTTAAATATTTATTGGACAATGTCCAGTGTCCTGTGCTTATTTACGGCCCTAAGATAGTTTCACCTATCCTGACCTGGGTTGGAAATAAAAACAGCACACTGAACTTTGTCCAATAAAATTTTCAAATGACCCATAATTTAGAAAATCGCGTCAGGGATTTTCTATTTATACTCAATCCTAACACTTAAAGTTAATCTCTACAGAGCTTAACATTACGACGTGAAAATAATTTTCAGTGTTAGACCCAAGGTTTCACAACCAAGGGAGTGCATTCTTTTCACGGCACAACTTTAGAACACTAGCAAAGGCACATCTCTCAGTGTAAAGTTTAGTTGACCTTATTGTATAGGTTAAAAAAAGTTATTTCTAAACCATGCGCCAGCACGCGCACATTTCATTGAAAGTTTGTTATTTAAGAATTTTCCCTTCTATATGCTAAGAATCTTCATCAAAAACAGACGAGCTTTCCAAGACTCGAACCTGAAATGTTTTGCCTCGAATGCAAACGCGTTATCCATTACGCCACATGCCCGATATGCTTTGCAACAAAAAAAAATTATCCAAACATTTGTATTTTTAGGATTATTTCTTTTATGATGTATAAAAGATCTTTAAAATAAACACCGAGCTTGCCAGGACTCGAACCTTCAATATTCTGCTCCGTAGGCAGACGCGTTATCCTATGCGCCACAAACCCGTTGGAGGCTGATCAAAATGTTATGCAACAGTGCAATATATGTAACGGTTTTACCATGATTTATAAATTAATTAAAATAAAATACTTAGACTTAATTGTTCTTAATCAAACTTCAAAAGTTCAACATTCCATAATTGTTTGATAATTCAAAAGTGTTCCGAACCTTAACTTCGCAGTAGTTTGAGTTATTCGATGGAGTGGACCACCAAAAACCCCCATGCTTTTTCTATGGGACGCTAAGCCTAAAATCTGTGAATTATTTCTTTAACATTACGGGAGGGTGTGGGTTCTTATCTAGAAGGGCCTACCGGCCCTCTAGAATTTTGATTTTCACAATTAAAGGAAAGCCCTTAGGATAATCTATTTTATGATAAATTTCATAGATGTCCGTCATTTAATTGGTGCAAAACATTGAGCTTGTAGATGAACTTAAATTTGTGTAAACAAAGAAACGGACTCTTTAAACAAATTATCTTTGAGCGGGGGAAAAGCACGGAGGGAATAAGTTTAGGGGGAATATAGGAATCACTCGAAACTTACTTCTATTGTTTTGGTTTTTTTAAATAGCCAATTTATTTATATTTAAGGATTTTACTATTCATGTAATTGTACAAGAACAACTCATTATTACCATGATTTCCCTAATTGAGCAACGTTGAATATGTTCACAAGTTATAATTTATTATAATGTCTAAATTAAAAATATATGCATTGATCAGTTTAAAAATTTATCGAGTGTCAATATATATAAAATATGTTGCGAAAAAATGTGAAAATATTCATATTTGGAACGAAAGGGTACGGCCTTAATTGTGATTTTTATATAAAGTAAAATTTAAAAAAAAATAAGAATGAAATTTACTTGTATTTAAGGAGTAAACACTCCTAAATACAACTTGAATATATAGCCCCGAACTGTCGTGATTCTTAACAATGTAAAACTACCTAATGAAAGTTCTAGTGGCGCTTTAACTTAATTTTGCATAAAAGAGATTCTTCTATACAGACACTAAAGAAAAACCTGGTCAATATAACTTTGAAGAGAAAAATTCAAAACCAGTCTGCTCATCATTCTCGTTTTTTACAAATGTAGCTTCCTGCTCAGCGGTTACTATCCTTGCGTGATGTAATGAAATAAAAAGTAAATTCGTGACCCCAATTTGAACCATCCCGAGCCTTTTCTATGGTGATGTATAAAACGAACTTTCTACTGCGTGTTTAAATAGTCTCGTGCGAATCCCAAAGAAAATTATACGTTTAGAAATATACTTGAGAAACAGAAGAATTTGGTAAGTTACTTGTAATTGTTGTAAACGTTTTTAGTTCTGTTTATATCGAAGTTGTGTTTTTAAGTAAATTATTAGGAAATATATCATAGTTTGATAACAACACCAAAATCTCGTATTATTTTAAGTAACTTTTAATTTACATGCAGCTATGAAACTATTCTTTAATTTACATGCAGCTTTGAAACTATTCTTTGAGATATTTTTTTAATTCTTGCAGTCTCGACGTCTCACGTTAAATCATGAAAGTTGCTCATTTTTCAATAGGTAAAAATATTTATTTTGAAATAGGGTTTCCTATTTTATGCTATTTACAGATGCTAAATATTAAAAACTAACAAAATTACGACAAGCTAAAAAAAATTTTTCTCTACGCTCATATTTATGTCCGTAAAGTATATTATTTCGAGGGTAGTTTTAAGTTCCTAAATAATACACGCTTACTTTACGTATCAGTTCCATTTTGGTTTCACGCTGGTATCTATAGCGTTTAAGTGGTTCTTATACTTTATCGATAGAACGATCTTTTTTTCCTTACACATGTGTAATTAATAATCGCGCTCTTTATGAGTAAATTCTTCTCTGTAACCTAGCCAGCATTCATAACTTCTTGCTATGAAAAAGTACTTAATTACGTGTTATTCGATGTCCGGAATTCAACGGGTTTCTTTGAAGAACAGTAACTGTTGTATTTCAAATATGATATATTTTTTGTTTTTAGGGCTTCTTTTAATTGCTCTTGTTTCCACTGTACCTCTTAAAAGGGTAAGCATTAATATTTGCTCGAAATACTATGACATAATTGATATCCATGGAAATATCTTAATATATGTGTGTTTAACCCGCATGCGTTCCTGACTTCCTGTGTTATAATCGGATTGCGATGAAACTTTGCCGAGTTTTTTGTGCAAGCCCGCGAATGTTTTTCATGTGATATTGTTTAGTTAATCAAAATGTAGTTTTGTTGAGTTAATCAAAATGTGGTTAGATACCCCTATCCATAAATCCGGTAGATATCTGCCTATTCTTCTTTCTCAGTGCGAGTTTAAAAATGATTCTACACTTTTACAAACTCTTATAAGATACGTTTCACAATTTCATTTAGAGCCCGAGCTTTATACTGAATTTCAAAACCGTCCTCGATTTTTCAACTATGAAAGCTGTCACTTTTACCAGTCCCCTTTACGATTGTAATATCCATGGAATCGCTTGTACTGCCTTTCATTATTTAGTGAATCACTGTAAATAACTAGTTAAGTAATAAACTAGCTAATAACTGGATTACATAACCACGTGGAGTAAAAATTTAAATTTTATATAAAAAAAAACATTCAGATATTAAGACAATTTAGTGTTTAGTATCAACATGGAAAGGGAAACCCTTCCCGCTTTCCACTTCCTTAATACACCGCCATATTAAAAAACCTGGCAACGCCGGTTTTCTTTTACTAATAATTAGTAAAAGGGACCGTTCATAAACTTTGTCAAACTCTCAATGGGTTAAAATCTGTGGCATCTCGTTTAGTTTTTTCCATGAGAAATGTAACACTTTTCTGATAGAATGGGGTGCAACATTAATACACAAAACGAAGAAAACTAAATACACTCTAGTAATGTAAATGTGGGTTAATCTATCATGTTCATTCATTTTCCTATAGACGAAACGGCAAGCTTATCTTCTTCCTGCTGGATCAGAACTACTAGTAGCCGGATATAGCACCAACTTCAGATGCCAGGAAAATGGATACTTCGCTGATGTGGATAATAATTGCCAAATATTTCACGTTTGTAACGGTGCTGGCTCATATATTCGACAGTACAGTTTTGTTTGCGGCAACCAAACCATCTTTAGTCAGCTAACCTTGACTTGTGTACACCCAAACGAGGCTATTCCTTGCGGGACATCGGCTTCCTTCAATTATTTAAATTCAAAAATAGGGATGAAAGACTCCGTGTTTCTCGAGCAAAATGACCTAAATCAAGCCAATGAATTGCGGAAGAATCCATCTTTTCCACTCCCGCCTCTCGGACTCACATCTCGTCGCGCTCTAAGTCCCGGTTAATATCTAAATGCAAATTTTGCAAATGAATATGGTGAAAGTAAATTGTAATTTATGGAGTCTAATAGAAGCTTAAAATAGAAAGAAGGAATAATTTCGCTAGGTTGAGTAAGGGGAAAAATAAATGGAGACGGAACTATCTTGCTTCGTGTGTTATTTCCATTATTACACTTATATACTGAATTATTGTTGTGATCTTGTGCTAGATGAAAAAAAATCACATGCAGTAGACCCTGAGGAATTAAAAAATTATTTGGAAAATAATAATTGTATTTTGTTTTAATTATTTCAAGAAATGGTTTCTTAAATGGGGATATGTAAATGAAAAAAATTAGTTTCACTCCATATTCTACGTAGAAAGTACAGGATAAGAAAACCAAAATAATACATTTCCCAGTCGAGACGATTGTCTCCAAAGGCCACACCAATTTTAAACTAACCTATGAAAAACGTGGAATTATGTTTTTTGGCCTTTCATTGCCATCTACCCTCTAAAATTAAACCTTCGTATGTACGAACAGTGAACTGAATATTTAATGGAGCACAGGTTCAGAGACTGTGGCAGCCACAAATTTAAAATACTGGCCGCCATCAATTTATTATTTACATGCATAACAGTAATTTTGCTAAATAATCTAGCCTCTATTTATCCGTTTTTTTTTCAAACACTGAAAGTGGGTGCAATGTAATACCCTAATTTTCTCCGATATCGACATGCTTACGAGTTTTCATAGTTTTATTCTCGTGGAAACCAATCCCTTCGGTCAAGGATTCTGTTTTTATTGTCCTGATTACTCACATCCCCCTAGCAGGGCAGTTAACGATATTTTTACTATGGATATTACTGAATACAATTCTTTAAAATATGAGTATTTGCGGCAGCGCGTTACTCCTGATTCTTAAAAAAATTTACGTACGAAAAATATACATAATATAAAACATACATCAAATACAGTCTGATTATCAAATTCAATTATTTATACACTCATTTTGAATTTTCAATAAACCTCACTAAACGGCTTTTCTTGTTCACCTTTCCTAACGCTATCAGATAGCGTGACGCATTGTCCCTCGATGGCTGTGCAGCGATGTAAGTGGGTGTGATAGGGCAAACTTCAGTTATGAACCTTTGGGCTTTGCTCTCTTAAACTAGTCGGTCTGTTTGAGCAGGCATGGATGTACTAGTCCTATATTTTCGAAACTTAAAAATATCATCAATCATCGCAATGGTGAGTGAGTTTTAGACGAGTATAAACTATGAGTCACAAATATGAAAGTGAAGCTAAAAAGAGAAAAATTGTGCTCCGGGAGATGGAAAATTCTTCCAAAATACCGAAATTAATCTTATTTTTTTTTAACAAAACCGGGTACAACATCATCGGATTCCCATTTAAACCAAAAGGATGATGTATCTCAGGATAAGCCAAGAGAGAGTGATAATCAAAGAGAATCAGAACTCATGAAAAGGCTAGAAAGAATATGTTTTAAGCTTATCGCTACTGTATTGAAGTAACATGTAGATGCTCTTCCTGGAATTTGCGGTAAACTGAGGAAACCTTTAGGGGTACCGAATTTCCGGTTTGCAGGTTCCTCTTTGCTATTTAAAAATGGCGGATCACGGCGAAGAAGATGAGAATGAAAATGTTAACGTGTACATATTTTTTAACTACCATTAGAGATGTGAGTCAGTAATTTACCGTCCATAAATTTACCGGCAATTTACCAAATATCGCGTAAATTACCGTTTTATATCTTTCCGTAATTTTACAATGGTAATTTACGGGTAAATTACCGTGGTAAATTACCAAACATTTTTATTACGCATTTAAAGTTCATTTTACACTTAAATGATCAACTATTTCTGTGTTTACTATTTCTGTGAGCCAAAATGACTCACCAGGCGCTACTCGCTAGTTTTACAACTTACAAATTTTTTCAAGATTGACTAAACTTCATTATTACAATGGACGCTGTTGACCTCGAATAGCTTAGAACCCTTTCCAATAATATTGCAATACATGTTAACAGACTTTAAAAAAAGACAAAAGTCGCATCAAACATTTTTATTGAGATGTTTTTTAGAATAATACTTTTCAGTTACAAGATTAATTCTTATTTTTGACTTGTTATTCAACAAATAAGCTGCTAAAGTTATTTCCTTTTCAAGAAATACAAGAGAATTAAATTAATTTCGAATGAAAATTAGCTAGATATCATTGTACTATTCTTTTGGTTCAATAATCATAAATTATGGATTGAAAATGTTAATTTATGTGTCATATTTAAGTAGTTAAAACGTGTATAAACTCTATTTCTGTAAATCTTTTTATTTATAATACATTTGACAATTGTGAAGAACGCAATTAATATATTTCATTTTGCTAGGCTGCTGGATCTTATTCTTGCTGCGATGTAAAACACTTTCTTCCTGCAGATTTTTGAGTGCAGCAAGAAAGTAATGAAGCCCAGTATTTTTTTAAAGTTAAAATGTTGGACTAAATTAAAAACGAATGAAATAATCTCCATTTCGGGCAAACCAAGTTTGGATAGGTTAATTTTTAGGATGTTGAGTTTGGATATTCTTATTGTATAATTTTAAATTAAGAAGAAAATCCACATCAAAATCTAAGCACTTGAAAGTAGTTATCAAGTACTTACTTACAGGTATGTATATCTATTAATGCTGTGCAAGTTTTACAGTCCACGTAACAACACCAATGAAATTTGCACTTACACCTTTCTTTTACAGTTACTTTGAAAGTGTTGTAGCCGCGTCCACAACACATGAGTTTGCAACCATCGGTAGCTGGCGAGGTTTTGTTGCAATACCGACCCTGAGTACCGGTGGCACCTGTGCTTTCGTTACGCGCACAATAATCTGGTGATTCGACCATGTATATTAAGTCTTCAGCCGTTGGTAAACTAAATTTTGGGTTTCTTATCTGTAGCTTGCCCCTTTTATTAATTTTCACTTCCGTCGCACCATCGTATTTGTCCTTTAAGTAGTCGCCAACTTCGCGAAATGAAACTAGCTGTTGCCAGCATGTCACCAAGGAACACGAACCTGAAACTCCGTGACACTTGCAAGTCACCCTTGTCTTTCTGATTATGGCCTAGAATTAAAAAGAAAATCGTAAGTCAAATACAAAAAAAAACCCCCACAAACCCCGTATTATCATATAGAAATTTAAAATAGCCAAAACTGCAATGGCCTATTAGGAAAAAGGTCATTAAACATACTAGCGATTTTATTTCCTTTTCTTATTTTCATCAACGTAAAAAACATTCATTTCTCAGAAGACATCACAAGAGACATTACCACGTATTCAATACGGTATACGTACTAAATACCCCCAAAGACAAAAGACCCTGGTCATAATCCCGCATTTTTGAAAACGTACAAAATCCCCCTCTCTCAAGACAAAATCTCCCGGATCATTTTCCCCCCCATCCTAGGTAAGAGTACAAAATCCCCCACTCTCTTGACAAAGTCCCAAGTCGCCCTACATAATATCAAAAGTCGTTAAACATACGATATTAATATTATCTAAAACACCTGAGGCTTCGCTTCAGTAGCATTGCGCCGAATCCCAATCGCATTCGACCGAAAAAACCTCACTTTGGCGGATTTACGATTCTCTCCAATGGGACAATCCCAATGCACCGAAAAACCACGGCAGTGCTCCCAGATCCTGGTATGAGAATTGCAAATGTTTTAGCGGGTCTTTAAAATTTACATGATCAGTCGAGTTAATTATTCAATGTACTTTAAAAGATGTTCTGCGCTGAACCTATTAATATTTAAAAGCGCTCGATGCTTTTCCTGACCATGTATTTTAAAACATAATTAAATCCGCGAGTAACATAATCAGTGTAAGTTTGCAAGTTGCAATTTTGTTCGTCGAAATTTAGTGGAAACTAATAAGATCTATAGAGAGTTCGCTAATCCAGGACCGGTAACTTAACACGTTAGTGGATTATAGCGTCATCACGTCACTTGAGCAACAAATGATCCAAAATCTGGTTTACCTTTTACGTACCCCTGAAAAAGGTATTTTAATTGTAAATGTTTTATGTAATTATAACAAAAACAGTTCTTTGAACTGAAAAACCTTTTACGGTCCCCAACTGTTAAAGCCTTAAAGTTACAAATATCAATATAGTTGATTTGAAACTGCATAGCAATCAATTTTCTGTCATTCCCCCTACATGTGATGAATTTCACCTTTACTTCACTATTAGTCATTTAAACACATTCAGAGAATAACAAATGAATTATATTATTCTGTTATAAACCGTTTAACCACTACCACAATGGCGGCTTGCACATTTTGGCGACGAAAAGAAATTGTTCCACGGTTTTCCATTCGGTGAGGACGGCATAGTAATTTTGTGTGTGTGTGGCTTCTTTGCGGTGCTCCTCTGTAATTTTGGCCCCAGGGACTGAAATTTCGAAAGTTATCAAAAACATTTCGATGGACCTTTCGACCCGAAATCACCCCCGTTATGTCAAGAAACACCCCATTCTGATGAGAAGATAAAGTTGCGGAACACAAGGCGCCAGCATTTGGTTAAAGAGCGAACAATTATCACCCGCTCACAGGCGAGAAAGCCAAACAAGTGGAATTTCACAGAGGATAAACAATCATGACATGAGTTGATCGAGACGCAAACGAATCGAACCAAATTTCGGTAAAGGCAAACAAATCAAACTGTGCTATTATCTTTTAAGACGTCGCTGAAGCATTCGACAACATCAGTCATAAACATATTGCAAATACGCTGAACACCCTTCCTATTTCGGAAAGGCAACGCGACATGATATCTGAAAAAGAGGTCCAAATAAAAGCTGACCCTAAGAAATAGGATAAATTAAATTGAATAGAGGGTACCTCAAGATGCTCGACTATCTCTTACGCTCTTAAATATTGATATTGTCTTTATTCTGAAGGAATTAACGGACAAAACGGTAGCCAAATCACATTGCTATTAAGCTAATTGTGGAAAGGCAGAAACCCTTTTTTGGATTGTGGGTAAATCGAAGGAATCGATGGAGGTTCTCGTCATGGATTGAGTTCGACAAAATAGGCCTTACGATCAATTGCGCGAAATGTAAAGCAATTATCATAAGACAGGGAAGCTTAAACCATTCCACAGACGAGATGGGGAGAGCATACCCATCCTTAAACCTGAAGTGAAGTACATGATCATTGACTTTGAACATGAAATAGTTTTGGATAAAGTAAAAGTGATTCAGTCTGTTGGGGACACTTTGGACTGTTTAGTCGCTAGTCCACTGTTGAACCCGAACCAAAATCATAACATCAGGTTCATTAGGGATGCAGTGAAACAAATACTCTGGATCCCAATGTTCAGGAATGGAAGACCATCGGCCTCCACATCGGATCAATGGGAGTTATCGCAAACTTTGTCACGGACTTCGTTCATGGATTCAACCTACGAATTATTATGATCAATGAAATTTCAGCGGGAGTCATTAGAGAATCAATTAGCCAACTAAAATTCCACCTATTTCACGGGCAGTAAAATCGGGTATACCCAATGAACTGTTTAACTTCGAACTTATAAAAATCTACTTCTTTATCTTTGCTGTTTGTTTTATTATTATCAAAAGTGGATGAGGGGAAAGTATGAAAATGACCAAAAGTCGCCAGGCATCAGAGTTTCGCCGTAGTTGGCCGTTGAAACGGCGTAGCTATATTAGGCTTATTCACTCCCTAAAAGTAGGTCTTGTGTTAATGTTCGGTTACGCGGTTACCGTCGTCTGCTATTGTGTATGCTAGAGCTTCCTCGAATGTGTTTGTAGTCTGGACAGAGTTGGTAACTGGAAAGGTTTTAAAATATTTAAAGATATAGCGATTTCCACTGACTGCACTGGAGCACTCTAAGTGCACTCTCGGCGCGTTTTCGTCCGCCACTGGGAACTCGAGTGCAACACTTGCCCAGAATCGCGTTTTCCACTGACCCCAAAAACTGCCCGAGAATTGCTCTTTCGTGCTCTGAAAAATTCGACGGAGCGACGGTGCTCGAGTATGACGTAATAAAATTAAAATGGCGGACCAAGCGGTATCTCATAGAAGACAGGCTCTCGCTTATGCTTATTTATTTCTGGAATCATCTTCTGAAAGTTCTGAAGATGAAGAATACGAGGTTTTATCATTACTTTAAAGATATTACGCCTCATCCTAAAACCAATAATTATATCAGAGACGTTGTCGATCATTACTCAAAAAAGATTTTTTGTAAATTAATTGAAATGTTAAGTTTATTAATTGGTTTCAGCCCATTTGCGTCAAGATATACACACTTTATTACAATTTCGTCTCGGCACGGCGCCAATTTTGATTATTCAGAGCGCGCTCGGACCTCTCGATCGTGTTCCACTGTCGAAACTATTCTCTCCAAAACTCGCTCAGGGCAGTTACGTCATCCTAACCCTGAGAGCACTCTTTGGAGCAGTCAGTGGAAATCGCTATTATAATATGGTTTTAAGTAAGGTTGGTTGTAGAAAAACAGTTATCCCTGATTTCTACAGAGGACTCTTTTCCAGGATTAAGAGAGAATTGGTTCTATATTTATTATTAAAGGCTCGTTTGGTTTATTTTGACAAAGGATTGACATTTTATCTGGATTCTCTTCAAATTATCTCTTTTTAACTTTATCATTGTAGTTACTTATTTCCTGGAAAATGCATAAATGTCCTCTTTACAGTAATGCATTGTATTTCACAATTGTTTTCGCCAATTTTTTATGTTTCTGGTGCATATTGTGATGAGAAATCAAACGACGTTACTATCGCCTCCATTTTGTTTTGTAATCGCTTCAACGCCGAAGGTTAAACCAAGGAGTATAAATGTCTTACTTCTTTCAATCGCGAGTTTGCAAGTCCATCAGTCACTAGTAAACTAAATAGTTATTGTCGAAACTTTGATGTCCGCGCTTTTTAGCACTGTCTCTATGGCCATTTTCATACATTTCCCCTCATCCACTTTTGTTATTATCATATTTTACCTCTCCGGAGAGGTATTACACTGGACGTGTCTGACTGTCTATCACCACGTGTGGACGCTAAAATGTTTTTTTCAGTTAGAATAACTGTTTTTGTTATATGTTCCTTTACACTCGGTTTTCACTGGGCGTTTTTCGTGCGTTTTTCGCAAAATTTTGCGTAAATGTAAAAAAGTGTACCATATTTTTGGCGAAATACGCGTTTTGCCGTCGAAGGCTCTATTTCTATTTTTCGTTATTTCTTCCTTTGCGTTTTTTCTTACGCACTAACCGACCTATCATAGGCTTTCTTGGATTGACGTCATTGAACACATGGGTAAATGTTTTGATTTGTGACGCCATTTTATATTCTACACTCGCTGAGCGTATGTGGTAAGCCTTGGATGGTACTTGCTTGTGATTTAGAAATTATGGAAATTAGAACCACGTGGCTTTGTGATATTTATATGTCGAAATTCAATACGAAATTACTAATAGGAAAAGTTATGAAGTATCCATATCTTTTGGGATAAAAGATAACAGAAGAACTTCAATCGCCGCAATGTTCTCATACTTTGCGGGTTTATTTTTTCGCTTTTCATCCAATGAAAACCGACAGGCGTCAAAAAAAACCACTGCCGCGAATTTTACGTTTTGCGTTATTTTGCGATATTTTTGCGCAACGAAAAACGCCCAGTGAAAACCCAGTGTTCGAAAGTCAGTAAAAAACTTTCTAAGTATTGATTAATATATACAAATATAAATAAAAAAGTATAACAAATGTATTTCTGCTTCTTTAGTTTCGAGAAATGTAATCAAAGTATCACAAATTTATAAATGGCACATTAATATTGAGAAATTTTAAAATTCTTGTACTGTATTAGTTGGCTTAAGCCTTCGGATAGAAAAAAGAGTTATGGGGATTAACAGCCATAGCAAAATTAAAGAAATTATCCTCTTGAACTTCTAGAACTGACAGAGACTTATAGCGCAATCCATACTGAATAAGGGAAGGAGTTATCCATCTAATTTGTTCAAAAATCATACCTGGAGGCAATTATGTTACCTTTGCTAAAACATGAATGCAATTAAAACAAATTAAGTACCAAAGGGACACATTCTTAAATCAGTATATCACTTAATTCTGTAGAAGTCTTATATGGAATAAAATTAGTTGCCACATGCACACTTAATCTGGTTCTTTAAAGCCGTAACAAAAGAAACATTTACCCTGCGTCCGGCTTCGTTGTTATGCAGGTTCATGAGCTTGTGTCCTTGCTCTTTGGAAGCCTTGCGAAAATTTTTTTCCCTCTCTCTTACGTCGATGAAACTTTCGGCAAACTTGTACCCGTATTCTATATTGTCTCCACAACCACCCCAGATCCAGTCTTGCTGCAGTGTTTTAGGACGAGTTGCCTTGCTGCAGCCGCAGTTTGAAAGCAAACCATCTCGACAAGCACGTGCTACTGAATGAACAACTCCAGCTGCTGTGATGGCGTGGGCGAATCCAGCCTCTCTTGTCGCTAAAGGGTTTTAAAATATAAATATAAAAGCTCATAATTAAATCACAAAGAGTTAACCTCAACAAAAACAACACGTTCTTATTTTGAAACATGTCAACAATTATAACGAATTTGGAGTAACTATGTCACTATTCGTAGGGGGTGTCAAATTGAGGTAAAGATTTTTGAAGGAAAAGTGCTCATGCATTAATACCAGTGCTAATACAAACAAAATTGCATTCTCGTAGAAACACGCAAAAATAAATTAGATTTAAATCGTCATCATCATTTAGTTCCTGGTCCAGATGCAGCTTGAACTGGTGATAGTGATGAGCATGGCAAATCTTTAAAACCGTATTATAGCTACAACCAATTTCAGACGCTACAGATGGACTACTTGTACGAGGTTTATCATGAAGTACAAGAACCGCCTCAGTTTATTGCTATTCGTCTCTTTTCCCCACTATTCTATCAGCACGCGATTGACGATCGCGTTGTCTGAACCCGTCGTACGGTTTGTCTAGATCATGGGGAAAATAATCCAACTTGAATACTGACTATCGGGGTACTTGTGCGAGTAGAGATCACCAGGTTTAACGCAAATGGATTTGTTCTTATGAGGCCATATGAAAGCCCGAGTCTAAGAGACTGAGCCAGCTCACAGAGGATGTAAAATGTAGAATAAGACGCGCGGTTGGTGAAAAAATAGCTGCGTCTTTCGCGAGAATCTATATCTATATAAATCAAAGTCCTGACTGACTGACTGATAATCAACGCCCAGCCCAAACCGCTTGCCCTAGAAGGCTGAAAATTTGCAGGAACATTACTCATAAGTAGTAGGCGCGTACTATGAAAGATTTTTCCAATCCGCCGCCATGTTAAAAAAAGGCGCCCAGAAATGTAAAAAATATTCTCTATGCAATTAAGTACTCGCGTTTCAACCGATTTCACAAATATTTAGTACACTGGTTTGGTTTAACCTTAAGACGGGCTGAATGGTCTTTGGCGTTCGATTTTTCGCCATCTTTTAAAATGGCGCCCAGAAATGTAAGAAAATATTCTCTATGCAATAAAGTCCGCGCGTTTCAACCTATTTCACAAATATTTAGTACAATGGTTTCCTTTAACCTATAGACGGGCTGAATGGTATTTTGGGTTCGATTTGTTGCCATCTTTTTAAATGGCGGCCAAAACTTAAAAACCCTTCTTCATGGAATAATGTCCGGGTGAAAAGTAATGAAAAATATCCCGACGGGCTGACGGACTGTGCCGAGTGCCTTCGCTCCTAGGGTGCTACAAAAATATTAGTCATCAGTAAAATCTACACATTCTTTATATCATTTTAGACGGAAGTTCTTATTACACGCGAGCGACGCCGCGGGTAAGGGACCGTCCATAAACTACGTCACACTCTTATGGGGGGAGGCGGTTTGTAAGTTTGTGACGGTCCGTGACGAGGAGGGAGGGAGGGAGGGGTCCTTCGATGTGTGACGTCACATTTGAAATTAATTTTATAACGAAGTCAGTAAGAGGTCGATTGACCCTTTTGTTATAGGAGAAAAAACAGAACGTTTCAAAGTCCACCGTGAGACGACCTCTACAATAATTTAACAAAATTTTTATTCCATCATCGCCTAAATAGTAGAAACTTCTCGTACGTGTAGCCAATTTATACAGCGCATTTAAAATAAAGAGACCCGTTCTCTGTAGAACTAGCTACACGTACGCATAAGGACTGTTAAATGTAGTGTCAGCTTAAACTCTAATGTCACTGTATATTCGCCACTAGCATTAGCGATGAAGAATCGGATCCTCCATCCGATTTAAATGGTTTCGTTTTTTTGCACATTTTTAAAATCTGAACCCCGAGCTCGATTAGCCTAAGGTTTCCAAGTGACAATTAATGTCGAAAACTATTAAGTGTGCCCTTGAACTAAGCTTTTCGGAAATATTTTGGATGGTTATAAAAAAGCACATCCAGACATTAAAGTTCTAAAGCGAAATTAGGGGCAAACGATATTCGTAAAAACTAAAAACGGTAATGAACTTTGACTTTCAAGTCGAGCAAAAAATTTCTGAATGAAAAAGAAGAAAGAATCTCTTTTTAAATTAATCAAATTAAATAGGTAAATTAAGACAAATAATAGTCCGTCGAGGGGGGGGGGTTAAAGAAATGTGACGTGGTTTTCAGGGGAGGGGTCTTGGAAAACGTGACCAAGTGTGATCAGGGGGGGCGGGGGGTCAGAAAATGCAATTTTTTGCGTGACGTAGTTTATGGACGGTCCCTAACGGCTAGTCTCACATAAAGACTCAAAGTGAGTCTTTATGTGGAAGGATTCCATTGAGAACAATTACTTTAGTATTTATCATACAGCACAATAAATACTTGTTTTACAATATAGCAAGCAATTCTTCAACGTTGAGCAATACGCTAAAAATTATGTCGATTACAATAATCTATTAATAACTTGGCTATTTTTCACGTTGGCAACCTTGCAGCATCAAAATATAGGAAAAATTCTATTTACAACGGAATAATACTATCCACGGAAGGTATTGATCACAATTAGTTCAGCTTCCAAGAAGTGAATACACAAAATGATTTTCAGCACCTAAAATCGCTGTCTACTAATAGAAGGCAATAATATTCGGAAAAACATACAGACGATTATAAATAAATCATTTAAAACGGGCATTTTTCCTATTGTTTGAAAGGGAGCGAAAATGGCATCAATATTATAATCTGTTGACCAGAAATACCTGGGAAACTACTGAGGCATTTCTATTCAGCCATCTTTGTTCAGAGTTCCAAAAAAAATGTTCTCATGCTCAGCGCGTAGAATAGTCTGAAATATTCTATGAGAGCGGTAGCTCTCTTAGATAAGACTTCATACTGCTCTTAATGTATAAGGAGGGTTTTTTGTTTGGATGTAGTTTTTTTTGTATTGTACTAATTGGTTCAAAAAAAATCCACTGAACTACAATTCGGACCCTTAATATGTGGTTAAAATTTCAAAGAGATCCATTAATTAGTTTATTTTATAAAAAATAAAGTTGCTAAGGGTGGTTTTCATTTCCATAAAATTAATCACAGATTTTGACGAAAAACTGGAAATTTCCCATAGAAATAACATGGGAAATTTTCCAAAGTTACAAATTTTGTCCATACCCTTACAAAAATAACTATACGTTAGATAGATTTGAAAACGGTCTTAAATGAAAGCCCCATATCCATAGTTGGCGCCTATTTTTTTTCATCAAGAAAAATTAAGTTTAAGTACTGTTTTTCATAGTTTTAATTACATGCTCCGACTTACGTGGTTTACCCTGAAACTATGGAACCTGCGACATTTTAGCATGAGTAATGTAGTGTATGAAGCGAGTTTGGTCGTTTTACCGCGGTTATAGTCAAATTCTTGGAACAAATAGCTAGCTTAATGGACATTTTATCTTTTCTCTGTTTAGGTTAAAGCTATTTAAACTTGATTACCTTGTGGGTGCTTGTAGGTACTTGTGGGTGCTTGTAGGTACTTGTGGGTACTTGTGGGTGCATGTAGGTACTTGTGGGTGCTTGTCGGTACTTGTTGGTGCTTAAGGGTACTTGTGGGTACTTGTAGGTGCTTGTGGGTACTTGTAGGTGCTTGTGGGTACTTGTGGGTGCTTGTAGGTACTTGTGGGTTCTTGTGGGTACTTGTAGGTACTTGTGGGTTCTTGTGGGTACTTGTAGGTACTTGTGGGTTCTTGTGGGTACTTGTAGGTACTTGTGGGTTCTTGTGGGTACTTGTAGGTACTTGTGGGTGCTTGTGGGTGTTTGTAGGTACTTGTGGGTGCTTGTGGGTGTTTGCAGGTACTTGTGGGTGCTTGTAGGTACTTGTGGGTGCTTGTAGGTACTTGTGGGTGCTTGTAGGTACTTGTGGGTGCATTTGGGTACTTGTGGGTGCATGTAGGTACTTGTGGGTGCATGTAGGTACTTGTGGGTGCTTGTAGGTACTTGTGGGTGCTTGTAGGTACTTGTGGGTGCATGTAGGTACTTGTGGGTGCATGTAGGTACTTGTGGGTGCATGTAGGTACTTGTGGGTGCATGTAGGTACTTGTGGGTGCATGTAGGTATTTGTGGGTACTTGTGAGTGCTTGTAGGTACTTGCGAGTGCTTGTAGGTACTTGCAAGTGCTTGTAGGTACTTGTGAGTGCTTGTAGGTACTTGTGAGTGCTTGTGGGTACTTGTGAGTGCTTGTGGGTGCTTGTAGGTACTTGTGGGTGCTTGTGGGTGCTTGTAGGTACTTGTGGGTACTTGTGAGTGCTTGTGGGTACTTGTGGGAGCTTGTAGGTACTTGTGGGTGCTTGTAGGTACTTGTGAGTGCTTGTAGGTACTTGTGGGTGCATGTAGGTACTTGTGGGTTCATGTAGGTACTTGTGGGTACTTGTGAGTGCTTGTAGGTACTTGAAGGTACTTGTGGGTACTTGTGAGTGCTTGTAGGTTCTTGTAGGTACTTGTGGGTACTTGTGAGTGCTTGTAGGTACTTGTAGGTACTTGTGAGTGCTTGTAGGTACTTGTGGGTGCTTGTAGGTACTTGTGGGTGCTTGTAGGTGCTTGTGGCTGTTTTTAGGTGCTTGTGGGTGTTTGTAGGTGCTTGTGGGTGTTTGTAGGTGCTTGTGGGTGTTTGTAGGTGCTTGTGGGTGTTTGTAGGTACTTGTGAGTGCTTGTAGGTACTTGTGAGTGCTTGTAGGTACTCGTAGGTACTTGTGGGTGTTTGTAAGTACTTGTAGGTACTCGTAGATACTTCTGGGTGTTTGTAAGTACTTGTAGGTACTCGTAGGTACTTGTGGGTGCTTGTAGGTACTTGTGGGTTCTTGCCCCGGGTACTTGTGGGTTCATGTAGGTACTTGTGGGTGTTTGTAAGTACTTGTAGGTACTCGTACGTACTTGTGGGTGCTTGTAGGTACTTGTGGGTTCTTGCCCCGAGTACTTGTGGGTGCTTGCTCCGGGTACTTGTGGGTGCTTGCCCCGGGTACTTGAGGGTGCTTGCTCCGGGTACTTGTGGGTGCTTGCCCCGAGTACTTGTAGTTACTTGTGGGTGCTTGTAGGTACTTGTGGGTGCTTGTAGGTACTTCTGGGTACTTGTGGGTGCTTGTAGGTACTTCTGAGTGCTTGTGGGTGCTTGTAGGTTTTGTGGGTGCTTGTAGGTATTGTGGGTATTTGTAGGTATTTGTAGGTACTTCTGGGTACTTGTGGGTGCTTGTAGGTACTTCTGAGTGCTTGTGGGTGCTTGTAGGTTTTGTGGGTGCTTGTAGGTATTGTGGGTATTTGTAGGTATTTGTAGGTACTTGTGGGTGCTTGTAGGTACTTGTGGGTGCTTGTAGGTACTTGTGGGTGCTTGTAGGTACTTGTGGGTGCTTGTAGGTACTTGTGGGTGCATGTAGGTATTTGTGGGTACTTGTGAGTGCTTGTAGGTACTTGCGAGTGCTTGTAGGTACTTGCAAGTGCTTGTAGGTACTTGTGAGTGCTTGTAGGTACTTGTGAGTGCTTGTGGGTACTTGTGAGTGCTTGTGGGTGCTTGTAGGTACTTGTGGGTGCTTGTGGGTGCTTGTAGGTACTTGTGGGTACTTGTGAGTGCTTGTGGGTACTTGTGGGTGCTTGTAGGTACTTGTGGGTGCTTGTAGGTACTTGTGAGTGCTTGTAGGTACTTGTGGGTGCATGTAGGTACTTGTGGGTGTTTGTAGGTGCTTGTGGGTGTTTGTAGGTGCTTGTGGGTGTTTGTAGGTACTTGTGAGTGCTTGTAGGTACTTGTGAGTGCTTGTAGGTACTCGTAGGTACTTGTGGGTGTTTGTAAGTACTTGTAGGTACTCGTAGATACTTCTGGGTGTTTGTAAGTACTTGTAGGTACTCGTAGGTACTTGTGGGTGCTTGTAGGTACTTGTGGGTTCTTGCCCCGGGTACTTGTGGGTTCATGTAGGTACTTGTGGGTGTTTGTAAGTACTTGTAGGTACTCGTACGTACTTGTGGGTGCTTGTAGGTACTTGTGGGTTCTTGCCCCGAGTACTTGTGGGTGCTTGCTCCGGGTACTTGTGGGTGCTTGCCCCGGGTACTTGAGGGTGCTTGCTCCGGGTACTTGTGGGTGCTTGCCCCGAGTACTTGTGGGTGCTTGCTCCGGGTACTTGTGGGTGCTTACCCCGGGTACTTGTGGGGGCTTGCCCCGGGTACTTGTGGGGGCTTACCCCGGGTACTTGTGGGTGCTTGCCCCGAGTACTTGTAGTTACTTGTGGGTGCTTGTAGGTACTTGTGGGTGCTTGTAGGTACTTCTGGGTACTTGTGGGTGCTTGTAGGTACTTCTGAGTGCTTGTGGGTGCTTGTAGGTTTTGTGGGTGCTTGTAGGTATTGTGGGTATTTGTAGGTATTTGTAGGTACTTGTGGGTGCTTGTAGGTACTTGTGGGTGCTTGTAGGTACTTGTGGGTGCTTGTAGGTACTTGTGGGTGCTTGTAGGTACTTGTGGGTGCATGTAGGTATTTGTGGGTACTTGTGAGTGCTTGTAGGTACTTGCGAGTGCTTGTAGGTACTTGCAAGTGCTTGTAGGTACTTGTGAGTGCTTGTAGGTACTTGTGTGTGCTTGTGGGTACTTGTGAGTGCTTGTGGGTGCTTGTAGGTACTTGTGGGTGCTTGTGGGTGCTTGTAGGTACTTGTGGGTACTTGTGAGTGCTTGTGGGTACTTGTGGGTGCTTGTAGGTACTTGTGGGTGCTTGTAGGTACTTGTGAGTGCTTGTAGGTACTTGTGGGTGCATGTAGGTACTTGTGGGTTCATGTAGGTACTTGTGGGTACTTGTGAGTGCTTGTAGGTACTTGAAGGTACTTGTGGGTACTTGTGAGTGCTTGTAGGTTCTTGTAGGTACTTGTGGGTACTTGTGAGTGCTTGTAGGTACTTGTAGGTACTTGTGAGTGCTTGTAGGTACTTGTGGGTGCTTGTAGGTACTTGTGGGTGCTTGTAGGTGCTTGTGGCTGTTTTTAGGTGCTTGTGGGTGTTTGTAGGTGCTTGTGGGTGTTTGTAGGTGCTTGTGGGTGTTTGTAGGTACTTGTGAGTGCTTGTAGGTACTTGTGAGTGCTTGTAGGTACTCGTAGGTACTTGTGGGTGTTTGTAAGTACTTGTAGGTACTCGTAGATACTTCTGGGTGTTTGTAAGTACTTGTAGGTACTCGTAGGTACTTGTGGGTGCTTGTAGGTACTTGTGGGTTCTTGCCCCGGGTACTTGTGGGTTCATGTAGGTACTTGTGGGTGTTTGTAAGTACTTGTAGGTACTCGTACGTACTTGTGGGTGCTTGTAGGTACTTGTGGGTTCTTGCCCCGAGTACTTGTGGGTGCTTGCTCCGGGTACTTGTGGGTGCTTGCCCCGGGTACTTGAGGGTGCTTGCTCCGGGTACTTGTGGGTGCTTGCCCCGAGTACTTGTGGGTGCTTGCTCCGGGTACTTGTGGGTGCTTACCCCGGGTACTTGTGGGGGCTTGCCCCGGGTACTTGTGGGGCCTTACCCCGGGTACTTGTGGGTGCTTGCCCCGAGTACTTGTAGGTACTTGTGGGTGCTTGTAGGTACTTGTGGGTGCTTGTAGGTACTTCTGGGTACTTGTGGGTGCTTGTAGGTACTTCTGAGTGCTTGTGGGTGCTTGTAGGTTTTGTGGGTGCTTGTAGGTATTGTGGGTATTTGAAGGTATTTGTAGGTACTCGTGGGTGCTTGTAGGTACTTGTGGGTGCTTGTAGGTACTTGTGGGTGCTTGTAGGTACCTGTGGGTGCTTGTAGGTACTTGTGGGTGCCTGTAGGTACTTGTGGGTGCTTGTAGGTACTTGTGGGTGCTTGTAGGTACTTGTGGGTACTAGTAGGTACTTGTGGGTGCTTGTAGGTACTTGTGGGTACTTTTGGGTAGATGCTTTGCCCGGGTGCTTGTGGGTAGGTGGAATTTTTAGGGGGGCGCCTCGCGTTTCATTAAATGATTGTAAAAAATGTATTATTCTAATTACAATAAGAATACAAACTTTTAATGATTTACGTTTTATTTTCGAAGTATCATTATAAATAAATGTCTGATTGAGCTAAAGTTATGGTCCCCTTTATATATGTTTCTGCTTAGTGCAGATTTTGAAAATGTAAAACAGTTTCTTAACATTCTTAATTAAAATGAAGACTGAAGGAACAGATATTAATCAAAAATGTCTTGATTGGAATCAAGACCTAAAAAGTATCGATAAGACTGAGGTTATCACTTGTCTGAATGATCAGATATTAATTTTTCTTTTTAATTGAAACTTAAATGCATGCTTAAGAAAAAACAACGTTCCATTACCGTTTTCCGTTGAAATAAATTATTTTACTGGTAATCAATTTCAAAAATTTACTTATCTCGGCTTTTCGACCACAATTCCATTCCCCGAAAACATTTTATCATTACATTAATTACTTTTGGGAGATAACGTGTCAAAATAGCCTATAAAAGAAGAAAAAACTGTAATAGCGGTCTGTATAGCCATGATAACAACCTTTTAAAAGTTGCAAGCACTATATAACCCTTTCGAGACTAACTGGACCTGAGCAAACTATAGCTTAACCTGCTACTAGTACGACCAGAGAGAATTGATGTAATCTGGAGTTGAAATTTCATCATGTGCGACCTGCGGCCCTGAAACTCTCCTATAGTCCCAATGTGTGTAGAACATAATTTTTTCGCTGTTATCTGCCAAAATCAATCTTTCTAGATAGTACCGCCTGCTCACTTGAATTTTTCATGATATAATAAGGTTTGAATGAACAAAATTTTAGATTACTATTTTCACTACTATGTCCCTCTGCTAACTTGAAGCAAACTTTCCTCTCTTTCTGCTGCTCATTACCGGTGCCATTCCCTTGACTTTCTGTTCGTTATAACTACTATCATGAATTTATTTATTTCAAACCAAAATATAAAAAAAATGGATTCTTTTTCCTTTTGTGCTACTTAGAATTTTCAAATGTATATAATGTTGTGCCGTGCCATATCAAATAGTCTCTAACCATTGTTAGAAACTAGAGATAGAAATTGGGCAGTAACACTGATCATGCCCTGAACTATGAGAAAGAACAATACGACGGTTGACTAAAGTACACTTGATATTACATCATTTTGCAAAACCGCGAGTAAAAATCTTACTGTCCCTATTCAATTTGGCGCCATTGGTTTTAGAATAATTAAAATGTTCCACTGCGAAGCGTGCCGGTCACAAATGGGGATGTAACGTCTTTAGGAACCTTTTAAAACGCAAAACCATACACGTACTCTCCCAAAAGTAATTAATGTAATGATAAAATGTTTTCGGGGAATGGAATTGTGGTCGAAAAGCCGAGATAAGTAAATTTTTGAAATTGATTACCAGTAAAATAATTTATTTCAACGGAAAACGGTAATGGAACGTTGTTTTTTCTTAAGCATGCATTTAAGTTTCAATTAAAAAGAAAAATTAATATCTGATCATTCAGACAAGTGATAACCTCAGTCTTATCGATACTTTTTAGGTCTTGATTCCAATCAAGACATTTTTGATTAATTAATTATAGCACTGGGTTCCTACTTCGCATTGACAAGTATACTAAATCTACGTGAACGTATCACCAGTAACTAAGTAGTAGGGTAAGTAGGCAAATATGTATCAGTCGCGTTCCTTGACCTATCCAAAGACATTGATAGTGTCAATCACGGTATTCTTCTACAAATAAAACATTCCAAAGGAAATGATGATAACTCTGTAGAGTGGCACCGTTCGTATCGAAATCAATTGGTTCTTGTGTACCGAAAGGAAGTGTTATTTAATTGATATACTAGAGATAAGTATACTCTTGTATGATGAGAAACCCATAAAGAGGAAGTGATGGATGTTTTATGAATATGCATTAACATACCAGTTGAGAGAACAGATCCGAAAACCGACGAATCTCCGACTGTTGAACAATTCCAGCGTCTCTGCCTGAATTGCCATTGGCATTCGTGTATTCCGAGCCTCGCTCCTCGTCCAACGTGAGGCATATGGTCCTGGTACAAATAACACAGCTTTATTTGACCTCTGGATAAGCCCCGCAATTGAGTACACATTGGTCTGGCTCCCAGTAGATATGATTCGGGATTCTTTAGTACGGTGATTCCTTGAACTCCGAGATTCCTATTTAATGAAAAAAAACTTGATAAGCACCTACAAGAGTATTGAACAACCCTTTATTCGTCTAGTAACTATTTTCTGGAAGAGAAAATAGTGTTAGTTACCTCGTGAATTTTTTTTCTGCCAATAAAATATACTTAATACCAGGAGTTCATAATAACCCCCCTTCGGGGGGGGGGAAGTATGAAACTGGCCATAGAGCTAATGGTAAAAATCGCGAACAACAAGATTCTGTCGTTGCGCATAGAAAGGATTAGCCTGTTTATGGACATACAACCATACAGTATATCTTAGTGGTATCTATGCTCCTTGGTTTTCGTTCCAAAACTTCCGTTGGCTAGGATCTCCGTCGAAAAGAAAAATGGCGATACGGTGGACGTAGAAGCACGTTGCAATTCTTATATTAAAGATACTGGGAATAAATTTGTCCAAACCGTTTTAATTTAACCACGGAATTCTCACTCGCACATATCACAACAACACATCATTGATGGTCGTTTAAATGTTTTGTAGAAAACTAGAAATCCCAACTAAAAGCCAACTTCTTAGCCAAGGCTTAATTTACACCGTTCCGACAGAAGCAGACGGTGAGCAATTTTCACTCCCAATCCCAAAAAGCACAAGATAAAAATAGTGCTAAACCGGAAGTGTATAAGTTAATGCGCGTTGGCGCTAAAAAAACGGGGTAACTATTTCTTTGGGAGTTACGCGGTGTATGAATCCGCTGAGCTTTACGGCGAAACTTTGTTGTTACGGGCTTTTTAACCAGTTTCGTACTTCGGGTTATTATGAACTCCTGTTAATACAAAAACAACAAACATTCTGACCAGTAACAAAGAAACGATTTTTGACAGTATTGAAGTGAAAAAAAATATATATTTAAAAAATTTATTTGTAGTATGCCAATATTCCCCTTTAAAAGTATACTTTCTTCGTCTTATTAATCACTTAAGATTAATCTCAAATAAATGCGTCTACGGGATATTAAACAATTCTGAATTCATTCAGGGATATCTAACAAAGTTCAACTGCTTAGTTCATGCACTCGTCACCGATGGGTCCGAAATTCCCAAAAAAGCGTACGGAATTTCGTGATTTCGCCAAAGATTTCTTCTTGGATTTCGCCAATGATTTCGTGATTTCTTCGTTGATTTCTCGATTTTGCCAATGATTTCGTGATTTCTTCGTTGATTTCGCGATTTCAACAAAGATTTCGGAACTTCATCTTTGATTTCGCGATTTCAACAAAGATTTCGGAACTTCATCTTTGATTTCGTAATTTCGTGATTTCTTCAAAGATCTAAGTGTCGGACCCCTCGCTCGTCACTACCTACAGTTTTTAAGTTGAGGGATTGGTTGGATGGAATTTTGGTTCATTGGGGAGAGCCAAAACAATTACGTTAACCATACCGCTACTATCGAAAAGGGTTTGCAACGTAGTCCCAATCATTATTACACTACTAGCAACAAAGACACATGGCGCCATTTTCAACGGTGGCATCAAATCGAAGGCCAAAATCTATCACTTTCATCTATAAGATATTGGGAACCAGTGTACTTAATATTAGTGAAATCGGTTGAAACGCCCGGACGTCATTGAAAAAAGATGGTTTTTTACATTTCTGGCCACAATTTTTCAAAATGGCCCAGGATTGGTAAAAGCTTTCTTATTGCGTGCTACTACTTTAGCTAATTTTAAACTACTTGGGTAAAGCAATTTGCGCAAGGTTTTAAACAATAACACATTTTTCTTTTTAAATCTTTTCGAATCAACTGGAATTAAGGTAAATTCCGTTTCATCATCGTTAGATAGTTCATTTAATAACAAAAACAACAGTTAAGTTTTCGTTTTCGACTCAATCCACGATATGTAGCAGACGCCATCATGGAAACTATCATCAAACGCAATACAGAGAGAAATAAACGTTCAGTCATGGAAGAAGAAGTGTATGGAAGGGTCCTATAGTGTTAAAGAGAGCGCGCGTTGAAAAATCCTAACTTCCCCCTTTTCATCCCCTCCTTCCCGAGTTTATCACCAACGTTGAAAGCTTCGGCGCAGGCGCCGCCAAAGAACTTGGAACATATAAGCCTCCAAGTTCTTTGGGCCAGTGGCGGCTTAAGTCAAGTGGAGGCCTCAAGCGGTAACCATTTTGGGGCCCCCAAACTCAAGATATTAAAATTAAATAGTAGTTGTAAGAAGGAATTTATATAAGAAGGCCTAAAATAGCGTCCGGTGCGCGCATGGTAGTCGACAATCGCCCCTTAATGGGTGGGGGTGGAAAAGGAGCCGGGCCTTAAAATTTTATCTTATATCGTTTTTTTGGGTCGCCTGAGAGCGCTCCGAGATAGCTTCAAATTTACGTGTTACGTCATCGCTCTAGCTCGGACGACCGAATGTAGTTGCTCCGATTGAAAGACAAAAGTTTTTTCAAAGAGGTTTTGTGACGTCTTCAGGCGCTCCGTCTCTAGACTCGAAGCGGTTGGGATCAATCCGGGAGTTAGCGACTGGGTCATTGTAAGACGCGCCTGTTATAATATTAGTTCCGAAATAATCACGAATACTCTTCTTTAAGTTTAAAAATGAAAATTTTAATGTTTCGTGAGGAAGTACATCCTTCCACTCGCGCTCTTCTTTTTCTTCAACCTTTCTTTCTAGAAAAAAAACTAGCTTCAATACAAAAAAGGGGTATGGAGAGAGTGTGACTCAGAAAATTTTCCAGTCCATAAGAGAGAACGTTTTTCTCTCCCAAAACCCCGCGACCTCCGTGAAGTGGGGTTTTTTGTCCTTTCGACCACCCTACACGTTATTCAGGAGTCTTAATAACCATCTACACTCATATGGTTGCAACAGCGCCGCCGTCTCGGAGCAGCTCGTTTTTACCGCAAAGAAAAACGCTACATGTTTTCCACCATCTATTTCTTTTACCTTTTCGTTAAGCCTTGGTTTGGTTTTTGGAACTCACGAAATCATTGGTGTATTGTCCACTTGATTCGATTTAGAAACAATTACAGAACGAACGATTTTCACATAGAGACACATATTCAAAATCCATCAAGATAAGTTTAAAACCTTTAACTAACTTGTACATGACAATTTAAGGCAACCGTCGTAAAGTTACAGCAAAGAGGAGAGAAAGACGGAGAGAGAATCGGTATAGGCAGCCGTGATCCATGCGTGGTGAAAACGGGGTTAAATATACGGTACACCGCGGCACCTGAGCGCAGCTTTCTCGCTTATATTTAACGTAGGGGATGACAGAGATAAGGCGAGGAGGTCAATCCCCCATGCGCAAAGGATGTGCGTCCTAAAACTAAACGTACCGAAAAATGTTTTTACTACCCCCCTATTTTCCCATTTTTCGGCGGATTTTATAAAGCGCTATTCTATCTCTCTCTCTCCTCTTTGGTTTCGGCACCGCAGGCAGCCTCCATTTTCTGTTTTCGTTCCTCGAGGTTTGCTTTTTCTCTAGTCGGAATCATTCGCGTCCGTATAACCTATCCCCTTTGGGCGCCGCAGTGGCGGGTTTAACGGTAAGCGGACTAAGCGGCCGCTTTGGGGCCCCGGGATGCCATGGGGCCCCGAATTGAGCAGAATTAATTTTCTTCCATTAACAATTTTTTTTTTCAAAGTAAAAAATGGAAGAGACTTATAGTTTTAAAAGGAACTAAATGACGAATATTTTCCCTTTCAGTATTTTACCAAGAAGGGATTTATTTATATAAGAAGACCCAAGTCGAGAGATTTTACGCTTCTGCTCTTACACCGGTGTCAGTGGGCAAGTAAGCCCCACCCCTTTCATGCCCGTCATTGCTCTGCGCTTTCCCATTGGATCCCATGGGGATAGGTTATACGGACGCGAATGATTCCGACTAGAGAAAAAGCAAACCTCGAGGAAAGAAAACAGAAAATGGAGGCTGCCTGCGGTGCCGAAACCAAAGAGGAGAGAGAGAGAGAGATAGAATCGCGCTTTATAAAATCCGCCGAAAAATGGGAAAATAGGGGGGTAGTAAAAACATTTTTCGGTACGTTTAGTTTTAGGACGCACATCCTTTGCGCATGGGGGATTGACCGCCTCGCCTTATCTCTGTCATCCCCTACGTTAAATATGCGCGAGAAAGCTGCGCTCAGGTGCCGCGGTGTACCGTATATTTAACCCCGTTTTCACCACGCATGGATCACGGCTGCCTATACCGATTCTCTCTCCGTCTTTCTCTCCTCTTTGCTGTAACTTTACGACGGTTGCCTTAAATTGTCACGTACAAGTTAGTTAAAGGTTTTGAACTTATCTTGATGGATTTTGAATATGTGTCTCTATGTGAAAATCGTTCGTTCTGTAATTGTTTCTAAATCGAATCGAGTGGACTATACACCAATGATTTCGTGAGTTCCAAAAACCAAACCAAGGCTTAACGAAAAGGTAAAAGAAATAGATGGTGAAAAACATGTAGCGTTTTTCTTTGCGTTAAAAACGAGCTGCTCCGAGACGGCGGCGCTGTTACAACCATAAGAGTGTAGATGGAGTCTAAGACTCGTGGAAAACATGTAGCGTTTTTCTTTGCGGTTAAAACGAGCTGCTCCGAGACGGCGGCGCTGTTGCAACCATATGAGTGTAGATGGATATTAAGACTCCTGAATAACGTGTAGGGTGGTCGAAAGGACAAAAAACCCCACTTTACGGAGGTCGCGGGGTTTTGGGAGAGAAAACGTTCTCTCTTATGGACTGGAAAATTTTCTGAGTCACACTCTCTCCATACCCCTTTTTTGTATTGAAGCTAGTTTTTTTCTAGAAAGAAAGGTTGAAGAAAAAGAAGAGCGCGAGTGGAAGGATGTACACTGTAAAAAAAGTGAGGTTCATCTTTGAATGCTTAGGCGTGCGTAGCCCCGACACTGTGGTGGTACGCTTTAACATTCAAATTTGAATAATTTCTTTGCGTTCAAATTTGAACAGAACTCTATTGTTCAAAATTATACGCTCACGCATTCATATTTGAACGGTGCGTAAGAGGTAAGTATATCTTGTAAATTTAAGCACAAAACCGCTCAAATTTAATTGGAAAATTAAACGTTTAATATTGAATATTTATGCATTCATTACTGAGCAACATCGGAGAGTTTGATCAAGCGTTCATCTTCAATTGCTTACGTTCAAAATTGAGCAGTTCACCATTTAATAATATATGGTGGACAAGCGTTTGATGAAGCATTGAAATTTGAAATATGATTTCAAATTTCATCGCTGAATGCGTTATGGTAAGGCATACTATATTAAATATACTGACAAGTAAGAAATCTAATGCGTTTAAAGCTTGTACATCTTCTGAGGGCTGGTAAATTTGAAACACATCAATCGTTGTGTTAAATAATAATTCAGTTATATGAAGAAAGTCTGCACTTAAGGAAAGTGTTCATTATCAAGTTCTTTCCGATTAAAACGTTGCAATAAATTACATTATCAAACTATTTGAAGGCCTATGTAAACATAAGGTAAAGGTGAAATACGCAATAATCCGTAACATTTCCTTTGATATTATTGTATAATTATGTTTATACAGACAAATATATATTTAATTCACAGTAAATAAACAAGTTATAGTAAATTGTTGAGAAGTTATTGTATTTTTAATGAAAGATTTATTTGTAGTACAAATTTAGAGCAGTGGAATCAAGTAATTTTAGGGCAGAATTAATTTTGTTTTGCACACCTTTTGCGATTGAACAATTTCGTTCACATTTGAATACCCATTAAACGCTTTTTTCTTAGAGTGTTGTTTTAAAGCCAAAAAAATTCCATTTGAACGCCCATAACGCTCTCGTGTGAACGCCCATATCGCTCTCGTTTGAACGCCCATATCGCATTTGTTTGAACGCCCATAATGCACTCGTTTGAATGCCCATATCGCACTCGTTTGAATGCCCATATCGCACTCGTTTGAATGCCCATATCGCATTCGTTTGAACAACCACAATGCACTCGTTTGAAAGCCAAAAAGTCCTTATCTGAACGTTTAAAACGCTCTTGATTTAATACTAATACTAATACTATTTCAATCTTATTAGAACGCCAAAACGACTAAATCTGAACACTTCATTAGCGCAAGGCGGTTATTCAAAATTGAATGGGATAAGGATTCATTTTTGGATGGTAATATATAAGCTGTCAAAAAATTAATGCTAGAGTTAAGTTTTGATCGATATGACGGTAGTTTGTTCAAAAATGAATGCTCATGGTTGGTTTTGAATGCCTAAAACACTCCTTGTTCAAAATTGAATGTCTCTGGTTAAATGTGAACGCGTCAATAGAGGCTTGTTCAAAATTAAACGGCCACTATCATTTTTGAATGCCCAAAGTACGCTTATTTTTTACAGTGTACTTCCTCACGAAACATTAAAATTTTCATTTTTAAACTTAAAGAAGAGTATTCGTGATTATTTCGGAACTAATATTACAACAGGCGCGTTTTACAATGACCCAGTCGCTAACTCCCGGATTGATCCCAACCGCTTCGAGTCTAGAGACGGAGCGCCTGAAGACGTCACAAAACCTCTCTGAAAAAACTTTTGTCTTTCAATCGGAGCAACTACATTCGGTCATCCGAGCTAGAGCGATGACGTAACACGTAAATTTGAAGCTATCTCGGAGCGCTCTCAGGCAACCCAAAAAAACGATATAAGATAAAATTTTAAGTCCCGGCTCCTTTTCCACCCCCCACCCATTAAGGGGGGATTGTCGACTACCATGCGCGCACCGGACGCTATTTTAGGCCTTCTTATATAAATTCCTTCTTACAACTACTATTTAATTTTAATATCTTGAGTTTGGGGGCCCCAAAATGGTTACCGCTTGAGGCCTCCACTTGACTTAAGGCGCCACTGGGGCGCCGCAGTAGTAGAGGCGGATCTAAACAGCGTATCTCTGTCTCTGTACGCGCTTTGGATGAGCCTTAAATGCAGACGCTTTTAACCGTCTTTTCTAGTTTTAAGTTTTAACTCTTTTGACTGTGATGGGTGGAAAGAATTGTTCTTATAAAGGCTGCAAAAATGACAACAGATATAAACATAAAGCTTATATGGAAGGACTATTTATCTTCCATTTCCAAAACCCAAGACTCAGCTAAGTAAATGTAAACGCTGGATTGCGGCATGTTCTAGACCCCAGCTCCTAACACTAGAAAAAATAAACAGCAACAGGTGAGTCCGAATTAATATAAAGTATAAAACTAATATATTTCAATTAAACACATTAATTTTGTAAATAAATTGTTCCTTTCATTTTCTTGGTGGCGCTGGTCCAACTGATACAAATCCTGACCCAATACCATATCATGACTTCTGTTTTGATGACACACATTTATCCTGTAAAACTGACGAACTGGTTATAGAAAGTAATGCCAGTGATTCAAGGTTAAATAGCGAAGAAACATTACAACCATTGAAAAACCTAGTTTGGGTGCCACTGAAACGGTCTTTAGTGTTTTAGAACCCATTTTAAGTGTTAGTGAACGCAGCCTTAATGATCACATTTTGAGAACGGACGAAACTAGCCTAAGCGTCATTGAATCCCGCAGTTCCAGTGTTAATGAAACCTGCAGCCACCATTTTGATGACCCCAGCTTGAATGGTGTCAACGATCACAGCATAAGTCTTGGTGAACTCAGCTTTGTCATTAATAATCCTAATTTAAGCAATGATGAATGTGAAGTTGGAGATTATGCACCGTCTTTGTATGTCTCCCCAATTGCAAACCTTGATGTTTTGCATAAAGAACTTTTGTCATCGGTTATAACCGATGCAACAGATCTATTGAAGAAATTTATTGAAAATTTAGCATTTATCAGAGTGGAAGAACTAAAATGGACTATTTCTCGGAATGAAGACTCAAGCTTGAGCATTTTTAAAATGAACAGCCCACATGTATGTGCTATTGAAATCAAAATCAATTTAAAATTAGAACTTGAGATTTATGTTTATGGAAAACCAATTTCTAAAGATTCTTCAATATTGAGATTAGAAATAATACCCAAGACTATCTCAAAGCTTAGCGATTTAATTAACTTCCTGGATCATATCAATTTATTGACTATTTGTAATGGTACTAGTTTTCATTCAGGGGAAACTAACTATAATGAAAAACTTGGTTTCATAAATATATACACTAGGACCCTCTATTCGAGAAACTGTGGTGGTCTTGTTGAAAATAAAATGAATCAACGCTGTCAGAGTTGCAACTCAAGTACTGAGTAACACTGTTGCAGAGGCAATAAATGAATTAGTAGGTGAAAAAGCATCAGAAACCGTGAATTTTATAAAGATTTTCAATAGATTCTTTGATATGATGAATTCACGAAATATATCTCAAGGAAAATTCACAAGAAATCCTGATATTGAGCCATTCAGAGGCTGTAATGATTGGAGATTTACTGTAAGTTAAAACATAAAATTTATTTCAAGGATATGCATTTATTTAATTATTTATTTGTTTATTTATTAGTGGCTACTGGACTCATTTTTGGGATACTTGCGAGATTGAGAGAAAGAAGCCAATGAAGCTGATGTACCAGAAGAGGGAAAGAATATGATGCAACTAAGCAGGGAAACAATTGAAGGAATTCATACAACAGGTAAAGGCCTTTACAAGAATACAAGTTATCCATTATTGCGTTGTTGAATAATAATGAAAATTTATTTAGTATGCTCGATGGTTGAGGCTGTAAAATTTTTGTTAACCAAAGGAGCTAAGTTTGTCTTAACAGACAAATTTAATCAGGATCCTCTAGAAAGACATTTCGGAAAGCATCGAAGGGCTGTTGACAGTCACGAAAATCCATCTCTATTGGCTTATAGCTACAGCGAAAGAAAATTTTAAATTATGCGTGTTCTTATTAATAAACCGAATAATGGAAATTGTAGCCTTAAGAGAAAAAAGGTTAAACTTGCCTAATAAATTTTTAGTTTCTGATTAAAAATGACAAACTTTGAACTTATTTCAGATCATATTTTATCACAGAATTAGTTTTTGATTAAAAATGACAAACTTTGAACTTATTTCAGATCATATTTTATCACAGAATTAGTTTTTGATTAAAAATGACAAGCTTTTAACTTATTTGAGATCATATTTAAGTAAATTTAGGAATACATTGGGAATTATTTTAAGTTTTCGCTGTTCTCTTTAAGAGTTTTTCTCAACCCGAGAATATCACTTTTTGACTTGCTAAGTTCCCTTTTATAAAAGTCTTTCATGGCCTTGCCTCTACAATTACATAATGTATCAATGACTAGTTTAAAACACTTTTCCTTATTATCGTAGTATTTTTCTCCCCATAAAGCATCCCACCTGTCTGTTACTAGCTTTGATTTCAAGGCATTTAAAACATTTTCCTTTCTTATTTTGTTATCAATCAATATGGATTTTTCAAAAATTGGAGCTACTAATTGACTCATGACTTTGAAAAGCTCAAAAGCTTTTGGTTTCAAAATCAGTAACCCACACCTGGTTAACCGTTCACTCCAACTAGAAAAAGCCATAGATTTATCCCCATCTTTATCAATGCAGTTTTCTAAAAATTGGGTGAAGGGAAATCTTTTTCAAAATATATCCTCCTAAATGGTGCACTACTTTATCCTCTTTGTTCTTTATTTGTTTATCACACAAAGAACTTCTTCCCTCATTTAAAACCTTAGTATCAGGCTGACTAGAGGCTGGCTTTAGCTCAACCCATTTGATTTGAAGTACAACAAAAAATCTTCTTAGCCAATTGTTTACAATCAGGTATTGTTTCTCAATGGGCAATTCTTTGAATCCCGTAACTAAATGAAATGATCTTATAGTCTCATCCTTCAATTCAATCTTTTCACGAAGCTCTTGAGTGTTAATGAGGAATTCATATTTGTCACGTACACGATGCTCGTTTAAAATGGTCAAGATCTTTATAAAATCATTGTTTATCTTTATTTCATCAGGGTTGCTACTAATGAAGGTAATTACATCTTTGACATTGTCCCCAGGATCATCCATTTTGCAAGAATCCATACATTTGGAGGTCCTTCGTACCAACTCCTTCATGTGTGTTAGTAGAAAATTTTCGTTGAAATCTAATAGAAAAAGGTATAAGAAAAGTCCCTCTAAAATTTACTTTGTATTTTATACACCTACCATTCTGATTTGAGTTTTGGACAGAATGCAAATTATACTTCATTTTCGGTAATGTGGCTAGGGCTGGTCTTGACGCTATGACATCATTTGGTTTTAGTAAAGAGAGATCCAGAGGGTTATCTTTTTGCTTGACCAAATTCACTGACTTAACCTATGATGAGTTATTGCATTTAACTACTGCCATTTTATTTTGAAGCGAAAATTAATACTCACATTCAAAACACTAGCACCAGAATCATTAAATTCATCTGGATCAGGAAACCCGTCAGTTGGCCCCAGACCTCCCGGAAAATGTATCGAACATACATAATGTTTACTTTTAATAGAATCCGTAGTTAAATCTGATCTTCCACACGCGATTATCCATTTTTTACATTTTTCATATTTACTTTTTGGTTTCGGAAACGTATATAATGAAATAAAAATTCTTCATAAAGGGGTCATCACTGAACCTGCTATTACTTCTTGTAGCACCGGATTTAGGCAACTGCCCTACCCCCAAATAATAACTATCCTTCCCCTCGAAGAAAACCCGCTTTCTATTTTCGAAGCAGTGAACGAAAATAGAAAAACCCAAAGACCACGCGGATACCTGTGGACACGTGCAAACCCGCTACCCAAGACCCACAAAGGGTTGTTTTTGTAAAATCTTCTCGGGGTGGAAAGAAAAAGAGACCCGAGAAGATGAGATTTGTTTGCAACGAGCAAAGGAGAGGTTGACTCCCTTTAGCTCTATCTCTATAATGTAAACCAATAACTTTTTATTTTATTAAACTTAAGAAAAGTTATGTTATTTTGTACGCGCGATCGCTATACGTCCCCAAACGTTTCACGCACCTAAAGCCGCGCTACAAAATTGGTGGAGGCGCCGGGCAAGCCTTCGGATGATTCAAGTACGAGAGCTGCCGATGAACCCGTAAAACAAAACCCCGATCGACTAGAAGGAAACCGCTAAAGCTGACCACGTTGAGAAAATCAACCGTAAGACGAAAAACCAGAGAACCTGCACCAACCAGTCCCTTCGGAGCTGAAGAACCCTAAACCAGGACTCACAGTGCTTTTCGCCAGGAGAAAACCAAAAATCAACGAGGACCCCATCACGCTTTGCAACCTCACCGACTCCAAGCCGACGACCAGGAACAAAGGACAAATCTAAACTTGCAACAGACCTGACGCTCATCCAGGAATCTCGAAAGCGAACTATATTTGTGTATGAACTTTGTGCCAATTATCCGGACGGATCGAAGAACAATCACCCAAAAAAAAAACCTTAAGTACTGTGGCCGTCTTTTTGATTTCGGCCACTCTTAATTTGTTTGTCCCGGTGTTAATTGGAGTGAGGTTGTTGTTCCGTTTTTTTCTATTGGGAGAGCTATTTCGGCGGACTGAAACACCGCGGATTCGAGTGGTTTCGGCTAACTATGATCGTCGTATTTCGCGAACTAAAAATGATTACGAGTCGTTTTAACAAAAATTTGTCTTTATTTATTCTAAAATTCTAAATGGTAGTTGTTGATTGCGCGGCTTCTAAAAAATGACTGATTTTACAAATCATTTTTCCTTCGTGAGCAAGAGAACGCCCCCTTCTCCGTAGGTATTAAATTGTTTTTTTTTGTTGCCAATTTTTAAATCTTATCAATATACAACTGTTAATGTTCATTTTTTACAGTTTCGTTTTTTAATCGCGAATGACATTTATTTCAGTTTTATTATTACACTTTTTTTAGATTTTTTATTATTATTTTAGGTCTTAATTTTTTATTATAGGCTAAAGCGTTAGGGTTTTTACACTCCCCCCGAAATACAATTTGGTTTATCCAAAGTTTTATTTAAGATAAATTTAATTTAACGCTTTAGAATATTTAATCAGTAATTTCTAGAGGATATAACAATTGTATAGGCCTACGGATAATATTATGATTGGGGGTTCGCACTAAGCAAGACCTAATTTTGTCATCCCTGCCCATTTGGGTTTCAGTTATGTTGTAACCATGAAATTATTTGATTAATTGATTCAGTTTGTAATGATAGAGAACACCACCTTAACTTACCACTATAAATAGCGAGGCCCTGCCGGTAATAAGGGGGAGTCACTCACTAGCTACGGGGCAGAACTATCATGTAACCAAATGACGATGTATAATTATATGACGATAAGGAAATAATAAATGTTATGTTTTAAGTAAAAAACTCGAATTCTCATTTACACAACTCCGCTAATCTAATCAGTTCATAAGCCCCGCGGGGAACCCAACAAGTTATCACACCCATCCTCCATAGGTGTTTAGGTGCTTTCTCATCGTGAATCAATACAACGTCTCCGACTCACAGATATATATACGGGTCTAGATACACTTCCCCTCTGTTAGGCCCTTTAAAAAATGCGGAGGTGAGAACTAGCAGTCGACGCTTTACGGCGGGGGAATTAGATCCAAACGCCATCTATTGAGAGTTTCAAGAAACAAAAAAACGAAAAATTCGAATATGGAAAGCGCGGGAAATTCAAATTAGGCTTAATTTTTCAAATAGCTTTACATATTTTTGATCTCCTTTATACGTGTAATTATGTTCTTAAGTGAAATAAATAGTTTTTATATATCTATGGTTCAAACTGGCGAAAGATAAGAATCTTCAGTTGAAAGGACAGGCACACACAAACTTTCAAAACTGGCTTTATTTCAAGGGCAATAAAAACTACATAACCTTGTTAACTATAGTCTGTCAAACGAAAGAAGAGCCCTGAGAAATTTGTCCAAATTGGTGTCGCCACCATCGACCCCATAGTACTTTATCAACTTGTTTAGTTTTGTCAATAGTCGTCTGTAATATAGTCTGCTATAAACAGATAGGCTTAATCGCAATAGAACCAATAAATTTTGCTATATATATTTAATATGTTTATGTTTCATGATGTTTTACGATAAAAAAGAAAATTAACGACAAGACACCAGTTTTATCTTTGTTGAACAAGCATTGCAATATATCTTAATGACATAAGTTAAAGTACTTGTCCATAAGTCTAAGTAGTTCAGCATCAAAGCGTCTTCAGTCCACGTCTTCATCAGAGTCTTCGCTGTCTTCTTGCATATTAATTATAAGAGGTTCAATTGTGGTTTCGATGATGGAATCTTTTTCCCAATACTCATGCATTATATTCTCGACGTGATTTTTATGAAATAATAAAGCGTCACAAGTCCAGAACCCTGAAGTACGAAATTGACGAGGTTGCTAAAAGTAGAGGTCACATGGTAGTGAGGATTCCACCGTACCATTGCCAGTTTAACCCGATTGAACTAATATAGGCACAAGTGAAGAACGACGTTGCGAAGCAGAATTCTGGTTTCAAACTCTCGACGGTCAAAGATGCAACATTGAGGGCCATTGAACGTGTGACACCAATTGGCGTAAGGCAATAGAGCACGCCGAGAATATAATGCATGAGTATTGGGAAAAAGATCCCATCATCGAAACCACAATTGAACCTCTTAAAAATAATATGCAAGAAGACAGCGAAGACTCTGATGAAAACGTGGACTGAAGACGCTTTGATGCTGAACTACTTATGGACAAATACTTTAACTTATGCCATTAAAATATATTGCAATGCTAGTTCAACAAAGATAAAACTGGTGTCTTGTCGTTAATTTTGTTTTTTATTCTTTAATACTCGATGATCGTACAAAATCATGAAACATAAACATTTTAAATATATATAGCAAAATTTATTGGTTCTATTGCGATTAAGCCTATCTGTTTATGGCAGACTATATTACAGACGACTATTGACAAAACAAAACAAGTTGATAAAGTACTATGGGGTCGATGGTGGCGACACCAATTTGGACAAATTTCTCAGGGCTCTTCTTTCGTTTGACAGACTATAGTCTAATTAATTAAATAAATATAACAAACTAAGATGAAGAAGACTTGATTCACTAGAACAATGATTTTAAGCCTTTGATAAAAAAATCAACTATTTTGGTTTGAAGCAACAGATTTTTATTTACAAAATGATTTACTTACGAACAGAATAAGAGGACCTCCCCTTCAGATTAGGAAATAGTTTTACTTTGAACAAACGTTCGCTTAAATCTCTTTAAATATCAGCTGTTATTGCAAAGCATCAGCACGCCCGCTGGCAAAAGTTATTTATCCAATTTTTTAGCTTTCAAAGTTCAGCGATAGATGGCGCACTAGGTATCTTCCCCCGGGAAAATCGCGTCGACTGCTAGCTGTCATCTCCGTATTTTCCCCGATTCAGTAGGGTATCTAGACCCGTATATATATCTATGCTCCGACTTTTACTGATGTTTCCTTTCGAACCAGCTTACTGTGGTGAGCTGACCTCAATTCTATGAGATACTCATGATTCCAACGAACCCAAAGTCTGTCCATTACTGCTAATCTATGTTTTAAGCGCTTGTTCATATGTTCCCTAGTTTGGGGTTCTTTGGGGTCAAATTTGACCTTTTGTCTTAGTAGTCTTATGATCCTTTTGCCAGTAAGATAAAGAGCAGGAGTGATTGGTTCGGGCTCGTTTGCTTCGGAGAAACTGTAGGTGATCGGTCTTGAATTTATGACCGCTTCGGCCTCCGTAAGCACTGTTTCCAACTCTTGGTGGGATAAAGAGGCTAGTCCTAATGTTTTGCGTAAGATGGTCTTGGTTGAACGGACCATCCTCTCCCAGAATCCGCCCCACCACTCTCCGCGTTCTACTATGAAGTTCCAAGAAATGCCTTTGTTTCCGAAATATTCTCTAACTTCTTGGTTGTCGATATTCTTCCAGAGGGTTTTTAGGTCGCGGTCAGCCTTTCGAAAGGTTTTGGCGTTATCGCTGTAGATGACGCTGGGAAGGCCTCGTCGTGAGACCATACGGCGAAATGCCATCAAGAAATCCGGAGTGCTTAACGAATGTACTAGTTCTAAGTGTATGGACCTGGTTATGGCACAGGTGATAAGGCAAATGTACGCCTTTTCGCTTCCGGTTTTCGTTCTGACCATGAGAGGCCCTGCGAAGTCGAGACCGATAACAGTGAAGGGCGGGACGGAATCTGTTCTAGTTTTCGGTAACGGTGCTGTTACCATTTGCCCAGGCTTGGCGTTGTACTTCTTGCAAACTATGCAGTCCTTCACTATTTTCTTAGCGAGTTGTTTTCCAGCGGGTATCCAGTACCTCCCTCTTAGTTGGGTGAACGTGCTTTGTATGCCGCTATGGGCTACCTCCCAGTGACTTCTTTGAACGAGTAGTTCGGCTAATCTATGTTTCTTGCTAATTATGACGGGATGTCTTTCTTCAAATGAAAGGCACGATTTGCTCAATCGTCCCCCAACACATAGTAGGTTGTCTTCGTTCAAGATCGGTCGTAAACTTGCAATTGTTGACCTCGGGCTTATTTCGTGACCTTTCTTCAACGACGTTATTTCTTCTTGGAAATCTTCAAACTGGACTGACTGGATCCATTTGTTCTCCGCTCGATTAATTTCCTCAGCGTGAAGAGGACCTCTTTTTCTAGTTTTCGTACGCGTGCGGTCGCAAAATCGAAAAATCCAGGCGGTAATTCGAACTATCTTGGTCAGGTTACTGTAATTTTTCAAGTCTATGAGGGTTTGAAGACAGAGGGGTCTTGAGCAATGGAGAGTTAATACTTGAACATTCTTCTTTCTTTCTATCTCGACTTCTTCCAATTTTGGGGTTTCTGTTGGGTCTTTTGGCCAAGCTGATTCTTGCATCTTTAACCATTCGGGTCCGCTAAACCAACAATTCCCAGCAATCAGTTCTTTAACAGAGCTACCTCGTGAGGGAATGTCTGCCGGATTACATATCCCTGGACAATGTGACCATGTTTTTTCATCCGTAAGTTCCTTAATCTCCGCTACTCGGTTTGACACGAACTGCTTCCACCCATCTAATGATCCCTTGATCCAATGTAGCACGATTGTGCTATCCGTCCACATGTGTCTCTTAATGTTTTCTAACCCAAATTCATTTTTGATGTGATTAACTAAGCGTGCACCTAAGAGGCAGGCCATTAGTTCCAGCCTTGGAAGCGTGAGTACTAGTTTAGGTGATTTTTGATCATCTCTTCCCGTTGGTCCTTGTTTTAATGGAGCAACTCTTGCTTTAGAGGTTACTAAAGACACGCCAACTTTGCCCGTGATTGTTGTGAATCTAAAATAAATAACGCAGGCGTATGCAGCTTGACTGGCATCGCAAAAGCAGTGCAAGGTCTTGTCTACGATTTCTTCGTTGAAGTCGCTGAAGTAACATCGACGCAATTCGAATTTTCTAAGCTGGGGCATTTCTTCGTACCATTTGGTGATTTCTATTCTGATTTCCTCAGGTAAAGGTTCATCCCATCCTGACTTCAAGGTCCATAGCTTTTGGAACATAAACTTCGCGCGTAAGGTGTATGGTGATAAAAGTCCCATAGGATCGAAAATTTGGCTTACAGCACTCAGGACACGACGCTTCGTTTTCTCTAAGTTGATCAGAATTTCGCTCAATTTGGTGAGATGAAATTGAACTACGTCTTTATCTGGATCCCATTCTATCCCCAGAACCTTGGTAGCGTTGGAACCGACTTCTCATTCAATCGTGACTGGTTTGGTTGACTGGTCCGGGTCTTCACCCTATAGTGCTCTGAGTTCTCTTGAGTTAGAATTAAATTTTCTCATACACATCCCGGCTTCATCCATAACTACCCTTGTGTTATTGGATAAGTCAAATGCTTCTCTGACATTGTCCCTTCCAGTGACTAAGTCATCCACGTATAGATCCCTTGAAAGCGCTCTGATTTCTGGTTTCGATGCGTCATACTTTTCTAAGTGAACCTTGATCGTCTGTGCCAGTAGATATGGACTGCAAGTTAAGCCAAACGCTACTCTAGTCATGCGTAGTATTCTAAATTCATCTTCGATAATTTGATTGTTGTTATTGATCTTCACCCAAAGAAAACGGACTGAATCTCGATCTTCGGGTGACAATTCTATCTTTAAGAAGGCCTTTTCCAAATCGGCGGTGATGGCTATTTGGTGGTTTCGGAACCTCAATAGGAGAGCCATCAATTCGGCGTTCAAGTTGATTCCGCTTGACAAAGAGTCATTTAGGGACGGTTTTCCTCTTGCGTGGGCTGACGCGTCAAAGACGACTCTGAGTTTTGTGGTCGTACTCGCTTCTCTTCTAACTCCTTGATGAGGTATATAAAATGACCCCGGAGGTGCCGAGTTTTCAACTTCTTCCGCAATCCCTTGCTCAAGTTGATCGTTTATGATTTTCTGATAATCTTCCAAGAAGATGGGATCTTGTTTGAATCTCCTTACGAGTCCTTTAAACCTCTTCACTGCCACTTCAAAATTGTCTGGCAGCAATGACTTGTCGGTGGTCCAAGGCAGATTGACTTGGTATCTCTCGCCATTAAACTTCGTGCTCGCTTTGCAGTCTTCTACTATTGTATTTGGAGCTTGGATTGTGTCAGCCTTTAAATCAATCCCAATGGATTCAAGTTCCCAAAAGGATTTGAGGATTTCGTCTATTTTCTTTTCTTCTACTCCGACGCGAAGTGTCGTTACTTGGCAAGCGTGTACTAACAGTCTTTCCGAGTCTGTGGGACCTTGTAACGACCACCCAAATAGTGTATTTTGTGCTACCAGGGATGACGTTATTCTATGAAATTCGGTGTTGGCGAAGTCCCAATAGTAATCGCTTCCGATCAAAACTAAAATACTTGTACTTCTCTCGTTCGAGTCCTGGGGGTCGTCTGCGAGTTGTTGATTTCTAATCCTCGTGAATTGTTCGATTTCGATTGAATTGACTGTTGTAACCGCTTGACACAAGAAAGGAACTTCTATGGCTATAACTTCTATTCTATGACCTCCGGTTTTGATGTTTTCTAACGTAAGTCTGACCTTCCTTCGCCTGGCTTCAGTAGGATTCTTATTTCCAAAATTGTTTCTCCAACGATTGGAAGTTGCAACCTTCGCGATATATCTTCGTGGATAAATGTGGCGTCACTACCCCCATCGAGAAAGCATCGAACACGTAGTTTTTCTGGATATGATTCGAAATTTGGGTTTTTCGCTATTGCTTGGGCAGTTTGAAGGAGTACATTTGGTTCTATGGTTACAAACGATGAGTTGACTGTTCTTTCAACATTGGTTTCCCCTGTAGGTACTAGTTAATTGGGTTTCTCTCTTCTATTTGCTGGGTTTTTCACGCAAACTACTTGGTTATGTTTCCCCTTGCAGAGCTTGCAGGATTTAAATCTAGATAAGCATTCAGAGCCCGAGTGACCCCTTTTTACGCAATTGTAACACCGGTTAGCTTCTGTGATTTTGTTTCGTTTTTCTTCTAGTGTGAAATTTCTACAGTCTATAGATGCGTGGGTTTCATTGTCGCAGAAGATGCAATGAGTATTTCTTTGTGTTATTTGAGTCGCTAGTGTTTGCGTTGAAGGTCTACGAGGCTTAAATTCGGCGCTTTGGTTGTCGAATTTCGAATTTCTTGATTTTGCATAAGGTTCGAATTTATCTACTCTTTCTCTATTTGTAGATAAGATCGTTCTCTACATTCAATCTCCTTTCGTAGGAAGTTTAGCAATAATTCAGCATTCCAGCTGGAGTCCCTCTCGCGCGTTCTACTATATTCTAAGCGTATGTCTGCCGGTAGGCATTTAAGAATGACAGGGCAAATACAAGTAGCGGGGGAAGCTACGTCTATGTCTAAGGACTTTAAACTACGCAAACTAATATCGCAAGTTTCTAATAACTTTCGCATAGCTTTTAACTCGCGAGAATTTGGTACAGGTTCTACTTCTAAAATTTTCATAATGTGTGAATGTATTATCAAATCCTTTCTACCGAAGCGGTCTGTCAAATCTTTTACCACCTCGTCGTATGCCTCATCTGTCGCGTTTTAGCTAGCTACTGACGCCTTGGCGTCACCTTTTAAATAGGAAAGTAGATAATTCAGTTTTTCTACCTTTGATATATCCGTGTCATGAACGGCGACCTTAAATCTACTCCAGAATGGTTGAAACTCTGTGAATTCACCACTAAATGTTGGCATTTCAAGTTTTGGTAATTTAGTCACTGCACTGTTTCCGCGAGAGTTTGAATTGTTCGTACTGCAACATGAAGTCGAAGAACGCGATGGTGTCCTCTCCGTCAATGGTCTAAGTTGCTTGATTTTTCTATCTAGCTTCTTCTTCATGAGCGTGATTTCGTCTCTATACTTCATTACTCGGTCTATGTCTGCTTCAAGATCGTCTGCGTCAGTGGAGTATCGTCTTACATCCTTGTCTAATTCCTTCAATGAATCCTCTCGCATTTGCAGTAGCTCTAGTTGATCTTCTAAGTCCTCAGCAGTGGCGGTTCCTGTGGCTAGTATGTCAATCACATGACTGATTAATTTGGTTGTGGCCGTTCTAACACCTTTTCTAGTTCCTTTCGCGGCGGCTAAGTTTTCTTCATTATTGTCTAGTCCATTCATGGTATCCTCGAACTGGTCGTCTTCGGAAGGCATCTTCTTCTACTTGATTCACGTATTTCGTTCTAACTAAAGTCGAATCCGAAAGTTACACTACGCGATTAACAGTTCCCGGGTTTCGGCACCAAACTGTGGCCGTCTTTTTGATTTCGGCCACTCTAAATTTGTTTGTCCCGGTGTTAATTGGAGTGAGGTTGTTGTTCCGATTTTTTCTATTGGGAGAGCTGTGCTTCCTTTCGGCCTGATTAACGCACCCTCCACATTTCAAAAGTGCATGGAGCTTATTTTTGAGGCTACCTTAACAATAACCACGGAGTTATACTTCGACGATTTGTTAATTAGGTCTCAGACAGTTCAGTCCCACGTAGAACACGTCGGAAAAGTTTTAGAACGACTGCGAGAAACAGGGTTAACCTGCAAACGTGAAAAATGCAAATTCATGCAATTACAGGTGTTGTACCATGGCTTCAAAGTCAGCGCAAAGGGTATAGAAACGGACGAATCCAAATTAATAGCGATTCAAAATTACCCAAGGCATACCAACATAAAAGAAGTGGGATCATTTCTCGGTATGGTAGGTTGGTATCGCGAATTCATAGAAAATTTCTCCGATTTAGCTTTACCCCTGACTAATTTGACCACGGCAGTGACCTCGACGAAATTGAAATGGACCCCCGAGTGTGAAACCAGTTTTCACTCTCTAAAATCCAAACTCATTGCAACCCCTATTCTTAGTTACCCTAACTATGAACTCCCGTTCTTTCTAAGAACTGACGCGAGCGTCGTAGGGTTAGGCGCGATTCTGTACCAGGTGGACAATAACAATAAAGAAAGGGTTATCTCCTTTGCAAGCAAAAGCTCAAAGACGCGGAAACCCGTTACCACGCCACCGAGCGGGAATTGTTAGCGGTAATTTTGAGCGTAAACAAATATCGTCACTACCTAGATTGCGTTCCCTTCACCCTCATAACGGACAATAGCGCCTTACAATGGCTTTCAAAAATGAAGAACGTGCAGCCAAATTGACACGCTGGGCCGTAGAGCTCCAGGAGTTCAATTTCAAGATAGAACATCGGAAGGGCAAAGACAACGTCGTAGCCGACGCTCTGTCCCGAAGTCCGATTGATTCTGACGATAATGAATTAACCGAGTCCACGCGATTCGAGGAAATTTGTACCCCTACGTTAGGACGCGACCCAGCTACCCCTAACATCGACGCAATCAGTGCAACAGTCACTAAGGACAATGAATTAGATTCCATTAGGGAAATTGGTATCCTAGCTAAAGCCCAAAATCAGGACCCTACTGTAAAGACCCTTAAGGATTACGTTTCGACTGGCAAACTCCCGCCAAATTCAAAAGTCGCGCGTAAAATCAAGCGCAAAGGTCAACACTATTGTGTTACTACAGACGTTCTCTATCGCCTGGTAGAAACTCGCCATTGCAGGCATGAAGCCAATCTTATAAACCCCATCGCGTGGCGCCCAGTAATTCCGGTCTCCTTGAGAACCAGCGTATTACGCGAGCTGCACGACCACCCGACGGCGAGTCATTTTTGTGTCCAAAGGACACTCTGGCGTTTAAAAAGTACGGCTTATTGGGACACGATGGGTACCGACTGTGCGCGTTACATTAGTTCATGTGATGTCTGTCAGAAACTAAAAAGCGACAATCAAAAACCAGCGCGCCTACTCAATACCATTAAGCCTACTGAACCATGGGAAGTAATCTCAGCCGATTTGATGGGACCCTTTCCCTTAAGTCCTCGAAAAAATACCTACCTCCTCGTTGTGGTAGATAATTTTTCAAAATATGTCGAACGCTTTCCCCTCCGAGCTTCAACTTCCGCCGCGATAGCAAAACGCCTCACGGAAGAGGTTTTTCCACGTTACAGCGTGCCTCGCGCACTCATTGTAGACAATGGCTCTAATCTCAATTCGGACTACTTTCTCGAAGTTTGTTACGATTGGGGGGAAAAAGTCCGAAATACCACCACCTACTACGCTCAAGCAAACGCCACGGAACGCGAAAACAGAACAATCAAACCAATGATCGCCTCTTACGTGGAAGGTCACCACGAAAAGTGGGACGAACAGCTCCCTAACCTAGCACTGGCGATGCGCTCCGCGGTTAATTACTCTACGGGGTATAGCCCCTACTTTATTCTCACAGGCCGCGAGATGAAATTGCCTTTACAAAAGGTACTAGCAAAAACGGATTTATGTGAGAAGAACGTTGAAGGTAGCAAATTCACTACCCATCCTCGCATACTTTGTTGAGAAACGTCGTCTGCTTATATTTTGACTCCACCCACAAATCCTGTATATCTCTATTATCGTGGTTAAATATACAAAGAAAGAAAAACTAGATGCTTAAAAAAGAAACATCAATTATTCATATACTTAACTTTAAAACTTAATTCCACTAAATCGGGAGTTATATAGCATTGTTGTCCACTTTGCTTTTTTACCACTGGCGCAATTTCGGAAAAAAATATTTAACCACGAAAATAGAGATAAGAATGACATTTTCGATCTCTAGAAGTCGCTATATACAGAATTTGTGGGTGGAGTCAAAATATAAGCAGACGAAGTTTCTCAATAAAGTATGCGAGGATGGTACCAGAGGCTAAAGCTATGATCCCACGTTCTTAATACATAAATCCGTTATTGGTACTAGCTAGGGTGGGTCAGGTAGATGATAGCTCCACAGCCTCTTATGTCAATAGAATAACGGAGCACAATAAGATTATCCAGGAGAATGTCCTGGCTGCCAGGGAACTGGCTCACGAAAAACAAAAGGCCTATAACGTCAAGTCACATCGTCATGTAGAATACGTCATTGGTCAACAAGTGCTGGTAAAAGCCCACACATTGTCCAACAAAAGCGCTCGTATCACTAAGAAAATGGCACACCGATATCACGGCCCATTCGAAATTGAAAGTAAATTATCGGATGTAAATTACGTCGTAATAAAACGGCGAGGTACCAAAGTCATCCCCAAAGGTACTCACCATGTTCAGAATCTTAAGCCTTACCAGTGTCGTGATTCCCCCTCAGAACCCAGCAAAGCAAAAACTTTGGTTAGGCATAGACGGGACAGCGACACTAGCGATGTAGATTGCATTGCGACCACAAAACCAAAACGAAACACTAAACCTATCTCTCGATATCCGGCTTTGGTTTCAATAACTCACGATCAAAATCTTGCTAAGTTTCCCTAGTATTGTATAAAATTAACTTTTTACCTCTCCGTGTGACGTAGTCCAGGAGAGGTTCTGTAACGGCCGTGTCTGTCTGTCTGTGTGTTTTTTAAGAAAGCGGGCAAGAGGGGTACACTTCACTTTAAACGTCAATATTAGCAAAGTTTGAGAAGATAATAGGTATAACTTTATTTTAAACGATTTAACTATTATTAATGTTAATTATTGAAGATTAAAATAATTATATTTATTTAAATATTAAAGATAAACCTCTCGTGCAAAGAGAGAGATTATCATTACCTCCTATATCTACCAAGGCCCGTGCATGCAATATATTTCCTTCATTGCCTCCTATATCTATCAAGGCCTGAGCATTGTGATATATTTCATTCATTGCCTCCTATATCTTTCAAGGCCCGTGCATTGCGATATATTTTTCAAAACAGCAACAAAAATGGGAAGCTCCTCTCAGAAACATAATAATTTCTTTTCTCTGTATATGAAATGAAAATATGGATAATATTGCGCTCCTTTAATGGTATGAATCCTTGCCTGTCTATTAATATTTTACGTGGGAGTAATACGTTTTTAGCGAAGTCTAGAGAGGATAAACATCGGAAAAAAAATACTGCTTCCACTAATGGGTTGATACTCCTTGTTACTGTTGTATAGAGTAATCATGATAAAAGCTTAAAAAACTACGAGAGGACAGACCTTTTTTATCCTCTTGATTTATTCTTAATAAGAATACAAAACATTTATTTTGTATCAAAAAATATTTTTTGGTGCTAAGATTGCTTTAAAAAAATCCAAACGGTTAGGCATGATGATATTTTTCAAATCTAATGAGATAACGCCCACCTAGTTGAAAATTGCCCTTTTTTATCCGCGGAAGCCATTCTTAATGAGAATTTCGATGCTAGTAGGTTGTCAATTAAACTACCGGTATATTATTGTTGTTGGAAATTGGATATTAAGTCAAATTAAGTGGTTGTGAAGAGCCAGCAAGTTTTTGCCACTTCTTTTTGTGAGTATTTGATTTCTGTATGTAAAATGGAGGAAGATAATGTTGAGAGTAAGGATGAAATGCGGAAGCGCAACGCGCGGGAAAGGATGAGGGCAAAAAGGTCGACGTTTTCATTGGATACTTAAGTTTATATAATCTTCTCGACACGGAGAGGTTATATTATGGTTTTCCCAACTTGTTCCCAATGTTTTGTTCATTTAAGTTATAGTGATTGTTATTAATGAATTAGTAATTTGTTTTGTGTTAATGTAAATTTTTTACCTCTCCGAGTGACGTATGTCACGGAGAGGTTCTAATTTCGACGTGTCTGTCTGTCTGTCTGTTTGTTCCTTTGTTACACCCACGTGACCGCGTTCGCAGTTTGCAAATCGGAGCAAACGTGTATTCAATTTCCGTACCGCATTTACAGTCCCGGAAATTGTATTCGACTTACAGGCTATTACTCCATTGCCTGTTTAACAACTCTGTTCATTTGTCCACCCCACATGGACACCAGTCTGTACTTACTGGCTTCTAAACACCACCACCTTCTATTCTTTGTCCATCCCACATGAAAACCAGTCTGCACACCTGGCTTCTAACACCACCATCATCCTTAAGGTTAAGACATACGCGGCGATCGGCTAGGGTTACGAGAAACGTCTAGCCTTCCATTGACGGGGTCTTCCGCCAAGGTTCACGCATTGCGATGTTCTTATCCATAGCTGCGATTCGACACCCTTATATACTACCATAAGTTTATAAGATATGTTCCATAAGTATGTCACTACCCATACTTCGTAATGTTCGAGGCTTAATGAGAGCTAGTTCAAGAACGACGTGAGAATTGACTACACTCGGTTTTGCAGTCCATCCTCCTCTTTAGTCTGTACTAAGCCTTTGACAGTGCCTCACTAGGCGTCGCTTTACGAGAATCTATGACGTTTCACCTACGTCACTTCATGACAAGCTCTCATTAACGAGTGACACACTTATGGAACATATCTTATAAACTTATGATACTACCTATTTGAGTAAGGCGAAGCAAACGGCGTATGCTTCATTTCAAACGCCAATATTAGTCAAGGCTCTCAAGAATGTTTAATTGTTCTTTATCAAAACGATGTAACGTTCAATAAGGCGAACAAATAACGAAGAAAATATATTATAATAATTATATTTATTATATTTATTTTAGTATTTAAAGTAATCTTGTCTCTCAAAACAAAATTAATACGGAAAGGGTAAAATAGCAGTCTATGTGTTTGTCTGTGTGTGTCCGTCCGTTGTTACACTAGTGCTTCGCGTTAGCAGTTCGCCTTGTGTTGGTGTGGAAAGAAATTCTACAAAACCTTAATATTTGGTTTTCTCATAATGTAAAATTAATATATGGAAATATTTTTCGTAATTTTGACGCCTTTAGTAGTTTTGTAGCTTTAAAGCTCTGTTTCATTTTGATATCCCAGGAATATTTTTTATAATTATTATTTGAAATGGATGTTTATGTATTACTTAAGCTATACTACATCTGTTTATAGCACAATCCTTCCGTTATTGATAACAAGAAGAACGCTACTATGTCGGTCAAATGAACTTTTATGTTGCAATAGGCCTAGTGAACCGAAAAGTAAATGCTTGGGTTTGGTTTTCGTTTCTGTAATGCAGAGACATTAACGGTTCAGAGTGGGCCGAAAGCTAAATACACTTTTAAATAATCAAGCTTAGATTATACAATTGAATAAAGCATCATGGTGAAAATCTAGGCCGCGTTCAGCAGAGCTCAGCGCTGTTAGCAATGTTATACAGAAAGGGATTTTGTTTTTGAATTTTGACGTCACGGTGCTCAGCGCTGAGCCAGCGCGGTCACCAAAGAAAATAGTCGGGTTTTTGGATAATGTGACGTAAAACGCGTAGTTCTCAGCTTGGCGGTAAAAACATGGAGGTATTACAAATAGCTCTTGCTGATTCTGATGGGACTATACCTATTTAATTGGCGTGAAACCAGTTGATCACGCGAGAATTTTAAGAGACATGTTAGTCTTTCTAATTTTAATTATAAAAGTTGTTTTTATCTATCTATTCTACAGGGCCGGTTAAATCAAAATTCACATGCTTTTACCAATTTTCCTATGGAGATTAACATGGGGTTTTTCGTGATATTTAACCACCTCTAACTGAAAAACTAGAGCGAAGTTACTTTTCGGAATACTCTTAATTTAACAATTAAGTATTCAGGGTGTGCGATCGGCTAGTCTAATCAGAAACAATTAAGTCTAAGTATGTTAATTTTAGTTAATTACAGAAGTACTTGTTTCGACCATCGTGATTGGACATAATAATAATGCTAGAGCTCTTCGAAAACTCAAAATAACCAAGTATCTATGGTGTAGTGGTTATCACGTCCGCTTTACACTCGGAAGGCCCCAGGTTCGAGCCCTGGTAGATACATGACTTGACTATCGTTATTGGACACAATAATAAGCTAGATCTCTTCGAAAACTCAGAATAACCAAGTATTCATTGTGTAGTGGTTATCACGTCCGCTTTACACGCGGAAGGTCCCGGGTTCGAGCCCTGGTAGATACATGTTTTGACCATCGTGATTGGACATAATAATAAGCTAGATCTCTTAGGAATCTCAGTATTACCAGGTATGTGTAGTGTAGTGGTTATCTCGTCCGCCTAACACGCGGAAGGTGCAACGTTTGGGCCCTGCTAGATACATGTTTTGACCATCGTAATGGACATAATAATAAGCGGTAAAGAAAACATAATTACTCAAAATTTAATTACATTAAGACTGAAGCGACAGATATTATATAAAAACGTCTTGGTTTGGACCAAGGCCGAAAAAACAAACGATATGTGTGAGGTTTATCAATTGACTGAAATTTCAGATGTTGAAATTTTTTCTAGTTATTTTTATACACTCAATCCTTAATCAATATTTAATTCAATCAACTGATTTTACTGTTAATCGACCTAGTCCCTCTAAATTAATTGAAAAAATTACATATCTACGCTTTTTCAAGAACAATTACATTTTCCGAAAACATTTTATCATAAAATTAATTATTTTGAAGGGATTTCGTGTCGATACTCACTAACTTGTGAGCATCTTGACCGACATAGTTTTAATTGTTGCTGGCTTGACAAATTTTCAAGTTTGCACCAAAAGAAGTTTAAATCTGTTTTAAGTCTGTCGTTTAGAGTGAATGTCGTCTACTTAAGACAAAGCAACAAAGTTTATCCTGTGTGGTAAAGGGTAAAGATCACATAAACAGAAATACTTCTCAGACTTGTTATATTCATTTCCCGCGGAAATAATATGGTTAAAAAAATCATTCATTACTAGTTATGCCAAGAAGGTCACATTTAACTCCGACACCCCCTCCCTTCCTCTATTTTCCCAATATATGGCATTTTATAATCACCAGTGGTTTCAGTGTATGGGTCATCTGAGCCGTCGCAACACACTCAGCCAATATTACCATAGACTGAGTTATGACCAAGAAATTCTTAAGTACGGAAAAGGAAGTTCCAGTGCAACTTTACCATCAAAGAGGCGACAATAGAAATGTAGCATTTCGATATACGAAATTAAATGTATAAATTCGCGCAACACCCTTGTTTGGCATCCACGATCAAATATTTACATTTTCCATTCGAGTTATGCCAAAGTTCGCTTGCTTGTTTTAGACATCCAGTAGAACATTTCAAATATTCAATACTGTATCCTCAACATGATAAATTAATTTCACGATAGAATGTTTTCGGAAAATGTAATTGTTCTTGAAAAAGCGTAGATATGTAATTTTTTAAATTAATTTAGAGGGACTAGGTCGATTAACAGTAAAATCAGTTGATTGAATTAAATATTGATTAAGGATTGAGTGTATAAAAATAACTAGAAAAAATTTCAATATCTGAAACTTCAGTCAATTGATAAACCTCACACATATCGTTTGTTTTTTCGGCCTTGGTCCAAACCAAGACGTTTTTATATAATATAAATATGTTATCATACAATTTTTGTTAAGCCTTGGTTTATTGCACTAGCGTAATTTTTAAAACACCGATGACCGGAGAAAAGCGTTCAGCAAAGCTATGACGACAGAGCTCACCGGTTAACGTTTTCCAAAATCCGCTGTCTTTTTTGGCGAGCTCTGCTGAAGGCAGCGCAGATCAGTGAAAGGTCTGATCGTTATTGGGTTCTAGCTTCGTGTTTTCATGCGTTATATGGTGCGCAATTACTTTCAGTGCGTGTAGCCACAAATAAGATTTGGTGTTATGTAACGTTAACAGTCATGTTGACAAATTAAGAAAATCGTCGAGGTGAAACGAGGATAGTGTTTACACGGCAACCCTGTTGTGATCTGGCTTTGAACATAGAGGGTATACAGTTGAATAGTAGAAAATGGGGCATTTACAAACACGTAAAGGTAATATCCCTCTAAAGTTTTATCTCTTTATTTCCCGTTTTTTTCCCATCGGATGATTTTAATGTGTACAAGTATATCCTTATTGGATGTAAAAAGTTGTCTGATTTACAGTATATTCGCTATGCTTTGTATACTTCTTTAATATTTCATAAAATTAACTTCAGCATTTGTTCATTAAAAAGAAACATTTCCATATATGGGTAATCTTGTCTCAAGAGGTAATATTTTGGTTTTCCCAACTTGTTTATCGTATGCTCTTAAGGCGTACCAAATCCGATTGTACTAATATTCTTATAATGGGTTCCTAAAAATGTATATCGGCACCCTTAGCCGGGGGGGAGATAAAACACCGGATTTAGGCAACTGTCCTACCCCCAAATAATAACTATCCTTCCCCTCGAAGAAAACCCGCTTTCTATTTTCGAAGCAGTGAGCGAAAATAGAAAAACCCAAAGACCACGCGGATACCTGTGGACACCTGCAAATCCGCTACCCAAGACCCACAAAGGGTTGTTTTTGTAAAATCTTCTCGGGGTGGAAAGAATAAGAGACCCGAGAAGATGAGATTTGTTTGGAACCATAGAGACTATAAACCCCAAGGAGTGGAAGGAATGCCTCAACTTGTTGCCCCTTACTCCCGGTTTTTCCTGGTACAAGGCGACTTCCGCTAAGCAAAATTAAACGGGCCGGAAGCTCTCATGTACCAATTTAGGAGCAACATCATTATTTGCGCTTGTAGAGCGGGGGACCTGCCACTCCTTGGGGTTTATAGTCTCTATGTTGGAACGAGCAAAGGAGAGGTTGACTCCCTTTAGCTCTATCTCTATAATGTAAACCAATATCATTTCTGAATTAAACTTTAACTTTTTATTTTATTAAACTTAAGAAAAGTTATGTTATTTTGTACGCGCGATCGCTATACGTCCCCAAACGTTTCACGCACCTAAAGCCGCGCTACATTCTACAGCCCCGATAGCAACACTTTTTGTAATTAACCATCTCTACGTTGTCTACGATCACTTTTTTCTGCTAAGCCTCGGCCTATCGTGTTAGAATTTTAGAAACACAAAAATGTGCGATTCCGGTAGAAGGAGGTGGCTTGCGCGCCAATGTTGCGCAGAGCTGTAATCGTGTTACAGCTAATGCCGAGAGGAGAGGAGAGTTTTCCCATGTGACCCTACATTTCGCGTAGCCGTCTGCCTATTCACCTCACCATTCCATACACTTCTTCTTCCATGGTTCAGTGACGTCTGACGTCACTCTGATGTAGCGCTCGGATAAAATGACATCGGTAGCGGTAACGGCTTTTTCGGATTTCCAGTTACTGAACGTAGTCTCAGTATTTTGTCACTGTCTTATATAATCAAATGGACTATTTTATCACAGGACGCCCCCATAATAGCGGTCACAAGCGTGTTTCCCTAAATAGAGGTATGTCTAAAACGCAGTTTACCCGTTACAATAAACAAGGTAACCTCGATACAGCAGTTTCCTAACGAACAATACAGCTAAGATGTAAAAAGCGGTAGTTGTTTATGATGGTCTTTGTTGGGTTATTTGAACTGAAATAGTACTAGGTCAATAAAGGTTACGGAGGGTTATTTGAATTATGAACCCTAATTTGATTAGGTTAGGTTGTATTTGGTTATTTAAACCCGATTTGATTTAGGTCAGGTTAGGCTAGGTTATTTTATTTGGCTGTACCTTGTATCAGCAGTTCCCGAAATAGCAACTGCGATTCCATACGAAAAGAGGCTTTGTTCAACACCTATTTTACTTCACTTTCCACCGCTGTGCCGCGCAGTATCTTCTCATTGCGCAGAATTCCATTAGACCGAATCCCGCCAATATTTAAAATGAATTTAGCCTTACCGCGGGTTTGGTATTGTGGAATAGTTCTGGGAGAGCTAGGGTTTTTATATCTCACCATGGAAGAAAAAGGGTGTATGGAATGGTCCTATAGGTGTTAAAGAGAGCGCGTTGAAAAATCGTAACTTCCCCCTTTTCATCCCCTCCTTCCCGAGTTTATCACCAACGTTGAAAGCTTCTGCGCAGTAGTAGAGGCGGTAGAGAGCGGATCTAAACAGTGTATCCCTCTCTCTGTACGGTATTAAGGAGGTAGCTTGCTCGCCAATATTGCGCAGAGCAGTAATCGAGTTACAGCTAGTGCCGAGAGGAGAGGAGAGTTTTCCCACGTGACCCTACATTTCGCGTAGCCGTCTGCCTATTCACCTCACCATTCCATTACACCCTTCTTCTTCCATGATCTCACGGACTCCTTACGAACCGACTGAAAAATCCGTAAATAGTGATCTTAAGTTTGTTTTAAAAGGATTTCACGAGGATTAATATTAACAATAAATTTTACTATTTTATAGCACAATTCAACGATGACAATTACAGTTTAAAATCTTTCTCTTTTGGAGCGTCCGCGACAATTCGACAAATATTTCTTAAGTTTAAAATTGACCATTTGGGTCTGAGCTCTAGTTGAAAAGTGATTTAATTTTGGTTTACTATTCGAATCGTAAGGTGTTTTGAGTTTTTTACGATTAACTATAGATAAGGAGCCGCGGGTACAGTTAGACGAAATGACGTAGTCTATAGTCTTACAAAATTTTCATGAGGTTAAAAAGTTATTTCGTTCATACTGTTTTTAAATAGTTCCAATAAAACATAAGTTTTTTACAGATTAACTTGGATTGGTTTTCATAAAATTTGATTAAAGTCTAAAAATATTCAACAGGTATTTACAATTTGTCGAATTAAGCGACCCCAAAAATGCTATGTAGTTTAATTTCTATTAATGTCGTTTTTTAATGAAAGAGTTTTAAATAAATTTTTACTGCCTTAGGATAGGGTAGGGCAGGTAGGTTAGGTTAGGGTAGGTTAGGTTAGGGTAGGTAGGTTAGGGTGTGGTAGATAGGTTAGGGTTGGGTAGGGTAGGGTAGGTTAGGGTAGGTAAGGTTAGATTTGGTTTGGTTAGGAGGACGTCTCTTCCTCTTTGGAGCGGCTGTGTATAATTCAAGTACAGTAAAACGGCTGCCTTAAAGGGATAGAATCAATGTTTTCCGACTAGTACAAGATGAGGGCAGTTTTAGGTAAAAAAATGTGCCTAAAATTATGTGTGCCAAAAAAAATTCGAATTAAAACGTTTAAAATTAAGAAAAGTACGTTAGATATTTTGAAACTCAAACTAACCGCGAAATATCGCCCAACTTGTTTTTCACACAATGACGTTGCAAATGTCTCTTGATTCATTGGTTGTTTGGAAATAGGAGAATGAATGGAGCTCTAGACCACTGTATAGTAGCTTTTCACCGTCACTATCACTGGGGTAGCGGCGCATATTTGAGAGGACCTTTGTAAACACAATTCTGATTTTTCATGTTTATTATCCCTTGTTCTCTTAACTCTCGGTTACGTTGTAGAGTAAGGATGATAGAGATTTGTCAAAATTGTTACAGGTAATGTCCAAAACACCACATTTTTTCGCTATTTTGGCAAAGGCTTAGCTTCCATGTATAATAATGGTATGGCCATATTTTAGCCTAATGGCCCTAATCTAAGCTTTAACATATTTTTAATTGTAATTAAACATTGTAAAACTATTACTTTGAACACCAAAATTACAGTGAAACTATTTACATTCCTTTATAACTTTCAAAGCATCCCCGTATCGAAATGAGTTATATTAATCTTGAAGGAGAGAGTAATGGAGTGGAAACCCCCATACCTTAAGCGTTGCCTTTGTACCCCCAACTACGGCACCATAGTCCTCCCATCTTCCCCAGCAGTTAGGTAGGGTCGTGCCGGACGAAATTGTAAAGGACGCTCCCTCTATCTCAAAATTAGAAGCTAGTTCTCATTCAAAAAAAATGGCGCTACGCGGCAGCACTTAGCAATCGCCTACGGAAGGGTAGGGGCGTGCGCGAGGTACACTGGGAGAGATATGGTGCCGCAGGTCGCCCATCATCATTTCCAATCCATCTGACTCCCTTATCCCTGTATTAATTTGGCGAAAATGCAGAATAGTATGAAAACTACTTTTAGGAGTAAATCTACTGTACCTCCGAGCGAGAGGAAAGTCGCGGGAGTAATTTAGTTATTTCGCTCGTGTTTTTGCAAACGCCTGTAGAGGGGGCAGTGATCGGAGCGGCGCCGAAAACCAATACTTTTAAAAATTAATTAAAAATAGTTAAGTTATTAAAACTATCAATATCTATATATTTTTGAAAACATAATTTTAGGTTCTATCTGATTTTAAAAAAATGAAAGCTTTTCATTAAAAGTCAAAAGATTGATTCTATCCCTTTAAAGTATTTTCATGATGAATATAACATAGAAAAATAAATCAATATTAGCAATTTGTTTTGTTATGTCATATTTTGCTGATTTATTACTATTTTTATCTTATAATCCTTAGTTTTAAAATAATAATTTACAAAATGTTTGGATCTAGTGTTCATTTTCCGTTTCAAGTTAAAATAATTTTTGCTAGCAAAGATGAAATCTTGCCGTTCCCGGGGTTTTATTTATTTAAATTCCATAGGGAAAAAAGCCGAAGAGCGGTTTTTCGGTGCAATGGATTGTCCCATTGAACAGAATCGTAAATCCGCCAAAGTGCGGGTTTTTAGGTGCAATGGGATTGTCCCATTGGACAGAATCGTAAATCCGCCAAAGTGCGGTTTTTTCGGTCGAATGCGATTGAGTTCGGCTGATAGGGGTTCAGCGCAATGCTACAGAAGCGTGGCACGCTGCTCCAAAAGCTCGTTCTCAGTCGTGGCCAAGGTTTTAGAATTTTTTCTCTCTATTCACGCGAACTCCGTTGGGAACGCAAAGAAGCTCATCGTCACAACTTTCATAACTAGAGGCTATGGCAAAATGCCTCTACATAGTTTACAGCCTACTAGAATTCATACCATTTTCACAAGGAGGCCCGGCTTCAGACACAATTAGTGAGTCAGGCCTCCGGGTGTAACACCTGAAGCATGGCCTTGTGTAAACAGCTGAACGAAAAAAAATAGAGTTAAATAACAATAAGCACCTCTTTTGAGCGGCGGCACCCGCTTGAGTGGTGCCTTTCAAGATCCGATAAGCTAATAGCCTGAGTTGTTTTCCCTCAGTAGTACTGGATTTTGTAATTGAAACCAGTTCGGTTCGGTTCATATTATTCTCGATTCTACTTGAAATCCTTGTACTACAAAGTTTTAATTTTAGTATATTTAGTTGTCTGCTACAAGTCCTTGTTGTTATCAACAACGCAGTTAAAGCTTAGCACCTTTTATATTGTTATTGAAGTTGGTAATTATTAGTTTCAAAATAGAGGCTTAGCCTCGGACACACCGGCGTACAGCTCTGCACGTCATACGAGTATATTATAATACTACAAGAAGAGTCGTGACCTGTCTGCTTCATCCAGAAAAAATACTTTAAACTTTCTTTCCTTATGCCTGATCGGAAAACGTTGAAAAACATCTGGCAAGTGGCAACACGCTGTTTTTGACTTTTTGACGGCCGACTAGTCATAGCGTTATTAGTATAAAATAAGTTTGCTCACATATTCTGACCAATTTTGAAGGACCACACTTTTGAGCCTCTCGAGACGGTGTATTACGGTAAAAACTACTGATAGGCGAATATTTTTTTGTCATGTTGGTTATTTTTACCTCTCCGTGTGACGTAGTCCAGGAGAGGTTCTGTAACGGCCGTGTCTGTGTGTCTGTCTGTGTGTCTGTGTGTCTGTCTGTTGTTACACCCACGTGACCGCGTTCGCAGTTTGCGTATCGGAGCAAACGTGTTCGCCATTTCCTAACTGCTTTCACAGTCACGGAAATGGCTCCTCTACTTGAGTTCTCACACCACCATCTTCTGGTCTTTGTCCATCCCACATGGACACCAGTCTGTTCTTACTGGCTTCTAACACCGCCATCTTCTGGTCTTCGTCCATTCCACGTGGACACCAGTCTGTACATACTGGCTTCTAATCACCACCATCTTCTGTTCTTTGTCAATCCCACATTGACACCCGTATGCACTTACACTGCCTACTAACACCACCATCCACTGGTCTTCCGTCTATTCCACATAGACACCAATCTGTATCATTGGCTTCTACTCCATTATCATCGTTTGGTTTTAGGATATACGCGGCGATCAGCTAGGGTTACGAGAAACGTCTAGCCGCTCCCTAAGGTAGGATCGCTACCAAAGGTTTTCGCATTTGCGGTTTTTCCTTACTATTATAATGGAACCCCAAAATTTGAAGAAAGCGGGAAGAGGGGTACCCTTCACTTTAAACGTCAATATTAGCAAAGTTTGAGAAGATAATAGGTATAACTTTATTTTAAACGATTTAACTATTATTAATGTTAATTATTGAAGATTAAAATAATTAAAAATAATTATATTTATTTAAATATTAAAGATAAACCTCTCGTGCAAAGAGAGAGATTATCATTGCCTCCTATATCTACCAAGGCCCGTGCATGCGATATATTTCCTTCATTGCCTCCTATATCTATCAAGGCCCGTGCATTGTGATATATTTCATTCATTGCATAAACATAAGCGAGATTGTTTTGGGAAAAAAATACTGCTTCCACTAATGGGTTTATACTCCTTGTTACTGTTGTATAGAGTAATCATGAGAAAAGCTTTAAAAATTACGAGAGGATAGACCTTTTTTATCCTCATTCAAAAATATTTTTGGTGCCAAGATTGCTTTAAAAAATCCAAACGGTTAGGCATTGGTAAAAAAGACAAATGATATTTTTCAAATCTAATGAGATAACGCCCACCTAGTTGAAAATTGCCGTTTTTTTACCGCGGGAGCCATTCTTAAACTACCGGTATATTATTGTTGTTGGAAATTGGATATTAAGTCAAATTAAGTGGTTGTAAAGAGCCAGCAGGTTTTTGCCACTTCTTTTTGTGAGTATTTGATTTTTAGCCATATCGTAGTATACGATAGGCTCTTAGTTTGACCCGTCGTCGTAGTAGTGGCCGGGGTTGTCGCTTCGTTATCGTCAGATTTTAGCTTAAAAGGAACTTTATATTACCACAACCCACCCATAGGGGTTACTGGGCTCGGTTAGAGATTTAATTATAATTAAAATTTTTTCAGGTCAGACCCGGGAATCGAACCCGGGTCTCTGACGTAGTAGACAAACGTTCTAACCACTAAACCATAGAGACTTGATAGAAACTCCGAGTTTTTTATTATTTATTTTTATCTCTAAAATGTCGGGGTGATATGGGGTGGGGTACCTCTTAATCTGTGGGGTCGGAAACTTTTGAATTTTTATCTGTGGGGTCAGATACTTATGAATTTGTATGTTTGGGGTTTTTATATTTATTTTCTTTTTATGTATGTGCTAATTAAATAGATAACGATTTTTCTACCGCGCTCCTCATGTGTTTCGTTCTCGTTCGGTAGCTATCGTCATCTATGTTATGTTTGACTGGAACGTTTTGGCGGTTAATTCAAATGTGGGTTTAGATAGAGCTAACATAGTGTTAAATGAGCGTTATGCGTTTGATCATTTTAGCATTGCTAAAGGTAATTCGAGGGGATAATCACTAAAATGCGTAATCACTATAACTAAACTTTCTCTTTCAAAAGTTTCTGGGCATAAGCCCTTGTTAGAAATTTATAAGATGCGATAAGTGTGCATCGGCATAAGTCTATGTTGTAAACTCATCGAGGGGATTATCACTAAAAACTATCTGTTCTTCGATTCGCCGGAATAATAGAATTACAGCATAAGTAAATTTATACGGTTATAATTTAATCACTGTTTAGAGTGGGGAATCGAGGGGCTATTCACTCTGATTTTATGCACGGTAAATCATTTAAGCATTGAAAAAGATAGCGCTATTCACTCATTAGGGTAAGGTATAGAGGGGTTATCCACTCATTAGGGTAGGGTATAGAGGGGCTATTCACTCGTACGATATGGCTACTATTACGAGCCCTTGGGCCGTCTTGTTATATGTAAAATGGAGGAAGATAATGTTGAGAGTAAGGATGAAATGCGGAAGCGCAAAGCGCGGGAAAGGATGAGGGCAAAAAGGTCGACGTTTTCATTGGATACTTAAGGTTATATAATCTTCTCGACACGGAGAGGTAATATTTTGGTTTTCCCGACTTGTTATATTTGAATTATTATCATCAGATAACTGTAACTGCACGCCGCGTTTACGATAACCGCTGTATAGGGAAATGCCTTAAAGGGTAAAGTACATTTTAGGGAAACCGCTATTTAGGGGCTTCCTGGCTATTTGAATCTAAATACTAATAGGTCAGTTTACGTTAGGTTATTTGAACCCCAATAGTATTAGGAAAGGTTGGTTTTGGTTATGCGAACGCAAAGAGTATTGGGTCTCAACTTGATAATAACAAGGCGACCCAAGGGCTTGTAATAGTAGCCACATCGTACCGTACTTAACAGGCGACGGCGTACAGAAAAAAATTTCAGTGAATAGCCCCTCGATGCGCTACCTTTAACTGTTGTAAAATTATTACTTAATTTTTTTTACTTCTGTTATACTTATAATAGTGTGACACGAACGGAAAACGTGAGTGAGTACCCCCACGATGCGCATCCTTTAACAGTGGTAAAACGATATACCAGAAAAACAAATTAAAATAACTACTGAAGATGCCCCAACAAAAAATTATAACTCTTAAATCCTTTACTTACGTTATAATTGTAATATCTGAGGCCCCAAGATAGTACCTTCTTTTAAAACTATTCTCGATTTTTGGAGAAATAGACGTAACTTCCAATAATAAACACCGCCTTAAAACCATTCTAAATATAACGTCGGTATATAATTCCTTTTGCTTCTTAAAAATTCCCCTGGATTTCTTTGAATTTTGCAATAGGGGAGCCGCGGAGCGGGACAAAAAGCGTGAAACCCTTATTGTCGACGGGTGACAGGAATTTTAAAGGGAGTACTAAACTGTCCATTTAAATTAAGGCAATACTATAATCCTCTCTCTCTCGCTTTAAATATATCGAGCAAACGTAAAACACAATTCTCAATGTTTAACTTAATAGTACAAATAAATCCAATTCTTAAACTTACTGTTATAATTCCCTTCCTTTTAAAATACACGAACGAAAAATGTCACCCCGCCACAATTCTCTCTTGAGCCCGAGAGCGGCCAATTCAAAACTATGAGCCTGCTCATTTTGAAAGGGTGCTCACTGTTATGAGACCGCGCTCAGCTTGGCTCAGCGCCTCATTCAGTGCCAACAGAAACTAGTATAACCAAGAAGGAATTTACTATAAAACGACCTAAAAGAGCGTCCGATGCTCGCGTGATAGTCGAAATTCCCCCCTCATGGGTGGGGGAGGATGAAAACGGAGGCGAGACATAATCTTACTATGTTTTTCACCATCTATCTCTTTTACCTTTTCGTTAAGCCTTGGTTTGGTTTTTGGAACTCACGAAATCATCAGTATAGTACACTTGATTCGATTTAGAAATAATTATAGAACGAACGATTTTCACGTAGAGACACATATTCAAAATCCATTAAGTTAGGTTCAAAACCTTTAACTTACTTATTAATGGCAATAAAAAACCATTCGCGATCCGCTTCAGCACCGCGAGCAACCTCCGCCTTCCATTTTCTGTTACCTTGCTCGAGATTTCTTTTCTCTAGTCGGAATGCGTCATTCGCGTCTATATGACCTATTTCCACGGGATGCAATGGGAAAGCGCAGAGCAACTTGTCCACTAACACCGGCGCAAGAGTAGACGCGTAAAATCTCGCAACTTATTTCTTCTTATAGTAAATTCCTTCTTGGTATAATTATAACTCATTGGTAGATGAAGTTTTGAAGTTTTTTAAATACAAAAGTAGTGCAAGTCATTTAATAGTAAATATATATTGTAGTTTTCATTTATCGCGAAAAATACCTGCAAAATTGTTCGTTTCAACATCTACACTGCTTGGAAGAAATATTCTCTGGAAATATGATACCAAGCTTGAGCTTACTAAACTGAATGCGCCCGAGCTCGAGGTGAGCCTTAAATTCTATCGATTTTGAGCCCGAGGTGAGCCGCGAAAGATATTAGAGAGAACTGGAGCTCTATCTTAGCCCATAAAATTTATGTAACTGAACCCGAGCTCGAGGTGAGCTCATTTATAATAACTAACTGATCTTGAGCACACACTGAGCTCTAAGGAAACGTTTCAATTTTGAGCTTCAGGTGACCTCGTTGTGAATTTCTATAAGTAACGTGAGCTGAGCTGAGCCCAAGCGATGGTGGACAGGTATGCCTGCAAGCGAGGCAATAGATCAAGCCCGATAGCAGATTTTTTTGAGCTGCAACACATCAAAACTCAGTGTTTAAATAATGTACGATACTATGCTATAAAAAGTATAACTGTGTTCAAGTGATATTTTTCATTATTTAGCTTAAAACGATCAATATAATTTATTTTGAAATTTTCGTAAATTACCATGAACGGTAATTTACGCGGTAAATTACGGCGTAATTTGCAATTTTCCTAAAAAACCCTGGTCAGTAAAGAGAAACATTGTGAGGGAGGAGTTCCAAGCTTTAGTTTTCTTTTTCTTGTTACATTTTTTTCCGTTGAATTAAATACATATCAAGAAACTTCTGGCATACTAGGGAATCGGGATTTAAAATATCGCAATTTTCCGGTTCTTCTTGATTTCAAAAGCTTTAACCTTTGTTTTTATTAGATCTAGATGTTTTGGTCATATTTTTCTAATTTTTCAATGCGATTGCAATATTTTTAAATGGAATGCATGACGTCGCTTTGAATGGACAAAATTTTAGAACCTCAATTCAAAATATGACTACCACGAATTTAAAGACGATAATTTATAATCTGGTATCGAATCTTCTCAGTCAGTATCGTATCCGAGTTCAAATCCCAACTCCGACCGGAAAAAATTCGAACTATAAGCCTCATGCTCGATGTGCCTAAAAATTACCCCTATAGGTCTATTTCGCTATAAATCAAATTACTTACTTAAATTCAATGCTTATTTACAATAAAAAAAGACCTGTGCAATACGTTTTCTTCTAGGTTATTATTGTTATTCTTTGAGATTGATTTTGGTATAAATTTAAGTCTTTAGATTTAGACTAGATTGAGTCTCTTTACAATTGAACCTTGATTTAGACAAGATTAAGTCAAGATAATGGAGTCTGCTCTGTTTTATACTGTAATAAGTCTTTAAAATTGAAATTTCTTATAGTCTTGATTAACACTTTATAACTGAGCATTGTTTCACGCTAGAGTGCATCCGTATAGGTGGAATTTGATTTGGACTAAATTAAGTTTTTAACATGGAGAACGGTTTAAGATTTTATTTAGTGCGTACGATACTCAACTGATTGGCTATCGTTCAGCTTTCTCTTAGATACGATGGGCAGAATTGCCATGTTTTAATTGATACTAAGGAGATATCGAAATAGCAGTAACGATGAAAGCGCATTTGCACTAAAGAACACGACATCATTGTTAGCACTGTATATTTAAGTGAGAGTCTGTTCCTCTATTAACACACCTACCATGATTTCAGTAATTTAGATCACCTACACAGACAATTTCCTGGTTTAACTAGCACTAATTTTACCTATCAGGCCACAACCGTGATGTATCTAAATTATAGCATAATGCAAAGCCCACAGGGAAATACGAAAAACAGTGGAAAAAAAGGTCAGAAGCTACTTGGAAAGTTGGGGCGGCGGTCCAAGGCCTCATGGGAATTTTGACCAAGGCTTAACAAAATCGATTAACGGAAATAATTTGATAAATTCTACATTTAAAGTGTTTTATATTAAGTTGAAACGAAAAATAGGAAAATGACTCCCAATTACCCACCTCTTTCTTCTAAAAGTAAATAAATGAGGTTTGAACCGAGCTTATCGACTATGGCTAACAGAGCGTTGTTTCAAGCTTATTTCCCTTCAATGGGCCATTTCAACCACAAGGAATCGACTAAACTCGCTCCAATTATAATGTGACAACTAAACGATAACAAAGGCCAGTTTGCATTGCGCTGACATTTTTTAGTAGAACATTGGAATGATTGGATCCATGGTAAAATATGGCAGATCGAGGTATGTCGTAAAAGTTATCAAAATAAATACTTTATAATTGGTGGTGAAAATCGCTAATCGCCAAGATAAATATTGTACCTTATATTTATACCTGTTTTGAAATCTAAAAACCGTAGAGTTATTTCGTATCGCCGGTAATAAAATGTTTATTTCTAGAAGCATTTTCCATGATATTTCTTCATAACACTGACTAATTTTATACTAATGAAAAGTTGACAACTATGTTAAGTAACTTCTCTTTATAAAATAAATTATTGGCAGGATCTTTTTGAATTTAAAAGGACACATTTGGAGCCCTGATTTTAGTTCAGTGGAAATTTTTTAAAACCGTTTAATGCATTGCATGAAAAGATACATCCAATTAAACAAACCATCATTATACATTGAAACAGGTATAAAGTCTTATCTAAACGAGTTACGCAAGTCCTTTTTAATTAAGAGGGGTTTAATTTTTGTTGATTCGTGTTCCGGATGTCACTAATCAAAGTTTAATTTTGCTTTTAATCAGATAAATGTTTGAGGTTCACAGCGGTGGTGTCTGTCAATGGATTTGTTAACCCACCACCTGTAAACATGTGGTAGTCATACCGCTGACAAATCTCTGATTCTCTCAAAATGTCTCTCAGACGCGCTACTCACTTCCGACTGTCTGATAGTTTCCAGAGATCAGAAGTCATTCAAGATATCTTTTGCTTGGAGTACTGAATAATATAATCGAGTTTTGGTGGTATCAACGTGCATTCCCGTCACGTTACGACTTTCCGTAGACGCAAACCCAAATTTCGAAGCTAAGTTGTATAATATATATTTATATATATAATATAATTAAAATGTTTTGCGAGGTACAAAACATGAAAAATAATGGAAAAGGAAAAATTTAAGACCGAGATTGAACGAAATCGGCCAAACAAGCGGACTTATTTTTTCGGGGTTTGAAATGCATATGTGAGCACAATTTTTTTTTTCTCGGTTCGGAAATCTTAGCCTACAGATAACTGTAGACACTGTTTTTAACCATATCGTATATAAATACGATGGGCTATTAGTTTCACGTAGTGTGTAGAAGAAGAGGATGACGATGGTGTTGATGATATATTTTTTTTTTTCAATGTTCTTTGCTGGAAAAGGTTTTTGATCAACGATTTTAGATTCATAATTTATTCTCATCTCCACCACCACCACCACCACCACCGGTAATCAAATCGGGTTCTTCGGATAGCCAGCCTGATACTATACAGCCTCGCCTGCAATTGCTTGTTTATTGAGAGTCGCTTATTTAAAAAGCCCGCCTCCAAGAGAGAACGAAAGGAGCGGTCCAGGCTTGATAAGTGAGGATTCTATAGACGCACGCTTTGGCAATTTTGTCCATAGATCTATTGGTTTCTTTTTAACTACAATGTATCGCTGTAACTAATGGTTTTACACGAGTGGTAGTAGCAATAATTAAACAAATTACTGAAATGAAGAAGTAGGTCGTTGGCGACATGTGATTCACGTTGCCTTGCACCCATTTGAAAAAATATTATTAATTAGATAATATGTTGTATTATTTAATCGAACTCTATTAAAAGAAAATAATTATATTACTATAGCGATATTAATTATTTTACTTTAAACGAGTATAGCCATTTAATTGTAATTTAACTCCTAATAAAACAACATAACTTGATGATTCTTAATCAAACCACTTAATCCGGACATCACCGCTAACCCCAGATTGTCCTACAATGTGCCACGTCAACTAAATTGAAAATTCGATAAAAGAAGTAGCTTTATTTAAAATGGAAAATCTTGGGTCACCTGCAAACCAACCACTCAGTCACAAGGGATCTTATGATTAAATATGCTGATTTAAACAGTAAAGGCGATAAGCGTGAAAGCGAAAAGAAGCTAATAGGAAAAAATAAATTTTCGCGAAAGTAAAAACCGGAAGTGAGATTAAAATTCCTCACTTCCAAAATGGATGCTTGAATCCGGTATCTATTTTTTATTCTATTGGATAGAATATCGATCCATAGAGGATTGTAACAAATGATATTGGTCTGGGCGTGGATTACTAAGCTCTCCGTCTACCTAATCCAAACAGAGCAAAATTGAATATAAGTAACTCACTGCTGGTGGAGTCCAACTTCATTCCATGGTGTTCCCTTTGATGGAATTAACAAAATTCCCTCAACGTATATAGTTCCTAAATGTATGGGGATATGTATATATAAGGATTTATTTTTCAGTTGAAGAATTGTAAATATACTATCCTAGAAATATTATATATATTAAAATTTTGGTTCATTTGTTAATAGTAGGTGGGTCTTTAAAATCTCATTAACTGGAGTGAAGCAGTCTAACCTTTCCATTGTCCAAAACTATAACTTGCCTTTATTTTTATTTCAGCTTCTTTTGGAAACTTTTTCGGGGATGTTTTTTACTAAAACCATGGTGTACTGCATCTTCATTTGTATTAGAACTGAGATGTGTCGTTTTTAGTCCGCGATTTTCTACAATGGCTATTTTCTAACCCCTCCATGCTGCTCTACTTCATGATGAATAAATAGGCTTTCCGTTTAGAAATATAAAATAAATTCCATGTGGCATAATACTCTTGGAGAAAATTCCATTGGAGGCAAGGAGGACTTAAATGCACTTATGACTACTTCAAAACATCCTCAGTGGTATTTAGGACAGAGTCCTGCCGGGCCACTCCGCGGATTTCGTTAAGTCTCCGGACTTAAATTTAACAACGCGCCGGTTACCTAAGAAACAGAAATTATTGCATTTTGACTGTTGTTAGCCACATCGTATGATGAACATCTACGATGTGGGTCTTAGTTTCACCTGCCCTGTTGTTGGCGGTGTCATTAGTGGCGTCGTGAAAGAGAACCGGTTTGGCAGTATATAGTTTTTCATTGGTCATTGAAGGGAGAGTGAATGGGAGAGAATTGAGGTGAGGTTATGTTTTCCTTTAAAATGGAAGGGGATTATAATGGTATGTTTAAGCATAGCATCTAATTGTACGAGTAAGGTTAAGCATTGTGAATTATGTTTTACGTTTGCTCGGTATATTTAAAGCGAGAGCGAGAGGATTATGTTATTGCCTTAATTTAAATGGGAGTTTTCCTACTCCCTTTAAAATTTCTGTCGCCCGTCGACAAAAAGGATTTCACGCTTTCAATTCCTCTCCCCTATTTCAATATTCAAAGTAATAGAGGGGAATTTTAAAAGCAAAAGCAAGTGTATTTATTAGAATGGCCTTAACTTAAGACCAATAATAAACACCGCCTTAAGACTCTTAAGGCGGTGTTTATTGTTGGAAGTTACGTCTATTTCTCCAGTAATCGAGAAAAATTGTAATTGCTAAGGAAAATATGTACTACCTTGTGGCCCCGGGATACTACAATTAAAACGCAAGTAAATTTATTGAAGTGATGAATACGGCCAATCATTCGGTAATATCCTATTGGATAGAATCCCGTTGGATCGAATTCAAATTTCTAAAATTATAGCCAAATTTAAAACAATTTATAGCCCAAAGAGCGGTTTTCTACTGAATGGGAATATTTAAATGGAAGAGCTTTCGACTGAATGGGATGGGTTTACACATATAAAATCATAGCGTTTTCCTTGAGTTGCCGGGCTCCAGTAGCGCAATGGATAAAGTGATTTGGATGATCGAAGAAGTTAAGCAGCATCGAGCGCCGTCAGTACTTGGGAGGGAGATCTCTTAATGGTAAGGTTAGATTACGTTAGGTATGGTTAGGTTAGGGTTAGACAATTTCCAAAAATGGAAGTTATTTACTGAAATTTATTGAAGAATGTTATTGGTGAACACATATTATTTGCTGCAGTATCAAGAAGTTTAATAAGAAAATCAATTTTATTTTTAGGTTAGGTTAGGTTAGGTTAGGTTAGGTTAGGTTTGGTCAGGTTAGGTTAGGTTAGGTTAGGTTAGGTAAGGTTAGTTTAGGTTAGGTTTGGTTGGGTTTGGTTGGGTTTGGTTAGGTTAGGTTTGGTTAGGTTTGGTTAGGTTTGGTTAGGTTTGGTTAGGTTTGGTTAGGTTAGGTTAGGTCAGGTTAGTTTAGGTTAGGTTAGGTTTGGTTAGGTTAGGTTAGGTTAGGTTAGGTTAGGTTAGGTTAGGTTTGGTTTGGTTAGGTTAGGTTAGGTTAGGTTAGGTTAGGTTAGGTTAGGTTTGGTTAGGTTTGGTTAGGTTAGGTTAGGTTTGGTTAGGTTAGGTTAGGTTGGGTTAGGTTTGGTTAGGTTTGGTTAGGTTAGGTTAGGTTAGGTTAGGTTTGGTTAGGTTAGGTTAGTAATATTTTATAAATCATTTAACAATGTTACGCCTTTTCCAAAATATTGAAATTTAGCTTCATTGACTTCTCAAATAATATGCCTTTTCCAAAACACTACTGTTATGTTAGGTTAGGTTTGGTTTGGTTTGGTTTGGTTAGGTTAGGTTAGGTTAGTAATATTTTATAATACATTTAACAATGTTACGCCTTTTCCAAAATATTTATGTTTAGCTTCATTGACTTCTCAAATAATATGCCTTTTCCAAAACATTACTTTTATGTTAGGTTAGGTTTGGTTAAATTAGGTTAGTAATAATTTATAAATCATTTAACAATGTTACGCCTTTTCCAAAATATTGAAATTTAGCTTCATTGACTTCTCCAAAAATATGCCTTTTCCAAAACATTACTGTTATATTAGGTTACGTTTGGTTTAGTATTTTCTGCAATAACAAGAAGTTTAATAGGAAAATCAATAGAAAAATAGGATTGAAAGGAAAATTCATGATTGGAAAACCGCCCAAATTGCGGTATTCGGTCTAATGGGATTCGGTCGAACGAGACATTCGATCCAATGGGATTCGACCCAATGGTAGACAATCAATCATTCTACCACTGTGTAACGAATTTCTTGAAGTAACGATTACTGGTAATAATTTTTGAACTGTTTAGGGAATTTTAAAAGCCAAAGCAAGTATGTTACGCGTTCAAGCGCATCGAGAGGCTAATCACTCATTGGGGTAGTATTTAAGCACTGTAAATGATAGCGGAGCACTGTAAATGATAGCGCATCGAAAAACTAATCACTCTGATTTTCTGGACTTCTATTAAGGGTTAGGAACTCATTGGGGTAGCATTTTAGCACTGTAAATGATAGCGCATCGAGAGGTCAATCACTCTGATTTTCTGGGCTTCTATTAAGGGTTAGGATGCGTTACGACTAATCGATTTAGTGCAGCTAAAGGCTGCACATTGTGGGCCTACTCACTCAAGTTATTATAATTATCGTAGTAAGGATTACGGGTAATCATTTTAGCACTGTTATGGTAGCGCATCGTGGGGCTATTCACTTAAATTTTCTGTACGCCTGTTTAGTACGGAACGATGTGGCTACTATTACGAGCCCAGCCCTTGGGTCGTCTTGTTTTAACAGTCATGATGACTACTGTGGTTTGGCCGTTAATTATAACGGCAAGTTAACCTGATCGAGGAAAACTCTAAATTGACTGTTTTATCGTTGCCTACGTTAATTAAGGCCTGTGCGCGGCATCGATTTCTATTTTCGTTTGGCAATTTAAGTTGCGTTTCGGTCCAGCTATCAATGAAATCTCGCGGAAAAATAGGGAGAAAATAAGAATTCGCGTTTCTTAAGAGTCATCCCCTTTGAAACTACCGCGCATGCGCCTTGTTTAACGTAGGCAACGGTTATATTTACGGCAAAAGTTGTTACATTCGTATGGCTGTAAATTTTACAATGTTCTTTCAGCTTGGTTAAGGTAATTTCTTATAGTGTAGAACTTCGTCTCAATATAATTAAATGCGTAATTTCCTTTAATATAGTTTTGAGCACAACCTATTGCATAGCCGGCAGGCATTTATCAATAATTTACATTTTCAATATTGAGAAAAAATATTAGAAGCCAAACACTAAGTGTGTCTCAAATCCCAAACATTTCTAAAGGGATTCCCTACACCTATTATGGATATATTCGTCGACTTGTATACTCGTGTACTCTCGAGTAGCTCGACAGAAAATTCTGTTCGTGATCTCCGTACGCAAAACCATTGACAGAGTGACAGTAATTACCTGTTGTTGACCTTTCAATGTATGAAGCCAAGCGCAGAAAAAGCTTTTACCTCATCGTTGAAATAAGATGGTTTAGATATATTAAGGGTTTTTTCACCGCCTCGCCAAGATGTGGCACCCTACCAGCTAGATGCAATTTCTTTAATCATTCATTTCTCATGAAAGGACTTATTTTTCCACTGGTCAAAAGTTTTGATGTAGGAAATTTCGATTACTTACAAGAAAAAATTTGACTTTACGATTAAAATACAACAAACAACTATGATCACGTTTATTTTTTGTTAAAACAAGTACTGTTCTTATAGACTTGCAAATCGCCATTTTATTATAGCCTTTTTCACCATCCAAATCACCAAAACCTTTGTGTGAAACATGGCTGATTTGGAATTTACACAAAAAAGCATAGTTGTGTGTGTAAGTTCAAATATATACCATTTATAACAAGACGGCCCAAGGGCTCGTAATAGTAGCCATATCGTACGAGTGAATAGCCCCTCTATACCCTACCCTAATGAGTGAATAACCCCTCTATACCTTACCCTATTGAGTGAATAGCGCTATCTGATACAATGCTTAAAGGATTTACCGTGCATAAAATCAGAGTGAATAGCCCTCGATTCCCTACTCTAAACAGTGATTAAATTATGACCGTATAAATTTACTTATGCTGTAATTCTAATATTCCGGCGAATCGAAGAACAGATAGTTTTTAGTGATAATCCCCTCGATGAGTTTACAACATAGACTTATGCAGATGCACACTTATCGCATCTTATAAATTTCTAACAAGGACTTATGCCCAGAAACTTTTGAAAGAGAAAGTTTAGTTATAGTGATTACGCATTTTAGTGATTATCCTCTCGAATTACCTTTAGCAATGCTAAAATGATCAAACGCATAACGCTCATTTAACACTATGTTAGCTCTATCTAAACCCACCTTTGAATTAACCGCCAAAACGAACATAACGGGGAAAATCGTTATCTATTTAATTAGCACATACATAAAAAGAAAATAAATATAAAAACCCCAAACATACAAATTCATAAGTATCCGACCCCACAGATAAAAATTCAAAAGTATCCGATCCCACAGATTAAGAGGTACTCCACCCCACATCACCCCGACATTTTAGAGATAAAAATAAATAATAAAAAACTCGGGGTTTCTATCAATTCTCTATAGCTCAGTGGTAGAATGTTTGTCTACTACGCCAGCGACCCGGGTTCGATTCCCGGGTCTGACCTGAAAAGATTTTAATTAAAATTAAATCTCTAACCGAGCCCAGTAACCCCCATGGGTGGGTTGTGGTAATATAAAGTTCCTTTTAAGCTAAAATCTGACGATAACGAAGCGACAACCCCGGCCACTACTACTACTACTACTACTACGGACGGCTCGGGTCAAACTAAGAGCCTATCGTATACTACGATATGGCTAAAAATTGATACCCGGCGTTACCAGAAAATTTAAGGGAGTAGAAACCGGGAAAATTTTCTAGTCTATGTTGATGCAAAAGAATAAATACTCTTTGAACCCACCCCTATGAAATATATGCATGGTGTTGTTTTTCAGAAACTTTTCAGAAACTAATTTCTAAATTTTCAAATTTACTAAAACCATGATTTTTCAGAGATCAAACATAAAGCTAAAATATTATGCATCTGGAATAGAACGATATTTACAAATCTTAATGGCTAGGGGCTCGTAGACCCAACTTAATCAACTCGCCAAAGAACTTGTACATCTTTTACGGGTGTTCGAACAACAACTCACCCTAGTTTCATTGCTATCGTATGAGTGTTATAGGAACGCATACGCTTCAAACAAGGAGAAATTTGACGATGTATACATATATTGATTTATTTTGGTAAATTATATTCAAAATAAAAAAATATCAAAGTCACTATTATTTCATTAACTCACTTTCTTTTGCTAACAACGAAAAATACGAATGGAATACTTTCTTCTATAAACATTTTGGGTAAACCTGAAATAGAACTACCGCGATGGCATTCAGGGGTCCTTTCCAGACCCGTTCTCAACATGGGGGAGTAGAGGGGCCTACCCGCCGTGGTTCCGTAGCCGCTGACCTCGATATAAAAACATCCATCTTACCTTACAGCAATAATAGCATTCATCGCGTTTCGCAATCTGGTTCTTAGGAGCCTTTATATCCCAGCTTCCTATAATGCCCAATTCGCCTCCTTTGGAAATCATTCAAATTCTCTATCGTATATAGCGCTAATATTAAATTTTTTTACGTTTTATTCGAGTAAACGCTTTATGTTTAGTACTCTGGTAATCTTACGACAGATGTACTTTTTATCCCTTTAATCGCTTTTGTAAACTGAAATATGAACTGTTTGTATCTGTGGTGAGTAGTTTGGAAGGATTATGGTACATATTTATACGCAGTAACATTAAATACAAATAATAATAATTTAGTTCGAAGACTATTTTTTATAATAATAATAATAATAATAATAATAATAATAATAATAATAATTTAGTTCGAAGACTATTTTTTATAATAATAATAATAATAATAATAATTTAGTTCGAAGACTTTTTTTTTCAAAATCCTTTTCTCGAATTTTTACAACAATTGCCGTCAAAATAATTCAAGAACACATGGAGAAAGATTTAGTCCTTCACTTGAAATACTCCTTCTGAGGTTGTGCATATAGTCTAGTGGATAAACGACAAATTTATATGAAATCATGCACTTTGTGAAGAAAGCATGAAACTTTGCACAATGATAAATAAGGGTATTCCTAATTAATTCGAGATTAGAGCCCACCTCTTACTCATCCGTGACATTTGTGACAAGCTTTCAAAAGTCCCCATAATGACATATATATTTGAATTCTGAAATTTATGAAATTCCCCAAACTTCGATGCAGAGCGAAAGGCGCTTCGCCGGGACTGGCTAGAGGCATTTCCATAGGGGCCGTCTCTAAAGCGAAAACATACGCAATTTATGCAGCCTTAACGGATAGATATATAATATTTTCTTAAAGCAATGGAATTATTTAAAATATCGAGAATGTACAAAATTTTGATTTTTAAAACTTAAAAGAGACAAATTTAAATGCATTTTAAGTAGCCCTCTTTCAATATTTTTCTTTTTCATTTATTTATTTTTTTTAAATTCTTTTTCACATCCGCCACATTTACAAAGTGCGGTGCAAGGTAAATTTGCTTTGACGCATTTGCACTTGCCATGACAACCTTTTAGGCACCCACATTTTATCATTTCGCGACAAGCTTCTGCGGCTGGTGGAATTGTCAACCATGTTGGTTGCCATTCTATGGTATTATCTGGTTGAACCAGTTTGGTCCACCCAAAATTAGACGGGTCCGGTAGATCCGGCTGTTTTTCCAATGTCTGCCCCAAGTGTGCCCACCCTGAAAAGCCACTCGAAGCATGTGTTGTTGCAACGCGTCTGCCGAAGGTGGTATATTTTCAATGTCACGATTTTTTTGTGTGAATAAGGTTTTTCTTGCTTGGTTGACTTTTTCGTCAGAACTACACCGATCATAAGTTAGTATCACAAATCTCCCTATAGTTGGGAAAATTTCTTTAACGGCCGTTATACAGTGTGGAAGAGATAAGAGCAACACCTACCTTTGTGGAAAACCCCCAAAACCCCTGACGGACTACTTCACTGCAGTACATTTTCGAGCTCGTATACAGGGTGTGACATGTGTCATTGTATGCAAATGAGAACGTGCAACAAGTATCATAGTGAATATCGTTTAATGATACCTACGATTAAGCTTAGGAACTAAGGCATCACACTACAAATTAAAGGGCTGTTTGGTAAACCCATCAGCGTAATTGTTCGATGTGCCTACCGTCGTGGTGTAGGCACTCTTCAAGACGATTGTCCATGTATTACGTTTTCTAGCATTTGAGGAGTGATTCCTTCAATTGCGCTTCGAATTCTGGCCTTCAAGTCTTCTACATTTAAAGGTTCTGTTGCAAACACCTTCCCCTTAACATATCCCCATAAGAAGAAATCAAGTGGGGTTAGGTCAGGAGATCTTGCTGGCCACGGAATTGGTCCACCTCTACCGATCCAACGGTTTGGAAAGTGCTCAGTTAGCCATTGGCGAACATTGACCGCCCAATGTGGTGGCGCACCATCCTGCTGGAACCACAGGTCCCGCATCACTGCTAATGGTAATGCGTCTATCGCATCACTAAACTCGTGGCTTTTTGCCTACTAAGATAAGGAATCCATACGAGGTTACGAAGGTCAGAATTTTCCGCGGCACTGAGAATTCGGCACATTATTCAATCAAACGTACGCGTCGTTACTAGCAGCTTAGTTCGTATAAACGTTGTAACTCCTGTGTCGTAGACAAATGGCAGCCTACTCCAACCGAGAAAAATTGGGCATGACGTTTATTTTGGGTGAATGTCGCGGTAACGTTCAACAAGCGGCATTGCTTTATGCCGAACGCTTCCCAAACTGACGAAGGCCGGTTCGAAGAACCTTCACGAACATCAGAGACAACCTACGAGATTTCGGGAGTTTCGTCGTACAAGACCGTCAACGTAGAAGAGACCGTATAATTGGTAATCATGATAGGGAAGTCGACATTCTAGCACGTTTTGAAGCCAATCATCATACTAGTAGTAGAGCGGTCGGAGAAGAGGTTGGTCTAAGCCATTCAACCGTTCTTGCCATTTTACATCGGCATCAGTACCGGCCCTATCATATCCACCTCCATCAAGCCTTAACGGACGATAACTACCTAAGACGTCAAGACTTCTGTCTTACCATGCGCGAGCTAATTGAAGCCGATCCATTGATCTTAAGAAAGGTTCTTTTTCTGATGAGGCTACATTTCACAGGGATGGTATACGGTAAACCGACATAACTTACATTACTGGACCCAACGAAATCCATACTGGTTACGGCAACATTACCATCAAATTCGATGGAAGATAAATGTTTGGTGTGGCATTCTGGGGAACAGAATCATCGGACCTTTCCTCTTCGAGGACAACATTACTGGTGACAGGTATTTGCACTTCCTGCGTCACGAGTTTAGTGATGCGATAGACGCATTACCATTAGCAGTGATGCGGGACCTGTGGTTGCAGCAGGATGGTGTGCCACCACATTGGGCGGTCAATGTTCGCCAATGGCTAACTGAGCACTTTCCAAAACGTTGGATCGGTAGAGGTGGACCAATTCCGTGGCCAGCAAGATCCCCTGACGTAACCCCACTTGATTTCTTCTTATGGGGATATGTTAAGGGGAAGGTGTTTGCAACAGAACCTTTAAATGTAGACGACTTGAAGGCCAGAATTCGAAGCGCAATTGAACGAATCACTCCTCAAATGCTAGAAAACGTAATACAAGGCATGGACAATCGTCTTGAAGAGTGCCTACACCACGACGGTAGGCACATCGAACATTTACGCTGATGGGTTTACCAAACAGCCCTTTAATTTGTAGTGTGATGCCTTAGTTCCTAAGCTTAATCGTGGGTATCATTAAACGATATTCACTATGATACTTGTTGCACGTTCTCATTTGCATACAATGACACATGTCACACCCTGTATACGAGCTCGAAAAAATACTGCAGTGAAGTAGTCCGTCAGGGGTTTTGGGGGTTTTCCACAAAGGTAGGTGTTGCTCTGATCTCTTCCACACTGTATAATTTTGATGGAACTTCTTATTACATGTGAGCGACGCCGCGGGTAACAGCTAGTATGTATATATTTGTCGTTTACAAACCTAATATAACTTGTCTTAATGTTAATTCAATCGATATACCAGATTACCTAAGTTTTATAAGACACAATTATCTGTTCCGAGGTTTGAACCCTGGTTTTTGAACTGAAGGCCTTAAGCTATACCACGGTATGAATTATCTAATCCTTGAATTAACAATCTCATGCTAACTAATAACTACAATTTTCTAAATTTACATAGATTTACTAGTTTCTATAACTTCTCAATCAAGGTCATGGTAGGCCAGCTGAAGTTAGGATGGGTTTAGTCAGGTTAGGTTACACTCGGTTATTTCGAATTAGGGTAGGTTTGGTGAGTTTATTATTCGGTTTGGAGATAACAATTTTTTTTATGGTTTCCTTATTAAAAAAAATGTTTGTTTGTTTCTTGCATCTCTAGTGTAGTTTTTATTTCCAAACTTTCCATCTTTTGAAAAATTTACTCTGTTAAGCTTCCAAATATTCCCAAAATGTACCACTTGGAGTCTCTTCAAAAATAATGCTTGTTCGGTTTTTTTCTACTTCTAGTGTACGGTTTAGGTTTAATTTTCCAAAGTCTCCAAAAAACTTACCTGGTTTAATTTCCTCTTTTCTGCAATCTAACCTGTTTCCACTTTTTGCAACATTTCACAAAAATGAATCCTATTAAGTTAAGCCCTAAACTGTTAAATATTTTAATGGATTGGCCTCAATATTAAGTTGTAACTTTCATCGAAGGTTTGAACCTATTGAGTTGTTACCTAAATACGTACCCTATTACCAAGTTACCTTTTTTAAAAGCCAAATGTATCATATTTTCCAGAAGAATAGCTCTATTAAATTGCTTCATTTCACAAAATATTAGCCCTTATCTACCAAAATCCTGGGTCAATAAGAAGTCACTTTTCAGTGTATTATTAAGGAGGTTAGGTAGCCATCTTCTAGAATTTGGTTTCAATTTATCACATTTTAATTATTACAATTAAATAATACGTATACGGTAAAAGTAATTTATGTTTGAAGTATCATTGAAAAGAATTTAGTATACTGTAGTTTCTAGTTAGCAAACTACCAAAATCGCGATAAAGTTCAAGGCAATTCGATTAAACATGATATGCGATCCAAAGAATTTTTGCTCAACGAGCCAAGTTTTTCGTTTTAGCCCTACACTTCACTTTCATCAGAGCCTCCGAAATTATCTTGGCCCGTGCCTATCGCGAAGCGAGAATATTTTTTGACTAATTTAGTTCGCCGTGTTTACGCGCTTGGTGGCGCTTTTAGTGCCGTAAAATAAAAAAAAGTTCAGATTCGACATTTCTGGTCGCCATTTTTTAAGATGGCGGCGGATTGGAAAAATCTTTCTTAGTACGCGCCTACTACTTATGAGTAACGTTCCTGCAATTTTTCGGCCCTCTAGGGCAAGCGGTTTGGGCTGGGCGTTGATTGTCTGTCAGTCAGTCAGTCAGTCAGTCAGTCAGTCAGGACTTTGATTTATATAGATATAGATTATGACAAAGAAGTAAAGGATAAAAAAGTTAAGGTTAAAAGAATTAAAGGTTATGAAGGGGTTAAAAGGTCCCTCTTATGGTATAATAAAACTGTGGATTAGCAACTTGAAGAAGTTTCGTTTTACTAAAAAAACAACAATGTTAAAATCTCATAATTAATTTTGTTGTCCATACAATCGAACCAAATGATTCAATAAAAAGTAAATAGCCCCTAAAACAATTACGTTAATTTAAGGGTGAAACCTTTCCCTTTCACAATTTTTTAATAATTGGCCCCTAAAATATCACCCATAATTTGTGGAAGACGCCGGTCGCAACGGTAATAAAAGCGCCATCTAGTACACAAATAGGGTGAAAATATTTCCTCTATGAAACTGGATCAACACACACGGGCCTAGATCATTTCGGAGGCTCCGCTTTCATCATTCCAATTAAATGTATCACTGATTTGTATGAACAGAGTTAAAAAAGCAAATCTGGAACATACCTCGGGCATAAATGTTTGATCTGGCGGAATATACGAAGGCCATAACGTACGTACTCTTGTAGACCAAGAGGACTTCAAGTTAGTCAACAAATATAAGTTTTTGAAGCTATTTGAGATTGCAACAATGAAGTGGATAGCAAACATCAATGAAAACATGAACAAGTCGATGTTTCTCTCAAAAGCAAGTTTTCTGAGGGACTTCAGGAATAATTTAGAAAAGCACACACTTCGAAACATTTTATCTTCATAACTTCAAAACTGGATTGAAAAATTTTCGGTCTATAATATTAGTTATGCAACGTTCGGAAATTACTTTAAATATTCAGTTTCGAAAACTATCAAACTACTACTAAACATAATTATAGATAAAATTCACTGTCTCTAACGTTATATTAGTCCAATATATTTTATCATAAAGAATGGAAGGTTTACAACTTTTCCTTACGTTATATTAGATATTTATATAAAAATCGATTTTCGACTTTTGACCCTAAAACGTATATCGATCAAGTAAGAAAACATTTTTTTGAGTAGTATTTTCAAGTAACTAAAAAAAGCTGATGTTTGAGACCTATTTTGGGAAGTATTTCAATCTATATATTTTTTCGAAATTTTTGTTTTGCTGTGGGATACGAAAATACTTACCCAAATTTAATCAATTAGGTGAATAATATAATGAAAAGAAGTAAGTCAGTGTTAACATGTTTTCATTATTAACAGTATTCAAATAAACAAATTAATTTATTACAAACAGAGAAAGCAATATACAGGGGAGAGGCCGACATTGGGGTATCCTCTCTCTTACCAAGAAGAAACGCTAGAGGCAGTGCGAGTTTTTTAGTCTCCTGCGTATGGTGAACTTGGTCTCCGTCTGGCGTTGCTTCTTGGCGGTGCGTGATGGTTTCTCTGTTTGTACTGAACGAATTTGTCTATAACAACAGTTTTTCTTAATATGAATCATAGGAAAGGCAATTCAACATCTCTGAAAATAGGCTTGAGGTCTGAATGATGTGCAAAGTTAAATAGCTTCATCAAGTTCTACGAAATGTTTTGATGATATGGAACTTGCAAGAGAAAGTTTCAACCATAATTATCGTCCGATTCGTGGTTTTCTATAACAGGAATTTTCTGTCCAATTTGCAGTATTTCTTAATGATGATAGAACTTATTTTCAAAAGTTAGTAGGTTTTCGAGTTAAGTTTTTGGCATTTATATACCAAAAACTTGTTCGCGGCAAACACAAATATAAATTGGTTGAACGTTTCAATGTTCGTCGCGGTGTGGCGCTAGCGAGGCGCTGAGGCAGCGCTGTATCTCCATTCTAGTGCATCTGCGTTTAATCGTCTTAGATTTAAGGAAGTTTAGGCCCTCACACAGGCAAATAGCTTTCTGCTGAGTAGGAAAGCTAAGTTAAAATTTAGAAAATATTCTTAATTGGATTTTTTTCTCATCATGAATAAAATATAGTATTCGATTTATAATTAAGAAAGCGCTATGGACGACAAAAGTTTGAAATTCTACTAATTTTATTAACGTCAGGATTATCGACTATTTGTCCTTTACGTCTTTAGCAAGAGAAAGTAAGAGCAAATAAAACGAGATTTATTTATTATTTGCATGTATGTATAATTAATATACCCGATTACGATCATAAATATTTAAATGCTATTTTCAAACCTATAATTCTTTCACCCCAATCTAACCTCTGTTCAATTCCTAATTCCGGGGAAACCAAGGAGCTCAAAGACAACAGATTTTAAACTTTCGGCTACGCTTGATTAGAGGCAGTCTTTCAGGAAGGCGTGCATTTTTTTAATTATATCTTCCTTGCCACGTTAACGAATAATGAGTAAGCTCCATTTAAGAATGAAATTCCAGTAGAAATTCATGATAATGTAAATACTTAATGAAGTAAGGATCAGAGTCGAAATATATTTTACTTGCTATTCGCTTTCAAGTGAATTGATTGTAAACATCGTATCGTGTGAGAAGCGATTCGAATCAAACTTCAAATGTTGTGGTACTACGACCTTTATTCATTAAAATTTAATTTTTAAATTTTACAATTATCAAGCATTTTTACGTATTTAAATTAAAAAAAAAATGTTTTTATTTTATTGACGTATTTCAGCCGATATTATTCGAATCCCAAGTCGAATTCTAAAATTCTCACACATGTTCGAATCTGAGCCAGAATTTTGAGGGACAGTCACTCATTGTAGTAGGTGTGTCAAGTTCTACAATATTGAAAGTTTTTAAATTATTATGCGCAATTCGTAATCTTTGTACAGGGAATGTGTTTAAAAATTGAAACATTTCAAATTTCATACAGAAGTTGGACGAGCGCCTCGACCGTGGAAAAACCCTTCTTCGTTCCTTAGCCGCATCTGCCATGTCTGCAAACATACGCGAGTTACGTATTTCTAGCGAATTCTAAATTTAGACTTATGATCTTGTCAACACTCGCCCGACGCTATCTTATAATATACCCGGTGGTCGCCCATGCGAAAAGAAACAAACATGTTAAAAAGATAAGCCATCAAGGAACGTCGCAATACGTCAACGACAACTTAAGAAACTATTTAGAACGTTATTTATAAACTCGTGTCTCGCCAGCCGAGATAGCCCAAAACTTAAGAATGCCTCTCGTCGATGCATCCTATATACATATATAAATGACCCAACAGCGTTAAAGCAATAGTCTCTTAGGTACAGCAACTTTACGAAAGCTCCTATGTCTTACCTATCCCAATGCCTACAACGTATTGGCTGAAATAACTTACTCAAAAATCATGAACTATCCACTTCCTACCATTCTCTTACCTTCATTATTAGTCTAAAATGTAATTTGCTCAACGATTTAGAGCCAATAGAGAGAAAGAAAGAGAAACAGATATATACAGTGTCCTCCTTCTCGGTTTTCTTATTGGTGGTGGTTACCACTATTTATTTCTTAAGACTGAACAGTCAGTCTTTTTTTCTGAAATTCTAGGTGCAGTTTTCTTCGCCATGTGTAACGGAAAACTCGGCGATAACATCAAGTATCGTTTTAAGGCCAAAAAAGCAAGGACAATTTATCGAATGATTTTTTTGAGTAGTTTTAAAGATATGTTCCAGAAGTACGACACTTCCAATACCTCGTAATGCCAGGGACTTACTAAGCAAGTTCTAGAACGCCGCGAGAATTGACTACACTCGGTTTTGCAGTCCATCTTCCTATTTAGTCTGTACTAAGCCTTAAATAGCACTTCACCAGGCGTGGCTTTACGTTAATCTCTGACGTTTCACCTACGTCACTTCATGACAAGCTCTCAGTAACCAGTGACAAACTTGTGGAACATATATTATGAACTTATCTTGTATTATCTTACTGTTTAGCATATTTTTCTAAATGTATAATCCACGAAAAGTCACATTTAGCTAGAAAACATTTATCCGTTATTTCGAATTTAAATTGTCCTAAACAAACTGACTAAAACAAAGTATGTTTACATTTCACAATAGTAATGAACTTCAGAAGTGAAATAATTAATTTTGGACCCTAACCACTCCTTACGTTCGAGTGAACGAATGAACGAATAACGGTATCCTTTTACAGGGATGCCAGATTGAAAACCTTGAACGCGCCAAAATCAAATTGGAAACAAGCCCAAAAAACCGCCAATCGGTATTTCGAAAAGAAGCCCAAAAACTGCCTACGATCTAGGCTATCCAGCCCAAAAACCAGCCAAAAATTTATCATGAAAATTTTAAATTATTTTTTCTATTAAAAAATTCAATGCATATTTTATACTGACACCATTCTTAAAACCCAAAACAAAATGAAACTATTTCATTTAATCATGAATTGAGGAATTATAAGCCGCTCAAAAGGTTTGACAGTACCATTTGTCAGTTTTTTGGGCATTCTAATGATCTTTGCCTATTGGCGGTATTTTAAGTAAAGAAAGCCAAAGAAAAACCCCGACAAGCCCAATTTCCAGCCAATAGCCAACCCTTTTATTTCCAGCCAATATTTTTGAAAAGAAGCCCAATTGGCGGCTTTCCAGCCCAATATGGCAACCCTGTCCTTTTATATTATAATAATATCAGTGTCATGGATATAAACGTGTCGCAGAATTGTAAAAGGTAAGATGCGTAACAAACGTTCAGACTCAAAATCCACCATCACAATGAGTTAAAGCCTATCTATTGCAAAGAATAGAATAATTTACATATATAATTAAATTTTATTACAAACTGTATTGTCACAAAATGAAGAAGTCGGAAAGCAAATATATTTATAGAGTTCTATTTCGGGATACTTTAAAAATTAAGAGGCACTCTTTGACAAATGAACAGCTGTTTCAATTTAGCAAAGTTTGTCCCAGTAAGCCAACAGGGACAAAACTGTCAATTCACAAATCTTTCCCTATTGAGATGAACATATCCTATTCATCCCGAGGTTTAATTTGAGGCTCGTTCATTTGGATATAATGATACCATTTTCGTGCTGCTCATTATACTGAATACGCGGGTGCACCTTTGAAATGAGGCTTAAATTAATTTCCTAGGGGCTTGACGGTTTTCGTGAAAATAATATCGAACAGGGAAACAGATTTAATTATAAAGTTGGCTCAAAAAGGGATATTTAGTTTTCCAGCAAATACATCGAAATTATCGTAGCGAAAATATAGAATCATACTTTTCAAAAATAATCTATAAAAATGCATATTTTAAAATCTCATGTTAACAGGCAAATTTGTCTTTGGCAACATTACGTCAGGCTTTTTTTTCTAAATTACTATTCACTAGCAGCAAATTAGGCTCACCAAAAATGAATAACTTTTAAGTCCGAGTATAAACCGTTTAAGTAACAAGAAAAGGTTTTAAATTTGGTTTGATTTCTGTATTGAAACGCAAACCAATTTAAGCTTGTGAAAATGTAATTGAATTTTTTTGCCTAAGCAGGCTACTAAACGACCACGTGACTCACCAGATCTAGAACCATAAAACTCAGAGTTACTAATTGATGATTTATCTTCTACTCCTATTGGCTTTATCTCTTGGGCTTGGAGGGTTGGGTTGGGCGTTGATGATCAATCATTCAGGAATTTCATTAGTATACATATTGAATTTTAATCCATTGGATTAAAGAATAGAGTATAACACTGATGAATATAAATCTTTACAAATGTACACACCAGTAAACGTGATTAATATATCTATGAATATTTGAACCAATGCAATCTGTGACCTTGAATGTGAAGAGAGTAAAGTTTAGTATATTAGTTACTCTATTGATACCATATTAATTTCGAGCTATTTTCAAAAATAATGATTTCGAAAGGCGAGTATTTTTAGACCTTACAAGCCTTTTCGGCGGTATACCTACTCCTTCATTTTGTGTTATTGTACAAGACTAATTATTCGGTTCCTTACATAGAATGTAACCTACAACACATTTTGCTTTTCGCTGGCCAAGACAGGAAGAACATTAAACTACCCTTAAGCTGATTTTGAAATTTTACTTAAGTTTAAGTAAAAGAGATTTTAGAACGAGTGACACGAAGTAAAAAGTTAAGGGGCCAATAAAATGGATTTTTATTATATGACAGGGTCTAATTATTTAACCTATGAAACTGTGTTTTAAGTACCATAAGTAAATTTTCGAGCTAATCTCGATTCACTTCCCTCGTCAACAATTATACACCCGCATGTTTTAATGATGTACTAATCACTGGGATGCTTCTGACCACTCAGACCGAATTAGGTTCACGGAGAAGTTTTGAATTGGACCTTACTCTTTTCAATACAAATCATTTGAAGCTGTAAACGGTTTTTCCACAGTTTCTATAGTATCTAAACCTTTTTCAACTTCCTACCATGCAAATCATTGACCGTAATTATTCTGGTGATTATTATTTTTAACTATTTGGTGTTTTTTTTTCAGCACTATGCCAGTCGTTATGACCAACTTTCTGCAACCCTTTATTGAGATAAATTCAGAAATTCGGTATTTTACGCAAAAATTCAACTTGGAATTGTGAATTTAAATAAATTTTTGAATTCGGTTTGACCTCAAAATAGAGCATTCAAAAAATTTGCTTCAAATAGTAGCTAGTGCATGTGTGTGGAATCTGATGTAGTTGAATCAAGTTCATTTAATCAAAGTCAATGATATTCAATTTCATAGAGTTACTTGATTACTAATTAAAAGTTGCTATTTTAGAAATTTGGTTCTTGAAAACTACTGGTTATATCACTGAAATTATAATCCCTGTTAAAATTTTTCTCTGTAGTTATCGACAGTAGCGTCGCTAGGGTTTGAAATTTGGGGGGGGGGGGCTATATCTGGGCAAACTATTTTAAAGTTATTATAAGAACTTAATATAAACAAGATGGCCCAAGGGCTGGGACTTAATAGTAGCCACATCGTTATCTATTTAATTAGCACATAAATAAAAAGAAAAAAATTCAAAGACCCTAAGCAAAAAATCAGAAGTGTCCGACCCCACCGTGGTAGCGTGTCTTACTGCTGTGCCAGCCAGCCGGGTTCAATTAAAATAAAATCTCTAACTGAGCTCAGCTACGACTATTGGTTCCATTTAAGCTAAAATCTGACGATAACGAAAGCGAAAACCCCGGCCAGTACTACTACGGCTCGGGTCAAACTAAGATCCTATCGAATACTACGATGTGGCTAAAAATTGCATAATGGGTTCTTTGGAAAATGTGTAGACCTTTAAAACTATCCGTAAATTTGTGTCAACGTGAAATTATTCGTATTTTAAAGATGTACAAGCTTTTATTGATAAGGACTACGGAACCGATTATGAAGGATTTTCACTCGTCTTAGGTTTATTTTTAGTTTTGGTTAGCTTTTAGTCCACACTATTGGGAAAGAATATGAAACATTTTACTTGTTTCCATCTGTTTTTTTTCTTCAAAATTTTACTGTTTGATATTGAAAATTTTTTATATATTGCTACAGAATTTTAGGTTGCTAACAGCAATTTTTGGTAGGGTTTACGGATTATTTTGGGGGGGGGGGGCTAAGTTTGGAATTTGAGGGGGCTATAGCCCCCCCCCCAAAAAAAGGCCTAGCGACGCCACTGGTTATCGAGTGTAAATTGACAGAAAGAACTATTACAATATGCTTATAATAAGTCACAAGTTTGGTAACTAAAGTCATTATCCCATTGAAGTCACAGCATTATTTACAACCCAATCTTCGACACTATTTTGTAGTTTTTAAACATTGCTTTAAGTTTAATGTTAATCAAAATTTGGCCGTTTTGTTTAGTGCAATAATTAACATTGATTTGAATTAAATATATTACTAACATGACAGTTTAACATTAGTACACTTAATTAACTTCCAATAAACGTTTGGATTTGGTTTTCTGGTGAGTTAAATTGAAAGTACTATAGCACGGTTTCTCGTTGAAGTTGCCCGTCGGCTCGACATAGACCTCCCGCACGTTACCGTCACTCAGTTTCTACTGGACCGTCACTAGTAACATTTTTACGCGCACACTAGAGGCTTTGAAGTTGCGGCTCAACCATCTTTCGTTGGTCGTTGGATCGTCCTGAGGTAAATAACTTAAGAGCTCTTTACGAAATGAGAAGAGAAGCAGCAATACTAACGGGGCTCTTTTTAAAGGCTCAGTCGCATGCTACCTTTTAAAGTGCTAGTCGCGCAAGTCTTAAATTTTCAGGTGGGAAATAAGTTATTTTTACAAATCACTGTTCTTGGTCGAAAACCTCGTGAAGAAAATAATTTAATGCGAAATTTACTTGAAATTCGTTGGTAAAGGTATTCAATCTTAGTTACCATTTTCAAAATACTTGGTTAGTATTTCAACGAAAACAGAGAGTATCAGCTCTGCTATTGAGAAGAATATCGATCCAATTAATTTGATAAAATGCAAATAGGATCCAAATCTTCTATATTTCAGATTTTCTAGAACAAGACAAGATTTAAGTATTTTAAGTTACAATTCATAATGATATATTCATATTTGTTGACTTCCAATCTCGCTTATGGTCTTATGGTTACCATCCTCGAATATAAAGTTTGCAACTATGCAGGATAATATTTAAAATTTTTATTTCACGGGGATAAATTGTTATTGGATGAGCATTTATATTGCCTGTGATATGTTGAGAGTCGATGTGTATTATAATTTTTAGTCATTCAGTAGTAATCTTAACCAAGTTTAAAAAATACCGAATTAAATATTTACAAAAATACATGAAGAAATTTTTTTCATAAGTTAAACCGGTCACAAAATTCTCAAGCAACCACGTGCATGTTGAAAATTATATATTATGCCCCCGAGTTATGCTACACAAAGTTTAATAAAAACAGATGGTTATCACTGGAAGCTGTATGCATATCACATAACGTGTAATGTAATTCCAATATATCCCAGAGATTGATTACTAAAATCGATATTATCGTTAAACACCAATTAATTTCTAAAAGTAATTTCAACCAAATTTCAAAATTTAAAATATTCTTTATATCAATCGATCTATAAAATTATCAAAACTGTCTCGTGGTAGGTAAACGCACTTAAAAAAAGTGTATTAAAACGCAAAAAAAATCAAGGGTCAAATTCCTTGGAATGCTGTTTTCATTGAACTAATGAATTTTGGTATATTTCTTGTAATATCGACTTTTAATTGAACACGATTATGGTCGAGTTTTAAGGATGTCTTCAATTATTTCTAGTGTGCAATTGCTTTTTTAAAGTTCATTTAAGTCCGGCCACAACTGCAATTAAAAATTTAAATTATAATCGGGAGGTCAAATTATAATGAAACTATGCTGTAGGTATCTATGTTGCTATCAGAGTGATACATTAATGTTTCGTTTTAAATATCATCATTACATTATCCTTATCAATTTCATATATGGTAAAAGATAAATTTGTTCTGAATTTATAAAATATATCAAACGTTACGAGATTAACGTATAGATAAAAGCAAGCATATTTACAATTTTAGTAGACTTTAAATGTTTTACTCTTAACTGATAATGTTTTGATATTGAGAAATTATTTCTAAATGTCTTTTAAAAAAGTGGGTGAAAAACTTATAGATACAGCAAACATATTTACTTTACAAGCTTACAACCTTATTAAACTTAAAATATGGAAAAGGGGTAGGGCAACTGGGACATGGGCTAAGTGGGACACAATGTTTTACGCTTAACGAACAGTCATTTAACTATGATCATATTTGGAATAGCCGTTGTAGGATTTAATACATGGCATGTGCAACAGTGTAGATTAAACCAGCTTAAAACTCCCATAGTTCATATTATTTTCAATTCTGATGGACCGACGCGGACTTAAAATAATTAATTAATTATTTTAAGGTGAGGCAGTATCTTAAAAATTACACGCAAAAAGCAAATTTATATGGAAATTTTTGATTTTGAACTTGCCTATTAAAATAATTTTTGCTCTGCTGTCTAGCCTATTGTTTCCTCGCAATAAAGCACCCGAGACGGATGGTGCTAAACGGGGCAATTACAAATACTTTTTGAAACCTTTACATAATTCACCAACAAAGAGCAATTGAAATATTTTTGTAGTAATACCATGTTTAATTTTTATGTAAGGGATAAAATCAAGGGATTAGTGAAGATGGTCTTAATCCCGTGCATTGGAAGTGAATATATGATTTACTAATACATAACTACAGAACATTCACCCATCCATAACGTAAATATATCTGGGAGACCAGCGGTCCTATAAAATCATATATTTTTGAACCTGTCCTGTAATATCCTAAATTTCTCACTCATACAAAGTTTTACTATAATTTAGAATCAAACTTATCAAAATTTAACTCTTATATCGAGATCACATTTGACTAGACACCGAAATTGATTTTTCATGTGTTATATTTTAGCCAAGTTCCGCTTTTCAAAGCAAAATCCAACTTGTTATATAATATTTTAATCCAGTTTCTCTTTTCAAAGTAAAATCCAATTTGTTTTTACAATTATTTTTTTTGAGACTTTCTTGCATAATTTAAGCCAAAATAACATTATATTATATATGAGCATTTTTAGTCCTATATTTTCCTATAAAATCCTATAATTCTGGAAAAATAAATCCTATTTTACCTATTAGGAATATACATTTTAAGCTGGACTCCCATGGTTGGCACTATAACACTATCTCTTCCTTATGACCATTGCCTAACTAATAATAGTTAGTCCTATAAGATAAAAGCACAGCGCCAAGGCTAATTAAAGAAATTGAAAGCTAATCTATTACATTAATTGCAAGCAATCAACGTCATTTAACTCTCCTGAAGCAATTTATCCTAGATTTTAAATAAATGTCAAAATAAAAACCTTATTAACCCGTGATGGAAAAAACATTTCCATTGCTTATAATGGAAGCGGTGCAAAGCGAATCGCTTTGAAATACAAGCTCGTGATATTTTACTAAATTTCCAAAAATTTAAATATTGATGTAAAGCATTTTCTAGGATGATGGGCGTAGTTAATATTTCAATCGTTTTGTTTTAAACTCAGAAGACGCTATATTTGCAGGCAAAAAAATCTAATTCTGTTAAGATTTCATCTTCCGACAAGTAATTACGAGTTTCGGTCTATAATTATATAATTTGAATTTACTCTGAATACTTACATCCATGTCCCAAAAGACAATGTACCAGAGACACTGAGCGTAAGTAGCAGGAGAACGTAGCGCGTTAATAGAATATTAAACAAGTCCGATGATATCATCACAGTCCATCGCCGTTTAAAATTCACGGTGGCAATCGCGCCGCCCGCGGCGCGCTGCATATTGTTTTGCTCCTTATAAACGAACCAAGTACTCTGCTTGAGGTTCAACTAGGAAAAAATACCTTGCTCCGTTTTTCACGAGAGTATATCGTTGTTACAAAAAAGGAACCACTTAGTCGTTACCGGCCGTTGCACGTATGGTTTTTTCGCGTTATCATAGTATCTCAAACATTACAATAGTTTTACTAACAGTTACAACTGCCGTAATTATCAAGTTTAAGAATGAACTTATTTCATTGTTTAACACGTTTTTAAAAAGAGATCATAGAATTTTTTGAGCTTCGTGTATATAATATATACTTATCTCTGATGTTTCGAATACCGTCCCAAACGCGCGTCTGAGTCCGTGTGCTCCACTCAACTCCATGGTGGAAGTTGTGTCGGCGGGGGAAACGGGGAGAAAGGTATCTCTCTCGATAGAAAAGGACCAAAGTGGAGATCCCGCTTTTGGAAAACTTCTATTGGCCAAAAACGTTCGGGCGACACCCCGCGGCTATGAACGTGGAGAGACGTTTCATAGTTATGTTATCTCTTTAGTAAAATATCTCTTAAACGTGAAGTCAAAGAATATGGATCTCCAAATAGGATAGACATTTTTACAGTAAGACGAGGTAATTTCATCAAAAATTCTCTTTTTAAGTACAATTTTATTATATGGTCATTTCTTGGATCCTCTACTGAAGCTTCAAACGTAATTCGGCAAACAGGACAATTTGCTCTGGGGACGTTGTTACATCTTTATTGACTAAATTAAATAAAATTAAGATTATAAATATATAGACAACATATGTATTTTTTCAACTAATCTTCAATTTTTGCATATTGCTCATTATTTTATTATCTTCATATTTATGAAGATTAAAGTTACACTCTTTTTACAAAGAACTTCATCGGTTCCCATAATGGAAATTAAAATTTTGAAAATATTGTGATTTAGGCTGAAATCAAATATCTATTAGCTTTCAGTGTTTATCTTCATGGTAAAACAACCCTCGTTATCCTCGGAACCATTTGATTTGTTAAATCACCAGGAAACATCTAGAGATGGGCCGATACCAGTTTTAACCATTACCGATACGTACCGATACCGATATTTTACCCGATCCTTCGAATAAATCGATATTAAACCGATACCGATATAGTAACCGATATCAATAATAAAATAAATAAGAAAATAGATGCTATAATATAGGTTGTAGAGATGGGCCGATACCGATCCCATTTACCTAACGTTTTTCGGAAATATCTGTTTGTAATTAACATTCATTAGAAACGAACCGAAAAATCCTTAAACAAATGTAAATTATCAACTAGATTCTTATTTTTACTTCTGTAACCATATTCACAGTTTACTGAGAGCTTGTCAAGGAGTGACGTTGGTCAGATTCTAGTAAAGCGACGCCTGGTGAGGCGCTGTCAAAGGCTTGGTACAGACTAAATAGGAAGATGGACTGTAAAACCGAGCGTACTCAATTCTCGAGTCGTTCTCAGTAAGTTTCTAGCATTACGAAGTATAGGCAATGTCATACTTATGTAACATATCTTATAAATTTATGATATAACTCATTCACCAGTTAAGACTCGCTACGAACAGATAAAACTTGTTCCGCACTATGGAGGGGCCTACAAATTTAACGGCTAGTTTTGAACGTGATATTCAAGCTAAACATGGAGGAATGTGTTCCAGATTAGTCCTTCAGAGAGACTGTACACAAGTGTTCAGGAGGTTGATAATGCCCATTTTGAGGCGCAAGCCTATACTTAAAAATACTTCATCACCGAATTCAATCATTCCTTTTAGATAAGTTATAAAGTTATTAAATGAATGATAATGAAGCTTTGAGTAAATTCCTCTACCCAGTCTGAATCAACGTATTGCCAAATAATATTGGTAAAATAATAGCATTATGGCCGAGTTATAGTCTAATTTTTAACTGCCTACCGGTGTCGTCATGCAGAACTAAAAATATTATATTTATAACTTCACATTCGTTGGCATTTTACAGCGTATCACTTTACAATTTTTGGGAAAATCAGTAATATTGAACGAATAAATAATTAAAAAATATGATTTATCAAATATTATTTAGGCCTTTTTAAGCCTATCATTATTTACGATTTACCACAATAATTAAAGCCTTAAAAATATTAATTAGAAACCTTGGTTTACGTCAATAATCACGTCATTAGGGAACAAAAAGGACCCAGTGTCAACTATTAAGATCTTTTCAATTTGGAATTAAAGCAGATCGGTCTGTATTCTGCGTGCTTTTGCGTGACATAGGGAATTTTTGGTTGGTCGTGATTATCTCTTCACCGTTGTTGGACGCGGTGTGCCTATTCAAATAACAACTCGTAAGATCTTTTGCCCACTTTGCTTACACCAACATTGTTGAGGGTCAAACAAAGCAAAATCGATTCTTTTATACAGCTAATAAACAGTTTTCTTTGTCTGACAATGTAAAGATTTTTATTGCACCCAAAAAAATATTTTCATTATTAAAATGGATTTGCGCGTATAACCAGCATATTAATGAAAATTCCAGAAGTCTAGCACGGCTGTGTTTTCCTCTACCGACTACGGGACCTGCACTGGTATACTGGTCCGTTACATTTTGTACCAAATCTGAAATTCCTTAAGAAAATTTGAATTTCATAGTGCCTGAGGAAAATTAGGAGACCTGTGAAGATAATTGCTTTCGAAAAGCTGCTGGGATCGAGTAGAGGGAAGTAAAACCTTCATCCGTTCTCCCCCACTTTCTCAAGTAACTTAATTAAATGATGGTATTTATACGTTTAAGCTTGGCAGCAAACAATAGAGCAACAACAAAAATATTAATTTTCGCCATCATTGGGTGTAGACCCCCTTTAAGTAACCAAAATATTCACTATTTTATGAGTATCACCTATCAACACTTTTTGGTGGTACCTTGTATGAGCAGTTTCCGAAGCAGCAACCGCGATTCCATAAAAAAGCAGGGTTGTTCAAAACTGCTGTTTTATAAATAGTGACTGCTATTTTGGGAAATAGGAGTTTTGAACAGTTCTTAACCCTATACAGTTTACCCTACCTAACCTAACCTAACCTTACCCGACTTAATACTATTCGGCTTGACATAACAATACCTAAACTGAACCTATACTACTGGGGTTCATATATCCAAACTTAAACTAACCTCATCGAAGACTTCTTTGATACAAGTAACCAAGTTAAACCTGACGTAATTAAGTTCAAATAACCAAAGACCCACCATCACAAACGACTATGGTTTTTCACTTCTCGATTTTACTGCTCTTTTGGTAACTGCTGTAACGGTACGCCACTTTTACGAGAACCGCTGTATAGGAAACTGACGTAACGGGTAAACTGCGTTTTTGGAAAACCGCTATTTGGGGAAACGTGGTTTTGAGAACCGCTATTATGGGATCCACTCATACGGGAACTGCTTATATGAGAGCTTTCCACTTTTTTAATGTAGTGTAAAATGCGCCACTTAAAAATCCAAAACCGAATTATGCGTCTCTAGACCTAAGTTGAGTAAATGCACTCAAGTATTAATAGAGGAATTGAATCAATGTACTAATCTCATTGATCCGAATGGTTGTGCTAATCGCCAGACAATAGCATTGTTATTCTTTAGCCAGGAACGGTAGTAAACCACATATACAGTGTGGAAGAGATCAGAGCAACACCTACCTTTGTGGAAAACCCCCAAAACCCCTGACGGACTACTTCACTGCAGTATTTTTTTCGAGCTCGTATACAGGATGTGATATGTGTCATTGTATGCAAATGAGAACGTGCAACAAGTATCATAGTGAATATCGTTTAATGATACCTACGATTAAGCTTAGGAACTAAGGCATCATACTACAAATTAAAGGGCTGTTTGGTAAACCCATCAGCGTAAATGTTCGATATGCCTACCGTCGTGGTGTAGGCACTCTTCAAGACGATTGTCCATGCCTTGTATTACGTTTTCTAGCATTTGAGGAGTGATTCGTTCAATTGCGCTTCGAATTCTGGCCTTCAAGTCGTCTACATTTAAAGGTTCTGTTGCAAACACCTTCCCCTTAACATAGCCCCATAAGAAGAAATCAAGTGGGGTTACGTCAGGGGATCTTGCTGGCCACGGAATTGGTCCACCTCTACCGATCCAACGTTTTGGAAAGTGCTCAGTTAGCCATTGGCGAACATTGACCGCCCAATGTGGTGGCACACCATCCTGCTGGAACCATAGGTCCCGCATCACTGCTAATGGTAATGCGTCTATCGCATCACTAAACTCGTGGCGCAGGAAGTGCAAATACCTGTCACCAGTAATGTTGTCCTTGAAGAAGAAAAGTCCGATGATTTTGTTCCCCAGAATGCCACACCAAACATTTATCTTCCATCGAATTTGATGGTAATGTTGCCGTAACCAGTATGGATTTCGTTGGGTCCAGTAATGTAAGTTATGTCGGTTTACCGTATACCATCCCTGTGAAATGTCGCCTCATCAGAAAAAGAACCTTTCTTAAGATCAATGGATCGGCTTCAATTAGCTCGCGCATGGATATGTTAAGGGGAAGGTGTTTGCAACAGAACCTTTAAATGTAGACGACTTGAAGGCCAGAATTCGAAGCGCAATTGAACGAATCACTCCTCAAATGCTAGAAAACGTAATACATGGACAATCGTCTTGAAGAGTGCCTACACCACGACGGTAGGCACATCGAACATTTACGCTGATGGGTTTACCAAACAGCCCTTTAATTTGTAGTGTGATGCCTTAGTTCCTAAGCTTAATCGTAGGTATCATTAAACGATATTCACTATGATACTTGTTGCACGTTCTCATTTGCATACAATGACACATGTCACACCCTGTATACGAGCTCGAAAATGTACTGCAGTGAAGTAGTCCGTCAGGGGTTTTGGGGGTTTTCCACAAAGGTAGGTGTTGCTCTTATCTCTTCCACACTGTATGTGATCGGAAAGTAAATTGTTTTGTATTTAAGTTGCTCTTATCTCTTCCACACTGTATGTGATCGGAAAGTAAATTGTTTTGTATTTAAGTTGAGTAAGGTTATGTTAGGCTAAGTTCGGCAACTTTATGAAAAAAAATATTCTGAAATTAATGAGCCTCTTGATTTTTGTTTTGCCCGAATGAGATTTTATTAATGGGAGATTTTGGTGTCATTTGTGTGGGTGCTGTCGGGTTATCTTTCCCCTATTTATTTTTAGTGAATGTGAAATTTTTCTGCTACTTTGCTTAAATTCTGTAAAAGTTAGATTTTTTATCGAGAGAGTAAATTTTAGTGATCAAATTATTTAATGGGGAAATCATATTTCCGCAACGCACTTAACCACCAAATAAAAAACATTACAGTAAATGTAGAAGTTGTAAGACACATTCGTGAGCCAATTTATCAAGCCAAGCTTTTTCATATATATTTCACCTATTTCTAAAACAATTATTAGGGTTTGGCAGGATTTGCTAAACCCATAATTAAGCCATTGTTCACCTACTCTCGCAATGCTTCATTCAATGCTTATTCCAGCTTAACCTTATAGAGAAACCTATATATATAAAAACATAAGAAAGAACAAAAAATACCATCTTACCGCTGTTATCTTCATTTATAGATAATATTTTATCATTACAGCTACAGACTAGATCAAAATAATAGCACATCGTGTGTGACACAAAGTGGTTAAAAATTATGAACGCAGATCCGTATTAAATGACTGAAAATTTAATTTCGTCAGTTAATTCCCTCGCTGAATATGCAGCTTTGTATTACTATTGATAAGATAATACTGTGAAAATTGTACTGATGCATTCGAGCGTTATAAACAAGTTTATTTAAAAAGTACAAAGGCTTGTAAATACTGGGCCCTAGGTCTAAGGTAAACAATTTTCTTAATTGCTAACATTTGTTCATACTAGCACACAAGAAGGCAACAAGTACTGAGGAATGAAATGGTGTAGTTCTTTCAGATCATTAACTATGTCCTTAAACTGAAATCAAACATTTATTTAATTATACAGGGTGTTTCTGATAAGCATTTCATAAATTAAAGGGTGTATTCTTTGGGTCAAACTGAGTGAAAAGTGCCAAAGTACATGGGATCTACAACGCTTAGTTTCGGAGGTACGGGCCCTCAAACATTGACCCCCAAAACGTGAAAAATGTCACCCCTTACAAAAATCTTCTTTAGAACTCTTTAGAAAATTCCTTGGGAAATTCCTTTAGAAATCCTTAAGGGGTTCTTTGGGAAATTGGGGAATATTAACCTCTTTTTCTTTGGAAAATGCTTTGGAAATATCTTTGGATATAACTTTGGAATTTTCTTGGGAAATAACTTTGGAATTTTCTTGGGAAATAACTTTGGAATTTTCTTGGGAAATAACTTTGGAATTTTCTTGGGAAATAACTTTGGAATTTTCTTGGGAAATATCTTTGGAATTTTCTTGGGAAATATCTTTGGAATTTTTTGGGAATTATTTTTAGAATTTTTTGGGAAATATCTTTGGAACTTTCTTCGGAAATATGTTAAGAGTTTTCTTGGGAAATATCTTTGGAATTTTCTTGGGAATAACTTAGGAATTTTCTTGGGAAATATAGTTAAGATTATGGGGTAAATTAATTTTGCCCTCTTGAAACGAGGATAGTTCTCACATGCAGAACCATATCCCAATGCAGAGAGTGCAGTTAATTATAACGCGGGCACTTCTTGCATGCAGTGCGAAACTGCTTACAAAGTCAGACTTTTGATCGACTTAAAACTAACCGAAAACGGCAGAAAGTTTTAACCTTGTGCAAATGTATGGGGTACTAAGTGAGTTTTGGAGGCTTCAATGACCAAGCAGTAGAACAGATGTTGTTGTTAAGTTTAATAATGTATTTTCACTGAGAGTTTTTTGAGTACCAGAAACGCGTTTAACCTAATTTTATATACAATATTTTTTAATAAAATATTTATTTGGGACTCTAATAACGCTCGAAATAAAGATTAAACATGTCACCAAAGAATTAATTTTAGGTTAGTTTTACTTTTCAAAAGCGAAAGTTTCGACTGCCAGCTTATACTCCCTGTAAATCTAAACATAACGATTTTAATTACGCGTATTTTACTTTTAATTTAATTTATCCTTTGCATAAACACCTCACGGATTATTAAAGGCAAAAAACAAAAATAGGTAAATATGATAAACCATTTCAGCACTTGCTGAGAATTAGCTACGGGACAAACCTTCGTGAAACGTTTTTAATTTTTTAGTCATCAAGTCAATTGGAAATTAATTTCTAGAATTCCTAAAGAATTTCTTTGGAAAATATTCGTTATACCTTCTTTGGAAATTAATCTCTAGAATTCCTAAAGAGTTTCACTGGAAAATAAACCTTATACATTCTTTAGAAATTTACCTCTAGAATTCCTAAAGAATTTCTTTGGAAAATATTCGTTATACCTTCTTTGGAAATTAATTTCTATAATTCCTAAGGAATGTCTTTGGAAAATATTCGTTATACCTTCTTTGCAAATTAATTTCTAGAATTCCTAAATAATTTTTTTGGAAAATATTCGTTATACCTTCTTTGGAAATTAATCTCTAGAATTCCTAAAGATTTTCTTTGGAAAATAAACCTTATACATTCTTTAGAAATTTACCTCTAGAATTCCTAAAGAATTTCTTTGGAAAATATTCGTTATACCTTCTTTGGAAATTAATTTCTAGAATTCCTAAAGAATTTGTTTGGAAAATATTCGTTATACCTTCTTTGCAAATTAATTTCTAGAATTCCTAAATAATTTCTTTGGAAAATATTCGATATACCTTCTTTGGAAATTAATCTCTAGAATTCCTAAAGAATTTCTTTGGAAAATATTCGTTATACCATCTTTGGAAATTAATCTCTAGAATTTCTAAAGAGTTTCTTTGGAAAATAAACCTTATACCTTCTTTGGAAATTTATCTCTAGAATTCCTAAAGAATTTCTTTGGAAAATATTCTCAAGACATTCTTTGGACATTTGTCTCAAGACTTCTTTAGAAATTTCCAAAGAAAGTCTTTGGGAATTGTTCCTTTAGAAAATGATCCCAAGGACTCCAAAGGGTTCCAAAGAATGGCCTTTGGAATTCTTAAGAACATTTTTGTAAGGGACAAATGTGGAGTAATATATATCAGCTTGCTCATCTTGTTTAGACAATTCCAATACCCTCCCATCTTAGAATTATAATGAGCCATTTTCTAGCAGAAGCGTATTATTAAAGGTAGAAGTGTGCAAGGACTGGTCAATAAAAGTTGGTTCAAAGTGACAAACAAAGAAGAGTATCCAGTTAATGTATAATTTATTCGTACAAAGTTAGAGGTTAGTTTTTAGAGGTATTGTTCAAAATGCCCACCATTAGCATTAATGCAAACATGTGCCCGTCTAACGAACGATGCTTGGACATATTGAAAGATACCTGGTGTTTATCCGACGCCATTCAAGGTCATTGTGATAGGAATGAAGGTCTTCAATTCTAGCCCCAAACAAAAGGCGTCTAAGATAATCTGCATGGTTAAGAGCTTGCACTTTCTGAATACTCCTCCTTGTGCAAACCACCTCCAAGAAAATGTAGCATAGGCCAGATAAGATTTTTACGTGAACGTAAAACAATCAGAATCAAAAAGATTTTACTCAGATCGTAAAAATTGCGGTCGGTTGGTATAAAGTACGATGCTGTTGTTCACAAAGTCACAGAGTAGCTTAAACCTCCGGTAATGACATAATGGCGTACACTAATGCAGAATATGCGGATATGCATCTTATGTATGGACTTAATTCTGACGTGTTTCTCACTGTGTGTCACCTTGCGAAATACATTATTCGCGAGGTATGAATCGCCACACGTAAGGATTAGTCTAGCTCTTCCGTCAAAACCCGCCTGGATACGTTTGAAAAATATGTCTATTAGCCGTATTTACTCCTGCTGGAGGTAATAATTTAAAAGAGTGATTTTTAACAGTTAAACTTATACGTTTGGTGAACTGTTTTGAACTCTAAAACAAACGTCGTTTTGCGAAATGATAAATATTATTTCTTGATGGTCTAATTATAGATCTTTTGACGTGATATAAATGATGTTCTGTTTTGTTTAAATAGAGGGCAATTCTTAAAAGACAAATATTCTCTATTACCTTAACAACCGACTAGACCACCGCGGAATAAACAAAAACGAATCGTTTTATAATTACGTACCAATAGCTTATTACTCATAAATTCTTTGACAACATAACGATGAATTGGGTAGTTTTAGTTTCAGTAACTATGTATGTTTAATATTAAATATTAATGCCTTACGTTTCATTATATACCACTGCTTTCAATGCGATAAGTTTCATACGGACCTAGCGAGTAACCTCTCCTTTATCCCTCTTTGCATTTTCTTTATTGTATTGTACAAATTTGTATCATGTTATCTTTTTGCTTAAACTGAAATTTCAAAAACCATTATGGATAGAATGTGTCGTATGTGTTGATTAAGGGTTAGCTTGGAAATAGAGGCCAGGACGTCAAAATGTCATCGAATCCTCTTTACGTCGGTCCTATTAGACTCATGACTTAAATATTTTAGTAATGAGGTTCAAACAGGTCTTTTCATAATACATTCCAGTTTTCATAATTTTATAAAAACATGGTGGAATATTCTGCATTTAGCATTCCCGGCAACCGATTTCCAATATGGTGACCAAACTATAAAACGCAGAGTTAATTTAAATAATAATATGGACAAATTTCCATATCTTTTGAAGTAAACTGTTTAATACATTGTAGCTGCCATTTTCCAAGATGGCGTGAAAGCTCACTCTGCAGGGGAATTTCAATACTCCAATTTTATTATTTTAATTCTACGGTTGCCTGTAACGGCTGTTACTAGATAAAGTATTGTTATTCCTAAAAAGCCTTATTTCGAAATACATTTTGCTAATGTATAATGTTTCGACTCTTTGATCATATATTAGGCTTCCAGCTTTTAATAACAATTAAAACCTAAAGCTAGAAGCGGCATCATTTAAAGTATTCGCCATTAGAAGATGGGGAAGGATGATTATATGGGTGGAGTGAAGAGAGGCGTTCAATTGCGGCAAAAAAATGGAAAAGGAGGTGTGGCCACTTAGAAGTTTAGCAGCTACGACCATCATTCAATGAGATGAGACATTAATAACGACTTCTAGCTCTACGAATTGCCCCAAGTTAAAGAGACAAGTTGTTAAACAAAACTTTTACCTCTTCGAAGCGAAAGAGATTTCAACCCACTTAATGAACCGTTTCGATGTAACTAAGAGGGAAAAACAGGGGGTAAAACTTGACCTTCCACCTCGCTTTTTGGCTCCTGCGCAGTAATCTTTTTCTATCTCGAGAGTGCGCAGAGACGGCAATGTATCAACCCCCATGAATGTCCCGATATTGAGGGTTGCCTACCCCTTTTTTTACATCGAAAAGGTCTAGTACCTGAATATGAAACTTGGTTATTTAATTTATGATTTATTCAAGCGTTATAAAAAGTTCTATTCATAGCTCGGTTGGCGTGTAAACACCATCCTCTAGTTATGCCTCAACAATATTACCATTTCTTTTTGCCAACTATTGTCCATATTGAAGCTGAATCATCTTTAACCGCACAACTTGAGAATTAGCACTAGACTGTCTGAGCCATTGCCCAATCAGACTAGATAACAACGGCGATGAAGTTCCGGCCATCACCGTTGGGTCTATAAAGCACCTTAAACTATTTATTTAAATGTGTATTTAACCTTCAGCTCATTCTGAACCGTTAAGTCTTTTCAGGAACTTGAAATTTCGAAACTATAGCTAGGATCGACAGTCCTCGCGGCAAGTGAAATTTCAGACTTTTACCTATACCCATCACGAAGATACAGTGGACTTAAAAGTGCCGTGAGTTGCCTTGCGTGGACTGGGAACGCTGTCTGGATATTGCGAACACGTTTGCTCCGATTTTCCAACTGTGAAGTCGGTGACAAACACACAGACAGAGACGTCCAGTGTAATACCTCTCCGTGACGTCATCGTCACTGGGATAGGTAAAATTTAACACAGAAGGGTTTTATTGGTTCGAAGCAAGTAGGATAATATTAAGGACGATTGGCCACCGGAAGGGTTTAAAGGTAAGGAAATTGACCTTATGCTTCTAAGAAATTATCGAAACAAAGTTTCAGCATTATTTACTTCTGTAGCGGTATACTCCTATTGGATAGAATCCCGTTGGACCGAATTCAGATTTCTAAAATTGTAGCCAAATTTAAAACAATTTATAGCCCAAGGAGCGATTTTCTGCTGAATGGGAATATTTATATGGAAGAGCTTTCGACTGAATGGGATGGGTTTACACATATAAAATCATAGCGTTTTCTTGAGTTGCCGAGCTCCAGTAGCGCAATGGATAAAGTGATTTGGATGATCGAAAAAGTTAAGCAGCATCGAACGCCGTCAGTACTTGGGAGGGAGATCTCTTCCGTTAGGTAAGGTTAGGTTAGGTTAGGTTAGGGTTAGACAATTTCAAAAATGAAAGGTACTTACTGAAATTTATTGAAGAACGTTGTTGGTGAACATACATATTATTTGCTTCAATATCAAGAAGTTTAATAAGAATATTAATTTTATTTTTTGGTCTGGCCTGGTCTGGTTAGGTTAGGTTTGTTTAGGTTAGGTTAGGTTTGTTTAGGTTAGGTTTGTTTAGGTTAGGTAAGGTTAGGTTAGGTTTGGTAAGGTTAGGTAAGGTTAGGTTAGGTTAGGTTAGGTTAGGTTAGGTTAGGTTTGGTTTGTTTAGGTTAGGTTAGGTTAGGTTTGGTAAGGTTAGGTTAGGTTAGGTTAGGTTAGGTTAGGTTAGGTTTGGTAAGGTTAGGTTAGGTAAGGTTAGGTTAGGTTAGGTTAGGTTTGGTTTGGTTAGGTTAGGTTTGGTAAGGTTAGGTAAGGTTTGGTTAGGTTAGGTTAGGTTAGGTTTGGTTAGGTTTGGTAAGGTAAGGTTAGGTTAGGTTTAGGTTAGGTTAGGTTAGGTTTTGTTAGGTTAGGTTTGGTTAGGTTTGGTTAGGTTTTGATAGGTTTTGTTAGGTTAGGTTAGGTTAGGTTAGGTTAAGTTAGGTTAGGTTAGGTTAGGTTAGACAATTTCCAACAATGAAAATTAATTACTAAAATTTATTGAATAATGTTATTGGTGAACATAAATATTATTTGCTGCAATATTAAGAAGTTTAATTAGAAAATCAATTAGGAATGAAAGAAAAAATCATGATTGGAAAACCGCCCAAATTGCGGTATTCGGTCTAATGGGATTCGGTCGAACAAAACATTCGATCCATTGGGATTCGACCCAATGGTAGACAATCTCTGTAGCTATACAAATCTGCGTCAGACTATTCATTATGACACATAATTGTAATTAAGAAAAAAGAAACATTAACTATGGAATATGAATATTGTTGCCATTAAAATTAAATTAAAATAAAATTATTCCTCAATAACCATCACGTGCCATTGCAAAAAAATTATTTTAATCTAATTTAAGACATGCAATAACCATAATGTACCATTGCCAAAAGATTAATTTTAATTTTAGGTTAGAAAACACCGTCACCAGACATAGTAAAAAATACATTAAATTAGTTTAAGATAAGCAATAAACATCATGTGCCATTGAAAACTAAGTTTTGTTTCATTAAGATTTAGAAATAAAATTAAAACCTTTATAAAACACGACATTATGGTTATTGCTTATTAAAAATTATATTAAAATACTTCCTAACGGCGCTTTATTTTTATTGGTTATTTACGTTAAATTTAATTTTGTTATGTAATCCATTATCTGGTCGATCGGAGTCCATCCTTTTACAGTAGTAACCAGAATGCTTTAGGTTTTAGAATTCTGAAGAGTTGTTCGACTGTATGGTGAGCAAAGTGAGCAATAAATTAAAATCGCCTTCTATGTCTTTCCATATAGGCCTATATATCCTCCATTTGCAGAATCAGAGTTTAAGCATCTCGGTTATAAGAGAGGGCGAAAACGGGTCACGAGAAGAAGCAGGAAAATTCAGTTTGGATTGTTGTCTGCCCATTGACAAAGAGTCCTGTGTCGTTCTTTAAAATTAAATGACGTGACGGCATTTATCAGCTAGAATTCGCCTTTCTTTCTGTTTGCAACGCCGCTAAGCGGGATGTTTTCTTCTCTGTGATCACGCTCCATCTACGTCCACTCGCTGCCATAGCAAGTCTAAATGGTAGGACAATGTGCCATTAACGTACACCCAGCTTTTACTCTTTTCCCCCGTTTCAAGTTAGCACCGCATGCTCCCATCTTACAAGCTGTTCAATTCCCAACCCATTAAGGGGTACTAGCGTGGGCCGCTCAAGCGCCGCGGCTTCGGAGGGTCGGAACTTACTAGGATAAGAAATGACCAGGCGAGGAAACACGCTTTCGAATTATATCGCGTCCATTCTACTAAATCAAAGTGGAAAGAAACTGAAGTTGGAAAGCATTACCGCTCGCAAATATGTTTAATGGATAAACTTAAGATGAATAGAGTAACTATTTTCTTAGTAGTCATTATATCTGGATTTACATGCAAATTATTCTTAAACTCAGTAGCTTGAAGTGTACGTGTAATGCGGAGAATATTAATTTTCTTAATTTTAACTTTAGTTAGCAAGGTTTTGACTGTGAATAATAGTTTATGAGTAGAAACGTTTTAAAAACAATTTTACCAGGTCTTAGTCAATACCAATTATAACGCAATATTAATCAATGCATTACTTAAAAATTACAAAACAAATAAAAGTTCAGTTACAAATTTTAGCCATCGGTTTTTTTCAATGAACTTCATTGTAACTTAAGTCACAAATGCCTCTAAATCATGGGTGTCAAACAAAAACTTAAAAAATGCCAGTTTTTCTTCAAAGTATACAGGGTGTATCTGAAATGGACGTAGGAGCGGAAGTATTTGGGTTCCTGGGGCCAATATAAGGCGAAACTGTTCTATGACATTTTGTCGTACGCCAACCCATTTGGAAGTTACTTGAACCTAGCCCTTGCTAGTTTGCATAAATCTCAGCATGTTGACTTCGTCTAAAACAGTAGGACTTAAGTTCAAGATAGGATGATTATTGCAAATTAGTGGTTTCCAGCTAAAACAAAAAAGCCTCATAGCCATAGAGTAAATTTTTAAGGAGTAGAAAGTTGTACAGTTGGTGACTCATAACGAACATCAATGTAAAAGAACATGTTACGATTAGTTTGTTGAAACAACTGACCGATACTAACGGTAAACTGACAGCGATAAGTAGCGCAAACTAATAAGGAACACCGACATTTTGCTTCATTCTTGAAACAACCGAAGGGTTGTAGAAACGTTCATTTTGGTTTGTGTACAAGACTACATATCCGGCGACGTCTTGCTTCCATTAAATTATTGGAACATTTTCTTATGGGTACATTACATTGCATCTCGCATTGCACGTATGTCTCCTGTCGTTCTCAACGCTGGCAGATTGCTACCAGTTAGTAAACGTCATAAGTCTAAAGTTTTAGGGTGGTCTGTAAATTTGGTAAGGTTTTTTCTTAGTTTTAAGTAAACCCTCCACTTTTAGTTTTTTCTCAAATTTTCTTTAGTTTTATTTGCGGTCATCCGTTCGGTTCCGAGGTGAAGAACGAAAATTTCTTCTTAAAATTTTTTCTCTGCTATTACTTTTGGTGGTGCCTCGCAATCAGTGTAGGCCAATCACGAGCCTTTCAACCCTTTCTTGAACAAGTTAGTAGTGTGTGACCTTGAGAAGGAATGCTAGGTTTTATGAAGCCCACTCCTAAGTACTCTATTGAACATAGCGTACCTAATTTGTTACGGGTGAAGTTTCGGGTGAGGCACCAAGAAAAATGCCATAACTCCCTCACTGTCATTTCTTGGAGAAAGGAATGTTCCCTTTTTGGTCACTTTGAACCATAAAAAGTTTTAATTCATTTTCAACATTTAGGTTTCATCAGTATTTTTTGATTTTTATAAGGGTTTAATTCATTTTCAACATTTATGTTTCATCATTATTTGTTGATTTTTATAAGGGTTAAATTTTGCAAATTATGCATTTTACTGCTCAGTTTTAACAGGCGTTGCCCAACATCCCATCCCAAACATTCGCCCACAAACATTTATTCACGAATACATATTTTGATAAGTTGCAACATTAACGTAATCTTTAAACTAAATGCAACCTTTCGATTGTTTGAAGAATGAAGCAAAATGTCGGTGTTCCTTATTAGTTTGCGCTACTTATCGCTGTCAGTTTACCGTTAGTATCGGTCAGTTGTTTCAACACACTAAATCGTAACATGTTCTTTTACATTGATGTTCCTTTATGAGTCACCAACTGTACAACTTTCTACTCGTTAATTTACTCTATGGCTATGAGGCTTTTTTTCTTTTAGCTGGCAACCACTAATTGCAATAATAATCATATCTTGAACTTAATTCCTACTGTTTTAGACGAAGTCAACATGCTATGATTTATGCAAACTAGCAAGTATTAGGTTCAAGTAACTTCCAAATGGGTTGGCGTAGGACAAAATGTCATAGAACAGTTTCGTCTTATATTGGCCCCAGGAACCCAAATACTTCCGCTCCTACGTCCATTTCAGATACACCCTGTATAAACATAGTACTTTAGAAACATTTTAGGATAAATTTAAAATACAATAATAAAAAACTCATGTTCCCTTTGAAATCTTACTTTTTACAACGAAAAACTTTAGCAAAACAAGGGCACATAAATCAGAATGTAGGACCACTGCATTCTCTAATAATAGGCCTTGAAATGTAAAATAGAAGCATTTTTATGTGATATTTTGAATTTGCGCGTAGTAACCGTTAGATGGCTCTTTTCTGAGGTTAATTTTCGCGATGACGGAAGTAAATTCGTACTGTGCAGTCTCGTATGACGTCACGTCTTTTGCTTATGGCGGACCAGGGTGGGAAATAAGGATTTTTCTAAACTGGACTAAATAACCTGCTCCATGACCATTGACTAGGGCACGTCCCCTGCTGAACTAAAGAAGTGCAAAATTAAAATATTGAAGTTAATGTCTGGACTCTAGCTACCCTTAATTATCTTAGTGGTCCCGAGGACCACTGACCCCCTCCGATGTAATTATTAAACTAGACCAGGCAATTTTTAAACTGGTCATTTGCCCTGTGCCACCGCCTTATTTCCCATGCTGTGGAGGACTATGGGTGCAATTCGTCGCTAAAATGATACTGAGGTATGTATGATTGTATTTTTCGTCAAATTCGGTGAAATGTAAAGCCCAACTACAATGAATAGATCAATGTGTTTGGATCGTGTCTCTCAACCTAGATGCAACGCAAAAGATTTGAGTTTAATACATTTGCTAAATCGTGGGGATATAGGTATTCCAGCAATTATTTGACGAACATTTTAATTGAATTGCAGATTTTGTAAAGAAAGCAATGCATTTCATTTCGAAACGTTCCCTAGTAGCACTGCCGACGTAGGGCCTACATGGTCGGCTTTGTGTGTTACCGACGAATTGGTAAAAAGTCACTAATAAGTCGGGAGAGTAATGGTTTGAAAGTCGAAATGTCCGCCTGGAGGGACAACGGCCCGCCTGTTTTCCTACTGTTTTGAGGCTACTATAAAACGACTGTTCGCCGACTATATGTCGGCGTCATTATACCTACCTAAAGCCGCGCTCAATCCGACGATTTCGCGGCTTTTTAGTATAGGAACGGTAAATCGTCGGTAAAGTGCTGGTAGAGTAAGGGTTTGAGAGTCGAAATGTCCGCCCGGCGGGACGACGGCCCACTGGTTCACCGACTGTTACGACACGAATGAAATACGACCCTCATCCAACACGTTTGAGAGTCGACTTAACCACCTGTCAGCAGGAGGTCCGACGCATTTGCGACGATCAAACCTTAACTAGAGGCCCGACGGTTTTGCGACGATCAAGCCTTAACTCAAGGCTTCATTCGCTTATAGTAAAGGATACTGATACCTAGTATTGAAATTTCTTTAATACATTTTCAATGAAAATCACCTTTTTTGTAATTTGAATATTTCAAGTAACATACAGGTTGAGCATCAATTATAACAATTTCAAATATTAAACAATGTATTCGATATTACACGACTAGTCGAATGGAAATATTAGCTGCCTAGCTAATTGGTTTTAACAAAAAGTAAAATTTTTCAGGGCGAGTATAATATTTACATCAATTAAAGCATTTATTAATATTCATTGTTAATATCTTCGATGTGGCCAGTTACTATCTCTTAAGTTACAAAAATCTTAATGAAAAATATACACTTACAGATTTTTTTTAAGGAAAAAGAAAAACATACAATTCTAAAGGGTATTATTTGACACATTTTTCTCTTAAAATGTTTGAAACCGCATAAAAATTCTTTAACTAAAACAAATTGAGATCTATTTTGGAATTCAGTATTATTTTCACAACCAAAAATCTTTAAAATACTTAATATATAAGGTTTTTGAACTCCAAGCGCCCCAAAACACTTGCTTCTTTTATATTCAAACAAGAAGTTATATCTAGTATCTCAGAGCGAAGCTATAAATTCGCCAGATTTCCAGCTTTATCTCCAGTCCAAACGTAGGTCCGGAGTCAATCCCCGTCTCTAAATTACAACCAGCATCTCATTGGTTCTCGAATACTCACGTCAGCGCGACGACGCGAGTGACGAAAATTACAGTCATATTTTCCGACTGAGGAGAGGCGAAATAGCCCGGCGTCTCCTTTTACGTCCCCCCTTGTATTTTGAAAGGGGGACTGGGACTATGGCGCGCGAATACAAAGCCATCTTATACCTTCTCTCTGAGATACTGATATAACTTCTTTATTCAAACAAAGAAACTGAAGGTATACATAAACGTTTAAGTTTTGGTTTCACTTTATAGGGGTGTGGTTCCCAGCAGATGAGAAGCTAGGTAAAAAGCAAAGGCTTATGCATAAAACTGGCTCTAAGAGGTGGATAAATTGATAATTCAATAACAAAATTTAAACCTTACGTGACAAACGAAGACGTTTCTAGTTTATATAGTGTGACAAAGAACCTTAGCGATGAAATTAAAAGTTAGCAAGCCTATAACTAATCATTTTCGACCACCAAAATCTCGTTTAAACATTCTAACGACCCAGCCGCGTCAGAGATACTGGAAAGGTTAACTTGCTTTCGCACTAACAGCGCCCTCTTCGATGATGACGTGCATGGCGTTACCTTAGTTACGCCAATAGAACAGAGGCGTGTCACCTGACCGGAGAAATTACAGGAGGGAAAATTCAAACTAGAAAATCAGATGTGTTTTCTTGCTTTGCAGTTTTTTGTAACGTTATGTTTCTAGTGTTGCCAAAAATATAGTATTATCAACTTCTGCTTGTGGGTCGAAATATGGTATAAGTTAAATATATAACAAAAAATATTTGGTGGCATATGCGGAATAGTAAAAGTCAAAAAAACCGTCCCACGGAAAAAGGCCTACCAACAACTTCGTTTTTCATTTTACTCTTTTTAAACGTGACAATACCGACTAGCGGGAAGGAGTTGGTAATCAATTGGCAAAAATGGGTTACATGTTTAGGACGGTAGGCAAGCCTACTTCAAACCACCACAGTTCCAACTGTCGGATAAATGTCGGTTACTAAACGGCCTAAGCATAACTTAGCTTTTAATTTTACTCTTCTTAAACGTCACAATACCGACTAGCGCGAGAGAGTCGGTAATCAATTGGCAAAAAATAAGTTGGAATTTTCTAGACGGTAGGCAAGCCTACTTTATACCATCTCTGTTCCAACTGTCAGATAGATGTCGGCATTGCCAACTAAAAGAAGTAGTCGGCTTCATGAGTCGGAAAAGAGTCGGAATAAGCATGGTACAGCCGACTGGACCGTAAACCGACTATTCGACCTTTAACCGACTGTTATGCGGAAGGTTTGTGCTACTGGGGTTGTTCATTGATGATACTTGTACATTTCATTCAACCAAAATGTGACTGTGACACTTATTGGCATTAACGAAACTACTGTAAACAAAGTTTATAAGACCATTGTTAGACAACTACGTGAAAGATTTAACAGATCGCAAAGAATCGTACAAAAAGTTTAAGAACAAACCTCACTCAAGAAAAACTCTAAACATCTAAATGCATTTTACCCACACTGTGATAAATGACTTTTTATGTTTAAACAAGTTAAAAATTAGCTTGTCGTTTGAATTTTAATGTGTCTTTTTATTTAAGTCAGCTGCTATTTTATCCTCAAAACTTTCACTTTAATCGTTGTCTTGAAAGCTTTCAACAATTTTCCAAAGTTTTGAATTTGACGCCAGTTTAAAACCTTTACCCATTTTCAAAAACGGATCGTCTACAGATCCCAAGAATTACCGTCCCATTTCCCTTCTAAGCGTCTCGGCGAAACTTTTTCCAATGATTATGCGGAATTGGTTCGAGTTCTTTCCCAACGAATGCCAGCATGGCTTTTCAACGGAGAAGAGCGTTGACACCAATCACGCTTCATTTATGTATATGATGGCTCCTGAGGTAATAAATAGAGGGCAGGTCGATGCAATTTATCTAGATTTGGCGAAAACATTTGATAGGATTTCCCATCGGTCCCTAAGAGACAAACTAAGAACTCTGGGTATGGGTGGAAATCTTTTATCCTTCCATTACTTCTATTCAATGTTTACATTTATGATTTGCAATTTGCCATACATAATTCAAAACTTTTCCAATTCGCAGATGATAATAAAATATGCAAGAGTATAAATTCAAAAAATTGTAAATCTGATAGTCCACTATTGCAACAGGACTTTGATTCGTTAGCACTTTGGTGCTCTAAAAATAACTTGCCCATAAATTCAGTCAAATTTGTCCATGTGACCTACACAAGACGCATTTGCCGAAAAGTCATCACAAATTACGTCATCGATTCTTCCAATATCCCGACGAAAACCTTATAAAAGATCTGGTTGTACAGTTTGACCACCAACTTTAATTTTACAAACATATTCACCTCTGTGTAAACCTCTGCCGGCGAACACTTGCGGTGTCATACAAATTAACTAAGAAATTGAATTCTATTACGCACTTCCGGCTTCTATTTCTAAGTGTGGTCAGATCAGTGGCGTCGCTAGGCCATTTTGGGGGGGGGGCTATAGCCCCCCCAAATTCCAAACTTAGCCCCCCAAAATAATCCATAAACCCTACCAAAAATTGCTTTTAGCAACCTAAAATTCTGTAGCAATATATAAAAAATTTTCAATATGAAACAGTAAAATTTTGAAAAAAAAAACAGATGGAGACAAGTAAAATGTTTCATGTTCTTTCGAAGGGAGTCCCAATAGTGTCAGAAATATATTACTTTACACGAAGTTCACTTCTCCCTACCTCGCGCCGGCCATCATCTATGAAGTATTTTTACAGGCTGGAAGCGGTACCGTTCCTCCCGAACAGCGAGGCAGAGAGGTGAAAATAAAAACACTAGCGTCGCGTAGTGAGAAAAATGTGCTTTTCTTACAATCGTATCATGGTTGTATCTTATGCAGCGGCTTCTCACTTGCGCTAAATACAGTTGAATCCCGCCGTTTCTAGGAAACGTCAGATTATCTTGGCAATGGCCATTTATCATAGTTCTCTCTCGAGAGGAAAAATGTTTCTCTTCAAGACTAGCGCGCGTCGGGAGGGGGAAAAAATTCACGCCTCTTCACTCTTGCAAAGTTTTTTTTCCGGGTTTTCTCTTCATAGATGATGTCCACGGTACTAACCATTATTGAAGTGAACTTCGTGTAAGGTAATATATTTCTGATAGTGTGGACTAAAAGCTAACCAAAACTAAAAATAAACCTAAGACGAGTGAAAATCCTTCATAATCGGTTCCGTAGTCCTTATCAATAAAAGGTTGTACATCTTTAAAATACGAAAAATTTCATGTTGACACAAATTTACGGATAGTTTTAAAGGTCTACACATTTTCCAAAGAACCCATTATGCAATTGTTAGCCACATCGTAGTATACGATAGGCTCTTAGTTTGACCCGAGCCGTAGTAGTACTGGCCGGGGTTTTCGCTTTCGTTATCGTCAGATTTTAGCTTAAATGGAACCAATAGTGGTAGCTGAGCTCAGTTAGAGATTTTATTTTAATAAAAAAATTTTCACACCGCACCCGGGAATTGAATCCGGCTGGCTGGCACAGCAGTAAGATACGCTACCATTGTGGGGTCGGACACTTCTGATTTTTCGTTTAGGGTCTTTGATTTTTTTTCTTTTTATTTATGTGCAAATTTAATAGATAACGATGTGGCTACTATTAAGTCCCAGCCATTGAGACATCTTGTTTATATTAAGTTCTTATAATAACTTTCAAATAGTTTGCCCAGATTTAGCCCCCCCAAATTTCAAACCCTAGCGACGCTACTGGGTCAGATCTAGACTAACATTTGGCTGGATTGCTTGGGGGGGGCAGTTGTAGCGCTTACCTTCTGGCCAAAATAGAGGGTGTCCAAAGAAAATTTGTGGAGTTTTGTTTTAGAAACTATCTTAAAAATTTAGATTATAACTATGAACGTATCCTTAATCTCCTTGGACTCCCTACTATTAAAAGTCTCTTATCTCATTGATTTCAAATTTAGTTTCAAATTACTACAAAAGTTTATGCTAATACCCGCCCTGCTAGAAAAATTAAATTTTAATGTTCCCCGACTTTTTAGAAGCAAACAACCCTGTCATATTCTATGTAAACGGCCCAAGCCTAATCCCTATTAACAGGATGCAAAGATCTTGAAATCTTTTAAGAGAAAAAAATTGACATATTAGTAGGGTCTTCGTGCCGGTCCCGGAACATACAGTGGAAGGCAGGGGAGGATGGAGGATGGGAGGATGGAGGATGGAGGATGGGAGGATTGGAGGATGGGACGATGGGAGGATTGGAGGATTGGAGGATGGAGGATGGGAGGATGGCAAGATGGCGGGTGAGAAAACGTAAACCTTTTGATTGACTCACCCCTATCTCAGACCTGTAAGGGGGCGTTTTTGATTGACTCACCCCTCTCTCAGTCCTACAAGAGGGCGTTTTTGATTGACAGGTCAATGAAGCGTGTTCGATTCTCGGATGTAGAAGTACATACATGGGAGTATGAAGATAGGGTGAATTATGATTTAAGAAATAAACAGTATTTTAATATGTTAATTAGATTAAAATTTGAACCATTAATTTCTCCCGTATTAATCAAATGGTTAAGGGGGGATGGAACTCCAGATGACGTTGGGGGGAAAATAAAGATTCCCCAAAAAACCCGACTGGGAAAAATGGTACCACATGCAATACCGTACGAAGATAGGGTGAATTATGAATTAGGAGACGAATAAAAATGAAATTCAAATTGTGTAACTTTTAATTAATTTACTTTTATTTTTCCTGCTTTTTTTTCATAATTAATGGTTGATGAAAGCTACCTCTAAATTTTCAAATACATTATTTGTTACTAAACCACTAATTTGTTTAATTATGTTAGTCTCCAGTTCTGCAACCTGTCTCATTCTGGGATTTTACTCCCGAGAATCGCGTCTACGTAAACAGTACACTGCAGTCTGGATGCTAAAGATAATACAAGTTAATTTCAAGTTATTGGAAATATAAGTCTAATTAAATTGTTAGTGAAAACTATGGGATATGTTAGTATACCTGTACCCGTCGCAGTTCGGAAAAAGTACGTTCCAGTAGGAGAATAAACCCCATCCTCGTTTTTTTCAGGGCTGAATAGAAATAACATATAAATAATCTCGATAACACTAACTATATAATTTACCAATTTAACGTGAATTTGTCCCGCTACAATGTCCTCGAGGGACATTAAAAAATGAGGAACTCCTTCCACTACAAAGGCTCGGAAACAGAAGTTGGCGGATTAAATTAATTATTCTAAAATACACAATAATTAGCACTCTATAACCTAACGCCATAAATATATAACAGCGATATATTTACCTGAACCCGTCACAGTTCATAACGTAAGAATTAATGAACGCATTGGAGATTTGATAGTCTACTAGCTCCACCCTAATTGCATTTAAATAATGTCTAGTGTTAATGCTAATTTAGATAACATGGATTATAAAAGTCAACTCACAAGTCACAGGGTGTTAATATGGAGTCTGCTTCAGACTCATTGCCTTCATTTTCAACCACAAAATTAAACACGACATCACCATCATCGTCATCATCGCTAATGCCGATGAAATTTGGAGTATTGACCTTCTCGGAGTTATATTCCTCCATGGGCCATTCGGAATACAACGGAAATCTTCCCGCGACCATATTGATAAATTTAGTTTAAATTGCGGAAAAAATCTATTCTATCCCCTTGAGGTAAAAAGAACGTTGTGACCAAATTTTCAAAATTGTCCATGTCCCATGTAGTGTGTGGTTTGAAAACCTCTAAACCTTCCAGGAATTTTCTCCAAAATCACAATAGAACTTCAAACAATTAGTATGAATTGTAGTGTTAAAACCTCTACACTTACCAATCCTCAAACCCTTGTGCCTTTGCGACGAAGCCGCGTACGTCATCATTCCGCTGGACCTCCCAGTCTATGGCACATATCACGCTTGGAAATCAGGTGGTAGCCCGCCGATGGGCAAGTTATTAAGAGAATCGTACCTATTACTATGGTTTAAGATGGGGTAGCTTGGGTTTTTAAAAGTAGAGCGTAGTTTTGACAAAGGGAGTTGACACGTCGAGGAATCATGTTGAGTTTACACTACCTAGAAAGTAATCCGAATTGGGATGAAGTTGTCAATCACCTCAATACAAATACGATGCTCTTTTCGTATTACACCAAGTTTGAACCAAGTGAGATGGATGACGTCAATGTGAATTCCGTAATACTGTGTTATATTGCGACGTAAAAACTTAAAAACCTGGAAAACACACGTAGAAAGACACTGTTAAGGTTGACAATATTTTTAGCCAGTGAGAAAATTAGGAAAGGATGACCAGGCATAAACAACGCTGGGAAAGATTAAAAAAAAACCGTAAAATACGCGAAGAGTTGAAACTATTTTAAAACAAATAAACAAAGAGTTGCTAAAAGGGTAAAACGTTGTCGAAAGTGTTGTTTAATGACTAAATCTTGGTTGAAAGTGTTGTTAAAGGACTAAATCTTGGTTAAAAGCGTGGTTAAATGACTACATCTTGGTTGAAAGTGTTGTTAAATGACTAAATTTAGGTTGAAAGTGTTGTTAAATGACAAAATTTAGGTTGAAAGTGTTGTTAAATGACTAAATCTTGGTTGAAAGTCTTGTCAAAAGAATAAAAAGTCGTTAGAAAGGGTTGATAAATGACTACATCTAGGTTGAAAGTGTTGTTAAATGACAAAATCTTGGTTGAAAGTGTTGTCAAAAGAATAAAAAGTCGTTAGAAAGGGTTGATAAATGACTAAAAGGTAGCCGAAAATGTCGTTAACTGACTAAAACATTAATGAAAATGTCGTTAAATGACTATAGTGTGATAGAAAATGATGTCAAATAAATAAAAAGTGGTAGAAAGTGTCGTTCAATGACTTAAATATGAATGAAAATGTGAATAAACGACTATAATATTAAAGAAAATGATGCTAAATGACTGAAAAGCGCTTTGAAGTGTTGTTAAATGACTTAAAAGGGCTAGAAAGTGTCGTTAAATGACCAAAACGTGGTTGGAAGTGTAGTTAAATTAATAAAAAGTGGATGAAAATTTAGTTAAGTGAACATTGAATGCCTGAAAATGTTGCTCAAAGACTAAAAAGGGGTTGGAAGTGTTGTCAAATGAGTAAAAAGTAGTTGTATGGGTTGTTAAATGAATAAAAAGTGGTGTAAAGTGTTATTAGATGAATAAAAGTGGATTGATTGTGTTGTTAAACGAATAAAAAGTGTTTGAAAATGTTGTTCATAGACTAAAAAGTGGTTGACGGTTTTGCTAAATAAGTAAAAAGTGGTTCAAAGTGTTGTTAAATAAATTAATCGTGGTTGAAATTGTTGTTAAATGAATAAAAAGTCGATAGGTTGATAAATGAGAAAATGATGGATGAGTGTGTTGATGTACGACTAAAAAGAGGTTGAAAGTGTAGTTAAAGCACTATAGTGTGATAGAAAATTATGTTAAATGACTAAAAATAGTGGTAGGAAGTGTCGTTCAATGACTTAAATATGAATGAAAATGTGAATAAATGACTATAATATAAAAGAAAATGATGCTAAGTGACTGAAAAGCGCTTTTAAGTGTCGTTAAATGACCAAAACGTGGTTGAAAGTGTCGTTTAATTAATAAAAAGTGGAAGAAAATTTAGTTAAATGAACATTGAGTGCCTGAAAGTGTTGTCAAATGAGTAAAACGTAGTTGCATGTGTTATTAAATGAATACAATGTGGTGGAAAGCGTTAATATATGAATAAAAGTGGGTTGATTGTGTTGTTAAACGAATAAGAAGTGCTTGATAATGTTGTTCAAAGTCTAAAAAGTGGTTGACAGTTTTGATAAAAATAAAAATGGTTCAAAGTATTGTTAATTAAATTAATCGTGGTTGAAATTGTTGTTAAATGAATAAAAAGTCGATAGTTTGATAAATGAGAAAATGATGGATGAGTGTGTTGATAAACGACTATAAAGTGGTCGATAGTGTAGTTAAAGCACTACAGTATGATAGAAATTGATGTTAAATGACTAAAAATGGGTTTGAAGTGTCGTTAAAAGACTAAAAATGTGAAGAAAAATGTCGTTAAATTACTAAAATATGAATGAAGATGTGATTAAATGACTATAATATAAAAGAAAATGATGCTTAATGACTGAAAATCGGTTCGAAGTGTCGTTAAATGACAAAAAGTGGTTGAATGTGTCGGTAAATTAATAAAATGTTTTTAAAAATGTCGTTAAATGAACAATAATTACCTGAAAATGTTGTTTAAAAACTAAAACTTGGTTCACAGGTTTGCTTAATGAGTAAAAAGTAGTTGCAAGTGTCGTTAAATGAAATAAAAGTGGGTGAACGTGTCATTAGAGGAATTAAAAGGGTTGAATATGTTGTTAAACGAAAAAAAAGAAGTTGAAAATGTTGTTCAAAGGCAAAAAAAAAGTTGTTGACAATTTTGTTGAATGACTTAAAAGTGGTTGAAAGTGTTGTTAAATAACCAGATAGTGATTGAAAGTGTTGTTAAATAACCAAATAGTTATTGAAAGTGTTGTAAAATAGCCAGATAGTGATTGAAAGTGTTACTAGATGATTAAAAAAAGTTTAAAGTGTTGTTAAAGGAAAGAAAACTGAGGGGGTTTGAGAGTGTTGTTAAATAATTAAAGCGCGATTAATTGATAAATGTCCTATTTGGCTCTCTGGCGCTGAACATAGCTGTATGTGTAAAAGATACGAAAAGCCCGTTAAATTAAGAAATTCCGTCATTTTCGGTTCTGTGTAATAAGAAACAATAATATAAATGAGAGAAAATTCTAGCATGATTCAAAACATAGAATATACGGATAAGAAGATACGGCAGCGTGTACATGAATGGTCGAATTTATCGTATCATAGAGAGATTCAGACCCAAAGATAAGACTTTCTATAATTCTTCAAATTGCCCTCAAGATTTCAAAATAGGTCATGTGAGAACCAATGTACTCTAAATTATATTTTACCTTTGCCACGTTGTACCACGTCCTTGAGTGTTACATTATAACATTTTTACATAAGCCTTGTCTTAACCACCTGTAAATTATCACCCTTCTATATACATTAACGTAATTATAAACGTCGAGATCGATTTAATCAGTTCTGATCAGATATTTTGTATAAAGAGTGAAAATGTTTCTTTTTTGATTGGCATCGTCCACCTGACATTACTAATTTAAATAGTGATGAAGTCGTCAGAGATGGAAACGTTAAAGATTTCTATCAATAAAATATGGTTGAAAACGTTGTTAAATACTAAATTTCATTAAAAAGCGCGGATAGATTACAAATTTTTATTAAAAAAAATTCGGTTGTATAACCAATTTCAATAAGAAGTTCTGCTTTTTGAATGATATGTGCTTTAAACTCTTTTTAAATGAATAACAATTGTTGTTAATTGAGTAAAAAGTTGTTAACAAAAGATTAAATAGTGGTTAAAAGTTTTGATTAATGAGAGAAATGGTTGGAGTGTTGATAAATGACTTTAAAGTGGCTGAAAGTGTCGTTCAATGACTAAAACTTGGTTAAAGTGTAGTTAAGTGAGAAAAATATGGTTGAAACTGTTGTGGAGCGAAAAATATGCTATTGAAAGTGATGAAAAATAACTAAAAAACTGTTCAAAGTGTTGTTAAACGACTAAAACATAAAGGACGAAAGTTATTTCAATGATTTTAGGCATTTATAAATGGAGGATACAAAAACATCTCAACAGCGAGTAAATGTTGATCACAGGAATACAACGAGAAATTGGTCCATTAACGTAACAGATGTGGACTACCTAAAAAACCATTTGAGTTAAATCAAGATTAAACGATATCATAACCAAACATTAGGTGCATCACGACGTTTCGAGGAGATTTTTGACAGTTGATTTTACTCAAAACCTATTGGCGAGAATTTAACATTTGGTAAACTTGTTCGCAATATTAACCAAGGCTTTGAATAATGAATTTATCAGGCATAGACTATTTTATCAGTAAAAATCTACTCAAGACAAACTTCCTTATCAGTTTGATAAATACAAATTTCATTGGTGGTAACGTTGAAATTGCGAAGCATACCAAAAAGCTCAACCCTTTTATCAGTATCATAATCTTTTCTAAACTACGGTAAAATTTCAAAATATACGTAGATTCTCTAGAGATTGAAGTACCACAGTCACTGGATTGAAGGGGCAAAGCTCCGAACCCCTTGACCGGAGCGGGGCCAGGGAAAAACGAAAATAAACATGTGTGTCAACAAAATTTTCAACCATATTTTATTGATAGAAATCCTTAACGTTTCCATCTCTGACGACTTCATCACTATTTAAATTAGTGATGTCAGGTGGACGATGCCAATCAAAAAAGAAACATTTTCACTCTTTATACAAAATATCTGATCAGAACTGATTAAATCGATCTCGACGTTTATAATTACGTTAATGTACATAGAAGGGTGATAATTTACAGGTGGTTAAGACAAGGCTTATGTAAAAATGTTATAATGTAACACTCAAGGACGTGGTACAACGTGGCAAAGGTAAAATATAATTTAGAGTAAATTGGTTCTCACATGACCTATTTAGAAATCTTGAGGGCAATTTGAAGAATTGTAGAAAGTCTTATCTTTGGGTCTGAATCTCTCTATGATACGATAAATTCGACCATTCACGTACACGCTGCCGTATCTTCTTATCCGTATATTCTATGTTTTGAATCATGCTAGAATTTTCTCTCATTTACATTTTTGTTTCTTATTACACAGAACCGAAAATGACGGAATTTCTTAATTTAACGGGCTTTTCGTATCTTTTACACATACAGCTATGTTCAGCGCCAGAGAGCCCAAGGTAGGACATTTATAATTTAATCGCGCTTTAATTATTTAACAACACTCTCAAACCCGCTCAGTTTTCTTTCCTTTAGCAACACTTTTAACTTTTTTTAATCATCTAGTAACACATTCAATCACTATCTGGCTATTTTACAACACTTTCAATCACTATTTGGTTATTTAACAACACTTTCAACCACTTTTAAGTCATTCAACAAAATTGTCAACAACTTTTTTTTTGCCTTTGAACAACATTTTCAACTTCTTTTTATTCGTTTAACATCATATTCAACCCTTTTAATTCCTCTAATGACACGTTCACCCACTTCTAATTCATTTAACGACACTTGCAGCTACTTTTTACTCATTAAACAAACCTGTGAACAAAGTTTTAGTTTTTATACAACATTTTCAGGTAATTATTGTTAATTTAACGACATTTTTAAAAACATTTTATTAATTTACCGACACATTCAACCACTTTTTGTCATTTAACGACACTTCGAACCTATTTTCAGTCATTGAGCATCATTTTCTTTTATATTATATTCATTTAACCACATCTTCATTCATATTTTAGTAATTTAACGACATTTTTCTTTCACATTTTTAGTCTTTTAACGACACTTCAAACCCATTTTTAGTCATTTAACATCAATTTCTATCATACTGTAGTGCTTTAACTACACTATCGACCACTTTATAGTCGTTTATCAACACACTCATCCATCATTTTCTCATTTATCAAACTATCGACTTTTTATTCATTTAACAACAATTTCAACCACGATTAATTTAATTAACAATACTTTGAACCATTTTTATTTTTATCAAAACTGTCAACCACTTTTTAGACTTTGAACAACATTATCAAGCACTTCTTATTCGTTTAACAACACAATCAACCCACTTTTATTCATATATTAACGCTTTCCACCACATTGTATTCATTTAATAACACATGCAACTACGTTTTACTCATTTGACAACACTTTCAGGCACTCAATGTTCATTTAACTAAATTTTCTTCCACTTTTTATTAATTAAACGACACTTTCAACCACGTTTTGGTCATTTAACGACACTTAAAAGCGCTTTTCAGTCACTTAGCATCATTTTCTTTTATATTATAGTCATTTATTCACATTTTCATTCATATTTAAGTCATTGAACGACACTTCCTACCACTATTTTTAGTCATTTAACATAATTTTCTATCACACTATAGTGCTTTAACTACACTTTCAACCTCTTTTTAGTCGTACATCAACACACTCATCCATCATTTTCTCATTTATCAACCTATCGACTTTTTATTCATTTAACAACAATTTCAACCACGATTAATTTATTTAACAACACTTTGAACCACTTTTTACTTATTTAGCAAAACCGTCAACCACTTTTTAGTCTATGAACAACATTTTCAAACACTTTTTAATCGTTTAACAACACAATCAATCCACTTTTATTCATCTAATAACACTTTACACCACTTTTTATTCATTTAACAACCCATACAACTACTTTTTACTGATTTGACAACACTTCCAACCCCTTTTTAGTCTTTGAGCAACATTTTCAGGCATTCAATGTTCACTTAACTAAATTTTCATCCACTTTTTATTAATTTAACTACACTTCCAACCACGTTTTGGTCATTTAACGACACTTTCTAGCCCTTTTAAGTCATTTAACAACACTTCAAAGCGCTTTTCAGTCATTTAGCAGCATTTTCTTTAATATTATACTCGTTTATTCACATTTTCATTCATATTTAAGTCATTGAACGACACTTTCTACCACTTTTTTAATTATTTGACATCATTTTCTATCACACTATAGTCATTTAATGACATTTTCATTAATGTTTTAGTCAGTTAACGACATTTTCGGCTACCTTTTAGTCATTTACCAACCCTTTCTAACGACTTTTTATTCTTTTGACAACACTTTCAACCAAGATTTTGTCATTTAACAACACTTTCAACCTAGATTTAGTCATTTATCAACCCTTTCTAACGACTTTTTATTCTTTTGACAAGACTTTCAACCAAGATTTAGTCATTTAACAACACTTTCAACCTAAATTTAGTCATTTAACAACACTTTCAACCAAGATGTAGTCATTTAACCACGCTTTTAACCAAGATTTAGTCCTTTAACAACACTTTCAACCAAGATTTAGTCATTAAACAACACTTTCGACAACGTTTTACCCTTTTAGCAACTCTTTGTTTATTTGTTTTAAAATAGTTTCAACTCTTCGCGTATTTTACGGTTTTTTTTAATCTTTCCCAGCGTTGTTTATGCCTGGTCATCCTTTCCTAATTTTCTCACTGGCTAAAAATATTGTCAACCTTAACAGTGTCTTTCTACGTGTGTTTTCCAGGTTTTTAAGTTTTTACGTCGCAATATAACACAGTATTACGGAATTCACATTGACGTCATCCATCTCACTTGGTTCAAACTTGGTGTAATACGAAAAGAGCATCGTATTTGTATTGAGGTGATTGACAACTTCATCCCAATTCGGATTACTTTCTAGGTAGTGTAAACTCAACATGATTCCTCGACGTGTCAACTCCCTCTGTCAAAACTACGCTCTACTTTTAAAAACCCAAGCTACCCCATCTTAAACCATAGTAATAGGTACGATTCTCTTAATAACTTGCCCATCGGCGGGCTACCACCTGATTTCCAAGCGTGATATGTGCCATAGACTGGGAAGTCCAGCTGAATGATGACGTACGCGGCTTCGTCGCAAAGGCACAAGGGTTTGGGGATTGGTAAGGAGACAATTTCTGGAAGGATTAGAGGTTTTCAAACCACACACTACATGCGACATGGACAATTTTGAAAATATGGTCACAACGTTCTTTTTACCTCAAGGGGATAGAATAGATTTTTTCCGCAATTTAAACTAAATTTATCAATATGGTCGCGGGAAGATTTCCGTTGTATTCCGAATGGCCCATGGAGGAATATAACTCCGAGGAGGTCAATGGTGATGTCGTGTTTAATTTTTGTGGTTGAAAATGAAGACAATGAGTCTGAAGCAGACTCCATATTAACACTCTATGAATTGTGAGTTGACTTTTATAATCCTTGTTATCTAAATTAGCATTAACACTAGACATTATTTAAATGCAATTAGGGTGGAGCTAGTAGACTATCAAATCTCCAATGCGTTCATTAATTCTTACGTTATGAACTGTGACGGGTTCAAGTAAATATATCGCTGTTATATATTTATGGTCTTAGGTTATAGAGTGCTAATTATTGTGTATTTTAGAATAATTAATTTAATCCGCCAACTTCTGTTTCCGAGCCTTTGTAGTGGAAGGAGTTCCTCATTATTTAATGTCCCTCGAGGACATTGTAGCGGGACAAATTCACGTTAAATTGGTAAATTATATAGTTAGTGTTATCGAGATTATTTATATGTTATTTCTATTCAGCCCTGAAAAAAACGAGGATGGGGTTTATTCTCCTACTGGAACGTACTTTGTTCCGAACTGCGACGGGTACAGGTATACTAACATATCCCATAGTTATTAAATATGAAAAAAAAGCAGGAAAAATAAAAGTTAATTAATTAAAAATTACAATTTGAATTTCATTTTTATTCGTCTCCTAATTCATAATTCACCCTATCTTCGTACGGTATTGCATGTAGTACCATTTTTCCCAGTCGGGTTTTTTGGGGAATCTTTATTTTCCCCCCAACGTCATCTGGAGTTCCATCCCCCTTAACCATTTGATTAATACGGGAGAAAATAATGGTTCAAATTTTAATCTAATTAACATATTAAAATACTGTTTATTTCTTAAATCATAATTCACCCTATCTTCATACTCCCATGTATGTACTTCTACATCCGAGAATCGAACACGCTTCATTGACCTGTCAATCAAAAACGCCCTCTTGTAGGACTGAGAGAGGGGTGAGTCAATCAAAAACGCCCCCTTACAGGTCTGAGATAGGGGTGAGTCAATCAAAAGGTTTACGTTTTCTCACCCGCCATCTTGCCATCCTCCATCCTCCAATCCTCCCATCCTCCCATCCTCCATCCTCCCCTGCCTTCCACTGTATGTTCCGGGACCGGCACGAAGACCCTACTCATATTCTCTGTCAGTAGTACCCAAATACATGATTTTCAGTGAAACTGGTAATATTCGAGTTAATCGTCTAGTACATATTTCATATATTTGATATTTTGCTATGATGTCATCTTTGTATGCATCTTTTTATGCACATTAAACAACTTTTCAATTCAATTCAATTATTATTTTTATTGAATTTTCATTATTATAATGTTTAATGAATTTTAGCTTTATCTCATGAATTTCAATTTTTATTATATTTTTGGAAGCAATTTTTTTTGGCTTTTTCCAAAAACACTTAGTTCGATTTTGATTTGAATATCACAAGAAATTATGAGATCGGCTTCCTTTAATAAAACACGTCATGAAACTAATTTCGCAATATCTGCGAGGGCGTGTGTTTGTTTGTGTGTGGTAACTCCAATTTAGTGTCAAATGTCAAATTTTCCAAACCTAGTACACTTCGTATTAAGTATGCAGGTGTGAAAGGGGGGAGGTATTTCTTTAGTTGCGAATATGTTGAGATAATATGTCTAAGTTTTTCACTCGCTAAGGTTATATAGGAGACTAGTGGTTCCTACCCGACGTTTCCTGGTGTTTTAAGTCAAAGGAAATCAGGAAGGGTTTCTTGATTGATAAATACATGCTTGATAATGTGTTTTTATTATAAACAATTTTTTTTAAATATTTCAACTTTAATAAAACATTGCTTTTTTCGGGATCAACTATAAATTAAATATGTTTTCGATACATAATAGTGTAATGCTAAGCCATGGGACTCTTTTGCAGGAGAGTGATATCACCGATGACATTTTGACTAATAAAAAGCCCTGGCTGCTAGTACAGTACTCGGTTTATGACCCTGTATTATCAGGCCATGCTAGTTAAACTTCCCGGGTTCTGTTAACTCCACTTTACAATTGGATTCATCTCCAAACGGTTATATTAAAAGATTTAGGAACCTGTCGGTCCTTCTACTATTTGATTTTAATAAAGTCATTAGTGAAACTATAAGGCGTGTGTTAAACTTGTTCTTAGTTTTAGCCATGGTCTCTGAATTCTAATGAAAGTGAAAACTTTATGGCTGGATGTTAGCTATTGTGGTAACAATAGGACGTTATATACTGGCTTAATAGGAGCGAGGGATTCGCAGACCGAATTTTGAATGGCTCAACAAAGTCGATTCCAAAACCTTTTCCGGTTGGTGTGCTACTATCCATCAAAGTTTTGAACGCATGCGGGTCAGAAAAAATTCTAATTAATTTATATATTTATTGTAGTAGCATAGACACACCCGGCGTTACCTGTCATCGCGTCGGGACATTTTTGTTAATTTCAGGCCGCTGAAACCCAAAAACTCGCAGGGCCCTTCTCTAAGGCCAAAATGCTTGTTTTTTTGGCCGAATGGGACAGATTCGGGTGACAAGCGTATCATTTGGAATATTGATAGTTTTAAACAATTGAAATGGCGAGCTTTTGTGATTGATGAACTTTAATTCGTAAACGTAAAACAAATATGGTCCTTTGACTATGATGACGTTTAAAGATTGAATAGGAAAGTTCAGGTAAAGGTTACTGATTTTTATTGTTCATTTATTAACCATAAACGATTAAAATTATTTACTGTCCATTTCATTCTGCCCTTGAGGTTAGAAAACAAATAACTAATTATTTAAAGAAGGAAACATTATATTTATACTACACAAAACTTATACGTCAAAAATAGTTCTTATTTCATGATAAATAATTTCAGGAAATGGAATTGATTTGAAAAAAAACGAAGGTAAGTGTTTCTTCAAATAGTTTTTTCTTCAAAATGTTTTATAATCATGTATTAAAAACTGAATATTTTGATATCTGTTACTCCAACCAATTCAATATGTCTACTTCTCTTTTACTTTTTTGATCTTTCTATAAGGGCAGTTTTTTAATCCTCATAGCACTAATAAATAAATTATTGAAATGACACCGTAATTTTTTGGTTTTTCTACGAATATTCAATAATCATGTAACCGCTTTTTCCTGGTTTCCCTGAACTCGCGGAAAACATAAAATACTAGGCTTCTCGTAATCTAACGGTGGGTTCAATTAAAGTCTAGGGTATGAATATAGGAGTAATAACTAGAACTGGTTTAAATGTCCAAACGAAATCAAATTTAATTGCATTAAAATACCTAACCAAGGCAGAAGGCCCTGGCTAACAAACAAGAAATACCTAACCAAGGCGGAAGGCCCAGGCTAACAAACAATAAACAGTTAATTTAAATTCCCGTATTCTATTTACATTAACCCCCAAAATAATATTAACATGCACCCTATAAACCCCGGAATAATATTCGCATGCACACTATAGCCCCCAAAATAATATTAACACTTTAAGGTTCGAATTTAAAATTGTTTTACGATACCCAAAACTCGTTGGCTCTCTCTCTCTTTCAAACACGCACGAAGCGAACGCGCACGATTAGCGATTGGCGCTAATTACTTGGCCCGCACCCGGATTAGCTGGAGCGAAACGGACTGGTTTGTGGTCTTCCTTCAAAACTTCTATCTTTAAGGACTGGTCACTCTTTCATCAAAACTTCTATGTTTCAGGACTGGTCACTCTTTCATCCAAAACGGCTAAGTCTCAAGCCTTTTTCCTTTTGTCGTTCTCGAGGAGCAGCAAAGCCTTGCTCTCCTTCCCAGTCGAGTCCTTCTCCAAAAGTAACTCTTTACAACCACCAAGTTCAGTTCCTCAATTCTTCTTTTTCGCGGGCACTTTCTCTTTAGCCAATCATGTTCAGGGATTTGGTCTAATTATTTTAGTTCTCCGAACTCCGGTAAAGGTTCAAAGGTCGAAGAGAGAGAGAGTAGATTTCTCGGCACCAAATGTGTCCCGAGAGAGAGCAATTAATCAGTGCGGTACCAGGTACCATTTAAGTGGCACCGCGAAGACGCGAATAGTCCAACTTTCCAAAAATAGAGATAATACAAAAATACAAAAAGATAACAGAGCCATTCGAAAATATAGTTCAAATGGCCTGAACCGACAAAATGAAATTATAGATTCTTAACCCGATATATGTACAGTTTAACCCCTACCCAAAAACTTTCGCTTGGACATTTTTCGTAGATACAAAGGAGAGATAGGGGAGAATGAATGACTGTAATAAAATGGGGTTCTTTGAGAAGCCAAGTACTGAGGATACCGCCGTAGGGAAAAAGCGTAAGGAAGGATTCTCGGACCTACCCGAGAGCAGGTAACCATTTGGGAATAATTAGTAATACTGGGAATTTATAAAATGAAATGTATTTCTTGACTAAAATGGAATCTAACAATATATCTAAAAATATAGCCGTGACACTCCCTCCCCCCTAAAACCGAACGTCCTCGTGAGGTCAATTTAATTATATACAAATTTATGGTAACTGGGCATTTTATTTACAAGCGGACTACCCGTCCTATGACGGCATTACGTGGTCGAAGCGAGTACCTTCGAGCGTTAGGGCTTTGTGGTCTATCAACCTCTTGGGATGAAGAACTTAATTCTAATGGGGCTGAATCATTGGCCAAACGGGGGACAAAAGGCTTAAGATGGGAAATTTTATGGGTGCCTTTCAATATCTTTTTACCATCGGGAGACGCGAGGCGATAAGTCAACGGTGACAATTTCTCAGCTATGAGGTAAGGGCCGTCCCAATTAGGGGCCAATTTCGCTGCAAAGCGTGCGTCAGCTGATGACAAGAAATGGGTTCTTTTCCAAACTAGGTCACCTTTCTGGAATTCAAAATCCCGGTGCCTTTTGTCATATTGACATTTTTGTCTTGCCTGCGCTTTGGTAATTTTGGCCAAAGCAGTGGCGTGAGACCTCTTTACCAGGTCTCCTAAACGCAGAGCATGCACCTTCCGTGCGGCTGCGGTAAGATTACCATTGACGTTGAAATCATCTGGTATTGGGTAGCGCGGAAGCCTTAACTCTCTCCCAAAATTAAGAAACGCGGGGGTATAAGCCCGTCGATTCTTGTACGGCGGTTCTAATAGCAAAAGCTAACTGAGGGAGCCCAAGGTCCCAGTCCCTATGGGAATCCCTAACGTCTGATTCATACGTTCCACTGGATTTCCTTGCGGGGAATAAATTGAAGTTAACCGATGTTTTACTCCTAACTGCACGAAAGCTGTGCGCATAATTTTGGAAACAAAGGCACTTCCGTTATCGGAAATAACGCGAGAGGGAACGCCGTAGCGAGTAAAAACTTCGTCTACTAATTTATTAGCAATGACGGGAGCCGTAGCTCGCTTTAAAGGGAAAATTTCAACCCATTTTGTTAATTGTTCGGTAACAACTAACATCTGCGTATGTCCTCTTCTACTTGGGGGGTAAGGACCTTTAAGGTCCACTGATATGACTGACCAAGCTTCGGCCATAGTGGCAGATTTCATCAATCCAGGAGGTTTTGTACGAGGTATTTTGAACTTTTGGCAAACCTGACAACTTTGAACGTAACGGGTAATGTCGGCATTCATACCGTCCCACGTATACATTTCCTTAACGCGCTTATTTGTCTTAAACGCTCCTAGGTGTCCCGAAGTTTTGTTATCGTGACAACAATACAATACTCTTGAGCGGAGAGTTTCAGGAACTAACACACGATAACCGCTGAAACCCTTATCCTGATACTTGGGTACCAGTTTACATACCAGACCCTTCACCACTTCGCATTGATCAACTAATCGTGTTATATTAGGGGGAACTGTCTGAGAGGGGTCTAGCAAACACTTTTTCACCGAAGAAATGCTAGGGTCTTTATCTTGCTCCGAAATCAAGGTGTCAAGATCCAATCTTACTACATCCGAGGGTTCACTCTTGGGGTTGGAAACTATTGCTGCAGACAATATTCCTTCCTTCCTCGGAGAGGGGTCGGGGTGTTCTATTCGGGACAGTGCATCGGCGACAAGATTCGCTCGCCCGGGGATATAATTGATTTGAAAGGGTTCAAACGCCTGTAAACGTAACATCCAACGAGTTAGTTTACCGGTAGGATCTCTTGCCTTGTGGAGCCATTCCAAACTCTTATGATCACAATAAACTTCGAAACTAGAGCCCTGGATGTATGGACGAAAACATTCAACAGTTTCGACTATCGCTAAACACTCACGTTCCGATGTGGAATACTTTCTTTCTAAGTTATTGAGAGATCGGCTAAAATACTGGATAACCCCTTCTTTACCGTCAATCTTTTGGCTAAGGACGCCACCTATCCCTACGTCAGACGCGTCCGTCCGAACAATAAAGGGGTGGTCAAACTTAGGAGTATTAAGAACTGGAGTCGTCGACAAAGCTACTTTCAACTGAGAGAAGGCCAGCTCCTGCTCAGCATCCCATGCCCAGTGACGAATCCGATCCTTATGTAGAAGGCGATTGAGGGGGTCCGCAATTTTTGAGAAATTGGGAACAAAACGTCGGTAGTATGACGCCATACCCAAAAATCGTCGGATGTCTTTGACCGATTTTGGGCGGGGGTAATCCTTAATAACTTTTACTTTGGTTTCATCCACTTCTATTCCACTCTCGGAGATTATGTGCCCCAAAATGCTAGTTCTTTTCTGACAAAAGCGAGCTTTCGAAGCTTTTGCCGTTAAACCGTGGGTGGCTAAAATTGTGAGCACTTCGTCTAACATAATCATATGCTCATCAAAGCTGTTGGTGGCGATAATAAGGTCGTCTAGGTAAGCAAAGACGCCTCTTTTTCGAAGTTTAAGAAAAAGGTTATTTATCATTCTTTGAAATGTTCGGGGGGCGTTTGTTAGACCGAACATGAGTACTTTGGGACGGAATAAACCCTTATCCGTGACAAAAGCTGCTTTGTCCCTTGAGTCAGGGTGCAAAGGAATTTGCCAATAGCCAGACCGCAGGTCAATCAATGTTATGAACTTTGGGCAGGAAATAGACTCTAGAATATCGTCTATCCGGGGTAATGGGTATTGGTCTTTCGTCGTTACGCCATTTACTCCTCGATAATCAGCAACTAATCTGTCCTCCTTCCCCTCCTGTCGAACTAAGAAAACAGGGGCGCACCATGGGCTATCGCTTGGTTCTATGAAATCTTTGGCAAGCATGTCCTCAATTATATTATTTATCTTATTTTGGAGCGGAGGGGCATAACGATAAGGACGACAAGCTATAGGGGGGCCTTGGGTTTCTATGTAGTGTTCCTTTTGGTGGTTCTACCTGCTTCTTTCGTGAAAACCTGCCTATGTTTAAAAACGACGTCGCAAAGTCGTTCTTTTTGCTCCTTATTTAAGGGGGCTTCATTCAGGGCCTTACTAAGTTCTTCGGCATCAACGGAATCGTCCTGCCCGGCAAACATATACTTATCAACTAAAAAATTATTTACACTAACATAAGGCTCTTCAACCGTGTCGACGAATCTGTGAATTTCACTAGAATAGGCCTTCCAACAATAAGTACTCTCGGAAAAATCGACGAGCATACCACTATGTGACAAAAAATCTAGTCCTAAAATGGCGGGAAAATTCAAATTTTCTACATAAACAGCGGACCAATCAAATAAAACGTCAGGTACTAAAATGGGTAAGGAAACACTGCCCTTCGCTTGAACAAACTTCTTATTAGCGTCATTAGCCTTTGTCGGAAAACCTATCTTTTCTATACTATTTTTATATTGTTCGTCGATCACAGAATGAGTTGCGCCGCAGTCCACTAGAGCCTTACAGGAAACACCTCCAAATTCCACAGGAATAAACAAAAGTTTTTGACCTAAAAGCCTTGAAACGTTGTTTATCTCTGAAATCGGAAGATGCCCTTTCGTGGACGCTGCAGGGGTATTTATTGGGGGGCACGACGAGCAAACCCGGCTCCCTGTCCCGAGTTGCCGCCGTTCCTCGAGTTTCCCTGGTTCCTACCTTGGGGATTGTCGCGCCAGTTTCGGCGAAGCTTCGGACAATTATTTTTAAAATGGTCGCGGCTAACGCATTCATAGCAGCCGTGAGGAGGTGCATAACCCCTAAAGGGTTGAGAGCGAGGTGGTCGTCCTGTATTCCAACCCGTTTGGTGAGGGGGGTTATTAGGAGGGGGGCCACTATCGTTGGGACTTTGTGCAGGGACGGAGGGCGATGGGGTACCTTTCACAGTTTCCGTGGGAAGGATACTTTCCGCGCGAGAAGCGTCGGAAATCAATTCCCTAAGGGATGTGTACTTTTTGGATATAAGTAATTTTTGCAAGGAGGGACGTAGGTTACGAAAAACTAACCGAACCTTTTCTTTTGGGGATAGGGGGCTTTCTAAACGACGCATGAGGTCCTGCATCGCGTTGATATATTCTAAGGCCGATTCGTTAGGCTTATGGGTTCTGGCGTGCAAGAGTTCTAAAACTCGGTCGTCCTCGTCTTCATTAGAGAATTCGTTTCTCATGGCCCATTCGAAGGCATCCCAGGTGGCAAAACTCCCTTCAGTGTCCCGCCACCAGTCAGACGCGGGACCAAATAAAAAGGTGGGGACCCAACGCTCAAGAAAAATATCGTCGGGGATATTGCGACTATTACGTAGTCTTTTAGCGTTAAGTAAAAATTCATTTAAGGTTGAATTTTTATCGTCATTACCCCAGTATTTTGGGCTTTCAATTTGGGGAACCCAAGTTTGCGGGTTATAATTTTCGCCGTGATTATTCACCTGTTGACCCTCACGGCTCCCGTTATTTTGACCATGATTTGAATTATTGGCAACTAAAGTCGTCGTCAACGTTTGGATTTGCGCTATTAGGAGGGCAATTAAATTCGCTTCGGGAAGCGCTGGCTGGGGATTAATTGGCGGGTTATTCGGAGGTAAAACGGGAGGGGTATTCTCAGGGATAACTGGCATATTAAGTTGTGGGGGTAAATCTTCTGGGTTATTGGCCATTGTTTTGACAAGGGTGGTATTGGGTTGTTCGCGGACTAATTCTAGCCTCTGACGGCGTTGATCACGCTCTTGATTGTGATAAACACGAAGGCACTCTCTACAACTGTAATTAGGGCCCAAATGGGGGTGACACTCAGGGCAAAAATTCAAGCTATCGGAAATATACGTATCACTGTCGGAGTCGGATACACTCATGAGGAGAATAAGAAATGGTACCTAACAAAAAATAAATAAACCGCCGAACAAAATGACTATGAGAACCTAACCATAAGGATAAATGGGAAACCTTTAACAAATGAATGATACCGGACCAGGACCCCCAGTTATGTAACCGCTTTTTCCTGGTTTCCCTGAACTAGCGGAAAACATAAAATACTAGGCTTCTCGTAATCTAACGGTGGGTTCAATTAAAGTCTAGGGTATGAATATAGGAGTAATAACTAGAACTGGTTTAAATGTCCAAACGAAATCAAATTTAATTGCATTAAAATACCTAACCAAGGCAGAAGGCCCTGGCTAACAAACAAGAAATACCTAACCAAGGCAGAAGGCCCTGGCTAACAAACAATAAACAGTTAATTTAAATTCCCGTATTCTATTTACATTAACCCCCAAAATAATATTAACATGCACCCTATAAACCCCGGAATAATATTCGCATGCACACTATAGCCCCCAAAATAATATTAACACTTTAAGGTTCGAATTTAAAATTGTTTTACGATACGCAAAACTCGTTGGCTCTCTCTCTCTTTCAAACACGCACGAAGCGAACGCGCACGATTAGCGATTGGCGCTAATTACTTGGCCCGCACCCGGATTAGCTGGAGCGAAACGGACTGGTTTGTGGTCTTTCTTCAAAACTTCTATGTTTAAGGACTGGTCACTCTTTCATCCAAAACGGCTAAGTCTCAAGCCTTTTTCCTTTTGTCGTTCTCTAGGAGCAGCAAAGCCTTGCTCTCCTTCCCAGTCGAGTCCTTCTCCAAAAGTAACTCTTTACAACCACCAAGTTCAGTTCCTCAATTCTTCTTTTTCGCGGGCACTTTCTCTTTAGCCAATCATGTTCAGGGATTTGGTCTAATTATTTTAGTTCTCCGAACTCCGGTAAAGGTTCAAAGGTCGAAGAGAGAGAGAGTAGATTTCTCGGCACCAAATGTGTCCCGAGAGAGAGCAATTAATCAGTGCGGTACCAGGTACCATTTAAGTGGCACCGCGAAGACGCGAATAGTCCAACTTTCCAAAAATAGAGATAATACAAAAATACAAAAAGATAACAGAGCCATTCGAAAATATAGTTCAAATGGCCTGAACCGACAAAATGAAATTATAGATTCTTAACCTGATATATGTACAGTTTAACCCCTACCCAAAAACTTTCGCTTGGACATTTTTCGTAGATACAAAGGAGAGATAGGGGAGAATGAATGACTGTAATAAAATGGGGTTCTTTGAGAAGCCAAGTACTGAGGATACCGCCGTAGGGAAAAAGCGTAAGGAAGGATTCTCGGACCTACCCGAGAGCAGGTAACCATTTGGGAATAATTAGTAATACTGGGAATTTATAAAATGAAATGTATTTCTTGACTAAAATGGAATCTAACAATATATCTAAAAATATAGCCGTGACAATCAATGCCATCTGGAATGATAATCTGCAAAAAAATTTAAGAGGCTTTTAATCTTGGTAGTAATGATAGCATAATGCACAAAAAACTTTTTAAACTAAGCGTAAATCAACAGTTAAATTGAAATATATTAGGACTTTTGCTGGCTGCAAATTGAAAATATATATAAAGTTGAAGCATCACTTTTTGTAAATGTTTATCTTATGATCAATTTCCATAGACGAAAAATGTTATACTCATTAAAAAATCTCGTTAGGGTTTTTCTATTAATGTTCTTCATCTATTGCTCTTTTCAAATAATTTGGTTATGTCTTATTTAAGATGAACGTCTACGGCACACGTGGAAAATTATACTTTCAAAAAAAGAAACATTTTATCGAGTAGCGATTGAGAATATCAATATTCACGCTTCAACAAAATTATGTCATCAAATCGTTTCCCAATAGTAGGGGTTATTTTGCGATTGAAATAGTTGTTATGTTGGTATGTTGTAATTCAGTTTTTATTCGACAAAGAGAGTGTCAACTGAGAAACGTTTTCATACATAGGCTGCTTATAGCTTTATAAAACCTTTAGAGCTAAACTTTTCTTTCAAACAAATCGAATATAATAAACAAGAGTGAAACAAGTTGTCATTTCGTTACACCTATTTCCAATTGGTGTAAAAATATAATAGTTTCAGAACTTTTGTGAATTTGACCGGGATTGTATATTAATACGGTTTTTAAGAACTACTGGAGATAATATATAATGCTGTGTATGCAAAGCAAGTGTTATAAAAACTTGAAACACCATTTTACCTCTCCGTGTGCCGTAATCCAGGAGAGGTTCTGTAACGGTCGTGTCTGTGTGTCTGTCTGTCCGTTGATACACCCACGTGACCGCGTTCGCAGTTTCCGTATCGGAGCAAACGTGTTCCCAATTTCCGGACCGCATTGACAGTTCACAGAAATTTGGAAAATTGTATTTCCCTTCGTTGGCTACACTATACTTGAGTTCTCACACCAACATGTTTGGTCTTCGTCCATCCCACATGAACACCAGTCTGGTACTTTTCTGGCTTCCAACACCACCATCTTCTATTCTTTGTCAATCCCACATTGACACCAGTCTGCACTTACACTGGCTTCTAACACCACCATCCACTGGTCTTCCGTCTATTCCACATAGAGACCAATCTGTATCATTGGCTTCTACTCCATTATCATCGTTTGGTTTTAGGATATACGCGGCGATTAGCTAGAGTTACGAGAACCGTCTAGCCTCCCTAAGGTGGGATCGGCCACCAAAGATTTTCGCAATTGCGCTTTTTCCTTACTATTATAAGGGAAACGATTTCCATATATACCAAAATTTTAAAAGAATCGGTTAAGAGGGTACGTTTCAATTTAAACGTCAATATTAGCAAAGTTTGAGAAGATAATAAGTATAACTTTATTTTAAACAATTTAACTATTATTAATGTTAATTATTGAAGATTAAAATAATTGAAAATAATTATATTTATTTAAATATTAAAGATAAACCTCTCGTGCAAAGAGAGAGATTAAATCATTGCCTCCTATATCTACCAAGGCCCGTGCATGCAATATATTTCCTTCATTGCCTCCTATATCGATCAAGGCTCGTGCATTGTGATATATTTCATTCATTGCCTCCTATATCTATCAAGGCCCGTACATTGTAATATATTTCATTCATTGCCTCCTATATCTATCAAGGCCCGTGCATTGCGATATAATTTTCAAAAAAAGAACCAAAATGGGAAGCTCCTCTCAGAAACATAATAATTTCTTTTCTCTTTATATGAAATGAAAATATGGATAATATTGCGCTCCTTCTTTAATGGTATGAATCCTTGCCTGTCTATTAATATTTTACGTAGGAGTAATACGTTTTTAGCGAAGTCTAGAGAGGATAAACATAAGCGAGATTGTTTCGGAAAAAAATACTGCTTCCACTAATGTGTTTATACTCCTTGTTATGATTATTATTTGAAATGACTGTTTATATACTACTTAAGCTATACTACATCTGTATGTAGAATAATCCTTGCTTTGGTGTTTGCAAGAAGAAAGCTAAGGCCTAGACTCTGTCGGTTAGATCAAGTTTTATGCGTAATAGGCTTAGTGAACCAAAGAGTAAATAATTGAGACCTGAGGTGAAGTAAACTATGGTTTTGATTATAGTGTCTGTAAAAAGAGACATTAACGGTTCAGAGTAAGCCGAAAGTTAAATACACGTTTAAATAATATCTAGGTAAATAAGTTTGTAGTAGTAGACCTCTTAACACGGAGAGGTAATATTTTGGTTTTTCCAACTTGTTCAATAGTGATGAACAGACAGATAAACAATGGTTTAACTGATTTAAGTATCTAACGTTAGTTTCTTTTGAATAAAAAAGAATCGGTTTTATTATTTTAATATAAAACCTCATAAACCTCAGATAAATGGCATTCATTTTGATAAAATAACGTTTTAATATCCAAACATTAATTTTATCAAATAATTTAATTGATGAAAAAATTATAAGTGTAGTTAGTAGAAGGGTCAGAAAATGCGCCTCTATATCGGATAGATTTTTATTGCAAGAGGCAGCCTAATTATCGTATTTGGATTCCTTTTCAATAACGAGTTTCGAAAGCGGTATTATCGAGCAGAAAACCTCCAATATCAATAGCCAGAAGCGAAACGTGTTTTCTCATTTCTTTCAAAATAGTACGCATGCAACTTTATGTAGTGTGGAAAAATATAATATCACTTTGGAAAATGAAATAAATTACGACATGTCAAAAACGATCTTTCTTCTTTAATTGAGTAGGGGGATGTATATATCTCCTTCTTTCATCTTTGATTTTATTAGATGTTTTTTACACGAACGGAAAAATATCTTCGCGTGCAAAGTTTAACGACTTAGAGCGAGGGGTCAGTCATTCATGAAATCTCGTACGCTACCCGTGAAATCCAATTTAAGAAATCCGAAATCAATGCTGATTTCGAAATCAAATAAAAAAATTCGAAATCAGCAACGAAATCACAAAATCAGTAAATAAATCACAAAATCAGTAAAAAAAATCACAAAATCAACATAGAAATCACGAAATCAACATAGAAATCACGAAATCAGAAGCGAAATCCCAAAATCAGAAGCAAAATCAGTAAAGAAATCGTGAAATCCATTACAAAATTCACAAAATCCAAAATCAAAAGAAATCACAAAATCCGACGAAATTACGGGGAAAAATCTCAAAATCCGAGGAAATCACGCGAAAAACCTCAAAATCCAACGAAATCAAGGGAAGTATCTCAAAATCAGATGAAATCACTGTAAAAATAGCAAAATCCGACGGAATCACGGGAAAAATCTCAAAATTCGATGAAATCCATTGGATTTTATCGAATTCAGAAATCAAACAAATTCCAACGAAATCAAACGAAATCCGATGAAATCAAATGAAATCCAATGAAATCCGACGAAATCAAATGAAATCCGACGAAATCAAATTGGATTTCGAAATCCCGTACACTTTTTCCTAAACGTCCGACCCCTCGACTTAGAGGCTGCCGTTCTTATATTTTTTTCTAACGAGAGTTTCTTACTTATTATTTTTTTTCGCTCCCTTTATGTAGAAGGGAAAGAGTAACAATCGACAAAGACTAAATATAAAGGGTGTATCTGAAATGGACGTAGGAGCGGAAGTATTTGGGTTCCTGGGGCCAATATAAGGCGAAACTGTGGTATGGCATTTTGTCGTACGCCAACCCATTTGGAAGTTACTTGAACCTAACACTTGCTAGTTTGCATTATTCACTGCATGTTGACTTCGTCGAAAACAGTAGGAATAAAGTTCAAGATAGGATGATTATTGCAAATTAGTGGTTGCCAGCTAAAACAAAAAAAAAAGCCTCATAGCCATTGAGTCAATTTTTAAGGAGTAGAAAGTTGTACAGTTGGTGACTCATAAAGAACATCAATGTAAAACAACATGTTACGATTAAGTGTGTTGAAACAACTGACCGATACTAACGGGAAACTGACAGCGATAAGTAGCGCAGTCTAATAAGGAACACCGACATTTTGCTTCATTTTTCAAACAATCGAAAGGTTGCATTTAGTTTAAAGATTAGGTTAATGTTGCAACTTATCGAAATCGGTATTCGTGAATAAATGTTAGTGGGCGAATGTTTGGGATGGGATGTTGGGCAACGCCTGTTAAGGATTAAATTTTACAAATTAATTTGTAAAATTTAATCCCTATAAAAATCAACAAATAATGAAGAAACCTAAATGTTGAAAAATGAAATAAAATTTGTTATGGTTCAAAGTGACCAAAAAAGGGAACATTCCTTTCTCCAAAAAATTACAGTGAGGGAGTAATGGCGTTTTTCTTGTGGCCTCACCCGAAACTTAACCCGTAACAAATTAGGTACGCTATGTTGAATAGCGTACCTAGGAGTGGGCTTCATGAAACCTAGCATTCCTTCTCAAGGTCACACACTACTAACTTGTTCAAGAAAGGGTTGAAAGGCTCGTGATTGGCCTACACTGATTACGAGGTACCACCAAAAGTAATAGCAGAGAAAAATTTTAAGAAGAAATTTTCGTTCTTAGCCTCGGAACCGAACGGATGACCGCAAATAAAACTAAAGAAAATTTGAGAAAAAACCAAAAAGTGGAGGGTTAACTTAAAACTAAGAAAAAATTTCGCAAAAAATTAATAAACGATTAAACCTTAGTAAATTTGCAGACCACCTTAAAACTTTAGACTAATGACGTTTACTAACTGGTAGCAATCTGCCAGCGTTGAGATCGACAGGAGACCTACGTGCAATGCGAGATGCAATGTAATGTACCCATAAGGAAATGTACATTTTTACTCCTTAGAATTATTCTATGAAAATTGCCAATAAAAACGGTAAAAAAGGTACTTCTTTCAAAGGTTCAAAGTGTTTTAAAGCATGTTAAAAATAATTTGCTAAATTAATGGAAACAAGACGTCGCCGGATATGTAGTCTTGTACAAAAACCAAAATGAACGCTTTTGCAACCTATGGATTGTTTGAAGAATGAAGCAAAATGTCGGTGTTCCTTATTAGACTGCGCTACTTATCGCTGTCAGTTTCCCGTTAGTATCGGTCAGTTTTTTCAACAAACTAATCGTAACATGTTGTTTCCCAATGATGTTCGTTATGAGTCACCAACTGTACAACTTTCTACTATTTAAAAATTGACTCTATGGCTATGAGGCTTTTATTTGTTCTAGCTGGCAACCACTAATTTGCAATAATCATCCTATTTTGAACTTAATTCCTACTGTTTTAGACGAAGTCAACATGCTGTGCTTTATGCAAACTAGCAAGTGTTAAGTTCGAGTAACTTCCAAATGGGTTGGCGTACGACAAAATGTCATACCCCAGTTTCGCCTTATATTGGCCCCAGGAACCCAAATACTTCCGCTCCTACGTCCATTTCAGATACACCCTGTATATTACAAAATTGGATCAGAGGAACTACAAAATTTTGCGGTTTTTATAATTTTTAAAGCCTGGTGGTAGCGTTGTAACGTACACTGCGTTTTCCCTCGTTGAGCTTTTCGTTTTTCAGCATTATTGATTCGGTTACAAAGAATTTAACATATAAGTGGTAGAAGGGTAGGTTTTAAAGGGTAGTCTAAAATTTTAATCTTCTATTTCCTGTTTGTTAACATCATCACTACTATCTTCTCTGGGATCGACTAATCTAGGTACATTTGAACGTCTGAACTGATGAACATTGTATTGAAAATTCTCTACGATAGGGACTGGCTGAACCTTTTACTTAATTCTCAACGGTGTAGACTGAAAATATAATTGTCTGTTTGAACAGATACACAGTTCAGATTTAAGTAAAGTAGCATAATTGTCAAAATTAGAGATGTGAGTCGGTAATTTACCGTCCGTAAATTACCGGTAATTTACCAAATACCGCGTAAATTACCGTTTTATATCTTACCGTAATTTTACAATGGTAATTTACGGGTAAATTACGACGGTAAATTACCGTGGTAATTACCAAACATTTTTATTATGCATTAAAAGTTCATTTTACACTTAAATGATCAACTATTTCTGTGTTTACTATTTCTGTGAGCCAAAATGACTCACCAGGCGCTAATCGCTAGCCTTAAAACTTGCAAAGTTGGGCTAGAAATTAGTCTTTTAATAAATATTTAGTTAGAGATCAGATTAGAAAGGCCATGGATGCCGTCATGGTAGCAAAAGCCGCAAATACGTGTAAAGCAGTCAGATAGTGCTCACAATTATACGTTGTATAAAGTAAAGAATTGTACGGACGGGAAAATATAAATTACCAAAAATTACCGACCGAACGGTAATTTTTGTTTTCCCAAGATTTCAATCGGTAATTTACCGGTAATTTATCGGTAATTTACCGGGTAAATTACCGTTTTCAAAAATTACGGTAATTTCACATCTCTAGTCAAAATGCTTCAGAAGCTTTAGGATTTTATTTTATTAATTTCACTGTATTTAACCGTTCAAGCATCTGTTTTGGCTGTCGGTATGATTGTGTTAATAATTGGATTCAAAGCAATCTAACATAACCGGATCCAGAAACAAAAGATAGCTCGCGTTAACAAATGACTTGCCATTGGTTTGGTTAAATAATTTAGCCATAAGAATTGTTAAAGTCACGTGTTAAATCAAAAAATTAATACTATAAATAACTGAACAGGCATTTTTATCCTATACCCTGGCCTTTCCAATATCTTGATAACGTCTTTTTATGTATTAACCGTAATGAATGTGAATCATAAGATTATAGTGCGATTTGACGATGTTATTGACAAAAAAAAGTTTTTAAATACACTTTTCTCTGGTGGAGGTATTTTTGTGAATTGTTTAGTGACTGTTTACTTATCTTAGAAAGAAGATTTCGCAACGATATAAGCCACAGCCTCTACCCTCCTTTTATTGAAGCGAAGCCTTGTGTAATGTTAAATATTCATTGAAATTTACCTGTATTTCAATATCTACCAGGAATTTTCATTTTTAATAATACAGTCTTAGTTTGTGAATTCATAAATTCCGTACGTTCAATGTATGTGCTTGAAATGAAAATCTATCTTGCGGAGTAAAAATATCATATTAATATGGTGATAGCATCTAAAGCTCGTAAAAGTGTTTCGGAATATTTCTTGTTCTGTTGTCGATAATTAAACTTTTTACATCTCAATTTTGTGTATTTGAAGAGTTGATAGAGGTAATTTTCTCGTGTAAGTTGTATTGGGCAAGTGTTACTTACTATATATAAAAAGCTGGATATTTTTTCTTTCTTGAAGATAGAAAGACCACTGAAGTCTGTCATTAAATGGAGGGATTCAAGAATAATAATAATGCTTTCAGTTTTGTAAATGAGTTATTTCGACTTTTGACAGCTTTTTTGCTCTTCATTAAAACAAGAAATAGCCTTTTAATTTGCCGACTTAGAGTGCCTAGATCCGGTCGGACTTCTCTATATAGAAACGAACAAACCGAACTGAAATTAATTATTGTCTCTTTTCCAGATACTTGGACATTGAGGTAACTTCTGACGAATACTGTGTGCTCTGATCTCATACACTGTATATAAAATTTCGCACGTTATTTTATACTCTGGCAATGACCGTTAAAGGTGAAATTTGAGTAAAGATTACTCTTGTCACCTTCAGAGACTCACCGAATTATTAATAGTTTGAATCATAGAATGATGTGGAGCGGCTGTAGCTAAAATAAGCGTAACGAATCGTTTAATAGTAGCAAGGAAACTCGGGGTTTAACCATTATCCAATTGTGTTCAGTACTCAGCGACATGAGCAGATGGTCGATATTAATGGAAGGAGGGAGTCTAATGAAGCGGCAATAAACTTTCATTTTTAAACAGCGCGCTCCCTCTAAGGATTGCTATATTCTTTCTGTACGCTCAATTAACGTAAAATTAGGAAAATCGCTTTATTTTAAACTAACATCATATTTATTTGAATAATATAAAGAGATTTTGTCATTATATTAATATACAGTTAAATTTACGTAGCCGTTTATATAAATATTGTTTTCATTTACTCTAGCAAAAGCCTTGAGACTAAGAGTTAAATTTATAAATTCTATATTGTAATGTTATAATTATACATCTGATAAACAAAAGTTCTTCGTTATAAAATGCATGCATTCATATGGAGGGTAAATATTTTCAATGTTGCATTTCTTTATTTTAAGTTTTGTTTTTCAGTTTAGCAGATAATAATTCTTATTTTTTTCTTGTGGTTAATAATTTTTTGACAAGATAGTTTCAGAGTTAGACTAGGACTGCTTTGGAAGTTGAATAAATTACTTTCGATATATGCACAGTAACGTCATTGATTGTACTTATTTTTTACCATTTGCATCGGTTTCATCGAAGTTTAGGTGATAATTCTATATTAAATAGCTGCTGCTCATATTTCCTTTGTAGAAACGTAAGCTGACCACTATTGCTTTTGAACCAATTTAACCTACTTTTGGCTGCGTTATAAGCAAAGATTTCTTGACAATGATATAAAATTCATCATGCGTGTCTAGTCTATGCATCTAACATATTGGAAGATATTATATTATTACAACTTTGAAAATTAGATTTTATTTAAATTGAAAATGTTTCAGTTCTATCAGAAGAATATGTCACTGTCTGAACACTAGGCCTGTGCGAGTACTCGATCGACTTGAGAATAATTTCGAGTCCTCAAAAATCCTCACTACTGGACTCGAGGAGGACTCGAACCGAGGCTTAACACCATATCAAGTCCATAAATATTTACCATGGATAAATAATTTATTCTTCTTTCGTCTCTTGTCAGCACGCACAAATCTACATTACATAGAGGCCTAGCTTTCCCGTGCTGACAACCGAAGCTGCAACAAAGTATATATCGAATAAGCTGCCTTCGGAGATAGGGGGTTGCCTACCCTCTAGCGTGAAAACAAATGTTCTCACGCTCATTCTTTATCCATGTATTTCCCCTGAACTCGGTGACCAGGAATTTCAAGTAGAGTGTGGCATCTAGTGGGGTTTTACCGATTTAGATTTTAGTGAAGACAGGTGATTGGACAAAAATTTGACGTCAGCTAGAACAAACCAAAGCCAAAAGTTAAAATTTTGTTTATTGACGTTTGGCACTTTCTATATCCAACCTGTGATATTTGAACAAATGAAGAGTAAAAAATTAAAGATATGAAAATATTTAGCCTTAATTTTGGCATGAAATAATTTATTAGGACTCGACTGGGACTTGATGTAATTTATCAGGACTCGACACAGGGCTTGAGACGTAGTTTTTGAAGCTGATTTTAGGACTCGAGGACTCGATACCAGTTAAAAGACTCGACTCGAGATTCTATAAGAGCTTTTTTTAGGACTCGAGACTCGACTCGAAGCCAAAAAAACTGGACTCGCACAGGCCTACTGAACACCCTAAAAGAAAATTAATTATAGTAAAACAGTTGTCAATCCCTGGGTTATATACCAGTTATATATACCAGTAATATAAGAGTTTTTCAGGCCCGACCCAAGCCCGGCCAGGAATTTAGCATTTTGAATAAGTCCTACACTCAGCCCGAGTCCGAGTATATAATTTGTTTTCCGGAATGTATACCAAAATCCCCCCATCTAACCCAATGCGACAAAATCCCCCCAATGTAGGACAAAATCCCCCCAAATCATTATAACAAGACAAAATCCCCCCAAATCATTATAACAAGACAAAATCCCCCCAAATCATTATAACAAGACAAAATCCCCCCAAATCATTATAACAAGACAAAATCCCCCCAAATCCTTATAAGAAGACAAAATCCCCCAACGAAAATCCTCTGAGAAATATATAACAGAAGTTTCAAATATAAGTATTTTTTTTATTTCACATTTCACATTTTTTGGCGGCACAGCTTAGAAAATTTTCCAAACTTACAAGCCCTTTATCATATTTCACGTACATATTTTTTAGAATTTTTTGCTATTCGAAATATTTTTTACAATTTTTGTCTTTAATTTCAACGCCATTTTGTTCGTCATGTAACAGACCCAAGGCAATAGCAACGTCCAAGCGTAAACCCTCAATAAAAGACCAAATATTAATTTTATTCCCCTTAAGTAGGAAAAGAAAATTTTCTGTTCCATCCCTCAGAAATATTATTCGTTCTTGATCCGTCATTGAGGGTTACATCATGAACGTTCCAGGTCTCGGGTTCAAATTGCGGACTTGACCGTTTTAATTTTAGGCCACTAGCCGTAACTTTCTTTTTAAATGGGCCTCTTACATAGACAGCATCGAAATAGTCAAGCAGCTCCATACCTGACTCATCGGATATATAATACAAATGCAATATTCCTTCATATACACGATCTGTTGGCAAGAATGCCAAAGCAACTAATGAATGAACAAAGTTACGAAAGTTTCTGTCATGTCTATATTTAACAATAAACCCAAGCTCCTGAACCTTACGTAAAACACTCTTGAGATAAATGAAAGGAACAATATCGTACTTTCACATGATAACCAAATACCTCTTTTAAGGCAGAAAATACAGCTTTCTCAAACTCAATTACAACGGTTTGGGGAGCAAGAATTATATTACGATCCCGGCAAATTTTATCTAAGGTAACGAACAATTCACAATATGTTTTAGCATTTTTTTTCTCTAATAAGGCATACACCGCGGCTAATGATCTACCTCCCAATCTTACATGAATAACATAAATTTGCAAAAAACCATCCGGGACTTTTTTAAATGTACCATCCATAAACCATTCCGAACAATCACTTAAGTACTTTAAACATTCAGGGACCGCAAAAATTAAAATTCTTGAAGACTCGTTACCCAAACTTGAATGATTGTCATATTGCAAGAATTCTCTCGCCCCTTCGCTTCCAGTAATCATGGTCCAGTCCCCTTCGATTCACAGATCAGCAAGGCTTTTTGGAACGGCTGGGCGCAGTGATAATCTGGATCTTATGATGGTCTTTCTGATAGCTTCTGAAGTGGGAATGTACGACTTCAAATCAGACGAAACCGTGGCAAGCGCAGCACCATAAACTGCCAACCTCGAATCACTTGATGAAACAGTTTGTTCCTTGAGTGAAGTACGAAACTTGGTAACTTCGGACGCGAGCACATTGGACAAGTGATTATGATAGGACACTTTAATTACATCCTGGACATTCTCGTCAGTTGTCAAACTTCCACGGCATCCTAATTTCCTATTGACGCACTCCCATTTTATCAACGCGTTACTAAGGGTCTTTTGTTTAACATGCAAAAAACCTTCCCGTAGTATTTTAATACCGCCTTTATTCGACACGAGCTTCTCCATTTCCATGCAATATGTGGAGAAACATCCGACTTATATACCTCCCAACGAGCCAAAGTTCAGAACATTAAAAAATAAAATAGCCCAAAAAATTTTTCGACCAACATCAAAGAGAATATAACAAGAGCAGTAGAAACTTAAAAGCAGATATTGTTCTCAAATCACGGAGGCAGTTCCATCTTGCAACATTTAATAAGCCTAAAAGACCTAACCTAACCTAACCAAACCAAACCAAACCAAACCTAACCTAACCTAAAATAACCTAACCTAACCTAACCTAACGTAACCAAACCTAACCTAACCTAACCTAACCTTGTTACGTTTTACAAAAGAGACATATTAAAGTTCTTCTTCCATAATTATAGTCTTGTGATGAACTATAACGTTCAGGTGGTCGGCGAATTCTTGTCGATATGCGAGGTGGCTGTAGACTTTGATGACTTTCATCACGGACACTTTCTGAGACTTCAGAATGGGTTGGTGTCGATAGTACTGGATTGGTTTTTCTCTGATTAGTTGATGATAAGGCTTGTAGAATTGTTCTGGTTGGGTGGTGTGCTGGCGAATGAGAAACTGTTGGTCATGACTATTCTGCAACCCTATTTTAACAACCGCAGTAGGACGTTCCGATATTACTGACTGGTTTTGAGGATAATTTACACTTTGCTGAAGATATTTAGTTGCTGGTGTTTCTTGTCTCCTAGTAGTGTCTGGTCGAAGGTGTATTCGGTTTCTCCTGAAGTTCTGACCCTTAGATGTTCTTATGTGGTATGATTGTGGTTCTTCTGCCTGAGCCGTGATGATAGCTGGTAGCCATGTCCGGTGGGCGGCAAAGTATCTTACATTCTGACCAACGTGAAGTGGGGGAAGAGTAGTTCTCACATTCCTTTGTCGATTGATGTTACTTTGGTTCCGTCTTAATACTCGTTCGATATCATCTGTTGGATAATGTGGTTTCAGGGTTTCGGCATTGGTCGTTAATGGTGTTCTTATACGACGTCCCATTAGCATTTCTGCGGGTGAGGGGCCATTGGCTTTGGGAGTAGATCGATATTCCATCAGTACATGGTCCAGACCCTTTCCTTCATGCTTGGCTTTGATCATGGAATTTTTAAGCGTTTGTATCGCTCTTTCAGCCATGCCGTTGGATTGTGCGTAATGAGGGCTTGAAGTCACATGGTCGACATGCCATTGTTGCAGGAATGCTCTAAACTGATACGAATTGGAGGGTGGGCCATTATTCGAGACAATGCGTTGGGGTGCCCCGTGACGGGCAAATTGGGCGTTCATGAATTCGATGACAGAATGGGCATTCGTGGTTCTCTATGTATTTGGAGTAGTAGTCCACCATAAGAAAGTAGTGTTTGGAGTCGATTTGAAATAAGTCTGTACCAACAATTTGCCACGGGTACTGAGGTATTGGGTGAGCGGTTATCGGTGGCTTTTGGTTTGCGGGATCTCGGCTACGACAGGTAGAGCAGTTATGGATATGCTGCGTTAATTCTGTTATCATGTTTGGCCAAAAAACATTCTCCTTGGCTCTTGCTATAGAACTGTTAATTCGGTAATGGGCTGCGCCGTGGATCCGTTCTACGAGTTCGGTCTGTAGTGCTTTTGATACAACCAGGTTAGTTCCTCTGAAGATTAGGCCATCTTGCGTGTACAGTTCTGTCTGATATGGCCAGAATGGTACTGCTTCCGAGGGTATTTGTTTCCGATGTTTCGGCCATCCTTCAGTGATGTATTCCCGTATAAGAGCTAATGTAGGGTCTAGGTCTGTGGCTGATTTGTATTTTTCTTGACTGGCTGTAGTTAGTGTTGTCACAGCATAGAGAGCAGTGTGTGGTCCATCCAACGAGTCCTTGTTTATTCCTTGATGTTGCTGAGGGGCCCGAGATAAAGTATCTGCCACATACAATTGACTCCCTGGTACGTAAATTAGAGTTGGATTGTACCGAAACAGACGTAGTAGAAGACGTTGTAGTCTCGGTGATAGCAGGTGAAGCGGTTTCTTGACAATTGATAGTAACGGACTATGATCAGTTTGAACCGTTACTTGGGTTCCAGCAATGTAGAAATCAAAGTGTTCACAAGCGTGGACTATGGCGAGCATCTCTTTCTCAATTTGAGCGTATCGCATTTGGGTGTCGATGAATGTTGTCGAGGTGTAAGCTATTGGTTGATGGTTTTGCATGAAGACGGCCCCGACACCAAATTGACTGGCGTCTGTTGAAATTACGTTAGGCTGTTTAGGGTCGTAGAACCTTAACACTGGTGCCGACGCTAAACGAGATTTAAGTGCGTCATAATGCTTTTGGTGTATTTCAGTCGATTCGAATATTATATCGCTTTTCAGAAGTTCTCTAAGAGGAGCCGTATGTTCTGCGTACGTTGGGATAAACCGGCATACAAAATTTACCATCCCCAGAAATCTTTGAAGAGTTTTCTTGTCAGGTGGGGCGGAAGGGAGCATATCGCTTCGACTTTCTTTGGGTCTACTTGGACACCTTCCTGCATTACAACGTGTCCCAGGTTCGTTATTCGTCCGACGGCTAATTGCATCTTCCGTGTGCTGAAACGCAGGCCGTGTTGCTTAGCCCGCTCCAGGACTTGTTGAAGTATTTGTAGATGCGACTTCATATCCGATGTAGCTATTAAGAAGTCATCAGTTTATATGTGTACATTTCGGAATTGATGTGCCGTGAATATTTCTCGCATTTGCTGTTGGAATATTTCCGTCGCAGTGACAATACCGTATGGGAGGCGTTTAAAACGATAACGTCCTTGTGGTGTGGCGAATGTACACAAACGGGAACTTGCTTCGGTTAAGGGAATTTGCCAGAAGGCGCTTTGCACATCGAGGACAGTAAATACCTTGCAACCTTGCAAATCAGCAAAGATTTCTTGAGTTGTTGGGAGCGGATATGGTTGGCGTTTGATAGCTCCGTTTAAATTCCGCGGGTCGAGACAGATTCGGACTTCTTGCTTTACAATTTCTCCAGGATATGTGGGTTTTCTCGTGGGTTTTGGAACCACGACGATGTTGTGTATCCATTCCGTTGGTTCATTGACTTGTGTTATTATGTCTTGTTCGAGCATCCGTGCAAGAGCTTCACTCGTGGCTTGACGATAAGCGTGTGGGATTTTATGACATGCGGACGTAATTGGAATTGCGTTTGGTTTAAGTTTGATGTCGTATTCCGCCGGAAGCTTCCCAATAGTGTCAAAGACCATATGATATTGATTGACGAGTTCCTGAGCAGTGGTGGGAGTTGGCGTCTTCAATGTGGCGTGAATCTGGGCTGTCTTGGCGGTGAAAGAGGGAGGCTGTGTTCCTAGTGGTGTTAGTGTTCGATGGATGAGACCAAGTTGCTGTGATGCCCGTGCTCCAAGTATCGGCGTACGGTCTTGTGAGGTAACGTAAAATGGGCATTCGAGTAAGCAAGCGTTTCCAGAAGTACTAGGGAGGTGAGTCACTCCGTCAATTGGTATGGAATGGCAAGAATACGACGAAACTGTGTATAGTGGTTATTTTAATGGTGGTTATTCGGGTAGAGCGTCGTACATTTTTCTCGTGATTATGTTAACCTGGGATCCAGTGTCCACCTTGAATTTGTGGCGAGTGTTGTAAATGTATAAGTCGTCGTATAATTCATCGTCGACGATGTCTGTTGGTCGGGAAGTTGTAGTATGGCACGAAAGATCATGTGAAAGAATCGAAGTCGGTTGGCAAAGAGGGCGTAGACTGATATGTGAAGTAAGTGCCGTCGTCGTCTTGGAAATCGTTGTAATATCCATCAGTATTGTCATTATCATGTGGTTGTACCTGATGCTGCCCATAATACCTCTGAATGGCGGGCAAGTCTGATGGATTAAAGTCTTGAGTTTGAAGTTGGAAGGCTGAGCGACAGGTTGCGGCCCAATGGGCCTTGGTGTGGCATTTAAGACACATGGTATCCCTTGCCGGGCAAGGGCGGCGTACGTGATGCGTACCACAGAATCTACATGATGATCCTTGTCGTTGATATCCTTCTTAGTTAGGTTTACGGGGTGGAGGCTGATATCCTTGATTCAGAGGTGGCGGTGGCGCCCAGAGGTCGTGGCAGTGCGGGTGTCTCGTGTTTACCGAAAGGGGCAGTACTTTCGGATTCCGGCCTTGCCTTGCTATTTCCCGTACCCGGTTATCCTTAGGCCGTTTGAAGGATCGCCACTGCCTTTCTCCGACAAACCTGTTTGGAAGAATCATTTGATATTCCTTTGCTTTCCGAACCATATTTATACCAGGGTAGGGTTGCCGGGTATTCCGTAACCTCGCGAATTTATTCAGCCATAGCTAACCCAAAGTGCGCCATAGTCGTACTTAATCGATCAGTTGATGTGTTACAGATCCACTCTTGTCCCGACCTCGTTTGCGTCGAAGTTCGCTACGGGAGTGCCACCTTACGAGTCTCCAGCGTCTATGCTTCACCAACATGCGACTACGATCAGTTCCTCGACAATCTAAACAGTTTCATTGATAGGCAGGGCGATACCACCATGCTCATAGCTGGCGATTTCAACGCTAAACATCCGTTATGGGGATCCCCATTAACCAATCATCGCGGCATCTTGACCTCTGACTTCGTTCATGGTCGGAACCTATACGTTCATAACATCCCGGAATTTGGACCCACTTTCGATGGCCGAGGAACGAGCTTCATCGATCTCACCATTTCATCATTAGATCTTGTCGACCGGGTTGTTGATTGGAAAATCATGACCGCTGACACTCTTTCTGATCATCGCTGTATCACATTTAAGTATACAAGTACTCCCACCAATTATACCCACAATACGGGTTACAATCTTTCCAACGTCGATTGGACTGATTTTTCTAATCCTGCCACTGATCTTCTGAACAGTCTACCCCTTCCGGCGCTGCTTACCACTTCTGATATTGACACTTTTGTTGCAAAATATACCTCTCTGATCTCCACCATATGTGTTACTAATCTTCGTCCAAAGTCCCAGACCACACAACATCGGTCTGTTCCATGGTGGTCTACCACCCTCCATCTACAGAGGCAAAGGGTCAATGCCCTTCGTAGGCGTTTTCAGCGCTGTTCCAACCCCGCATTACGGTCATCGTACAGAGAAGCCTATAAAAGAGATGCTGCATTATTTAAACTTAACATTAAACAGGCCAAATTGTTGTCGTGGCGCGCTCCTTTTGTGCTTCTGTTTCCGCTGCAAATCCGTTCACCATCCCATACAAAATTTCCATGCACCGACTTAAAGGCCCAACAACTCTATCCTCGGTCTGCCTTCCTTCTGGTGAGCTGACCACCACCATCGGTCAGACTCTATCTGTAATCCTTGACACGCTGTTCTCCCCCGACAATCCCGCCGATGACCTTCCGTACCATTCTATGGTGCGTGCCGATATAGAGACTCCACCTACCAGTGCCGACGACCTCGCTTTCACGGAAGCTGGGATTGCGGAAGTTATATCACTCATGCCGCCCAAAAAGGCTGCTGGACTCACGGCCATTCCCATGGAAGTTATGGTCGCGATTAATGGTCTTCGACCAGAGATCTTACATCGCCTCTCCAATTCTTGCTTGACGTTGGGATACTTCCCTACTGCTTGGAAGTCATCCCGCCTGATCCTCATCAATAAGCCTGGTCGTGACCCCACATGTCCTAGGTCGTATCGCCCAATCTGTCTCCTCGAAACACTCGGCAAAATTCTCGACAAACTACTCACAGAACGTGTCACCCACTATTTAGAATTTAACCAGCTCCTTGACCCCCGTCAATTCGGGTTTTGACAGGGAAAATCAACAGTTCATGCACTGTCTCGCGCTGATTCGTTAATACGGAATAACAAACAAGCAAAGCTCCATACGTCACTCATTTCCCTTGATATTGAGGGCGCGTTTGGCAATGTGTGGATACCTTCTATCCTACGTTCCCTCAAACGCAAATCATGTCCTCGCAATCTCTACATGCTGATCAACAGTTTTCTCTCTGACAGAACTGCCATCTACTCGACTCCGAATTTCGCAATTACTAAACCGATAGCCCGAGGCGTCCCACAGGGTTCCTGTATTGGTCCCACATTGTGGAACGTTGTTTGCGACACTTTGTTCCAAACGCCTTACATCCCTCAAACCGACATGCAGGGCTTCGCCGACGATATCAACTGCATCGTCTGGGACCCTTCTCGCAGTGTTTGTGAACGTCAAGGAAACACACTATTGGCCTCCGTTTATCAATGGTGCATCAAAAATAAACTCAGCTGTAGTCCCTCCAAGTCCAAAGCCATCACGTTCTTTCGCAGTGGATCGAAAGAACCTGATCGTCCCCCAACTTATAAGATGGGAAATACCAACATTCCTAACACCAAAGAGCTCCGTCTCCTAGGTGTTACCATTGACCAGGGATTGACCTACCTTCCCCATTTACATGAAATATACTCCAAGGTGTCCGTCTCTCTCCAATAAATGGCCGCCCTAGCCCGTAAGACCTGGGGAGTTCAAGGCCTTGCTCTAAAATCCCTGTATAAAAAGGGTCTGGAGCGCATGATTTTATATGCTTGTGGTGTTTGGTTTCCAGCAACCAAAAACTCAGCAATAGTCCGTCGTCTAACCACCATTCAACGCGCTTGCCTTCAACGCATGGCGCTTTCTTATCGTACGACATCCACGGCCGCTCTGCAAGTCCTTACCGGTATCCTACCTCTTCATCTTGTAGCTAGCGAAGAAGCCGCGGTTTTTCGCAGTTACAACCTGAAAGAAAATACAATGCACGTTACAACACCCCTAACCAGTCACACTTACCTTTCCGAAGTCCCCAAGTTTGCTGCTCATCCTGCAAAACGAATATTGATTCCATGTCGGGCTTACGACCCCAGTGGGCTTGGTCTTGAAATTTATACAGACGGCTCCCGCTTCGATGACGGTGTCGGTTGCGCGTTCGTGGTTTTCCACGATTTTCGTACCCTCGTCTGTCGGCGCTTCACCCTGAACAACGAATGCACAATATACATCGCAGAACTCGTTGCGATTCACCAATCCCTCCGATGGATTGTCGAAAATCACATAACCGAATCAGTCCACATCTACACCGATAGTCTTTCTGCAATAACCGCCCTTCGTAACCGCTCTAACACGACCGACTTGGTCCCGTCCATTAAGTCTACACTAAACAATTTGCCCTTAGTCCGCCTATCGTGGATTAAGGCCCATGCTGGAAATCACGGCAACGAACTTGCTGATCAATCAGCTAAAGAAACTGCCCATGGCACTGCCTTTCCTCAAATATATATAGCGCCATCCCGTCACTATTTAAAGACTTACCTGCACAAAATTTCGACCAATGCATGGCAAAATTTGTGGGAAACTGGTATCACTGGTCTACTCACGCACGAATTCTACCCACGTCCCTCTACTGATGGTCCTGGCGCGGACTACTACCTGACGCAAATTCTTACCGGGCACGGAAAATTCCCGCAATATCTTCACGATCTCGGTCATCACCCCAACCCGTTTTGCGGGTGCGGAGCTGTTATCGCCGACGCCAGGCACTACATTCTGCAATGTCCCCTCACAGAAGGCATCTTGAATCGCTCTACTTTTGACGGAACTATTCAAAAAGTTCTAACTAATGGGAACATGCTTCAACATCTGCGGAAGCTAATGCATTTTATTGACACCAACTTCGATTTGCTGTCACTCACCCCTTAAATTTTCCGCTGCCTTACCAATCATCTAAGGGCCGCCACTACTATCAATTTTCATCCTCGAGACATTATCGATCGTTTACATTATTTATTTATTTATTTATTTACTTCTATATACATGCATCTTTCTTTATTTACAAAAAAAAAATATATAGGGTCCCACGCTGTTAAAGGGTGTGCATAAGGCACCTTTTCTTATCCGCTCAAACACTAAACAAAACAAAACTCTGTTATGTATTACCCAATACGGTGCAGAGTATAATCATAAACCAATGATATCCTTGATTTTGATATCGTTGAGAGAATGGCAGAGGTCGAGTGGATCGAGTTTGAAAGGAGTGGGTTCTTTGGTGTGGGTTATTTGCTGTTCTGCGCTGATTGATAGCATCGACTGATGTTGTTTCGGAAAGCGTTGTTTTGGATGCTTGAGAGTTGGCGATTTCGTAAGCTTTGCATGTAAGGACAGCCATGTCGAGGTCTAGCGTGTTACCCTTGTTGAGAAGTTGCTTCCATAATTCTTCGTCGTTAATTCCTGCTACTATCATGGTACGTAGTAGAGGTTTCTGTAAGTCCTTGAGCTCACAGGCTTGTGCTTTAGTCTTGAGGTCCGTTTAGAAGTCGTCGAATGTCTGGTGAGGGGCTTGCCTGGCCGTTATAAAAGCGTACTGATGAAAGATGTCAGTCTTTTTAGGAGCATAGTACTTGTTAAATGCTGCCAAAATGATGTCCAGAGTTCGATCCTCGATCGCTTCTGTTATGTCTAACGTCTTATAGATTCGCCTGCCTGCTGCTCCCAGTATATGTAAAAACGTGGCTACTTGCATTTTATTCGATTCCATTTTTAGTTTGGCGGCTTCGGTGAAGTATTCAAATTCTTCCTTATATATCTTCCATGCCGACGCTGGATCTGTGCCAGGTTCAAAAGCTTTGGGACTTGTGATAGATGCCATCGCGAAGAAATGTCTGGTGCGAACTAATTAATTATTGCTACGTTATTAAACCCGACTCTATCAACATGTTACGTTTTACAAAAGAGACTTATTAAAGTTAACAAGTTGGGAAAACCAAAATATTACCTCTCCGAGTCAAGTGGTCTACTACTACAAACTTATTAAACCTAGATATGGAATTATTTCTCTTTTTCGAAGTAAAAATTTACGAAATATTGAAGCAGTATTCCAAGCATAGCGAATATACAGTAAAGCAGACGCCATTTTACATCCAATAAGGATAAATCTTGGACACATGGAAATCAGTCAATGGCAAAAAGAACTGGAAATGAAGTCTACGCTTCAGCTGTTTACAATATATTCTGACAGCTACATTCACAACTGGTTAGCAGTGTAAACAATACCGTCTCGTCTCACCTCAACAATATTCTTAGTTTGCCAACATGAGTGTCAACGTTAAATAATACCAAAGCTAAATTGTAGCTAGCCGCACTGATAGTCTATGCGCACCATAAAGAGAATAAAAACTCTGTAGCTTAGCCCTACTAATCTAATTGCCACCATGATCTTTTCTTCTATTATAAAATCTTAACCTGATTTTTTAAGAGTGTATTTAACTTTCGGCTCACTCTGAACCGTTGATGAAGAGACCTTCATTTCAGGCACGAAACTCAAAACCCAAAGTTTACTTCACCTCAGGCCTCAATAATTTACTCCTTTTTTCACTAAGCCTATTGCGGGTAATACTAGATATACCCGCCGGAGTTTAGATCTTAGCTTTCTTCATGAAATCACTAAACCAAGGATTATTCTATATACAGATGTAGTATAGCTTAAGTAATATGTAAACTGCTATTTCAAATAATAATATTAAAAAAGTCTTTGGAATATCAAAATAAAACAGAGCTTTAAAGCTACAAAAGTACTCAATGCATCATAATTACGAAAAATATTTCCACATATTCACTTTATATTAAGGATAAAGGGAATATTATGGTTCTGTAGGATTTCTTTACACATCAAAACAAAGCGAACTTCTAACGCAGCGCACTAGTGTAACAACGGACGGACACACACAGACAAAAACATAGACTGCTTTTTAACGCTTTCCGTATTAATTTTGAATTGAGAAACAAGATTATCTTAAATATTAAAATAAATATAATTAATATTTAATATTTTCTTCGTTAGTTATTCGCCTTATTGAACGTTACATCGTTTAAAAAAAGAACAATTAAACATTCTTGAGAGACTTGACTAATATTGGCGTTTGAAATGAAGCATACGCCGGTTGCTTCGCCTTACTCAAATAAGTAGTATATAAGGGTTTCGAATCGCAGCTATGGATAAGAACATCGCAATTGCGTGAACCTTGGCGGAAGACCCCGTCAATGGAAGGCTAGACGTTTCTCGTAAACCTAGCCGATCGCCGCGTATGTCTTAACCTTAAGGATGATGGTGGTGTTAGGCCAGGTGTACAGACTGGTGTCCATGTGGGATGGACAAAAGCAAAAACCAAAAGATGGTGGTGTTAGAAGCCAGGTGTACAGACTGGTGTCCATGAGGGATGGACAAAAACAAAGACCAGAAAATGGTGGTGTTAGAAGCCAGTAAGTACAGACTGGTGTCCATGTGGGATGGACAAAGACCAGAGGCTTGTGGTGTTAGACAGGCAATGAAGTGGAATTCAATTAACGGGAACTGTAAATTCGGTCCGGAAATTGAAAATACCTTTGCTCCGATTTGCAAGCTGCGAACGCGGTCACGTGGGTGTAACAACAGACTGACAGACAGACACGTCGAAATTAGAACCTCTCCGTGACATACGTCACTCGGAGAGGTAAAAAGCATTTTACTAGGCATTCTGTTAATCAGCTCGCGATCCGATAACTAGTGCCGCGTCGGTGGTTAGTTCGGTCTCTTTATATCTCATATAAAGAAGTTACTTTTTACCTCTCCGAGTGACGTATGTCACGGAGAGGTATTACACCGGCCGTGTATGTGTGTCTGTCTGTGTGTCTGTCTGTGTGTCTGTGTGTCTGTCAGACCCCACGTGACCGCGTTCGCAGTTTGCGTATTGGAGCAAACAAATACCCGATTTCCGGAACGCGTTCGCGGTTCACGGAAATTTGGCCATTCATCTACCAACACAAGTCTTTACTAACTGGCTTCTAAGGACCACAATCTGCTAGTCTTTGTCCATCCCACATGGACACTAGTCTGTACTTGCTAGCTTCTAAGCACCACCATCTTCTGTTCTTCGTCAATTTCACCTTGACACCAGGTTCTATGCACCACCATCTTCTGTTCTTCGTCAATTCCACATTGACACCAGCTTCAATGCACCACCATCTTCAGGTCTTTTGTCCATTCCACATGGACGCCAGTCAGTACATTCTGGCTTCTTTTCCTCCGTCATCGTTTGTTTCCAAGATATACGCGGCGATCGGCTAGGGTTACGAGAAACGTCTAGCCTCCCAATGGCAGGGCTTCCACCATCGGTTCACGCAAATGCGCTTTTATCTATTATTTGGTTTTAAGATATACGCGGCGATCGGCTAGGGTTACGAGAAACGTCTAGCCTCCCAATGGCAGGGCTTCCACCAAAGGTTCACGCGAATGCGTTTTTATCTATTATTATAATGGAAACGAAACGTATATATACCCCAAAATTTGAAAAAAGCGGGCAAGAGGGGTACCCTTCACTTTAAACGTCAATATTAGCAAAGTTTCGAAAGATAATAGGAACAACTTCATTTTAAACGATTTAACTATTTTTAAAGTTATTTACTGGCGATTAAAATAATTAAAAATAATTATATTTATTTAAATATTAAAGATAAACCCAAGTACCGAAGTCGTTAAATCATTGCCTCCTATATCTATCAAGGCCCGTGCATTGCGTTATATTTCGTACATTGTCTCTTATATCTTTTTAGGCCCGTGCATTGCGTTATATTTCCTACATTGCCTCCTGTATCTATCTAGGCCCGTGCATTGCGATATATTTTTGAGAACAACAACCAAAATGGGAAGCTCCTCTCAGAACCATAATAATTTGTTTTCTCTGTTATATGAAATGAAAATAAGGATAATATTTTCGGCAATTCGATTTGAATGGCTCTTTCTGATGTATCATTCTCTCAGCACTGTTCATAATGGACAGGAACTTAGAGATTCGAGACACTTGGAATTACGATAGTGTTTCAAATCCTCTGTAATGAGGGCTTAACGACTTGGAGTGACTGGAAAGATAGATACACATCCTATTTTTAAGTTGTACCATGCGTACCACAATGTTGCCAGGCGTTTATTGAAGGATGCTTGGGTACTTGGTACAGACTGTTACGTCTACCAAGTTTCCTAGCATCCAAGAATAAATAGGATTCATAGAAGCCAGTGTTATGGGCTGGTCATGGGTCAAGTCGTTAAATATATCGACGCAGTTAAATAGCTGATGGCATTATTTTATCCACTTTCTCATTGCGTTTCGAGTGGAAGTTCAACTTTGGCACGGACGACAGATGGCGCTCTTAACCTTCTACCCCCAAAAATCGCAGTTGTCTGCTCGTTTTCCCCTTCCGCGTTTTTTCGTTATAAACTTATGATTTAACGAACTGTTAAGATAAAATTTCATATTTCCTTAGACAGATAAGCTTCTACTCCTTTCATCTTACTCCCAGTTAGATTTAACCTTGTTAAAACATAATCAGATGAATTTGAGTTATAATGTCTAGGAGTGATAGAGACATTTTTACCGATGTCTAGAGATGTTAAGCTTAAGCGAAATTGTTTTACGTTTGAATAAAAATACCGCTTCCAGTAGTGGGTTTATAGTACTCCTTGTTTGTGTAAGATTAGTGTAGCTGTAGAGCGTTGTTGCTGTTTAGTTTATACGCCCCCTAGGCCTATTTGTGAAAGACCTTTTTTTACGCACTTTTATCATTCTTTATTTGAAAAAAGTGTTGGCAATGTATATTTTTTAAATATGACGGAATTGCTGTTGGTATGATAGCGCCCTATTCGCGAAAAAAACCTTTTTTAAACAGTTGATTCATTCTTTGATAGAATTTCGAAGGAAGAAGTTAAGTGTTAAATTTGCTCGATTAATTTTGTTCGGCAAATAATATAATTAAGCCTTACGTATTACTGAAGGAGATTGATTTTGCCAACCTGTGTGAGTATTTAAGGAGATTGATTTTGCCAACCTTTGTGAGTATTTAACTGATTTAACCCTTCCGTAATGTTAAACAAAAAGTCATACCTTTTAGGGTTAGCGTCCCATAGAAAAAGCATTAAAAAAATTTCGGTTTTTTAAGGAAATTGAGACAGGCCATACGGAAAACTATAGCGAAGTTAGTTTTAGGAATGCTTCTAAATTAACAAGCATTTCTTAAATGAGAAACTTACCTGTTTCGATTTTTAATTAATGAATTCTAATTTTTGTAATTTAACTAATTAAGATAGTACGTCAAAAATTTACTTTTGGGTCAGAAGTCAGCCTAACCTCCTAGCGCGTTTAAACTTATTTCCCCATTTTCGTTCTCATTGATAACTAGAACGGCCTAGCTTTTTGCGTACTAACAAGTTACGTTGATAAATTTCAAACGTTTGCTTTTATGTGGAAAATTCCTAATTTCATAACAGACGACAGTAAGGCAACTAAAATTAATTACTTTGGTATTTCATCCGAGCTTGAACACCTTTATTTGGATTTGCTAATTATCTATAACACCCTTAAGAACAAATACTTTGTTATCAGGTCGAATTTTCATCTAAAAAATTAATTCAGGTAAATAATTACAGTTAATAGAGGTTTTTATATCTTTTGAAGTAAGTTTTTCGACGTTCTTTACGGCCAAGGCTTAGGTTGTATTTTAGTTAGTCTATGAAATTATAGTCTTTATAATGTCTGTCCTCTTCAAAGATTATTAAAACGGCTTATTTCCAGCTCTCATTAGTTTTGGAATTCTTTATATAGTCTGCTCCGTTTTATGCTAGAAACATTTCCTAACCAGGCTAACCCCAGGTTTTTTTTTTACTGCATTTACCATTTGAAGTAAAAAATGGCATATTTATTCAAATTATTAAGGTGTTGAAATAAAAATAGTGCTTTTCACCCTTTGAAAAGATCGAGAACTTCAAAATACTACTGGAAATGACAAAAAGTTCAATGTGTTTTCCTTACGGCAGTTTTAAGAGTCGTCGTGTTTACGTTTAGCGCAGTTAATTCAACATTCTCATTTGAGGTATACAAGGTTTCATTATTTGTTAATCTCACTAAAATGCTACTAATTGTGAAGGTATGTGATATAATTCCTGAAACTCAACCAACGTAGAGGACCAGATTATTCGTTAAAACAATTTCTATACTATTGAACCAGTCAGTATGTTACGTTAATCATTTTAAAAATTATTTGTTACCAACAGTGGATTTTGTTAATTCATAAATATAACAGTGGTGCTGGTTAATCCAGGAGGACAGTGTCGTTATGTAATTTAATTAGTCAAATAATTTCCATGTTTACATTTGCGCTGATTTTTCAAACGTAACCACGTCAGCAACGGAGGGTTACGTTGTTCGTTATCTCCACAGTTCACATTGCCGTTTGTTTATTTGACTAAATTGCTATGAATTGTTTAGGTATTTAATTTAATTACTGGTATTCAAGTCAAAGTTGCCAAACTATAGAATCACATCATTCATTAACATATGTTATAGATGATCTTTATGTTACCAAAAATATAGCACGGGGTGTGATAAAAATAGAACGCAATGTGTTGGCAAGAATGAAAAAACTCTTCTGAACTTTACTATAAAGGTAATTTGAAACTCATTTTATAAGCTAAATCAACACTGCCAAACCTCAATCCTTCATAAATTTAAACTTAATTAAGTATAATTAGCGTGAATTTAAAGATGAAATGTACATATTTTGGATGAGAACTCGAGTAACTTAAGATTTAAACTGGACAAGCTGTTGGTATAGCCCCATGTTTTCTATTTCACACTTAAGTTAATTTAAATTATCTTTAAAGTACATTAATAGGCGCGAAATTCAAAAGTTTTGGGTAAAATAATGACTGGCAAAAATGTTAAACTTCACTAAACGTTGCAATTAGGGTAAAAAATTCCAATAAATTATACTTTTAAGCTTAATCCACTCTCCCGAACCGCACTCAAATTAAGATTAAAACATCACAAGTTTTTCGCACAGCCACAGATGTTTCCTATTTCACTTTCAAATTAATTTAATTCATCATTAAAATACATATTTTAGGGTAATTGCAATTAAAGTTAATATTTTATCGAAACTTGTATCCACACTAGATAAACCGTTAAATTAAACTTAATCAAGTATAATTAATGTGAAATTAACCCAAAACACGAATTTTTTTGGGAAATTCATGGATACCTTATAAATAAACTAACAAATTATAATTAAAACTACACTTATCTTTCACTCAGCCTCCATTTTCCTGTTTGATTCTTACACGTAAATAAATTGTCATTTAAAAGCATTTTTCCCATATTGAAAAGAGAGCCATTGAAAAGGAGCGAAACTTAAAAGTTTGAGCGGGATGTTACAGTATTCGTGCCTTTTTAACAGGAGTATTGTTACAATTTTAACACTACCAGACTTAGAAATAGCACACGTCCACTGGTCCAAAACCAGTTTATTAATTGCTTGGACCAGTTTTTTAATTGAAAAAATTAATAATTAAGTTTTTTGATGGGAATTGAGGCGGGACCAGTTTAAAAATTCAAGCTTTCTTCCAATTTCTACTCTTAACTTTTCTCTTTCAAACACAATAAACCGTATCACTCTAGAGTTTAGACCCAAAGTGGTACCAGGTTTTGGTAGTGGTATTAAGTTAGATTTAAAACTACGCGGCAGTCGGCAGTCTCGGCACGATTGGAATTTTGAAGTCTCGCAGAGTCAATTTAGTCAAACCTGTCATTTATGGTCAAACTACCTTGAACCTTCTCGCAAGTGGCTAGCGCCTATATATATCAACAAAAAAACTTTACAATGGGACCAGTAGAAAGAATATTATGGTAAGAGTCACTGGTCCTAAGGACCAGTTTATTTTTTATAGACGTTAGGGGTCACTAATCCTGAGGACCAGTTTATAAGACCACGTATTTCTAAGCCTTAACAATACAGACCTTGTATTTCTAATGGGACCAGCAATACCGCAACACTGAGCCGAAAAACCAGGATGGTAATTGGTTGGGCCTATCGGGAGAGGACATTGAAGCACCAAAAACATACCGCGGTGTCACGTGTCGAAAGTCAAAGCAACCTATAAACCCCATGACCCGCTCAATCTGGCAATCTTTGAAAACTTTGAGGTACTTCCGGTCCCTTTTGATATACAGGGTCTTCAGTGTAGCAGCTAAGTAGTAGAATTATAGTAGTTAGTTTCGTTTCCTAGCAAAATGCCAACCTATTCAAACCAGGACAAATTGGACATGATGTTTATTTTGGGTGAAGGTCGCAGTAACGTTCAACTAAAGGCAGTGCTTTATGCCGAACTGTTTCCACACCGACAACATCCGGTGCGAAGCACCTTTGCCGACATTGGCGAGCACCTTCGTGATTTCGGTAGTGCAAGATCGTGAATGTAGAAGAGACTGTATAGTCTGTAATGAGGATAGAGATTTTGACATCGTAGCACGTTTTGAAGCCAATTCATGCTAATAAGTAATAATAGAGCGGTGGAACAAGAAGTTGCACTAAGCCTTTCTACTGTTTGTGCCAGTTTACAATGGCATCACTACCGCCATTATCATACCCCTTACATCATGCCTTAACGGACGAGGATTACCTAAGACGGCAATACCATTAGTCTTACCAGGCGTCATGAGTTTACTGCTTGCAAATGTATTGCAAGACATGGACAGTCGTCTGCCTCAACCACAATGGTAGAAACGTCGAATATTTTCGTTGATGTGTTTACCAAACAGTTAAGAAGTTTTAATTTGAGGCCCACGTTCTAAGACCAATCGTAGGACTGTGCTTTAAAATATTTTGTTGTGTTCAGGCATATTCTCCAGTATTCTTTTTGTAACTTGTCACTAGCATATAATAATCATGAATTCCAGACATTTATTTACACGCTGTATAATTTAGTATGACATCAGCCGTTGGCAGTATTGGGGGTTGTACATAAAGGAAGGTGTTGGTCTGATCTCGACCACACTGTATATGTATAGAGTGTACGAAACAAATAAACATTTTTATTCTATATTTTAAATATTGTAATTTTTAAACTTTATCTTAAATAAAGTACAAATTATATGCTTATCGAAATCTATGTTTTTTATATAAGTTAAATGTAATTAACGATACATAAGTTCTTCTTTCAACCCAAAATGTATGACGGTAGAGCTAACATAATTATTCAAAATTTAATTACATTAAGACTGAAGTGACAGATATTATAAAAAAACGTCTTGGTTTGGACCAAGGCCGAAAAAACAAACGATATGTGTGAGGTTTATCAATTGGCTGAAGTTTCAGATATTGCAATTTTTTTTAGTTATTTTTATCCATTTAATCCTTAAAAAATATTAAATTCAATCAACTGATTTTACTGTTAATCGATCTATTCCCTCTAAATTAATTGAAAAAATTACATATCTACGCTTTTTCAAGAACAATTACATTTTCCGAAAACATTTTATCATGAAATTAACTATTTTGAAGGGATTTCGTGTAAGCACCTTGACGGACATAGATTTAATTGTTGCTGGCTTGACAAATTTTCAAATTTGCACCCAAAAAAGTTTAAATCTGTAAGTTGCTAAGAAGACTGATGTTCAAAAAAACATGATAATTTAAATTTATTTTGTTCAGACTAGTTAATAAACTAAATAACTAATGTCGTCTATTTAAGACAAAGCAACATCGTTTATCCTGTGTGGTTTCATTTAGTAGGTAGCTATCTGTAACACTGGACAAATATGATATCGGTATATAACCAAAGGTAAGGGTAAAGATTGCATAAAAAGAAATACGTTTCAGTTCCAAAGGCTTGTTATATTCATCTCCATTCATTACCAGTTAAACGAAGAAGGTCACACTTAACTTAACCCCCCCCCCCTTCCTCCATTTCCCCAATATATAAAATTTTACAATCACCAGTTGTTCCAGTGTTTTGGGTTATCTGAGCCGACGCAATACACCCAGCAAATATTACCATATAGGTCGAAACCTTTTCACGTGACATTAGTGAACGGTATATGACTCTCCGGACTTGCCCGCCAACCTTAATAACCTAAAACTATAAAACGTTCGTGTACAAGAATGATTATTGTTGTGGCTTGACACTCGCTAGCGCCTGAAGGACCGATCACTCAGTCCAATCGGTGTACATTTGTAAGAGAGTAGACCATTTTAGAAATTACATACAGAGAATTAAAACACAGGTGTGATGCCGCCATTAAGGTCCTCTCTCTCGCCTAGAAGCACCGCTATAGGCAGTGAAAGTTGACTAGCCTCCTGCCTGCAGTCAACTTTGTTACCGTCTGGCGGTGACCCTTGGTGCGAGGGAGAATACCCAATGGTGGCCTCGCCACTGTGTTTTCCGAAATGGTATTTACGCGTGCTAAAATGATTATGCGTAATACGTTACCGGTGTACAAGTAACGCCAACAATGTAGAAAGGGGTGGTGACGTTTCAAATTCTAAAGTACGAAAAGGGAAATTGCAGTGCAACCTTTACTTCATAGTCACGACATTGGAAATGTAGCATTTCGATATACGAAATTAAATGTATGAATTCGTGCAACACCCTGCTTTGGAATCCACTTTTAAAAATTTTCATTTTCCTTTCGAATTATGTCAAAGTTCGCTTGGTCTTTTTATACAGAGTATTTCAAATATTCATTATTGATCCCTCAGCACGTACTTCCTTCAAAATAATTAATTTCATGATAAAATGTTTTCGGAAAATGTAATTGTTCTTGAAAAAGCGTAGATATGTAATTTTTTCAATTAATTTAGAGGGACTAGATCGATTAACAGTAAAATCAGTTGATTGAATTTAATATTTTTTAAGGATTAAATGGATAAAAATAACTAAAAAAAATTGCAATATCTGAAACTTCAGCCAATTGATAAACCTCACACATATCGTTTGTTTTTTCGGCCTTGGTCCAAACCAAGACGTTTTTTTATAATAAACTATGTTTTTACCTTTTTATCGAAGCATGTTTATTTTTATTCAGTCGCGAGTGCGCTAACATTTCAGAAGTGGGATTAAAGTAAACCCAAACGCCTAAACGTCACGAAAATAACCCGGGAACGAATGAAATATCTAAAAATGAGAAACAGTCGGCGGTACTTTTTGTGAGCTACATATCAACCTGGCAACATCGGTTTAAACAACAAGAAGAGTCTTTAATGAAGAAAAGGGATTCGGCGGACGGATTAAGAACCAGTGCAAGATTGGCGGAGAAGAATAAGTTTCGTATCACTGCCGTGAGTATGGCAACGTTTAAGTCTGTACGCAGTAAGAACAATCTTAGTGAATTTCGCCAAGTTAAGAAGGTTAACTATTCGAACGCAAACGTAAAAGACTCTGTCACGAACCCTAAGCTAGTTCAATTGGATATAGCCGATTCCCAGTCAAGTTTAAGCCTACACGATTTGCCCAACGATAACGAGTTCGTCCACCACTCGACAAGGGCAATGGCTCAAGGTTCACCACCAACTGGAATCGTTGCAATGGCGGATTTCGAGAAAGCCATGCAAGTAGCCGTCAGCACCGCAGTACAACAAGCATTAGCAGCAGTCATGAATATTGAACAAAACCAAGTCCCAATTGCGCAAACAGTAACCCCTCTACTACAACCATGGAATGAAACAAACCAGCTGATTCCAATATTTGATCCGGAAATGGCTCCGCAACAGTCCATGGAGACGTGGCTGGCCAAGGTAGACGAGATTGCAAACGCATATTCCTGGTCGGAAAAAACTACAATCAGTCACGCTCTGTCGAAGCTTGAAGGTAATGCAAGGGTATGGTACGACGGGCTCGCCTCAGTCAATCATAGCTAGATGGACTGGAAAAACTAGCTCAAGGAATGGTTTCCATCAACAAAATCTATGCAGAGACTCTACCGAGAAACGGAGCAGCGAACCAGACGGAAGGGAGAAACGTTCTAGGCTTATTACCATGATAAGATTGCGAAAGTTCACTTCTGCAACCTTACGGAGTCGGATATGGTGGAATATCTAATCACGGGATTGATGGATGACCAACTTATTACGTCTCTGAGTGTAAGAGAGTACGCAAATCCTCAAGAACTCCTCAAGTTTGTGAAGCAGATGGAAGAACGTCTCCGTCTCTCTTCAAGCGCAAGAATGGGAAAACTCACGAAAGGACCCAAGATAAGCCTCATCTGCCAGATATCAGGATGAAGAAAAATTCGCGGAAGTTCACCACCAGCGTAGTCAGCCGAAGTTTGAAAAAGGTCCAAATCCATCACAAAAGCCGAGATTTAACTCAATCCATCACGAAAGCCGAGATTTAACTCAAAGAGAGAAGCACTTTGTTTTAATTGCTCCGAGTATGGTCACTTCGCCAAAGATTGCTCTCAACCATCAAGGAAGCCACGTTGCGACCACTGTCAAAAGACCACTCATGAGTGAAGGAGTTGCCCAACCAGAAGATCTTCAGCGGGAAGTCATAATAATGGGATGAGCAACAACCTCTGCATGGAAAAACAGAATTCAAACCAGAACCAGAATGAAAAGTACTTCTTCGAAGCAGAACTTGACAACAAGAAGATTCGCGCCTATTTGGATCAAGGCAGCAAATGCGTGACTATCAGAGAAACAGATGCTCAAAAGTTAAAACTTGCCCATGAAGAACCTCCGGATGGATGCATCATCAATGGATACGGGGCTGGTGTTGTCAAACCTATAGGAAGATTCAAAGCTCATTTGAAGGTTGATCAAGCAGACGCCTCAGTCGAAGTTTACATAGTTCCTGACTCCACTCAAAGTATCCCGTTAATGGTCGGACAACCCTTTACTGAACAATCGTATGTCACATTAATCAGAAGACGGAATATCGTAAGGCTCTTCAATGAGAAAACTGAAGATAACGACCAAGACCATGACGACTGCCTGCGCAAGATCAATATTCCGGACTTACCAAAACCATTGGTAAATCTTTGGGCCGCCAGAGCTACCGTTATTCCATCAAACTACATTGGTTTTGTGGATATGCATACCAATGGGGAACCGAAGGCGAGTCAGGATATATTTCCCGATAATCAAATGAGATTCTATCCAGGTCTAGAACACTGTATAGGCAATGGTTAGGTGGAAAGGTTCAATCGTTCAATCACGCCAGCGCTAGCTTCTCTCTGTGAGCTGGAAGATGATAGGGATTGGGATCGTCGCGTACCCCAAGTACAATGGGGTTTAAATAAGACCTTCAGCAAATCCACCGGTAGCACACCGTTCGGGCTACTTTTCAATTATTCCTCCCGTAACCCTACTGGAGACCCAGCAACCGACGCAGTAAAAGAAACGTTTGATGATAGCATTATGAATCGTCGAAAGGAAGCTATAAACAAAATCCGTCAAGATCAAGATAATCAGCGCCGCAGATATAACTCCAAAAGAATGGAAGCTGAAGACTATAAATCTAGAGACCTGGTCGTCGTACGATCGGAGGCACCTGCAACGGGAGAGCCTAGAAAAACGAGAAGAAATTACCGGGGACCATACATCGTGACTAAGAAGCTAAATTTTGATCAGTATCAAATCGAGGATTAAACAGATGCACCACGGAATCAGAAGTTCTACAGGAATGTGACGTCCGTTGACAAGCTGAAGAGATTTCAGATCCTGGATAATTCAGAGGATTCTATAAACTCAAGTTACGAAGATATAGATACCCTAGTGGGTCCTTAACAGCATCAACATCCGAGTCCAAGCCCAAGATGTACCATTTCCAGTAACAAAGCTAGAACCGTCAAGACCACTCTTCCAATATCATCAAGGCAATCCTCCCCCAAGAAAAAACTGAAGACCCTGATAACAGTGATGTCCAAGTACAGCAAATTAGAGCCCGACGAGCAATCAAGCCTCCCAATATCTAAAATTTAAGGTGAAAACATTTAATTTATATAGTCCACTTTTTAACTTTGATCCGCAACACCGAATGTTATCAATCAATAATTTCAAATCGGGGTAGTTTTTGTACAAGTCGCGAGACGCTTAATAAACTATTTTTACCTTTCTATCGAAGCATGTTTATTTTTATTAAGTCGCGAGTGCACTAAACATATCTTTCATTTGAATCTTGGATTAAATGAGAATCAAGTTCGGCACGGCCCGGCCCGAATTCTGAAAAATGAACAAAAGCCAGGACCGGCCTGGCCCCTTAATTTCCAAAATTTGAAAAGCCCGACCCGGCCCGGCCCGATACAATTTTCAAATGTGGAAAGCCCGGCTCGGTCCGGCCCGATACGCTGGAAAATAATAGCTAATATTTTGCATTAAGAAAAACCTGCATTTATAAACAAAGTGTTGTTATGTGTTTTTCACGATTTGCGGTGTATATCGCGCAATTTAGAAAGAGTGGCGCCAGACTCAACGTGTAGCATCTAGATTGTTGTTCCTCCTAAAATGTATCCTCTAATATCTCTCATACGTCTTAATACCAGACCTATGAGAGCCATATAGTTCTAGATAAATTTAATTCACAACCTCTGAGTCTGGTGTAGATTTAATGCTTTATGGTTTGTAACATCTTTATTACACAACCTCTAATGGTGATCTAGAATCTAGACTTTCTGTGACATCGCTCATTTTCGGACCTCTTGAGGGTGGGCTAATTTTAGACGTCTTTCTATATGCTAAACAGCCCACTTCATTTATTATTCTTATTCTAGGCGTCTTTTTACAGGTATCTTCCCATTGCGCAGAATTCCATTAGACCGAATCCCGCCAATGTTTTTAATTAATTTAGCCCAATAGCGGGTTAGGTATTTACAATTCAAACGACTCTATTTGTCGAAAACAGCGACCCCAAAAATGCTATGTAGTTTAATTTCTATTAATGTCGTTTTTTAATGAAAGCGTTTTAAATTCATTTTTACTGACTTGGAAACGCCACTATTTGGTTAAGCCAGGTTAGTAATATTTTATAAATCACTTAACAATGTTACGCCTTTTCCAAAATATTGATGTTTATCTTCATTGACTTCTCAAATAATATGCCTTTTCCAAAAAATTACTGTTATGTTAGGTTTGGTTAGGAGGCCGTCTCTTCCTCTTTGGAGCGGTTATACACTTCAATTATTTTAAAACGGCTGGCTTAAAGTATTTTCATGATGAATATAACATAAAAAAATAAATATTAGTAATTGGTTTTATTATGTCATATTTTGCTGATTTATTACTATTTTGTTCTTATAATCCTTAGTTTTAAAATAATTATTTAGAAAATGTTTGGATCTAGTGTTAATTTTACATAGGCCTTAAATTGTTTTAAGTTAATTTAATTTTTGCTAGCAAAGATAAAATCTTTGCGTTCCCGGGAATTTGTTTATTTAAATTACATCGGGAAAAACTCGAAGTGCGGGTTTTTCGGTTCAATGGGGTTGTCCCATTGGACCGATTCATAAATCCGCCAAAGTGCGGGTTTTTCGGACGAATGGGATTGGGTGCGGTTGATTGGGATTTGGCGCAATGGAACTGAACCCTTTTAAATGCTTAATACTCCACCTTTCGGATTTCTCTAATTCTATGTGTACTGTCGATAGCTTAATACCTCACCTTTAAGAGTAATCTATATCTAGACTTTTTGTTATATGCTTAACTAGCTGTTACCCGCGGCGTCGCTCGCGTGTAATAAGAACTTCCATCAAAATGATACAAAGAATGGGTAGATTTTACTGATGACAAATATTTTTGTAGCACCCTAGGAGCGAAGGCACTCGGCGTTGCCCGTCAGCCCGTCGGGACATTTTTTATTACTTTTCACGCGGACATTATTCCATAAAGAAGGGTTTTTTAGTTTTTGGCCGCCATTTAAAAAGATGGCAATAAATCGAACCCAAAAGACCATTCAGTCCGCCTATAGGTTAAAGGAAACCCGTGTACTAAATATCTGTGAAATCGGTTGAAACGCGCGGAATCGGTTGAAACGCGCGGACTTTGTTGCATAGAGAAGAGTTTTACATTTCTGGGCGCCATTTTTTAAGATGGCGGCGGATTGGAAAAATCTTTCTTAGAACTTGCCTAATACTTATGAGTAACGTTCCTGCAAATTTTCAGCCTTCTAGGGCAAGCGGATTGGGCTGGGCGTTGATTATCAGTCAGTCTGTCAGTCAGTCAGTCAGGACTTTGATTTATATAGATATAGATATAGATAAACGACCATTAGGGTGTTAAAATTTTAGACGACTTGTTACATGTTTAACACGCGATTTTTCTGGGTTCTCTTATTCTAGAAGCCTTGTTTCAGTGGAAGTTTAAGCACTTAAATATTATTTAGAAATAGCGTAGGTACAACAGCCCAGCTAATTTCAACATTATTAACAGATTCCATAATCATGAGATAGTTTAAAGAATAACTGATTTGTCTTTAATGGGTTTTCTATTATATTTTGCAGTATAAAACTAAAATATGTCTGGATGTGCAATTCAAAAAGCCGCTTCTATCAAACACATCGGTATTTTCCAAAACGTTCTTATGGTGAAATATTCGTTGTTACTGGTAATATTCTCTATCTCAAAACCCTCCACCCACATTTGCAATATAAATTTGAAAGTTATGGGGTACTCCGTTATCGCTTATATAAACTCGTGTGAGACGAAAACTAATCCAAATGGTGTTATCGATGTGAAAGCGGGGAATATTACTTGTAAAAACACATTTTCGAATGGATTTTGTTTTTATTGTCTAGGTAAAACCCTTATTTAACTATAAAAATCAGCATTGAATTATAACCCTCATATTTAAAAGTGAAATAAACCTATTGTAGATGTTATAATTCGATGTAACAGAAGCGGATTACATATAATCCGCTTCTGATGTTAACGAAAGGTTTTCTTACATGAATTGTTGCACATTGTTGCCTGACAAGTTTGCTTGGTTTCATAAAGCAAATGTTTTCCTCTGCATTCTCTTAGTTTGCTGCGATATGTAAAAAACTTTCTCATAGCTATTTGCGCATTTAACTTCGAAATTGATGCTTATAATGCAGAACGAAACAACGAAATAGAATTTTATACAGGTATAGTTTTTGACCAAAAAAAAGAAGGTAAACATTACTACTATAACACAACAGTTCGAATATGTCAATAACAACTGTTTATTTCCGTTTTCATTCGATTGTACACTGCTACATCGCCATTTGATTCTGAAAAATAAATAGTAAAATGACGTTAGACTACTAAATTATTTATGGCAATGCACGCTATCTTCTTTCCCCTCTCAGGAATTTCTCACATTATCTACTTTCCTTCAAAGCAATAACCTCGTGAGAATCGTGAATGGTTTTCTTAAGAACGCTGACCCACTTTTTAACAGTGCATTGCATCGAATACCAAAGTAGGAGCAGTGTTATTGTAAACACGCGACGAGAAAAACACGTTATTCAGTAATTTAGCCATCTTTAATGATCTTTTACCCGATGTAACAGAAAAATATGGTAGAAGAAACACTAGCAGGTGGCTATTGTTTATTTATGCCGGGTTTACTCCTTGTTGTATATGTATATAGATTGCGTTGTTACAGAAGGAAATGCTGTAAAACAAGTCGAAGTGTTTTCACTTGGAACGATAGCGCTGTCGTACGGATATATATATATTCAATGATTAGAGAATAAGGAAACGACGGCGTCCATTTGGTTCGCTCAAATTCTACCCACAGAAAATTCAAAGTTAACTTGGAAACACAGAATAATTCTTTCACAGAAGGGTAAATCTCCAAATTATATTTCCCGAAGTTGGCCTATCACTTCTTTAAGGGCAATATTACTGGATAACTTTGGAAAATGTATGAAACTCTACATGTTAACACTACCACTGTAAGGTTGGGTATGTACCAGGTGAGTCGAAAACCATAACTATTTAGTGATTGCTACATTTGAAAGTCTTTAAACTTGTGTTTGGACGGCAAGATTGGTGAACGCTTTGTCTCGTTGCTATGGAAAATTAAAATTATCAAATTATAAAAATCAAATGTGGATCATATTACAGCTCCCTAGAAGTACTGGACGATATAACATCGCTGTGCATCAGCATAGACCTTTTCACCGGTAGAGCGAGGGTGAAAAGGGGGTTAAATTCTCGACAGATGAGCATGCGCAGAAAGAATGTTTGTTGCCAGTCGTATTTTTGTAGCCATTGCTTTTGCCTTAGTTTATTTTCATAAAACAGTGTTGTATTACCGGTAGCAAATATATTAATTGAACTTCCTACGTGAAATTTTATCGAATTCCATTGATAGATGTAAGATTAAGGTAGTTAATGAAATTCTACACAACAAATTGGGCGCCAAGGCTTACGAACATTTTATCCGTAGCGCTTTCGGCACGGCATCGGCGGCGGACAATGTCATATCGCCGAGGAAGCGATCATCCTATACCGTCGCCGAGGCTAAGTGAGTTTTAGCCTACTAATATCAACGCATCGTTTCCATTAAAACATAAACACTTCATTTCTAAACTTGGTTTTAATTGTACTTTCTTGGGTTTAAGTACTATGCATTTTATTTTAATATTAAATTACAAAAAGTTCTCCCCCACGTCCATCAAAGTTAAGTTTACATGTTAACTCCATAGAAGCGAGAAACTCATGCCGCCAAACATTGTAACTGCTCATGCGCGGCCATAAGTATGAATTCTAGAGTGCCGGTAGGCCCTTCTAGATAAGAACCCACACCCTCCCGTAATGTTAAAGAAATAATTCACAGATTTTAGGCTTAGCGTCCCATAGAAAAAGCATGGGATTTTTGGTGTTCCACTCCATCGAATAACTCAGAAACTACTGCGAAGTTAAGGTTCGGAACACTTTTGAATTATCAAGCAACTATGGAATGTTGAACTTCTGAAGTTTGATTAAGAACAATTAAGTCTAAGTATTTTATTTTAATTAATTTATAAATCATGATAAAACCGTTACATATATTACACTGTTTGCATAGCATTTATTCTGCCTCCAACGGATTTGTGGCGAATAGGATAACGCTTCTGCCTACGGAGCAGAAGATTGCAGGTTCGAGTCCTGGCAAGCTTAGTGTTTATTTTTACAGATCTTTTATACATCATAAAAGAAATAATCCTATAAATACAATGTTTCGATAATTTTTTTTGTTCTTACAAATACGGTCATGTGGAGTAATGGTTAACGCGTTTGCATTCGAGGCAAAACATTGCAGGTTCTAGTCTTGGAACGCTCGTTGTCAATGTTTGATGAAGATTCTTAGTATATAGAAGGGAAAATTCTTAAATAACAAACTTTCAATGAAATGTGTGCGTGCTGGCGCATGGTTTAGAAATAACTTTTTTTAAAACCTATAATGGTTAACTAAACTTTACACTGAGAGATGTGCTTTTGCTAATCTATTGCTGTAAAGTTTTGTTGTGAAAAAAGTGCACCCCCTTGGTTGCGAAACCTTGGGTCTAACTCTGAAAATTCTTTTCACGTCGTAATGTTAAGCTCCGTAGAGATTAACAATAAGAGTTAGGATTGAGTATAAATAGATAATCCCTGTCTCGATTTTCTAAATTATGGGTCATTTAAAAATTTTATTGGACAAAGTTCAGTGTACTGTTTTTATTTCCGGCCCAGGTCAGGATAGGTGAAACTATCTCAGGGCCGTAATTAAGCACAGGACACTGGACATTGTCCAATAAATATTTAAAATGTTCCATAATTTTTATTTAAAACTAAAGGGGTCACCGGACGGTTGACCAGTAAATTTTTCCGAAGTTTTGATGGCTTGACCATTGATAAAGGATGCGCGTGAAAAACATTCGTCGCTCCATAGGATGTGCAACTGCCTATACTAAAAAGAAGACAAGTAGATACTAGCGCCACCTGGTTACCAGTGCTGGAAAGCCTAGCATGAAAAATAAAATGTAATTAATACAAATTACGGCTGAAGGAACAGATACTAAATAAAAAAGACTTCGTTTGCCCAAGCCTTAAAAACAAAACGATAAGAGTTTTTCCAGTTGACCTAAGCGTCATGAAAATGGAATTGTTGCTGAAAAATCTGAGATAAGTAATTTTTTATTTCAATTAATTTATAGGAAACTAAGGGGGGTTCCCATTCAACCGAATCTCATTGGACAAAATCGCATTCGACAGAAAATGTTTGGCTAGGGTTTCAATTGAGGTGGAATATTTTATAACATTTTTAAAGTCAGTTTAGGTTAGGTTTGGTTGTTATTGGTTTATTGATAGGTTATAGGTTTGGTTTGGTTAGGTTAGGTTAGTAATATTTTATAAATAATTTAACTATATTACGCCTTTTCCAAAATATTGATGTTTAGTTTCATTGACTTCTCAAATAATATGCCTTTTCCAAAACATTGCTGTTATGTTAGGTTAAGTTAGGTTTGTAATATTTTATAAATCATTTAATTATTTTACGCCTTTTCCAAAATATTAATGTTTAGCTTCATTGACTTCTCAAATAATATGCCTTTTCCAAAACATTACTGTTATGTTAGGTTAGGTTAGGTTAGTAATATTTTATAAATCATTTAACTATGGTACGCCTTTTCCAAAATATTAATGTTTAGCTTCATTGACTTCTCAAATAATATGCCTTTTCCAAAACATTACTGTTATGTTAGGTTAGGTTTGTTTGGTTAAGTTAGGTAAATAATATTTTATAAATCATTTAACTATGCTACGCCTTTTCCAATATATTTATGTTTAGCTTCTTTGACTTCTCAAATAATATGCCTTTTCCAAAACATTACTGTTATGTTATGTTAGGTTTGGTTTGGTTAAGTTAGGTATTTCGGCAGTTATATACTATATATATATATATATATATCTTTGGGAACGAATAGGTTTTTTAAGGGTTATGGTTTTCATATCTAAAAAACCAATATTCGAAAATGTCTAGTTAATACTCTAAAACTGAAGCAAAAACCATGTAACGTGATAAATATGACTTAAAATAATAAAAAAAACCTACAATTCCCTTTAAAAAGTAAATTTTCGGGGATTTGAAAGTATTTGGTTCTTCTAAACTAAAATAGGTGCTTAATATTTTACAGAATGTTCTCCTATGGTGCTCATTTTCTTTGACCATTATTTTATTACAAGTCAAAGTAGTTGTTTGCTCGCAAAGATGCAATCAATTAAATTCATTTTAGTTCCATCGGGTGTATATGCGCATGCATTCTTGTCCAAATGGACCGAACCGAAACCCGGAGAAGTGCGGGTTTTTCGGTTGATAGGGACTGGTTTCGGCCGAATGCGATTCGGTCCAATGGGGCAGAGCCGAAACTAATCCACTAGCAGTGAAATCGGGTGATTGAATTAAATTCTAAAGAGAAGTAAAATACGGATTGTCTTTAAAATTCAATAGAAAAAAAATAATATCCACGCTTCAATCAACTGGAAAAACTCTTATCGTTTTGTTTTTAAGGCTTGGGCAAACGAAGTCTTTTTACCTCTCCGAGTGACGTATGTCACGGAGAGGTTCTGTAACGATCGAGTCTGTGTGTCTGTGTGTCTGTATGTCTGTGTGTCTGTTGTTTCACCCACGTGACCGCGTTCGCAGATTCCAAATCGGAGCAAACGTGTTCGCCATTTCCGAACTGCTTTCACAGTCACGGAAATGGCTACTCTACTTGAGTTCTCACGCCACCATCTTCTGGTCTTTGTCCATCTCACACGGACACCAGTCTGTACTTACTGGCTTCTAATCACCACCAACTTATGGCCTTCGTCCATCCCACATGGACACTAGTCTGTACTTACTGGCTTCTAATCACCACCAACTTATAGCCTTCGTCCATCCCACATGGACACCAGTCTGTACATACTCACTTCTAACCACCACCATCATCTGGTCATTGTCCATCCCACATGGACACTAGTCTGTACTTATTGGCTTCTAACACCACCATCTTCTGGTCATTGTCCATCCCACATGGACACCAGTCTGTACACACTGGCTTCTAACACCACCATCTTCTGGTCTTTGTTTTTGTCCATCCCACATGGACACCAGTCTGTACACCTGGCTTCTACACCACCATCTTCTGGTCTATGTTTTTGTCCATCCCACATGGACACCAGTCTGCACACCTGGCTTCTACTCCATCGTCATCGTTGGGTTTAAGACATTCGCGGCGATCAGCTAGGGTTACGAGAAACGTCTAGCCTCCCTAGGGTGGGTTGTCCACGATAGGTTTTCGCAATTGCGGTTGTTCTTGCTTTTAACTGTAGTTCGACACCCTTATATACTACCTATTTGATTAAGGCGAAGCAACCGGCGTATGCTTCATTTCAAACGCCAATATTAGTCAAGTCTCTCAAGAATGTTTAATTGTTCTTTTTTAAAACGATGTAACGTTCAATAAGGCGAATAACTAACGAAGAAAATATTAAATATTAATTATATTTATCTTATTATTTAAGATAATCTTGTTTCTCAATTCAAAATTAATACGGAAAGAGTTAAAAAGCTGTCTATGTTTTTACCTCTCCGTGTGACGTAGTCCAGGAGAGGTTCTGTAACGGCCGTGTCTGTCTGTGTGTGTGTGTGTGTGTGTGTCTGTCTGTCCGTTGTTACACCCACGTGACCGCGTTCGCAGTTTGCGTATCGGAGCAAACGTGTTCGCCATTTCCGAACTGCTTTCACAGTCACGGAAATGGCTCCTCTACTTGAGTTCTCACACCACCAATCTTCTGGTCTTTGTCCATACCACACGGACACTAGTCTGTTCTTACTGGCTGCTAATCACCACCATCTTCTGGTCTTCGTCCATTCCACGTGGACACCAGTCTGTACATACTGGCTTCTAATCACCACCATCTTCTGTTCTTTGTCAATCCCACATTGACACCCGTCTGCACTTACACTGCCTTCTAACACCACCATCCACTGGTCTTCCGTCTATTCCACATAGACACCAATCTGTATCATTGGCTTCTACTCCATTATCATCGTTTGGTTTTAGGATATACGCGGCGATCAGCTAGGGTTACGAGAAACGTCTAGCCTCCCTAAGGTAGGATCGCTACCAAAGGTTTTCGCATTTGCGGTTTTTCCTTACTATTATAATGGAAACGAATCGTATATATACCCCAAAATTTGAAGAAAGCGGGAAGAGGGGTACCCTTCACTTTAAACGTCAATATTAGCAAAGTTTAAGAAGATAATAAGTATAACTTTATTTTAAACGATTTAACTATTATTAATGTTAATTATTGAAGATTAAAATAATTAAAAATAATTATATTTATTTAAATATTAAAGATAAACCTCTCGTGCAAAGAGAGAGATTATCATTGCCTCCTATATCTACCAAGGCCCGTGCATGCGATATATTTCCTTCATTGCCTCCTATATTTATTTAAATATTAAAGATAAACCTCTCGTGCAAAGAGAGAGATTATCATTGCCTCCTATATCTACCAAGGCCCGTGCATGCGATATATTTCCTTCATTGCCTCCTATATCTATCAAGGCCCGTGCATTGTGATATATTTCATTCATTGCATAAACATAAGCGAGATTGTTTTGGGAAAAAAATACTGCTTCCACTAATGCGTTTATACTCCTTGTTACTGTTGTATAGAGTAATCATGATAAAAGCTTAAAAAATTACGAGAGGACAGACCTTTTTTATCCTCATTCAAAAATATTTTTTGGTGCTAAGACTGCTTTAAAAAATCCAAACGGTTAGGCATTGGTAAAAAAGACAAATGATATTTTTCAGATCTTATGAGATAACGCCCACCTAGTTGAAAATTGCCGTTTTTTATCCGCGGGAGCCATTCCTTATGAGAATTTCGATGCTAGTAGGTTGTCAATTAAACTACCGGTATATTATTGTTGTTGGAAATTGGATATTAAGTCAAATTAAGTGGTTGTAAAGAGCCAGCAGGTTTTTGCCACTTCTTTTTGTGAGTATTTGATTTTTATATGTAAAATGGAGGAAGATAATGTTGAGAGTAAGGATGAAATGCGGAAGCGCAAAGCGCGGGAAAGTATGAGGGCAAAAGGTCGACGTTTTCATTGGATACTTAAGGTTATATAATCTTCTCGACACGGAGAGGTAATATTTTGGTTTTCCCGACTTGTTGTTTGTGTGTGTCCGTCCGTTGTTACAGTAGTGCGCTGCGTTAGAAGTTCGTTTTGTTTTGATGTGTAAAGGAATACTACAGAACCATAATATTCCCTTTATCCTTAATATAAAGTGAATATGTGGAAATATTTTTCGTAATTATGATGCATTTAGTACTTTTGTAGCTTTAAAGCTCTATTTCATTTTGATATTCCAAAGAATGTTTTTAATATTATTATTTAAAATAGATGTTTATATATTACTTAAGCTATACTACATCTGTTTATAGCATAATCCTTTCTAACGTGAATACAAGTTCAACGCTACTATGTTGGTCAAATGAACTTTTATTTGTCAATAGGCCTAGTGAACCGAAAACTAAAAGCTTGGGTTTGTTTTTCGTTTCTGTTATGCAGAGACATTAACGGTTCAGAGTGAGCCGAAAGTTAAATACACTTTTAAATAAATAGGCTTAGATTTTAAAATCTATGGTGGAAATCTGGGCCGCGTTCAGCAGAGCCCAGTGCTGTTAGCAGTGTTCTGCATAACGGGATTCTGTTTTTGAATTTTGACGTCACGGTGCTTAGCGCTGAGCTAACGCGGTCTTCAAAGAAAATAGTCGGCTCTTTGGATAACGTGACGTAAAACGCGTAGTTCTCAGCTTGGCGAAAAAACCATGGAGGAATTAATACAAATAGCTATATGGGACTATAGCTATTTAAATGGCGTGCTTTGTATACTGCTTTAATATTTCATAAATTTTAACTTAAGAAACATTTCCATATCTGGGTAAATAAGTTTGTAAGTAGTCGTCTTGACTCGGAGAGGTAATATTTTGGTTTTCCCAACTTGTTTATATATAGGTCTATTGTCTCCCAGCACTGAAGGGAAAAGGGTATATGCGAAACGCAGCGGCAAATTTGTGAACTAAACCAAAGGAATGGTTTTGGCGCGAAAGAAATTTTTAAAAAGCAGGGAAGCAAACGGAAGTAAGTGGTAGTCAATGAGGAAAGGTTTGAGGAGAAGAGAGCGGAAGGAAACAAGTTGTTACATACATAATGTTGGGTTGTGAATATAATAGTAGAAGTCCACTTTATTTTTCCGATTTTAAAAAATAATTGGAGGTCTATAGGTATTTCGCGCAATTTTAAACGCTTGTGTTGAAAAGGAAATTAATATGAATTCAAATGATCAAAATATTCTTGATCATGCTAGAACATTTTTAATGCATCCCTAATACAGCACTGAGTTTCCACCGATTTAAAGGTTTTTAGCCGGGATAGTTGGACCGATTTATTACTATATAAAAGTTACGTGCGTCGACATAGAAATTTGTTTTCCTTTTCTTTTCTGACAAATTTTTTAAATGCTTTAACGTTTTCCGTTTGCGAAAGATGCTGGTCAATATTATTCAGTTTTACAAAACGTTTTAGTCGCTTACGGTTAAGTGCTTTTAATATCACATAAATCGTGTTCAGCTGATGTGTCTTTCATTTGGGCATGAAACGATTGTAATTGATCCTCGGCGTTTTTCTTAATTAGCAAAGAGACATAAGCCATTCTAAATTAAAATTATTCTAATTAAACTAATCACGACACTGACAGGTATTACCATCAACCGGAACTTCCGTAGGTTAACGTAACTCCAGATCCGTGTTAATGGTAAAACTATTGTTGTAAAACTGAGCTATAGAAGGCGGGCTTGGATTTCTTGGAAGAAAACGCTGTTTACATAAGCATAACCTACGTCCAGTACTTTTAGGGAGATGTTATATGTAAAAATCCAGTTCTTGGTGTACTCATACATGTTTTTCTAAACTTTTGTAATAAACCACACTTAATAGAATAACTTCAAATATCTTTGGCATTCTGGACGATATGAAGCGTACGATGCTGATCATGTTTTGTTCGCGAGGCTTTTAATAAACTATATGAAAAACATCACGTAGGAATTACCTTGATATCGTTTTATCGTATTTATAGAAATGAATATTGAAACGCGAAAAACGTTCTAAATTTTTCAGATGGAAATATACTAGTATTGAAGAAGTTATTAGTAATCTTAAAAGAATGAACGAGACTATCAACAACTCGTATTACGCAAATATGGTTACAGCGATGAGGCTCGATGTATGCATTTTCCGCTTTAGAAGTTCTGGATTTACTTCACTTTTGTTATTGAGATAAGACAAGTGAAGTAATTTGAACTTCTAAGGGGGAATCATTTTCTATAACTTACAGGCGTTGGATATTTTTATGTCGTCAACTCACGTTTCTCCGATAGTTGTCATGACATACGACGTTTCGCCACCACTATCAATATCAGGTTACAGAATCTTCAGTACAGTATCTAGTATCAACAATGACTTTGCTTCAACATCTATGAACATCCTATTATTGAATTCCACAATTTACTATTATACTTTACTGTCTCTTTTTATTGTATCCATTACTTCTCTTCGTATCTACCGTGACTCCTCCCTAATGTATGACGGAACACGTTTACGCAACTTAGCTCGAATGATGTGGATATTTACAACTAGTCTAATCTTAAACAGTTAAGTGTAATTTTATTCTTTAGTTACTGTCAACTAAAACCACTGAGACAGGATTCAATATTTTAGGTGATCTTTCTGTTTTGGGGCGAAAAATACCGACGCGGATTTTGATTGGATCATGGATACTCGCAACGTTTATTCTCATACAATCATATCTTGGATCGGTGAAATGCGAAATGATAGTTTCCAAAGCAGAGTATATAAACACCATAGAAGATTTATTAAGAAATCCTAAAGTTTTTCCGTTTATCATGAAAACTGGAGAGCTAAAGGAAATGATTGACGTATGTGCAGGATAGCAATCAATTAAAAACAAATTTAACTATTTCTTCGTTAAACGCAGAGATCCCTTTCCGAGTACAAGAAGCTACGACGTAGAATGGCTTTAAATGGAAATTATTTCGGGAATTCAAACCAAAAGAACGTCACAGACGACGTTGTAAATGGAAAGGGCGTATTATTTTACGAAATGAAATATATTGACAGTGTCCTCGAAAATTTTGGGCCGCAATTGTTTGAAAAGAAAAGGCTTTTACACATTGGAGAAACGGAATTTGAAACCACGAGTCTGCATATGATATTCAACAAAAATATACCTACAAATACCCTTGAAGACCTAAAATATCTGTAAGACCTTTTGCATTTGTGGCTTAGTGGGTTTCTTACAAATACTATAAGACACTCACTTTGAGGACTTACAAATTAATTGGCACTGTTTTAACATAGCATATGTAGGTTTATTGAAACTCGACAAAACGAACCCAGACGCAAGACGATTTTGTTTCGATCTCGAGAAATTCTTGATACGGAGAGAGATAATAATTTAAATGAACCAATGGCAACGACTTTAGGATACCTATCTTCAGTTTTCTTACTGTACCTTTATGGAATGATAATCTCGCTTATTACACTGTTCATCGAGGTGGTTAAAAATGCTGGAGTCTTTTGAAAGTAATATTCATTCGTTTCGGTGAATTGGTGCAAGTAACTTGATGATGTTATTAATTAACATTTCACTGAAGAAAACCTGCTGTCTCATGAATTCCAGAAAAACTTTCAGTTTGCAGTATTTTCGACTTCAATCATAACATATAAAAAAAACAATTAAAAATAATGGAAAAAGACTAGACAAAGCTTATATCCAAGATGATTACAGAAATCGGCACTATCTAAGCACGCAAATGTTGTCGAAGCATGTTGCACGTTGACAAAGTCCATAACCCCCTCGACGTAATGAGATGAAAAAGTTTACCCTACCAAAACACTAAAACTAAGATATAAAAATCCTGAGATCTCATGAACAGCTCCCTTAGATAAGACTTGATACTGCCTCTAATATATAAGGGTGATTTTTTGAAAGGATGTAACTTTTTTAATATTCTGTTTATTGTTTTCAAAATATTCCACAGAACTATATTCTGAGCCTTTAATGTGTGGTTAATATTCCAAAAAGATCCATCTGTTAGTTTATTTCATAAAAAATAAAGTTGCTAAGAGTAGTTTTCTTTTTCATAAAATTTATCACAACATTTTCAATTCAATTTATTTTTCTTTAGCAATTATACATTGGATGGCGTGGGGCTAAGTCACTTCGTGACTTGTAAGCCCCACACATGCTGTATTTGCATTTGGTAATTATTATATGATTTATTTTAACGAAAAACCAGCAATATTAACATCGTTTGATATACAGGGAACAAAATTGAAGAGTAAGTAAATTAACACATTATAATTTAAAAAATATAATTTAAAATATCAAAGCCTAAATTTATATTAAAATACAACTTAAAACTTCAAACCCTGAAATTATATTAAAATGCAACTTAAAGTATCGAAGCCTAAATTTATATAAAAAAACAACTTAAAATAACAAAATATAAACTAAAATTTCAAAAGCTAACTTAAAAAAATGAAGTTGTGAGTGGAAAGCTATTGTTATAATAGTGTTCTAAGGCCTTTAATACCTTTTTTTTATATTTATGGTAAACTTGTTCATTTACGAAAATTAATTATGCCAGACTACCAGTCACAGATTATTAAGCTAAATTACCTATTACAGGTTAAAAAGCTAGATTACCGATTACCGGAAATTAAGCCAGATTACCGATTACCGGAAATTAAGCTAGATTACCGATTAGAGGAAATTAAGCTAGATTACCGATTACAGGAAATTAAGCTAGATTACCGATTACAGGAAATTAAGCTAGATTACCGATTACAGGAAATTAAGCTAGATTACCGATTACAGGAAATTAAGCTAGATTACCGATTACAGGAAATTAAGCTAGATTACCGATTTCAGGAAATTAAGCTAGATTACCGATTACAGGAAATTAAGCTAGATTACCGATTACAGGAAATTAAGCTAGATTACCGATTACAGGAAATTAAGCAAGACTACCGATTATAGGAAATTAAGCTGGATTACCGATTATGGGAAATTAAGCTGAATTACCGATTAAAAGAAATTAAGCTGGATTACCGATTAAAGGAAATTGATCTAGATTACCGATTATAGGAAATTAAGCTAGATTACCGATTATAGGAAATTGATCTAGATTACCGATTATAGGAAATTGATCTAGATTACCGAGTATAGGAAATTGATCTAGATTACCGAGTATAGGAAATTGATCTAGATTATCGAGTATAGGAAATTGATCTAGATTATCGAGTATAGGAAATTGATCTAGATTATCGAGTATAGGAAATTGATCTAGATTATCGAGTACAGGACATTAAGCTAAATTACCGAGTACAGGACATTAAGCTAAATTACCGAGTACAGGACATTAAGCTAAATTACCGAGTACAGGAAATTAAGCTAGATTACCGATTATAGGAAATTAATATAGATTATCGAGTATAGGAAATTTATCTAGATTATCGAGTACAGGACATTAAGCTAAATTACCGAGTGCAGGAAATTAATCTAGATTACCGAGTGCATGAGATTGATCTAGATTATCGAGTGCAGGAAATTGATCTAGAATATCGAGTTTAGGAAATTGATATAGATTACCGAGTGCAGGAAATTGATCTAGATTACCGAGTGCAGGAAATTAATCTAGATTACCGAGTGCAGGAAATTAATCTAGATTACCGAGTTTAGGAAATTAATCTAGATTACCGAGTGCCGGAAATTAATCTAGATTACCGAGTGCCAGAAATTAATCTAGATTACCGAGTGCCGGAAATTAATCTAGATTACCGATTAAAGGAAATTAAATTTTGTTACAGATTAGAGGAATTTAAACTAGATTAACGATTAAAGGAAGTAAAGCTAGATTGATGACCGATTCGAGGAAATTAAACTAGATTAACGATTAAAGGAAATTAAAATAGATTGATTACCGATTCAAGGAAATTAAACTAGATTGATTACCGATTCAAGGAAATTAAACTAGATTGATTACCGATTCAAGGAAATTAAACTAGATTGATTTAGTCGCCAGTTTCACTGGCGTATACAGGCGTGGCATCTTTGGCCCCCACTTCAGGTTCCCCCCTTTTATCTCTCTCTCAAAGTCTTCTCCCTTTTATTAATAACAATGGATGAGTGTTTAGGCTTATAGATTTGTGAGCTTATAAATTAAGACCATAATATAAAGTAAAAAGTTTTTTATTTTCTTTAAAAGTATAGGTTTTAATATTAAAGATATATTTTCAATTTTCATTTTAAAATTCATTTGATTTAACCTATAATAATTTCTTCTATCTTCGTAAGGAAGATGATTATTTTTAAATCTTACGTAAGGCATTAAGTTTCTCTTTAATATACAAAGCGTTAAGTTGTTTTCTAACGTAAAGTTCCAAGACTAATCTTTCAAGATCTTTAGTTTTAACTTTAAAGGTATGGTAAATTTCTTCCGTGTTTTCTATGTGTTTTTCAGGTGGTTTGCCTCGGTCTTGATTTCGTTAGTTATACATTTGGTGTACGTTTCCGTTTCATCAGAGCTAAAGGGTATGTTTTTTGTGGGTCCACCTCTGATAAAATTACATTTAGGGAAATGTTTTAAATGTTCTTCGTAAGGATTATCGGTCGGTTTCCAAGCTAACAAAATGCAGTTGCATTCAAAGCATTGTACTAGATCATTGGTATGTAAGGAATAAAACCCCGCTCTGCTTAAAGCTTTTTTATAGTTTCCATCTTGAGTGTGATATCTCTGCAGCTCCGAGTTCATGGTGACGAATGAAAATAATTATAGAAATTATTGGGTTCGTGTTGCTGTTCTAAAGGTACTAAGGTCATTTTATTAGCGTAAACTAATGTTTTGTTCATTTTGAGAATAAGCCGCCAAAAAGGCTCGAAATTGGCTGTAAAAATACCCATTGAAAGGACAAAAGATCAATTTTATCTAAACAAACCGGAAGTGGTTTCTTTGTAATGTAAAGCTGATGATTGTAAAAGCTTGTAGGATAGATGGATGGTTTCTTATTTTAGGATTTTCTTATTCTTACGAGATCTTAGCTACAGAGCATCCAGTGTCATCTAGCTTTTTAAACAGATCCTCGGGATACGCGGATTAGCCACAAAACAGTGATGGTGGTTTATATTCTACGGCAGGTTGTTTTTGATAAATTTTCGGGATAGTGACCAGTCTTGGAAATAGCACAGGTCCAAAACCAGTTTTTTTAATTGCTCGGACCAGTTTTTTATTCGAAATCCGGGCGTTACTGGTCCTTGGGAACTTTTATGAAAATTCAGAAGGGACCAGTTTTTTATTCGAAATCCGGGCGTTACTGGTCCTTGGGAACTTTTATGAAAATTCAGAAGGGACCAGTTCAAAGCTATGTTTCCTAGTTTTCCTTCTGGTGCGTGCTCTCAAGTTAGTTTATACACTACCCTTTCATATAATATTAAGTTACCACCCGCCTACCAAAGGTGAGATAAGTTACCACCCGCATACCAAAGGTGAGATAAGTTACCACCCGCCTACTAAAAGGTGAGACAAGTTACCACCCGCCTACCAATGGTGGAATAAGATACGAACCGCCAACCAATTATGAATTGAGTTACCAACCCCTACTAATCGTGAAATAAGTTACCACCCGGTTACATATGGTGAAATAAATTACCACCCGGTTACCTCTGGTGAAATAATTTGTCACCCGTATAATAATGGTTAATTTATTTACCACTCCCCTACCAAATTATATAAAATTTCCCATAAAATAATGAGAGGCACACGTGTGAGCCAATATGCTCTCGAACATCTTACTGGAACATCGAATGAATGACGTTTGACAAGCAAAAAATTATTTTTATAACAGATTAATACAAATTAAGACTGAAGGAACAGATATTATATAAAAAGACTTGGTTTGCCCAAGCCTTAAAAACAAAACGATAAGATTTTTTCCAGTTGACTGAAGCGCGGATATTATTTTTCTTTCTATTGAATTTTAAAGACATCCGTATTTTACTACTCTTTAGAATTTAATTCAATCACCTGATTTTACTGGTAATGGATTAGTTTCATATAAAATAATTGAAATAAAAAATTACTTATCTCAGAAGTCATAGACCTGTGCACAAAAACATTCTATAGACTTGTGCACATAAAGATTCCATAGACCTGCGCGCTAAAGATTCCAGAGACCTGTGTACATAAAGGTTTCATACCCATAGCACAAAACTATTCCATAACCATTTGCACAAAAATATTCCCTAGACCTGCGCACAAAAATATTTCGTAAAACTGTGCACAAAAAGATTCCATTGACCTATGCACAAAATATTCTATTGGCTTTTGTATAAACATGTGACATAGACCTGTTTACAAAAATATTGCATGGACCTGTGCACAAAAACATGCCTTGGACCTGTGCACAAAAACATGCCTTGGACCTGTTCAGAAACATTCCATACCCCTATATGAACAGAAATATTCCACAAGCATTAGCAAAAACATTTTCCGTAGACCCGTGCACAAACAGATGTCGTAGACTCGTGCACAAATAGATTCCATAGATTTGCGCACAAACAGCAGTCACACTTTTTTTGCACAATCCGATGTTATAGACTTGTGCACAAACAGATGTCATATGCTTGTGTAAAAAACTGATTTCATAGACTTGCTCAAAAAGAGATGTCATCGACATATGCACATCAGATTCCGTAGACTTGTGCACATGCACAAACATATTTTGTAGACCTGTACACACACATATACAATAGACTTGTGCAAAAATAGATGTCAAATATTTGTGCAAAAACACATTCCTTAGACTTTTGCACAAACTGTTGCCATAGACTTGTGCACAATCATATGTCATAGACCGGTGTACGAAACATTTTATAGATTTATGCACAAACATGAGTCATGTACCTGTACACAAAAAATATTCCACGGACCTCTGCACAAAATCATTCCATTTACCTGTACACAAAAAATATTCCATGGACCTGTACACAAAAAATATTCCATGGACCTATGCACAAAATTATTCCATATCCCTAAGCTCAAAAATTTTCCTTACCCATTTGCACAAAAATATCACGTTCACCTGTGCACAAAAATATTTCGTACACCTGTGCACAAAAATATTAGGTATCTATTGTCACAAAAATATTTCGTCCACCTGTGCACAAAAATATTTCGTACACCTGTGCACAAAAATATTCCGTACAGCTGTGCACAAAAATATTCCGTACACATGTGCACAAAAATATTCCGTACAGCTGTGTACACAGATATCACGTACAGCTGTGCACACAAATATTTCGTACATCTGTGCACAAAAATATTCCAAATCCATTTTCACCATAATATTCCATACACCTATGCATAAAAATATTCCGTACACCTGTGAACAAAACAGTTCGTACACCTGTGTACAAAAATATTCTGTACAATTGTGCATTAAAATATTCCGTACAACTATGCATAAAAATATTTCGTACACTTGTGCACAAATAGAAATCACAGGCTTGTGCACAAATAGAAATCACAGGCTTGTGCACAAATTGAAATCACAGGCTTGTGCACAAAGAAATGTCGTGAACTCGCGCAAAAAGAGCTGTTATAGATATGTGCACATCAGATTCCATAGAGTTGTGCACAAACATTTTCAATACCCCTATGCTCAAACAGATTTCAAACCCTTATGCTCAAAAAGATTCCATACCCATTTGCACAAAAATAATCCGTAGATCCCTGCTCAAAAATATTCCGTAGACCCTTGCTCAAACAGAAGTCACTCGTGTGTGCACAAACAGATGTCATAGACTTGTGAATAAACAGATGTCACTCGTGTGTGCACAAACAGATGTCATAGACTTGTGAATAAACAGATGTCATAGACTTGTGAATAAACAGATGTTATAGACTTGTTCACAAGCAGGTGTTATAGAATTGCTCACAAACAGGTGTTATAGAATTGCTCACAAACAGGTGTTATAGAATTGCTCACAAACAGGTGTTATAGACTTGCTCACAAACAGATGTTTTAGTCTTGTGTACAAACAGATGTTTTAGACTTGTGCATAAACAAATGTTATAGTCCTGCGAACAAACAGATTACATTGACTTGCACAAACAGAAGTCGTAGACCTGTGCACAAACAGAAGTCGTAGACCTGTGCACAAACAGAATTCGTAGACCTGTGCACAAACAGAAGTCGTAGACCTGTGCACAAACAGAAGTCTTAGACCTGTGCACAAACAGAAGTCGTAGACCTGTGCACAAACAGAAGTCGTAGACCTGTGCAAATAAATATTTTTCAGACTTGGGCACATAAAGATTCTTCAGACTTGTGTGCACATAAAGATTCTTCAGACTTGTGTGCACATAAAGATTCTTCAGACTTGTGTGCACATAAAGATTCTTCAGACTTGTGTGCACATAAAGATTCTTCAGACTTGTGTGCACATAAATATTCTTCGGACTTGTGGGCACATAAAGATTCTTCAGACTTGTGTGCACATAAAGATTCTTCAAACTTGTGCACATAAATATATCATAGACCCATGAACAAAAAATTTCATAGACCTGTGCTCAGAAGATTCCATACTCCTATACTCAAAAGGATTCCATGCAGATTTGCTCAAAAACATTCCGTAGACCTATGTAAAACAATATTCCATAGGCCTGTGCAAGAAAAGATTCCGAGCCGGCCTTAGGGCTGGGCCAACAGGGCCATGGCCCGGGGCCACCCCCTGCCAGGGGATCGACTAATCAGCTGAATGTCTGAACGTCTGAACTGCTGAAAATAGTAGAATTCCTACCATAAAATTCTCCCATCCTACTAAACCGTAAAATGTCTGAACCTTTTTGACTATTTTGCTGAAATGCCGAATTCTGAACAGTGAACATTGAAATTAAAGTAAGAGATCGTCTGAATCTTTATGACTATTTTGCTGAAATGCTGAATTCTGAACCGTGAACTTTGAAATTAATGTAAGATAGAGACCGTCTAAACTTTTTGACTATTTTGCTAAAATGCTGAATTCTGAACCGTGAATTTTAAAAATGAAGTAGTATGGAGACCGTCTGAACTTTTTTGACTATTTTGCTGAAATGCCGAATTCTGAACCGTGAACTTTGAAATTAATGTAAGATAGAGACCGTCTGAACTTTTTTGAGTATTTTGCTGAAATGCTGAATTCTGAACCGAAATGAATGTAAGATAGAGACCGTCTGAACTTTTTTGATTAATTTCCTGAAATGCCGAATTCTGAACCGAAATAAATGTAAGATAGAGACCGTCTGAACCTTTTTGACCATTTTGCTGAAATGCTGAATTCTGAACCGTGAATTTTGAAAATGAAGTAGAATGGAGACCGTCTCAACTTTTTTGACTATTTTGCTGAAATGCTGAATTCTGAACCGAAATTAATGTAAGATAGAGACCGTCTGAACTTTTTTTACTAATTTGCTGAAATGCCGAATTCAGAGCCGAAATTAATGTAAGATAGAGACCGTCTGAACCTTTTTGACTATTTTGCTGAAATGCCGAATTCTGAACCGAAATTAATGTAAGATAGAGACCGTCTGAACTTTTTAGACTATATGCTGAAATGCTGAATTCTGAACCGTGAACTTTGAAATTAATATAAGATAGAGACCGTCTGAACCTTTTTGAGTATTTTGCTGAAATGCTGAATTCTGAACCGAAATTAATGAAAGATAGAGACCGTCTGAACTTTTTTGACTATTTTGCTGAAATGCCGAATTCTGAACCGAAATTAATGTAAGATAGAGACCGTCTGAACTTTTTAAACTATTTTGCTGAAATGCTGAATTCTGAACCGTCAATTTTGAAAATGAAGTAGAATGGAGACCGTCTGAACTTTTTTGACTATTTTGCTGAAATGCCGAATTCTGAACCGTGAACTTTGAAATTAATGTAAGATAGAGACCGTCTGAACTTTTTTTAACTATTTTGCTGAAATGCTGAATTCTGAACCGTGAATTTTGAAAATGAAGTAGAATGGAGACCGTCTGAACTTTTTTGACTATTTTGCTGAAATGCTGAATTCTGAACCGTGAACTTTGAAATTAATGTAAGATAGAGACCGTCTGAACTTTTTTGACTATTTTGCTGAAACGCTGAATTCTAGATCTCACTAATAAAAGCAGAATCTACAAAAATTATGAAATTTATGCTAATAATATTTGAAAATGTGGATTTTAATTGAGAAAAAATTAGGAAAAGGTCCCATTTTATTTGTGTTGTAAATGAAGTAAGCATCTAAATTCTGGAAAAGGTGGATTTTAATTGAGAAAAATTTCAGAAAAGGTGTCATTTTATTTGAGTATAAAAATTTTGGAAAAGCAAATTTTAGTTGAGAAAGCCTAGTTACTTAAAAACCAATTAGTGCCTTTTTCCCAAAATATTGCTTTAATGCTCTTTTTAGAAACTAAAATATCGCTAATGTAATTTTCAAAACTTCCCGCTTATATTCTGCTTTTTTTCTTATTTTTGGAATTTCTAAAATTTTCTTCACACAATAATTTCGAAATTTCTCAGATTACTTTACCAAAAATTAATGATTTTGGTAAATTCTGTATGTCCTAAAAATACCATAGCTATACTTCTGTCGCCAGTCCTTGAAGTTCATTTAGTTGCCCCCCCCGGCATACTATCAATTCAGCATTTCAGCAAAATAGTCAAAAAAATTCAGACGGTTTCTATCTTACATTAATTTAGGTTCAGAATTCGGCAATTCAGAAAAATAGTCAAAAACGTTCAGTCGATCTCTATCTTACATTAATTTCGGTTCAGAATTCGGCATTTCAGCAAAATAGTCAAAAAAGTTCAGACGGTCTCCATACTACTTAATTTTTAAAATTCACGGTTCAGAATTCAGCATTTTAGCAAAATAGTCAAAAAGTTCAGACGGTCTCTAGCTTACATTAATTTCAAAGTTCACGGTTCAGAATTCAGCATTTCAGCAAAATAGTCAAAAAGGTTCAGACGATCTCTTACTTTAATTTCAAAGTTAACTGTTCAGAATTCGGCATTTCAGCAAAATAGTCAAAAAGGTTCAGACATTTTACGGTTTGGTAGGATGGGAGAATTTTATGGTAGGAATTCTACTATTTTCAGCATTTCAGACGTTCAGAAATTCAGCAGATTAGTCTATCCCACCTGCCAGGGGCCGCCACTTGAGTTCATGTGTTATAGTAATTAGCTTCAGAAAGGGAGATATAGATAAGAATATTTTACATTTTTTATTTTACGTGGAAGGGCAGAGCTCCAAGTTCTAACTCTAGGGTAAAAATAAAAAGAGCAGAAGCTACAGCTTTGTCAACAAAAGCTTTTTAAAGGGAGGGTGAAGAGGAAAATCAAGTTAGTTTTAATCGATTATTTTACTAGTTATAAGACCTATATGCATAGTGAAACATTCAGGAAATATCTCTAGAATTTTTAAAAATTCAAAAAAAGGCGCCGATTTTGTCCTTTTTTTTATTATTTGAGCCCTGCACCTCTGACCAATGAGGAGGGCCCCCTCTAGCGGACAATAAATATGCGGGAAAAACGCGTGCTGAGAGCCTGAGACAGCCTTCGCCCTTCGCCATGCTCGCGTTCGCCTTAAGTTAAAATACGGATTGACGGATAAATTTGTCGGTAAATACAGTTAATATACAATAAATAAATGAAGATGAAGGGAAAATGCTGATAGTTGAGATATATATTTCGCTAAAATTCAACGTAGAATTACGAGTGGTATATCGGGATTCTGGTGAAAACTGAAAACTTTTCTATCGGCCAAGGCTTAGTAAGTATTAGTAACAAATGTACACATTTGACAAATGTTATGTACCTAATGCAAAATTATATATCATACAGTATTTTAAAAGTGAACGAAAAAGTTTAGTAACAAAATATTGGGATGTCGGGTGATATTTGCGCGGTTCCGGGCTGCACTAACACTCAAGAAAATTGCCGAGGAAAAGACGTGAAATTTCACAGTTTTCCTAGTAACCCAGAAATTCTACGTCAGTTGAAAAACGCAATTGGTAAAGAGGGAGATTGGATCCCAAGGAAGAAGTTGAGAGTGTGCTCCAATCATTTCACCCCAAGTTCTTATGCAAGTGATAAACGAAAATATTTGAAAAGAACTGCTGTACCTAGCGTTTGGGGAGAAGTATCATCTCGAAAAATGGCCAAATTAGGTACGGTACAAAGCAGTCATCATATTGGAGAGGCTGCTGCAAATACAAGTTAGAAACTACAGTTTATTCTGATATTTAACTAAGGCTAAATTTCATAAGAGTTATCAGGTACAATTTGCGATAAAATTATTACAGCGGGCACACTTGAACTTCAGGTTTCTACTGAAAATGAGTATCAAAGGAGTCAAGTGATATCTGACACTGAAGATCTTTTTCATGAGGAGCTAGTTTTGGAAGACGAGGAACCTGTGCCAGAACCCATAGGGTCTCAAACTTGCAGTGATTCTACCGAGGCCTTAGGAATAGATCCCAGTTCTTCATATGAACCCAGTCTTTCTGGCACACAAGAGAGTGAAGCAATACAATCGGAAGATGAGTTAGTTTTAAATTTCTTCTCAATTTTATATCAAAGGTCACTTTCAAAATTTTCAAACTTATTATGCAGATATATAGAGGGATTTGTTCCAGAAACTAAGCCCCACTTTAGAGGATAAATACATTGTTTTCATCTCCCAATTACTTCTACTATTTAAATTTTGCCGGAGGCAAGATTGCCAAAATCCCATTGTCCATTTGACTAGAAATATTTCTGGCTCATGTTTGACAGTCAAAACGGAATGTTTAGCAGGTCACAATGATGTTTGGGAAAGTCAATCTAGCTTCGTGGGGAAATTACCTCTTGGCAGCAGCAATATTTTTTTCTGGGGAAATACCTTCAAAATGTTTGCGAGTGTTTAAAAACTTGAATATAAAAGTTTTTTCAATCCGCATGTATTTCCTATATCAAAGGATGTTTCATCCCATAATTGAAAAGGTATTGTCATAAATTTGAGATATAGACATTTGTATCTAACCATTTTTGAAGTTTTGGGTCAAAGAACAAGAAGATCTATTGCTATCAGATCCTGCGAAGAAATTTACTCTTTGCGGTGATGGTAGAGCTGATAGTCCTGGCTTCTCTGCAAAGTATGGGACATACACTTTTATGGATGCAGAAACGAGCAAAATACTCCACGTTGAACTTGTTCAGGTAATAGCAGGTCATATAAAATAAGCTTGTGAAGAACTATATCAATGGCAACAAATTATTCCAGTCCACTGACGTAACGGCATCTAACCAGATGGAATTAGAAGGATTGAAAAGAGAACTGGAATTTTTCTCAAATATGATGATTGGAATCGCCAAAATAGTAACTGACCGTAATCAAGGGGTTATAGCTTATTTGAGGGACACTCACACTGACATTATCCACGAGTTTGATAATTGGCATGTTGCCAAAAGAAAGAGTTGAAACCTTGATGTGGAGGTGCCAAATAGCATGCTGAAATCGGTTGGTTAGCTTGACTCAGATTACAACATTGTGAGCTAGTTACTAAATGCAATTTGACAAATCAACTCTAAAGGTACACCCCATTTTGCAAATGAAGTCGTTTTGCTTTGTTTTCAGATATAAAGGCCAAACTAGCAGTAATTGCGAAGAAAAAAGTTACAGTGCTTTAAATTTGTGGATACCTGGGATAACAAACCACATATATTGGGTTGGGGCATCATCAACGACAAGAGACGAAAGAAAGGATAAATGGCTCTCTATGTTAAATCATATTACTGATGTTTATGAAGGACATGGAAAAGAATTTTCGAAAAGCCAACATGGTCCGCTTGAAGAACGAGATGAAAGGATATGGATCGCAAGAGACGAGTAACAGATTTCATATAAAAACAAACAACCAGTCTCAGAAGAAGCGTAGTTTTTAGTTTCTAATTGTTAATAACGATAACTTGCAAATTGACGAAATAATTTTGGAAGATCTGAAACATATATTCTTTCGACAAATTTAATTATATCAAAATCTAAACTACAGTTATTATATTTTAGGCACCAAACTTTTCGACGAAGTTAGCAAAGTAGTAAATTCTCCTTACACTCTTGCCGCTATTTACCAACTTTCCTCGAAATATCAAACCTACTCAGTGGAAGTTTTCCATTCGGTGCTGAATTCATTCAGCCCAAAAATGTACCATTTTACAAAAGACTCAATGCAGTCGAGGTTCGTTTTTTATACGCCCTGAGCTTGCTGTACGGGTACATTTTCTCAGGCAATTAAATTCCAAACTCAGGATTTATCTTGCTGCACTCCATTACAATGAAATGGTCACAAAGAACAAGCTAAAACAGCCAAAGGAGAAGAACAATTCTACATATCTTACCCTAAGGCTAAAAGTGGAGCAGCTACTGTGCGACACGTTTTGGTAGAAAGTACATATGGTGCGTGTTAGTACTGATTCTTTTATTACGGTACAAACTTGAAAATGTTTCATTTCTTTACAGAATATGTGGGAAAATTAATGCAACTGTTTTATGAACAAGCAGTTCACTCTGTCGCTACAGATTTAATCACTACTCCTTCACGAGTAGCTACACTGTCTTCCTTATATTCTATGGATGTCAGCAAAGCCGACTTAGTAGCAAAATTAAAATCAAGATTTCAATAAAAAAACCAATCGTTGTTGCTTATTTATTTATTTATTATTTCACGTGATATTTGTAAATTTAATCAACAAATCTTGGGTATTTGAACCCACAATATTCTTCTGAGGGCCAAGTGCTTCTAATTTTCGCCACAACACAGCTGGGAATGGGAGTCCTATGTTTCCGCCCCAAACGTTTAAAAATAATTCTTATAAATTGCCGATAAGCAACATATCGATAACTTCTAAAATTTCAAATTATTGGTCTTAAAAAATAATACATAATACATATAATTGCCATAACACTCATTGAAGGTCTCTGTGAGTTAGATTTGAACATGAATTAAAATTAACAAAAATGAACTGAACATATCTATTATTGTCTAGTTTTCAAACAAACTAAGCCCAAATTGAAAATTCAGTTAGCATTCATGAGTGCCTTCTACTATGCAAATAATTCCAGAGTACTTACTCGTGAATATTATCCTCATTCCTGTCATGCGTTTCATCAACGTAGGTATAATATGCTGGCTCAAGTACATCTAGATCAAGACCGTTTATAGTAAAACGTCTCCATTCAATTACACAAGCTAAATCAGATGTTTTTTCAACAACTCTGTTTATTTCCCTGCAACACACACTTTCGTGTGCCGTGTTCATTTCCACGCAGTTGTTACAAGTACACCTATTAGATTATAGCATTTAAAATTTTTAACTTCATTGCCATATTATGATATGAAATACACTACTAACCAATTTGTGGTACCAACACGTTCATTGTTGTTATTGTTGCCGATATTAACACCATTATCATTTTCTTCATCACTTTCATCATTTTCAAAATAATGGGGGTGGTCCACAACCAGTGGGTTCAAATTGGTAGGGATGAATCCCCAATTCATCTATAAACTCTGCCATTATCATTCAAACCTAATTTTGGAGCAAGAATTTGTACGTATAAATCAAGATTGTAATTAAAAATCTATTTGTATTTTGCAATGGACTAATGGTACTTACTAAGCATTGGCCGATAGAAAAGTTTTCAGTTTTCACCAGAATCCCGATATACCACTCGTAATTCTACGTTGAATTTTAGCGAAATATATCTCAACTATCAGTATTTTCCCTTCATCTTCATTTATTTACTGTATATTAACTGTATTTACCGACAAATTTATCCGTCAATCCGTATTTTAACTTAAGGCGAACGCGAACATGGCGAAGGGCGAAGGCTGTCTCAGGCTCTCAGCACGCGTTTTTCCCGCATTTTTATTGTCCGCTAGAGGGGGCCCTCCTCATTGGTCAGAGGTGCAGGGCTCAAATAATAAAAAAAAGGACAAAATCGGCGCCTTTTTTGAATTTTTAAAAATTCTAGAGATATTTCCTGAATGTTTCACTATGCATATAGGTCTTATAACTAGTAAAATAATCGATTAAAACTAACTTGATTTTCCTCTTCACCCTCCCTTTAAAGCGACTCTACACACATGCAGCATTCAAAAATTCCCGGGAGCCGCAGCGCTAGCCTCCTTGCTGCTAGCGTGCCTGGGAAGGAAACTTAGCTATTTGGTAAAGAAAGGGCACTATGTGTACATCACGAGTAAAATAATGCAAAGTGATAACACGCAATTTGATGTTGCTTTACAATCATTGGAAACGACGGTCTCTTTTCTACAAGAATACGAAGCTAATGGCTTTGAACGCGCCCAAAATTCAGCTCGGAAATTGACTGAAAAACTGGAAATGAGTCAGGATGAAATCATTTTTCGAAAAGCTTCAAATGTCCGAAGAAGAAAAAAGAAAAGGCTATTTGATTATGAACATGAAGATGAGCCAATAACGGATCCGAAAGAAAAATTTCGAATTGAGTTTTTTAAAGTTCTCTTAGACCAAGCCCTAATGTCAATAACAGAGAGATTCAATCAAATGAAAAGCCACGCTACGAATTTCGGGTTTCTTTATGATTTCGACAAGATGAAACAAATGAGTACAGAAAAACTTATGGTACTCTGCCAAAAATTAAATTCCATTTTAACCGATGATGCTGGTTCTGGAGATATTGATCCTGATGATCTTTGCAATGAGTTTAAAATGTTCACCAATCTGATTCCATCAAAAACCAAGGCTCTTGAGGATCTAAATTTTATTTATGAAAACAAGCTGGTGGATACTTTTCCGAATGTTTCAGTGGCATTGCGAATTTTATTGCCTATTCCTATTACTGTTGCATCTGGCGAAAGAAGTTTCTCAAAACTGAAATTAATAAAAACCTATTTACGTTCAACGATGACCCAGGAACGCTTGAACAGTTTAGCATTAATCTCAACTGAAAGAGATACTGCATCTTTATTGGACTATTCTGAAATGATCAAAGACTTCGCGAATATTAAAGCTCGTAAAATAGATTTTATGTAATGTAATTGTACTTAAGATACTATTTTCACGTTTCACTAAATAATACTGAACAGTAGAAGTTGTCAATTAAGAAAACTAGACTACCCGACCAATAATTGCCGAAGAATAACAAGTAAAAATTCCAAAGAAGACAATAGCAACCTGTAATATGGCACCGCCCAAATTAGAACAGCTCCGAATTGGTTACCAGAATGTACGAGGCCTAAGGACGAAATTAGACATTATCAGGACAAACCTATTGAGCAGCACCGAAGATGTAATCTGCTTGACGGAAACGTTCTTAAACCATACACATTTCGACAAAGACTTCGTTCCACTTGATATGCACGTTTTTCGAGCTGATCGCCAACAATTAAACGTTAAGGACAGGAGAGGAGGCGGGAGTCTGATTCTAGTACGAAAAAGCCTCTTGGTAAAGAGACGGACTGAACTTGAGCTCCGACCGGAATGTGTTTGGATTGAAATAGACGGAAGAAATGGACATAAGACTTTAATCGGGAACCACTATTTCGCTCCTAAAATAACAAAAGAAGAGTACGCGCAATATTTTGACCAACTTCACACCAAATTAGAAAATGGCCCAGGTGACATTGTGATTGTAGGCGATTTCAACACTCCTGGAGTCAATTGGGACATAGGTCTGACAAGCGAATGCAATTCTGGAGTAAAACCAAAGGCGGAAGTCATTCTTAACTTTGTATTGAGTCTAAACTTGCATCAGTATAATTCTTTCCGAAATGTCTCTGGAAATATTTTGGATCTCGTTCTCACAAGCTGCACAAATACAATGGTTCAGGAAGACCAGACACCACTAGTTGAAATAGATGTGTTTCATCCACCATTGTCGATCGTCATACGATTGAATGAGAACCTGCACATGGTACCTAAGAAAAACATTCAGAAACGATTCAACTTCAAAAAAGGAAACTATACCAACCTATATACTTACCTCCGTGATCAGTCCTGGAAAGAGATACTAGACGATCAGCCAGTTGACGATGCCGTCGAGGCACTCAATACCGTAGTCGATGACGCGATAAATCGATTCATACCAAAAATTATTTGCAAATGCTCTAAATATCCACACTGGTTCTCGCCGGAGCCAGGAATACATAGATTTACTACTTGGAATCTTTAAGAAGCCATTTTATGGGCCTGGGTGTCTGACTGAAAGGGGAGGAGGTGTAGAAACCATCACCGTTGACGTCATGCATAATTTATTTGACGTATTTTGCGACCTGCGCCGCGACTCCCGCGACCTATGCGCGGTCAACCCGAATGTAAACATGATACGTCATCTGAACAAGTAGACCTAGGATCAAATCTCTAAAAAAAAAGGCGAAAATACTTGCTTTCAGTTAAGAACTCGATATTACTATTGTCACAGGGTGGAAAAACAATTTAATTGTTCCATCCTTTCTTCACCAAAGTTATACAAAAACAAAACATCAGTATCCCTATGCAAAGGTTTAGGGTTTAAGGGGAGGTAAACGTCATCTTTTCTCGAAATTATTATAGCATTCGTTTTCAATACTGAGTTTCGAGCTACACTAACTTCTAAATCGTCGACTTTAGTTACAGTTAGAGAAATTTCCGCCTAAAAACGTCGTTAACGTCAAACTGTTCCAAGTTCACGCACTTCCCGACCATTTCGGACCCGAAACTGATGCAGACGACAGCTTAAAAGGTCATGATCTCGATCTGTCCCTCACATTCGCATAACCAATGAGACGCGAGGAAGGAGGAGCAGGTGGTTTAAAAGTTTTTAGCGCTTCCCCTCACAGTCAATCAGTTATTTGTGTAGGGTCTATGGCCTCTTAAAGATTCCAAGTATTAAATCTATGTATTCCTGCCGGAACTAAGAAAAGCCCTGCGTCGAAAACAGTATTTTCATAGAAAGCATAAAAGATCAAACAATTGGATAGACCTTCAAAAGTTTAAAGAGCTACGCAAGGAAGCTCAAAAGCTGCTAAGGATTGACAAGGACAACTATGGCCGATCAATAGTGAAGGAATTGAAAGAAAAGCCTCAAAATTTATGGAACTACATTAACAGCAGAATTAAGCCTAAAGTTAGAGAGAATTTACGATTGGAAGGGGTAAACAACGAAACCATTGTCGACAATGAAGAAATAGCTCAAACATTCAAGCACCATTTTGAACAATTATGCGGGGGGGGAGAGAGACTTACTCACCGACGAGGAGCGAACAATATATATATTAAATAATATGAGAGGCAATTTATTACAACCTTTCCTTTGTCTTCAAATCACAGACAAGGATGTTGATGAGGCTATTAGAAACATTCAACCGAACAAGGCCATAGGAATCGATAATATCCCTGGTTTTGTAGTTAAAGCCTGCGCGCAGTCGTTATCCAGTCCACTTAGGCACATATTCAATACATCACAGAAACAATGTGTTTTTCCAAAAAAATGGAAAATATCTTTGGCGGTACCAATATTTAAAAAAGGGCGGAAAGAAGACGTGAACAATTATCGTTTGATAACCATTATCTCCGTATAAAGCTCTTCGAAAATATCGTACATAAGTACTTTAGTAATTGGTTCCAGTCGGCTCTAGCGCCTTCGCAACATGGTTTTAGTAAAGGAAGAGCAATAAACACGAATCTACTTACTTTTATGAATTTCTTGGTACCAAGAGTTTTAAACCAGAAGCAAGTGGATTGCATATACATGGACCTAAGCAAGGCTTTTGACCGAATGGACCATGAGATACTACTTCTGAAACTATCATGGTACGGTATGGATGGCAAGATGTTAGAATGGGTAAAAGACTAATAATAATAATAATAAAGTTTATTGACGGGTAAAAAAGAAAGCCAGAGGCTTATTGTGGCCCGACTCAGGTACAAACAAATTGGAAAAAAAGTAATAAGAATAATAATAATAAATACCTAAAGGACCGTACGAATTACTTAAAAATAAATCAAGATCCTACCGATATTAGTTTTAAAACCACCGTAGGAGTCCCGCAAGGGTCAGCATTAGGCCCCCTACTATTTGTTATATTCATAAATGACTTACTGTGGACCAACGAGGACAACTCGCTAGCATACGCCGATGACAATAAGGCTTTCAACGAAATAGAAACAGTACAAAACTGCAAAGAGCTAAACATAAAACTAGAAACCATAAGTGAATGGGGCAAGAGAAATAAATTACCGCTAAACCCAGATAAAACATATATAATGACATTCACTAGAAAAGTAAATTATATTACATACCCCTACGTGATAGACGGGAAAGTTTTACAAAGATCCAAAACCTTGAAGGATCTGGGCGTATTGGTCGACGCGAAACTACTCTTTGTTGAACATATAGAAGCTATACAGGCCGAATGTTTCAGAAAACTATATGCTGTACTAAGACTAGCCAAGAACTTAAACAGCTCCACGATATTTATCGCTCTTTATGTATCCTTGGTTCGCGTCCGACTGGAATATGGCTCATTAGTTTTTGGGGGCTGTAGTGCACATAACATAACTAAATTAGAAAGAGTTCAAAGAAAATTTGTAGAACTACTTTATAAGAACTTTCGAAACCCTTGTAAAATTGAATATCATTATGACAACAACTTAATATGTCTGAAATTGTTAACAATTCGAAATCGTCTAAAATATCTGGAAATTACTCATTTATACAATCTAATAAACAAATATATAGACTGTCCTTGTCTTTTAAGTAAACTAAACTTTAAATTACAAAACGGTGTGAAAAGGGCAAAGAGCTCTTATTACATATTAAAACATTATCAAACAAACCCAATACTAAGAATACAAAAAACATATGATGAATTAGAGAACAGTCCTGACCTATTCGAAAACATCAAAAGTCGTTTTAACTCAAATTTGAAGATTTCCCTAATGGGAAAGTAAAATTAGTAACGTGTTTTATTTATTTCTTAATTTATTTTTTCTTTTCTTTATTTTTATTTAAACGTTTATAGCACCGTTATATATGAAGTAAATTATTAATTGTTATTTATTTTAGTTAAGTTTAAAGTTTTGTGGCGAGATAAAAAACTGTGTAATTTTAAATTAGAAGTTCAAATGTTTTTTATGTAAAAAATTAACTCCTAGCATTTTACTTTTTTACCTTGTATATATATAGCATAACAAAAGATAATAAAGTTTAGTTGATTCGTGACGCTAACATGTTTTTCTGTCTCTCCGACTTACCTACCCACAATTGGTGACCCGGATAGTTTATTTTTTACACAAGCCTAAAGCAATACACGGAGAACGATATGCAAGGGAACGACGACGACGACGAGGAAACTTCTCTAACTGAACAAATTAAGTACCTAAGCGAGAAACTTAATCAAGTGATGTCTACTAAGGACTTCAACAAGGAGAAGAAGCCCGAAAGCCATGAAATTTCGCGTCTCTCAGTCAAGCTTCCTCTATTTTGGAAAGACAATCCTGACCTCTGGTTCTCCACAATAGAATCCCAATTCCGAATTAGCAGAATCACTACTGAACAAACAAGATTCGACTACGTATTACAATCCCTGGACCAAACCATCATTCCTTATGTCGCTGACATCGTCAAGGTGCCTCCGGAAAATCCTTACACAGCATTAAAGGCACGAATAATCTCTTCATTCTGCGATACGGACGAAAAAAGGCTACGCAAACTACTAAGCGGAATGCAAATCGGCGACCAGAAGCCTTCACTCTTCCTGCAAACGATGCGTCTTCAAGCTGGTTCACAAGCCAATGATGCTATACTAAAATCACTGTTCATGGACCAACTTCCTGAGCAAGTCCGAGGTATATTAGTCATGAGCAACGAAAGTAACCTAGACAAGATTGCCGCTCAAGCTGACAAGATCGTCGAGACCATCCGCCCAACCACAATATCAGCTGTTACTGCAAATAACCCAGAGGCCGACGATCCACCATCTGTTCGGCGCCTTGCTCAACAAATCGAGGAATTGAACCAAAGGTTTGATTCATTCACCAGAGGTCGTGCTCAGTATCGTGACAGGGATCGTCGTGGCAGAGGACAAAACCGTTCACGATCTAGAGGCCGTATTTTCAATCCAAGAGGGAAGCTCTGTTTTTACCACTTCCGATTTGGGGAAAAAGCAAACAAATGTCAAGATCCTTGCGCATGGCTTCGGAACCAATCCCCACACAAGCGAATGGACCCGGAAAACTAGCAGGCCGATCGGATATGGCGACGACCGATTTCAATGGCCGGAATTCACATCGCCTTTTCATATACGACAAAACCTCGAAACGTAATTACTTAATCGACACCGGCGCTGACATATCAGTCATTCCACCCACCAAACAAGAGCGACACAATTCGAAATGCCATTTCAAGATATTTGCTGCAAACGGGACACAAATAAATACCTACGGAACCAAAATTCTTCATCTTGACCTGGGACTTAGAAGAAATTTCAAATGGACATTCGTCATCGCAGATATCCGCAAACCAATCATAGGAGCAGATTTTATATCTACTTTCCACCTATTACCTGACCTAAAAACGAGGAAATTAGTGGACAGTAAAACGTTACTGTCAGCTTACTGCAAAGTTATCCGCCATCCTGCAACCAACATAACCACAATTTTCGGAACTACAGAATTTCATAAAATTCTCGCTGAATTTCCGGAGATCGTTCGCCCATCCGGACCGTTACAAGAGCCAAAGCACAATGTCTTTCATCATATAGAGACTACCGGACCTCCAGTGGTGGAACGTGTCCGAAACCTCGACCCGAAGAGACTCGCCATAGCCAAGAAAGAATTCCAATTAATGGCGGAACAAGGCATCTGTCGACCATCTAAAAGCAACTTCGCCAGTCCACTCCACATGCAACCCAAAGGAAACGGAAATTGGCGGCCTTGTGGTGATTACCGTGCATTGAACCGACGGACTCGTCCAGACCGATATCCATTGGCATTATTGAGCAACTTTACAGCTAATTTCGCAGGCTGTAAAATTTTCTCTAAATTTGACCTGGTAAAAGCTTTCCATCAGATACCGGTACACCCACCTGACGTGCATAAAACTGCTGTTATTACTCCATTTGGACTCTGGGAATTTCTGCGCATGCCGTTTGGTCTGTGTAATTCAGCCCAGACATTCCAACGATTTATGGACGAAGTTTGCAGAAGCTTGGATTTCGTATTTGTTTACGTGGATGACGTGGTCGTAGCTTCACCTGATCGAGAGACTCACAAGAAACATCTTCGATCCCTATTTGAGCGCTTCAAAGAATATGGCATCCTTATTCATCCATCAAAATCGCAACTTGGAGTAGAAGAACTCGAATTCCTTGGATATCTCGTAAATTCAAAAGGGATTTCACCACTACCGAGCAAGGTTAAAGCCATCGTCGACTACCCGAAACCCATAACTATCGCGGACCTTCGTCGATTTTTGTGCATGGGCAATTTCTATCGTCGATGTATCAAGGACGCAGCAAGACTTCAAGCCCCTCTGAACGAATATCTTAAAGGAGCCAAAAAGAATGACAAAACAAGAATAAGCTGGACACCAGCAGCAGAGGAAGCATTCGAAGCTTGCAAGAGGGCTCTACGGGACGCTACAACGCTTTCCCACCCTAAGCATGACGCAAAACTCGCGCTTAAAGTGGACGCATCAGATTTTGCTATCGGTGCGGCACTGGAACACGACCACGGAAGCTATTCGGAACCGCTCTCTTTCTTTTCCCGCAAACTATCCATAACTCAACAAAAGTATAGCGCCTACGATCGAGAGCTTCTCGCTGCTTACTCGGCGATAAAATACTTCAAACATATGCTCGAAGGACGACAATTCACTTTGTACACGGACCACAAGCCACTCACCTTCGCGTTCAATCAGAAGCTTGACAAAGCCAGTCCAAGACAAGCCAGACATTTGGATTTCATTGGTCAATTTACTACGGACATCCGACATATCGAAGGCATAAAGAATACTGTCGCAGACGCTCTCTCGCGCATAGAAATTAACTACACGGACGTCGAATCATTGGACTTCCAAAAGCTCGCAGAGGCCCAGGCATCCGACGAAGAATTAAGAGGCTTACTTGAAACGGAGACCGTATTGAAACTTAAAGCGCTCGAACTCCCAGATACACGCGCTAGTATTTGGTGTGACGTCGGAACGGAAAGAGCTAGACCATTCATCCCAGTACCTTTCCGGAAACGGGTTTTCAACAACGTTCATGGTTTATCTCATCCCGGCGTTAACCCGACCAGAAAACTTATAGCACAGCGTTTTGTATGGCCATCCATGAACTCCGATATATCAAAATGGACTCGAGAATGCATACCCTGTCAGAGGAACAAAGTTGGACGACACACAATCAGTCCACATGGTCATTTCTTAGGACCTACGCAGCGATTCTCAGACGTCCATGTCGACCTGGTCGGACCTCTGCCTCCTTCGGAAGGATATTCTTATCTGCTCACCTGCATAGATCGTTTTACTCGATGGCCCGAGGCACTCCCGATTACGAGTATCACCGCCGAGAGTGTCTGCAGAGCTTTTTACGATGGTTGGGTTTCACGTTACGGATGTCCAAATACCATATATTCTGATCGAGGACGACAGTTTACTTCCTGTCTTTTTAAGGAGCTTGCAGACCACCTGGGGGCGAAACACCAGCAAGTAACCGCTTTCCATCCCCAGTCAAACGGAATGATCGAACGCCTGCATCGACCACTTAAAGCCGCACTCGCCGCACATGGAAATAACCAGTGGACCAAGACATTACCTTCGGTTCTATTGGGGCTTCGCACGGCAGTTAAAGAGGATCTACAATCTTCTGCTGCCGAAATGCTCTACGGCGAAACACTCAGGCTGCCTGGAGATTTTTTCCACCAAGTTCCGCAGCGACAAAACCCTGACGACTTTCTTAGCTCCTTGCGCACAATCATGGAATCTGTCCGACCTAAACCTGCTTCAAATCACGCTACACAACATGTCTTCGTCAACAAAGACCTTTCAGACTGCTCGCACGTCTGGATTCGCAGCGATATGGTTCGTAAACCATTACAACCAAAATACGACGGTCCCTATCAAGTGCTCGACCGTTACGAAAAATATTTCAAGCTACGCATTAAAGGCAGAACGGACACCGTAACCATCGACCGCTTGAAACCGGCTTTTCTTGAGCAAGAAGTTCAGTTACCAGCCCTCCCGGTGGTGACGACCCTACCAACTATACCCAAGGTCTTAAAGAAAGTTACATTTGCGGACAACGAATCCTCAGATAACCATCGTACCCGTTCGGGAAAACCTTTCAAACCACGTCGTTAGCACTGGAAGGGGAATAATGTGGCGAGATAAAAAACTGTGTAATTTTAAATTAGAAGTTCAAATGTTTTTTATGTAAAAAATTAACTCCTAGCATTTTACTTTTTTACCTTGTATATATATAGCATAACAAAAGATAATAAAGTTTAGTTGATTCGTGACGCTAACATGTTTTTCTGTCTCTCCGACTTACCTACCCACAGTTTAAAGACCTAATTTAACTCGTGTATGATTGTAAAAAGTACTTATGTATGTTATCATGCACGAAATAAAATAAAATTCAATTCAATTCAATCTAGTTTAATTACCTTTAACTGGTAATATAATTTCATTACCTTTAACTGGTAATATAATTTCATTATCTTTAATTGGTAATATATTATAATTATCTTTACTTGGGAATCTAAATTAATTACCTATAATTGGTAATCTAGTTTAATTACCTATAATTGGTAATCTAGTTTAATTACCTATAATTGGTAATTATCTTTAATTGCTTACTTTGTTTAATTATCACTATTTGCTTACTTAGTTTAATTATCATTAATTGCTTATTTTGTTTAATTAGGTTTAATCTGTACTTCGCAACTAAATTAGTTGGACGCGCAAAAGTTATAATGACAATTAAGGTAGCTAATTGCCCTACCAATTTGATTATCTTTAGTCACTATATCCGGAGTAAAACGACGCAAGTCCTAGAATGACTATCTTTATTAATTAACCCAAGCAAAAAAAGTCTTAATTTCCACAGTTTAAAGGTAAACCACGTAATTCGGAGCAGGTACTTAAAACTATTAAAAACAATACTTAAACTTTGTTTTTCTTAATGAAACAAAAATTGGCGCCCACTTTAAAAACGGATCTTTCATTTAAGACCGTTTTCAAATCTATCAAACGTATAGTTATTTTTGTAAGGGTAGATACAAAGTGGGTAAGTTTGGAAAATTTCCCATGTTATTTCTATGGAGATTCTCTAGTTTTTCGCCAAAATCTGTGATTAATTATATCAGGAGTTCATAATAACCCGAAGTACGAAACTGGTTAAAAAGCCCGTAACAACAAAATTTTCGCCGTAAAGCTCAGCGGATTCATACACCGCTTAACTCCCAAAGAAATAGTTACCCCATTTTTTAGCGCTCACGCGCATTAACTTGCACACTTCCGGTTTAGCACTATTTTTACCTTGTGATTTTGGGAGCGAAAATGGCTCACGTCTGCTTCTGTCGGAACGGTGTAAATTAAGCCTTGGCTAAGAAGTTGGCTTTTTGTCGCGGTTTCTAGTTTTCTACAAAACATATATGTGTGAGTGAGAATTCCGTGGTTAAAAAAAATGGTTTGGGCAAATTAATTCGCAGTATCTTTAATATAAGAATTGTAACGTGTTTCTACGTCCACCATATCGCCATTTTTCTTGTCGACGGAGATCCCAGCCAAAGGAAGTTTTGGAACGAACACCAAGGAGCATAGATACCACTACGATATACTGCAAGGTTGTATGTCCATAAACAGGCTAATCCTTTCTATGCGCAACGACAGAATCTTGTTGTTCGCAATTTTTACCACTAGCTCTATGGCCAGTTTCATACTTCCCCCCCCCGCGAAGGGGGGTTATTATGAACTCCTGATTATATGGAAATGAAAACCACCCTTATCAACTTTATGCTTTATAAAATAAACTATTGGATGGATCATCTTGAAATTTTTACCACATATTAAGGGTCCAGATTTTAGTTCAGTAAAAAAATTTCGAAACAATAAACTTAATACGAAAAAAGTTACAACCAATCCAAAAACCTTCCTTATACATTAGAGCCGTCATCAGGCCTTATCTAAGGCGCCTTATTTAATTGCAGTAGGATATTAAGATTAAACAAAGAGGTGTATTTTCGAATTGAAAATGGATTGAAATGATAATTTTACTCATTTTAGTTCTCGATATAGTCAATATTAAAACTCATAGAAAATTAATACTTATGAAATGCTTCTGCACACTCATAAGAAATTCATTTCCAGCCATTGAGAAAATGCTTTCCGTAGTGCAATTAAATCATAGCAAAGATATATAAAATTACGGCAAAATATTTCCTTGTTATCGCCAATATTATAATTTTTTTCACGTATTCAATATAGGAAGTAGTGGTACGCGTACCACATGTGTGAATTCGTATATAGATCCTTCATTGCACTCGAAACCTATCCAGAGCATACGTTTACTTTCACCATACTACCAGTGCTAGTGTTCATCTAATTCATTTTGCGCATAGGATCGTTCAAGGTAAAATATGTATTCGAAATTAATATTTATTTTTGTGCAATATTAGTAAAATTTTCTTGAATGAATAACACATTTCTTAATAAGAATACCCTTTGTATTTTTAATCCTACCGTGACTTGTTGAATTCTAATTTAACTCTTGAAATTACTTAATAAAAGGTTTATTTTATTGAAGTTATATTAGGATAGGTCATAAGCCAAGTAGTCATATACCAAGAGCTTTCTGACTTCAAAGTTAATGGTTATGGGTGTTGGTATGAGGCGCCGAACGCGCCATAATTATTTTTTCAAACAATTTATAATTTTTTCAAACAATTTATAAATTTTTTTCAAACAATTTATAAATTTTTTTCAAACAATTTATAAATTTTTTTCAAACAATTTATAAATTTTTTTCAAACAATTTATAAATTTTTTTCAAACAATTTATAAATTTTTTTCAAACAATTTATAAATTTTTTTCAAACAATTTATAAATTTTTTTCAAACAATTTATAAATTTTTTTCAAACAATTTATAAATTTTTTTCAAACAATTTATAAATTTTTTTCAAACAATTTATAAATTTTTTTCAAACAATTTATAAATTTTTTTCAAACAATTTATAAATTTTTTTCAAACAATTTATAAATTTTTTTCAAACAATTTATAAATTTTTTTCAAACAATTTATAAATTTTTTTCAAACAATTTATAAATTTTTTTCAAACAATTTATAAATTTTTTTCAAACAATTTATAAATTTTTTTCAAACAATTTATAAATTTTTTTCAAACAATTTATAAATTTTTTTCAAACAATTTATAAATTTTTTTCAAACAATTTATAAATTTTTTTCAAACAATTTATAAATTTTTTTCAAACAATTTAAAAAAAATTTTCAAACAATTTATAATTTTTTTTCAAACATTTTTCACGAAATATTTTTTGGAACCCAGGCCTATCGCCCTTCATCTAACCATGGACGAACCAATTGCCAAAACTGAAGGACGGTTGTCAGAGGGAGAAAGTTGAAAAATACTTGTTAATTCGCCTTCTAGCGGCAGATAGTAGCAAAACCGGATAGTAGGGGGCTTATGGGGGAATCAACGTTCTAAAGAGGGAAGCATCTAACGTCTTATTTTGTCTAGATGGCGCTAGCTTTTTCCGGGATTTGACTCGGTATTTTTCATAACAACCCTTTATTTGGGGGCAGAAAAGGGGGAAGTAAGCTTAACATTGGTTGTTTCATCGCTTAGTATGGGGCTCTATGGGCTGCCATCGGATCGGTCCTTCAGTATTGGTTTGTCCATGATCTAACTGCCTCTCTGTGTAAAAGATGCTTAAAGGCCGAGTACCAAACGACGTGTACTGGCTAAACTTTAAAGCGTGCAAAAATATAGTCGAGTTGGTACGGTCTAGAACATTTTCAATGGCACTTGGCCTTTAAATTGTTACCTGTCAAATATCCTCCCGATACTGGAATGTGTGTCGTTTCATCCCTTTCCCTGAAATAGACTGACCCTAATTTTTAGCTGTGTTTAAAGGGGCTGTTCGGACAGTGAGACAAACGACGATCTTCCTCATAGAGCTTAACATAGCGGGTGGGTAAAAAAGTAGAGGGGGTCGGACAGCCCCTTTAATAATATGGTTCTTATTTGGAATGTAATGCACCAGATTCCGTATTAGTAGTAGTGGAGCCCCTTATGTACTCCAATGGTGGGGTCGAAATCTTTTCAAAATATGTTTCACCTTTCTGGGTGGTTGTTTGATATAGCGATCGAGCAGTGGCCTTATGTATTAGAATCACGTTATTCGCTTCAAAATTTAGAATGGCTACCTTATCTGTCTGACCTACTGCATCTGATGATACATGAGACCGAAAGCGGCGTTGAAACCATACATAGGGTAAGGTTCAGATTTCTCAATTTGAAAATCATTTAGAAATTTAATAGGCCTATATTTGAAAACAATTTGATTGTTTAAAAACAAAATTCATAAATTTTATGAAAAAGTTATAAATTGTTTGAAAAAATTTTATAAATTGTTTGAAAAAAATTTATAAATTGTTTGAAAAAAATTTATAAATTGTTTTAAAAAATTATAAATTGTTTGAAAAAAATTATAAATTGTTTGAAAAAATTATAAATTGTTTGAAAAAATAATTATGGCGCGTTCGGCGCCTCATATTATGGATATAAGATAAGATAAGATAAGGAAATAGGCCTAAGGTAAAGAGATCTATTTTTCCTTTGATAAGTATCACGTGACAATGAAAGCCCCGCCCTAGACGTTGTCTGCTAATAGTTTTGATAAAATTGATCAGTATCAATTATGATCTCGTGGTGAATAAGTCTAATCCTTAATTATTTATTTATAACCAGTTCTTTCAACCTTGTATTATGAACCAAATATTTTACTCTATTCTAATAAATTAACTTAGTAGCAGTTTGTCGTTCGTGTATGCATTATTGGTAACCATTAACAATTAATAATAATAATTTGTACAATGGGTTTAGGTAAAGTAGTCTGATAATTTAACAACACAACAAGTCTCGCAGTCGATCGTAAATGATTTGCTTAGTTATAACTTCATATTTAATGTGTTTAAATTAAAGACGCGTGAAGAATATCATAATTTTAAGTTAAATGAACTTCTAAACTAGTTATCCGTACAAAAAAATAACATGTAAAGGTATTACAAGCTTCGCCTGGAACATGCTACACCGTAAAATGTTCTGACATGCCATTTGCAGCCAAGTTTTAAGTAAAATTTTGTACACTTCGTTTATATAATGCATATCTTTACTTGATTATAATATTGGTAATATTGGTAATATTATTATTATTATCTCATTTTAGCTGTGCCAAAACATATTGCAAGTGACAATATGTTTCATATAAAAGTGTATGAAATTCAAAAATATTTATATGAAACTTAGCTGTACATGGGTTTTCAGAACTTATGATGTAGTAGTTCCAAAACGAAGCTTTGCATATTTTTGCACGTTAGATTTTTTTGTTAGGATTTCACTCCTTTTAATAGTTAGTTTTTAAAGTGAGAACTAAAACATAATTTAAAGAAATTTCAGAATTTTTAAATATTCTCTTACTAAATAAATTACAAACTAAATAAATCCGAAATTATAAGTTACTAGCACTTGCAGAAGTACTTTAGAATTTTCATGAATGAAATAGTGAAAATTTGACTTTCGTAAACTATATAAGGTACAAAATTTAGCGATAGAAGTAGCCCAAGTACTATTAGTTAACGAAATTTCAAACTTTTAACTTTAACCAAAACGAAGATACCGGGCTTTAAAGTGCCTAAGTTGATACGAGAAAAAGTGTTTGAAATGCTTTTCAAGAATGCACGGAGTGCTTAATTTGGCAGACCCACTGCTGTGCACCAGGATTAGGGTTCGAGAATTACGGTAGTTTTGGAAAATGGTAGATTACGCCGTAGTTTTGGAAAATGGTAGATTTTGCCGTAGTTTTCAGCGTAAATTACCGTTCAATTTAATTTATCGAAGTTCAAAATTAATTATATTGATAGCTTTTAAGCTAAATAATGAAAAATACATGAACTTTCCTTAGCATTTTTGTTTCTTTTTAAATAAGAACGCATGCGCGGGTACAGCAAAATTGTAAAAAGTGTAACACGATTTAAATTTTAAAACATTTAGCTTTTAGACGATTTTCTATGCAAAAGAATTCCGTGGTAAATTACCCCGGGAATTACCACCCCATTTTCGTAACTTACTGGAGAAAATCGTAAATTACAATTACCCAGGTAATTTACCATGTTAATTTACCGATTTAGAACCCTAACCAGGATATTTAGCCTCTCAATGAGTTGGTGAATTTTTCTATGGGCCCGACCCATAACCTTTCCCGGCGCCCGCAGAGTCTCTAGTCGGCCCCGAGGTCTAGTGTTACTTTTCCAAAGAATTTCTTGAGATAAATATCAAAAGAATGTCTGGGGGTATTTTCCAAACGAATTTCTTTAGGTATTCTTTTGATCAGTTTCCAAAGAAGGTTTAGGGCTAATTTTCGAAAGAAGGTTTAGGGTTAATTTTCGAAAGAAATTCTTTAAGAATTCTTGATATAAATTTCTAAAGAAGATTTAGGGTTTATTTTCCAACTAAATTCGTTTGGAATTCTAGAGATAAATTTCCCTAGAACGTCTAGGGTATATTTTCCAACGAAATTTGTTAGGACTTCTAGAGATGAATTTCAAAGGGCCAGATATATTTGCAATTAGGATTTACATATAATTATCTCAAAACATTTTTACCCTAATTGTTTAGCTAATGTTTTCCTGCGTAGACATTGACTTGATGGTTAAAAAATTAAAAAGGTTTCACATGGATTGTTATATTTATCTACTTTATGGCCTTTAATGATCCGCGAGGTGTTTATGCAAAAGATAAATTAGGTTTAACGTGTAGCTAAAATCGTGATGTTTGGATTTACAGGGAATATAAGCCGGCACTCGAAACTTTTGCTTATACGAACTTTCACATCTTACATCTCCCAGTGACTTATGTCACGGAGAGGTTCTAATTTCGACGTGTCTGTCCGTCTGTCTGTCCGTCTGTCTTTCTGTTGATACAAACCAGAAAGTATATTTTGAGATAATTATATGTAAAGCCTAATTGCAAATACATCTGGCCCTTTGAAATTCATCTCTTGAATTCTTAACGAATTTCGTTGGAAAATAAACTCTAAATCTTCTTTAGAACTTTATCTCAAGAATTCTTAAAGAAATTCTTTGAAAAATGAACCCTAAACATTCTTTGGAAAATGATCACAAGAATACCTAAAGAATTTCGTTTGGAAAATACCCCCTAGACATTCTTTGGACATTTATCTCAAGAATTTCTTTGGAAGAGAAACCCTAGACCTCAAAGACTTTGCGGGCCCCGGGAAAGGTTATGGGTCGGGCCCATAGAAAAATTCACCAACTCATTGGGAGGCAAAATATCCTGGTTAGGGTTTTAAATCGGTAAATTACCATGGTAATTTACCACGGTAACTGTAATTTACGACTTTCTGGAGTAAATTACGAAAATGGGGTGGTAATTACCGGGGTAATTTACCACGGAATTCTTTTGCATAGAAAATCGTCTAAAAGCTAAATGTTTTAAATCGTGTTACACTTATAAATTTTGCTGTACCCGCGCATGCGTTCTTATTTGAAAAAGGAAACAAAAATGCTATGAAAAGTTCATGTATTTTTCATTATTTAGCTTAAAAACTATCAATATAATTAATTTTGAACTTTGTTAAATTACCTTGAACGGTAATTTACTCTGAAAATTGAGGCGTAATTTACCATTTTCCAAAACTACCGTAATTCTTGAACCCTAATCCTGGTGAACAGCAGTGGGTCTGCCAAATTAAGCACTCCGTGCATTCGTGAAAAGCATTTCAAACACTATTCTCGTATCAATTTAGGCACTTTAAGGCCCGGTATCTTCGTTTTGGTTAAAGTTAAAGGTTTGAAATTTCGTTAACTAATAGTACTTGGGCTACTTCTATCGCTAAATTACAATTTTGTACCTTATATAGTTTACGAAAGTCAAATTTTCACTATTTCATTCATGAAAATTCTAAAGTACTTCTGCAAGTGCTAGTAACTTATAATTTCGGATTTATTTAGTAAGAGAATATTTAAAAATTCTGAAATTTCTTTAAATTATGTTTTAGTTCTCACTTTAAAAACTAACTATTAAAAGGAGTGAAATTCTAATAAAAAAATCTAACGTGAAAAAATATGCAAAGCTTCGTTTTGGAACTGCTACATCATAAGTTCTGGCAACCCATGTACAGCTAAGTTTCATATAAATATTTTTGAATTTTTTATGCAAAATATTGTCACTTGCAATATGTTCTAGCACAGCTAAAATGAGATAATAATAATACTATTACCATTATTATAAAAAAGTAAAGATATACATTATATAAACGAAGTGTACAAAATTTTACTTAAAACTTGGCTGTAAATGGCATGTCAGAACATTTTACGGTGTAGCATGTTCCAAGCGAAGCTTGTAATACCTTTACATGTTATTTTTTGTACGGATAATTAGTTTAAAAGTTCATTTAACTTAAAATTATGATATTCTTCACGCGTCTTTAATTTCAACACACAAAATATAAAGTTACAACTAAGCAAACCATTTACGATCGACTGCGAGACTTGTTGTGTTGTTACTTTTGCACGCCATAGATGGCGTTCAAAAGTTATATTTTTATAAACGGAAGACTTAAAGCCCGTCGAGCACGCTTGGGTGTCATTAGAAATATACGGGCCCACGAGAGGGAAACGATGAAAAATTCCCCAGTGGAATACCGGCGGTGTTGCGCTGAAGTTTTGGTGTGACCACGAAATTGTTCACATTTTAAAAATAGAAATATTATTGTTTTAATGTGGCACTGTATTATTACCAGTTTTAAAGTGTTTTAAAATAATCTGAATCAGTTTTGTTTGACTTTAGTAAAAAAATAATGTTCTGTTTTAACATTCCTGTTTTTAAAATGAGATAAAAACACTTAGGCATTCGGCGAATTAACAGGTTCCGAAAAAATTATCGGGGGAGCGCGCTCAGGCGTGTATTAATAATGTTGGCGAGGCTTGAATACTGGGCGCGTGGTATATCGGTTAGAGATATTTAGTTTTGCACGGCAGAACCATGGGTCGCAAGTTCGATTCCACACGAAATATTTTTTTTACGTTTTATTTTAATTAAAGATGTTTCGGGACGAAATTCATCTTAAGATAATAAGGAAAAAGTTTGAAAATTATAACTTAAGTAAATTTATTGAATGATTGCGCTGTTAAAGAATTCGCAACGAGGGGCTACTCACTCACTTCTATTATTGTGTTGCACTATTAGAATAATAATAGAAGTAAATAAATTGACGTTATAATTACGGGTAATCGTTTTAGCATAGTTACGGCTATTCACGTAAATTTTCTATACGCATTTTAAGTTCGGTACGCTGTGGCTACTATTATGAGTCCATCCCTGGGCCATTTTTAAGCTGTTTGCCCATAGCAACAGCTTTATATGGCGACCCCTGGAAGCAGGCTGGCTGGCAAGCAAGCAGGCAGGCAGGCAGGCAGGCTGGCTGTTTCGCGTTCGCGTTCATTTTCGTAAATTTAAATTACGCGGCAGAGCTTGCCGGAATTTCATTATCCACCGCACTAGCGACATCTATACTAAATTCGATTATATTTTCGACGAGAAAATGCTTACATTCGGAGGCATCGGGACTCGAACTTACAAGTGAGTGACGACGCCGGTGTGGGATGCGGATACTCAACGTCTGCGCCACTACGGATTGTTGTTAAGCTATCGATATTTTTCCTGTACTTTTCCACGCCTTGCTTATTGGTAGCGGGAATCCCTAATTTCGGGTTTTGTTAAAGACAATATCACACTGCAAACAGCGTTAATATGCCTTGGGGCATATCTTGTTTGATAGTAATAATAGTAATTCGACAGTTGCCATGCAAAAGTATTCTGTGCCCAGCCGGGCACATCTTGTTAAATTATCAGACTACTTTACCTAAACCCATAAACATTAACTTTGAAGTCAGAAAGCTCTTGGTATATGACTACTTGGCTTATGAACTATTTATGCCTGCCCGATCGTCCATAGAAAAGAAATAACTGTAAAAAAGTTTTTTCTTGGCCTAGGGTGATTCCCGTGAGAAACAAAACTTAAATCTCCGTTAATATTTTACTTTCAGTAATTCATGCTTAGTGGGAAAAGGGGGGAACTAGGGACTAAGAGCATTTTAAGAGGAGGCTCAAGTTATGAAACTAACACTTTTCATTCAATTTATAACTTTTACTTAACTAATGTAATGAAAAAATGTTTTCGGGGAATTTAATTGTGGTCGAAAACCCGAGATAAGTTAATTTTTGAAATTGATTACCAGTAAAATAAGTTATTTCAACTAAAAACGGTAATGGAACGTTGTTTTTACTTAAGCATGCCTTTAAGTTTCAATTAAAAAGAAAAATTAATATCTGATCCTTCAGTCATGTGATAACCTCAGTCTTATCGATACTTTTTAGGTCTTGATTCTAATCAAGACATTTTTGACTAATATCTGTTCCTTCAGTCTTCATTTTAATTAAGATTAAGATTGTAAAGAAACTGTTTTACATTTTCAAAATCTACACTAAGCAGAGACCGTAACTTTAGCTCAATCAGACATTTATTTATAATGATACTTCTCAAAAACCGTAAATCATTAAAAGTTTGTATTCTTATTATAATTAACACAATACAATTTTTTACAATCGTTTATTGAAACGCGAGGCGTCCCCCTAAAAATTCCAGAAATAGGACCAAAATGACAATTTTACACAATTTTTAAAAGTGTTGATTTATGTCCGTTTAACCTTTAGCTAAAATTTTAATAAGCCCAATATGAAATTCAAATATCCTTACAACTTCACAAAGACGATCCGAGATTGTCATTTTCAAACTTTTCTGTAGCATTAACTAACGGCTGTTTGATAGTAGGTTTAAAACCTTAAACACAATGTAGTCAGGGCTACCCAAAGGGCTCGTCTTCATAGGCGCGAGTTGCGTGGAAATTTCGAGCGAAAGCGGAAACGTTCGAAAAAATAAAGTTCCCGCGCGTATTCAAACTCGCGAAGCGTGAGGGCTCGTTTTCATAGGCGCGAGTTGCGTGAAAATTTCGAGCGAAAGCGGAAACGTTCGAAAAAAATACATTACCGTGCGTATTCAAGCTCGCGAAGCGTGAGCGTTTTCGAATTTTCTAGCTTCTATGAAAACGAGCCTTTAGTGTTTTCGAATTTTCTAGCTTCTATGAAAGCGAGCCTTTAAAGTCCTCAAAGATGATCCAAGACTGTTAATATGCCTAAAAAGTGCCCTCTTCAAAAAAGACATTTTCACCGGTAGAGCGAGGGTAAAAAGGGGGTAAAATTCTCGAGAGATGAGCATTTCTTACGCGTTTGAGTTTATTTTCATAAAACAGTGTTGTATTACCTCTTGCAAATATATTAATTGAACTTCCTAGGTGAAGTTTTATCGAATTCAATTGATAGATGTAAGATTGAGGTAGTTAATTAAATTCTTCACACCAAATTGGGCGCCAAGGCTTACGAGCAGAAGAGGTGCTTCGTACAGATGTCAGCTGGCATTTCCTCTGTTGGTAGATACCGCAAGGTTATATGTCCCTGGTAGTAGATGTCTCGAATGAAGTGGTGCCGGATATCAATGTGCTTGGTTCTGGCATGGAAAGCAGGATTCTGAACGAGTCTCTGGGCACCCTGGTTGTCGTTGTACAGCTCGATCACCTGAACTGATACTCCAAGTTCGTTGAGAAGTCCTTTGAGATATATGGCTTCTTTGGTTGCGTCGGACATTGCCATATATTACGGTTCGCTGTTTCCATGCTTCCCAGGATACTGCAGCGCTGGCTAGTTTGAAGATATATCCAGTATACGACTTTCTATCTTTCGGACAGCCTCCATAGTCTGCGTCAACGAAACCCTGGATTGGCAATCCGGTCTTCCGATAAAGCAACCCATGATGAACAGTTCCCTTCAGATACCTCAGAACTCTTTTCCCGGCAATCCAATGAGTTTCGTCATAACTTGTGTTGAACTGGCTCAATGCGCTGACTGAATATGCCATATCCGGTCATGATGACGCTACCAGGTACACGAGAGAGCCGACCAGAGATTGATAGGGAATACGATTGATGTGTTCTGCTACTGGGTGTTCTGGATTTTGCAACTTGTTGTTGGAATCCATTGGAGTCGCTATTGCTTTGGAGTCTTGCATGTTGAAACGTTTCAGGACCGTTTCTGCATATTTCGCTTGGGAAATCCGGAAGGTATTTTGATTTAGATCTTGGTGAAAACTCATTCCGAGACCGTGATGGATTGGCCCCAGGTCCTTCATATCGAATTTTCTCCCAAGTTCAAACTTTACATCAGTCATCCAATCCGGGTTGTTGCTTGCAACGATCAGATCGTCGACGTTGACTCCATGATCATAACATCTTCCGCGACTCTTAAAACGTATAAGCAGGGGTCGCTCTTCAATGGTGTCATTCCAATCTCCGAAAGTCTTTGATGTAACTTTTTGTACCATTGACGGCCCGATTGTTTTAGGTCGTAGATGGATTTCTTGAGGCGACAGACTTTATGTCCCTCTTCTTCCAGGTCCCAGGTCCATTTCTTTGCTCTGGAAATGATCAACTTGTCGAACCGGGTTGACTTGACGATTTCTTCGAGAGATTCTGTTAATCCTTCCGGGACGACCATACATATTTCCTCCTCGAGTTCGCCATTAAGATAGGCCGTGACGATATCCATTTGGTGGACTTCCAAACCGATTTCCACAGCAAGGGCCATAAGCAGTCTTATTGAGCTGGATCTAATGACGCGTGCGAACGACTCTTGGTAGTCGATCCCTGGTCTCCGGGCAAAACCTTTTGCTACGAGCCTGGCTTTCCCTTTCTCAACTTCTCCGCTGGGTAAGTACTTCGTTCGGAAGACGAGACGATTTCCAAGGACCTTCTGGTTTTCCGGACAGTCAACGATGTCCCAGGTTTCGCACTTGAGCGAAACGAACTCTTCCGTTACTGCTTTCATCGTTTGCGTACGGAAAAGCCAGGGCTTGCTTCATGGACAAAGGTTCTGATAAGATGGCTAGGTTTGCTGACTCATGGGACAGGGTTTCTTGCTCGTCAGTAGCCTCTTCAATAGACTCTTCTGAGACGCTCGGAATCATGTTGAACGTTTTCTTCGGTCGTCCGGGTACTCCAGTTTTTATTTTCTTCGGTCCTCCAGGACCTTTCTTCAGAACGAGGGTTTCTGAGGGTTCTTCGAAGACGTCCTCGTTTTCCTGGACATTAGTTTCTTCCGGGGTTTCATCTTTGAACTCCCTTTTGACTTCTTTGAATTCTTCTCTGTCTGGCGGTTTTGCAGCGTGTGTAGTGTTCGGACTTCGATTTCGCATTTAGCTTTGCTTCCGTATTTTAGGTTGACTTCTAGAGTGACGAAATCATCATATCCGCCTTGTTTATTAAATTCTCCCAGGAACTTGTCATTTCGACTTCGGTAAATTTGCTTCTCGGACGGAACCCAGAGTCGATAGGCCTTCGAGACTTGAGAATAGCCGATGAAAATGCATTCTTTGCTCCTGGATGAAAACTTCCCCTTCCTTTATCTTCGTCCAACAGCAAAGCTTTGTCGCCGAAAATCTTCAAATGTTGCAGGCATGGCTTCTTTCCGGTCCATCTGGTAAATGGTACTTCTCCGGGAAGGACAACGGTTTCGAATGAAATTAGCCGTGATCGCTTCTGCCCAGAATGATGGTGGAAGTTGCGCTTGTATCATCATGCATGTTCTTTCTTTCAGATATGCCATTCTGTTCCGGGGTGTATGGTACGGTGAGTCTTCTTTTTATCCCAGAGTCTTTCAGGAATCTGTCGAATTCATTGTTGCAGTATTCCGTTCCGTTGTCGGACTGCAACGTCTTGATTTTTCTCCCGGTTTCCACTTCAGCTCGATGCTTGAATTCTTTGAAGGCTTTCAACACTTCGCTCTTGTGTTTTAAAAAACTGACTTCACTCCACCGGGAGTAATCATCAGTGAAAACGACGATGTACTTGGCTCCGCTCATCTACGTTACTCTCATCGGCCCGCATACGTCAGAGTGTACTTTTTCCAGGACATGCGAGGTGCGGCTATCTTGGGTTTTCGGGAACGGCTCCTTCGATTGCTTTCCTTTTATACAGATTTGGCAGATTCCTAGGCTCCCATCTTTTTCAATGTTGAGTCCCGTAGCCAAATTCTTCCGGGCCATTTCCTTTAAACTTCTCTCGTTCAAGTGACCGAGTAGGAAATGCCAGTTCTCCAGGTTGCTTCTAGGCTTTATTTCCGCTTGCACTGCATGGACCGTTTCTTCAGCCTTTCTCAGAAAATAAAGGTCTCCAAGTCTGTCAGCAACTGCAATCACTTCCCCGGTCGCCGTCTTAATCCAGGCCTGCGACTTCTTGAATGTGACCTCAGGCCCTTTGTCTGTCATCTTGGCAATGGATAGGAGATTTGTTCTTAAATCCGGGACATGAAGGGCTCGTTCCAGGCGAAGAATTCGATTGTTTCTGCCATTTGTTGCGGGCATTTTTACTTCGCCAACACCTCGCCAACTGACAACTGACATCTGACAAACGTTATCAGAATGTTATCCGGTTATATAGTTAAAGGCATCGCGATAAAAAATGAAAGGTTACAAAAATGACCGCGATGCAAAAAAAAACACAAGTATAAAAAATGGAATCTGGATATAGATAAAAAACAACCGTTATTATCTCTAATTTACAACAGCCTCTCTTTAATTTTCAAATCTTTGTGGAACCTTTCCTCCTCTTTTGCATGGCGATTGGGCATCTAGACCACAGTCACTTTGTGATTAATCAGTCATTATTTGAATAGACCGGGAAAGTATTTGAGGTTTCATCAGACGGAGGGTGTAGTAGACACCGAAGAGGTAGGCACGCCGACAAGTCCCTTATTTCCTCAAACGTTGTCGCCCCGTCGCTTAGCTTACAGGAGTGCGTCTCAGCTTCTTTCTATTATATTAATACTAAATTCTGGAGAACACCTATTTTCACAATGTAGATAATAAATTTAGCTTGAACTGTCAAATACTTGTCAGTCCATAAAAATCTAAAATCATTGTGAACAATAATTTTCCCGCGAGTATTCCTTGAAATTAGATTGATTCCCTATAGCCCAGGACTTTTAGGGTTTGACCTAGAACATTTGAACATAAAGATGAAAATTGGTATATGTGTTGTTTTTGACCCAACAAAAATATACTAAAAGTCCCCTGCTGTAGAGCGCGAGCTTTCGCCGCCATCTTGGAAAATGGCCGCCGGGAATTACAGCTACAATGTATTCCACGTTCTTCTTCAAATATTATGAAAATTGGTACACATAATGATTGGAACGACATGAACATCATGGCAAAATTTTACAGCTCTGTGTTCAATAGTTTGGTCGCCATATTGGAAAATGGCCGCCGTGAATGCTAGGTACAGTATATTTCACCATGTGGTTGGAAAATTATAAAAATTGATAGGTATTATAATCGGAGCTGTGTGAACCTCATAGTAAAAAATTGAAGCCATTAATCAGATAGTTTGGCCGCCATGTTGGAAAATGGCCGCCATCAATGTCATTTAGATACTGTATATGGTTCAAAAATTAAAAAAATTGGTAATAATTATGATGAAGACCGTCTAAACATCATACTTGAATATTGAAGACGTGGTACCTTTAGTTTGGACGCCATCTTCGAAAATGACTGCTGGAAATGCTAAATATATTTCAAATATGTAAATATTTTTGAAATTCCCATTTTGAATAGATGATTTTAATTAACGTAATAAACAACAAAAAATGGATATCTCGAAGTTGAAATTATCGACGCCATCTTTAAAAATGGCCACACGAAAATCATTGCCCAAAGGGGACCCAATCGAATAGTGGTTGTATAAATGCAGACGCTAAACCAACGCACCCTAAAGCGAAGTTTAAAATGTCAATCATGATGAAAGATAAAATTTCATCCTTCGGTTGCATTTAGTCGTTCTATAGTTCGAAAAGAGAAACCTTGTGTTGTTTAGAAATAAACAACACAAAAACGTTTTGGATTTCTTTAGAATAATTTCTTTAAAAATGTGTATAGAATGGTCTATAGCTTATAGAGCCCCACAAAATCCTCTAGAGAGCTTTATAGGGTTTTGAAAAGGTTCTTTAGATAATTTTTGTAAGAGATCACCCAAACATCCTTGACTAGAGCGCTGTTTGAGCCTTTTTTGGGGGCCGCGAGCCTACAATTCCCACAGAACGAAAACGACGCCAGTCCGCCCCTGTTAAGAAGCCAGTAAGTACAGACTGGTATGCACGAAAGATCAGATGGTGGTGTTTAGAAGCCAGTAAATACAGACTGGTACGCATGTGGAATGCACGAAAAATCAGATGGTGGTATTTAGAAGCCAGTAAATACAGTCTGATATGCATGTGGAATGAACGAAAGAGTAGAAGGTGGTGGTGTATAGGAGCCGATAAGAAGAGTCTGGCATCTATGTGGTATAGATGGAAAACTAGTGCGTTTCGGAAGTGTTAGAGCAAAAATATTATCAATTTCTGTGACTTGCGAAGGAGGTCCTGAAATTGCGATCACCTTTGCTCCGATTCGTCAACTATGAACAACATGACAGACAGGCAGACACACACACACACCCAGCCACCCCCACCCACGTCCAATGTAATACCTCTCCGTGACGTCATCGTCACTCGGAGAGGTAAAAATATTGTGAAGTCGGTCCGAGCCCTAAAGCGACTCCTCACCTCGCGATAAAGAATTTCTTAGTTTTTTTGACATATACTCAGCTCTGTACATTTCATTGCTTAATATAAACCCTTCGGTTTTTGCTTTACCGATCATTAGATTAGTTTTTGCAAAGCTAGAAGTTTATGACACGTGTTTATGCCTCACTTCATGGTAAAGAATTTCTTATTTTTTGACAAATACTCAGCTCTGCGTATTTCATTGCTTAATATAAACCCTTCAGTTTTTGTTTTACCGATCATTTAGATTAGGTTTTGCAAAGCTAGAAGTTTATGACACGTGTTTCTGAACTTAAAACATTTTAGTAGTGAAAAAGAAGTAAACTTTAAACTCTAAACAACGCATAACACTTTTGTATTACTGTAATGTATTTTCTGCTTTTTAGGTTCAATTCCGAAGAGATGAATAAAGCTACGACGATAGACATCATAGTGGCAGCGGCGTCAATACTCATTTGCCTTTTGATCAGTTTAGTGGCGAAGCGAAAAGAAAAGAAGACGGTCGACGACTTTCTTTTGGGCAATCGAAAAATGTCCATCCTTCCAGTAGCATTATCTACTTTTGCAACAGTGATTTCAGCTAACAGTATGACCTCCATGGTTGGGGAATCGTTTGCTAATGGCATCCAAGTTTATCTTTTCTTCATTGCGAGCCTCTTTGTTCAGCTGCCAGTAGCCTTTTATATATTACCTGTGTTTCATAACATGTCTTACACAAGCGTATACGAAGTGAGTTATCTCAATTACTGGACTAGAGGTTTAGGGTTATCTTGAATTACCAACCCAGGCGTTAAGTTCGCCAAGTTATTTGGCTTCTATCTAAAAAGAAACACTGAACAGTCGAGAACACAAAGCCTTTTCATAACCGAAAACGGCACATTTTCTATTTTTCGACAAATGTAGATGTTTAGGTTCTACATGGTCTTTACAGTCCGTCATTATTTTTACCTTCCCAAACAGGTTAATAGTGTAAATTCATATTTTAAATAAGTATTTCTTTACGAGGGAAGAATATATTTCGGGGAACGGGTCACGAGCGACTACTTGGCGAACACCGATTAGTGGGATGTGTTTACTCTGTGAAAGCAAGCACACATCTTCAATGCTTGCCTTTTGTGCTACGATCAGCCTCAATGAAACCGGGGTCGACTAATCTGCAGGTCCTCTGAATGTCTGAAATGCAGTCCACGGTAGGAAACCTACTATTTGTAGTATGCAAGTTCGGTTCAAATTTACAAATATAAGATAGCAATTCTAAAAATCATTGCCTAACATAGGGTCCAACAAAATTAGAGTTTCAACTCTGAAATCTTTTGACTAAAATGCAGTACTCTGAAATGCAGTCCTCGAAAATTATTAATTACAACTCTGAAATCGGTTGACTAAAACGCAGTACTCTGAAATGTAGTCCTCGAAAATTATTAATTACAACTCTGAAATCTTTTGACTAAAAAGAATCTTTAGGACTGCATTTCAGAGTACTGCGTTTTAGTCAAAAGATTTCAGAGTTCAAAATAATAATTTTCGAGGACTGCATTTCAGAGTACTGCGTTTTAGTCAATGATTTCAGGGTTGAAATTAATAAATTTCGAGGACTGCATTTCAGAGTACTGCGTTTTAGTCAATGATTTCAGGGTTGAAATTAATAATTTTCGAGGACAGCTTTTCAGAGTACTGCATTTTAGTCAACCGATTTCAGAGTTGAAATTAATAATTTTCGAGGACTGCATTTCAAAGTACTGTGTTTTAGTCAAAAGATTTTAGAGTTGAAATAAGGATTTTTTAGGACTGCATTTCAGAGTACTGCGTTTTTGTCAAAAGATTTCAGAGTTGAAATTAGGATTTTTTAGGACTGCATTTCAGAGTACTGCATTTTAGTCAAAAGATTTCAGAGTTCAAAATAATAATATTCGAGGACTGCATTTCAGAGTACTGCGTTTTAGTCAATGATTTCAGGGTTGAAATTAATAATTTTTGAGGACTGCTTTTCAGAGTACTGCATTTTAGTCAACCGATTTCAGAGTTGAAATTAATAATTTTCGAGGACTGCATTTCAGAGTACTGCGTTTTAGTCAAAAGATTCTAGAGTTGAAATTATAATTTTTTTAGGACTTCATTTCAGAGTACTGCGTTTTTGTCAAAAGATTTCAGAGTTGAAATTAGGATTTTTTAGGACTGCATTTCAGAGTACTGCATTTTAGTCAACCGATTTCATAGTTGAAATTTATTATTTTCGTGGACTGCTTTTCATAGTACTGCATTTTAGTCAACCGATTTCAGAGTTGAAATTAATAATTTTCGAGGACTGCATTTCAGAGTACTGCGTTTTAGTCAAAAGATTCTAGAGTTGAAATTATAATTTTTTTAGGACTTCATTTCAGAGTACTGCGTTTTTGTCAAAAGATTTCAGAGTTGAAATTAGGATTTTTTAGGACTGCATTTCAGAGTACTGCATTTTAGTCAACCGATTTCATAGTTGAAATTTATTATTTTCGTGGACTGCTTTTCATAGTACTGCATTTTAGTCAACCGAATTCAGAGTGTAAATTAATACTTTTCGTGGACTGCATTTCAGTACTGCGTTTTAGTCAAAAGATTTCAGAGTTGAAATTAGGATTTTTTAGGACTGCATTTCAGAGTACTGCGTTTTAGTCAAAAGATTTCAGAGTTAAAAGTAATAATTTTCGAGGACTGCATTTCAGGGTACTGCATTTTAGTCAAAAGATATCAGAGTTGAAACTCTAATTTTGTTGGACCCTATGTTAGGCAATGCATTTTAGAATTGCTTTCTTATATTTGTAAATGTGAACCGAACTTGCCTTCTACAAATATTAGGTTTCCTACCGTGGACTGCATTTCAGACATTCAGAGGACCTGCAGATTAGTCGACCCCAATGAAACCTTTCTCTCTCCCGACTATACTTATTCACTAAAAAGCACTCTCAATATCGGGTGCGATTTGTTCAAACGGTCTAGTAAACCCGTGTTTTTAACTAGTCAATTAGGAAAAGGATGTTTTTAACTAATGGAGGGTTTCAATTCATGACATGAATAAACAAAAATTTGTAATACGAGTATTTTTACGCAACTAAAATGTCTCCAGTTTTTCCAGGACTCCATTCCAAGTTAGTTTATGTTGAATGGCAATTGACACTAAATGGAGGGACTGAAGGATCAAGATATGTTGATGATGTGTTTAATCCTTAACGCTTAAAATATTGCACTTCCAGCGAAGCAATTACCACGTCGTCAACTTAGTCGAGTGTCGTGTCTGCACAGATAGATCAACCATAACCTTAACATCTTATAGTGTGTTATCTACGACGAATGTCTTTACCAAAACTCGTGCCGCTTGCGCTAACAAATAACAACGTGACCTTTCTTAAATGTATTCGATGAATTCCAAGCCCAATTTCTTTAATCAGAAGCCGCGCATCTGTTGATTATCCCGTTTCGCACATATCCGCTGTTTCACATGAAACAGGAAATCACAATGCCTTATTTTCAAAACGGTGTTTACATTCCTTTATCAAGAAATTGACTAAGTTGTAGTTAAGTATTACACTATTATTGAATTAACTTGACGCGTATTTATTTGACAAATGAAACCTTATAACTGAGATATTATATTGTGAAAAGTGTAGCGAGGTGGATGGCCATCTTAACAGTTCTATTTCTGAATGGCGTTCTAGTGAGAATTCCATGTTGACGTGTGAATTAGTGAATTATTTTTCTGAAAAATGAATAAGCCGTCTGGAAAGTAATTGTCCAGGACTTTAGGGAAAAACGTGTGTTCGAGAATGTCCATATATTTTCCGGCCTTTAGGGTTCTTTAAAGATCCTAGGTTTTCTTTGGAAATATACCTCCATACAGGAACTAAAAAGCGCCCACTTTTCCTAAGTGACTGTATTATATGTTCTGCGATTCAAAACGACACCCTTTTTGGAACCGAACTTTGCGCTTGTGGGTCATACTTGAACAGTGTTGGCATAGGAGGCCAATAATAGGCTTTGACACAAACGAATAAAAAACAAAACAAATAACAGTGATAAGGGTGTAAAGAAAAAGACCCCTGGGTGGTCAAATGATTGTTAGATTTCTCGTAAATTTTTGTAGTCAGTTCTTGTGTAGCCGCGGTACTCTTTACATTATAAATTAATATGTTATTTAACCTTAATAAATTGAGTTGTTTTATCAAACACGCTTTTTATGATTCGTCCGCCAAAAAGGTCTAAGGCTCTTTCATTTAACAAGTGGTAGCAGAGCGTGGTTCTGTGTTGAGATGGCGGAAGCCGCGTGTGATAAACCGTATAAACCAAAAACTATTCTCGATTCGGAAATCGTAGAAGGTACGGAGACGTTATCGAATACTGCAACTACAGAGGAAAAGGAGTTATACGAACTAAGGAGTGCCAAGGCCCATGAGCTACTTGCTTTATCCATAACCGAGGAAAATCAGCATTTGATCGAAGAATGCGCAACCCCAAACGAAGTCTGGGCGACCCTCAAGGATATTTTTCAACCAAAGTCCAAGGCCCGTATCGGTGCATTAAGAGAAGAGTTCTTTACAATGGTCTGTAAACCTGATGAAACAGTACAAACTTTCATTGGAAGACTATATGGGGTTAAGAGGCAGCTTATTGAGGCAGGAGAGACGGTTCTGGATAAAGACATTGCCTACCAATTGATCCGAAAGTTACTGGCAAGTTACAGTATGCTTGTTCAACAAATATATCACTACAGCGATAGTGATTTCACATCGGCAAACATCAAGAAGACGTTGATGGCGGAGTACAATCGACAGAAGCAAGAAGACAGTTCGTCGGTAGAACAGAGGGAAGCATTCGCGACACAAACCAAGAAGAAGATACCTCAATCAAGAGTTGTAAGTCAACCGAGTCAACAGTCAAGACATAATCATCGCCCTCAAGGACTACCATTACGGTGTTATAATTGTAATCGACCAGGACATCGCGCCAGCGAATGTCGCGTATCGCGCCGAGAAGAAAGACCTCAGTATGAGTCAAGAAACAAGTGGAAGTCAAATTACTTCGTATCAGCGTCTTGTTCAACGCTGTCCGACGACTGGATCATTGATACAGCCGCGACCCACCATTTTTGTCATCGTCGAGAATATTTCACAACCTTTGCACCTGCGTCAGAGGAAGCAACCTGTGGAGAAGGTAAATCGAAAATTGAAGAAAGGGGAAATATAGAGATGCAAATTGGGGGACGCAATGGAGCACTAGTAACTCTATGGGATGTCCTCTTTACTCCGGGAATGAAGCGGAACTTAATATCAGGACGGTTGATAGATCAGGCAGGCCATAAAGGGGTAGTTTACAAGTCAAGATACGTCGTTTACGATCAGTTTGGACGGTATCACTTTGCAGCCCCATTATCAGCGGCTAATTTGTACACTGTTAAGGACGTGAAAGTGTTATTACCCGGTCAGGACACGAGAGAGGTTCATTCAAGTGAACGGATAGCACCTACAAAGATTACTTTATGGCATCAAAGACTAGGACATCTAAACGAGAATGATTTGAAATACATGGTTAATCACAACATGTTGGAAGGTATGGGAACAATCACTGGATCGTTAGAACCATGCATACCATGCAATCTTAGTAAATGTACCCGAGCTGCGCACAAGAACTGTAAAGGCATCCAAAGTCAAGAGTTATTGGAATTAGTCCATTCGGATGTATGGGGGCCTGCGCCTGTTATGTCTTTGGGTGGTGCCAAGTATTACGTGTCCTTTATTGATGATTTTAGTAGGCATATTTGGATTTACCCCATGGCACATAAGGATCAAGTCCTACAAAAATTTAAGCTATTCAAGCAAGAAGCGGAAGTTCGTTCAGGGAAGAAACTAAAATCTATTAGAACGGACAATGGGCTAGAGTATTGTAACAAGGATTTTACCCAATGTTGCGAGACATTTGGGATTAAGCATCAACGCACAAACATTTATTCCCCGCAAATGAATGGGATCGCGGAACGTATTAATCGGACTATTCTCAATACGACTCGTACACTTTTAGAAGAAGCAAAATTGCCTATGAATCTATGGTCAGAAATAGTATTAACAGCCGTATACCTCAAGAATAGATCTCGACATGCCCTTCTTGGTGACAAGGTTCCAGTGGAGTTTTGGGTCAAACACAAGCCCAGCGCCAGACATCTTAGAAAGATAGGCAGCCTCTCGTTTTCGTATATTCCCGGACCAAAGCGAAGAAGCAAATTACATAATAGAGCCGAATTGGGGGTTCTTATTGGATATGCCCGTACGACCAGAGGTTACAGGATTTACTATCCCAAAGAAAGAAGGGTGCAGGAGACGAAACACGTCAGAATTGAGGAAAATATATTGGGAATGAGCTATATTAAGCAACTAAATAATAACGAAGATTACGAAGATTTACCTCAATTTGCTTGGCCAGAAGAGTCCGATCCCGGTAGTGATGACGAAGATGAAATTAACATAAGGAAAACACCAGTAGTAACGGCGGCGTCACCGATAAAGGGGGGAAAGACCACTTCCACAAACGCCACCAAAACCAATTGTCCCAGTGCTGGAGGCGACCAAAGGGGACAAGGAGGTTGCCATAGGGGGAGCGGAGAAAGAGAAAGACGAGACAGGGGGAGCGGAGATACCAGAGGAGCCACTATTACAAGAAGCTAAGCCACAATTACCAGATGGATGGAAAAGAAAAGTAAGACCAAGGCAGAAAGGACCGCGCAAGGACGTATATATATAAAATCCACAGGGATACCGGTTCCGATCAAAACAAGAGTTGGAAGACTATCTAAAGGAACAAGGCCTACCCTACGATATAAGAGCGTTTGATTTCACAACGAAAAAGGCACCTACTACCTTGGTATCGACCATCACTGATGATGATATTGCAGAAGTGTTTGAGGCTAACGTTACAGAGTATCAAGTCCCAAAGACTTATCAGGAAGCATTGGCGTCGCCGCAACGAAGCAAATGGAAAGAGGCTATGGATGAAGAGATGGCGGTGTTGGACGAGAGACAAGTGATATTATTAACTGATAAACCCAAAAATAAGAACATAGTAGGATGCAGATGGGTGTACGCTATCAAACGCAATCACAAAGGTGAAATCAGCCGGTACAGGGCCCGAGTAGTGGCACAGGGGTTTAGTCAACAAGAAGGAATTGATTACGATGAAACCTTCTCTCCAGTGGTCAACTTTTCATTAATAAGACTATTCTTCGCTATTTTCGGTATGACGCTCAACTGGGTCCACGCGCACATGGATGTAAAAAATGCTTATTTATACGGTACATTGGACCGAGATATCTTCATGAAGCAAATTCCGGGCTATGAACGTGGCAGTACGACAACGCATTGCTTACGGCTAATAAAGGCACTGTACGGACTTCAACAGAGTGGTAGACATTGGTACATGACTTTGGACAATACATTTAAAGAATTAGGTTTTCTGAAATTCATTGGGGCAAATTGTATTTACTACATACCCTATAAAGCAGTAGTATTAGTTTATGTAGATGACCTAATTGTTCTCGCGGAAAACAATGATATGTTAGACAAGGTATTCAAATTGTTATCTAAAAAATATGATCTAAAAATGTTGGGTCCGATTAGCAGCTTACTCGGGGTACAATTTGAGCAGAAAAAGGATGGTTAAGTCAAGTTAGTTCAACAGAGGTATATAGAGAACATTGGTAAACGGTTTAATATAGTTGCGGACGAGCCAGTTAGCTTACCGATAAGTTATGGAATCGTATTAAGTAGGAAAGATTGCCCTATCACTAGTGAAGATAAAGACAGAATGCAGGATATCCCATATAGACAGCTAATTGGCTGCTTGCTATTCATCGCGCAACGTACAAGACCGGACATTTTGTTCACAGTCATCGCTCTATCGCAATATAATTCCAATCCAGGTTATACACACTGGCAGCGCCTACGTCAACTAACAAGATACGTTATATCCACGTCGAATTATGGAATTGTGTATACTAAAAATATGAACATAGCTTTGGACGTGTATTGCGATAGTGATTGGGCTTCTGACCGAGACACGAGAAGATCAAGCTGCGGTTACGTAGCGTTTATAGGGTCAGCCCCCATAATTTGGAGATCACTGAAACAAAAGTCCGTTTCCCTCTCAACAATGGAAGCGGAATACGTGGCCATGGCGGAAGCTGTGAAGGAACTATTATGGTTAAACCCTATTTTGAAAGAAATCGAACAATTTATGCCTAATTTTAAAGTAGAAAAACCTAATTTGTACTGTGATAATCAGTCAGCACTTAGTTTTGCTCGTAATTCAATTGAAAACCAGAAATCTAAACATATAGATATTAGGTATCATTTCGTCAGAGAGGCCATAGATAATGGTGTGTTCAATGCAAAGTATGTTAGATCAAAGAAAAATGTTGCCGATGTATTTACTAAGATCTTACCAAAGAATATTTTTACCTCTCCGTGTGACGTAGTCCAGGAGAGGTTCTGTAACGGCCGTGTCTGTCTGTGTGTCTGTCTGTCTGTCTGTCTGTGTGTGTGTGTGTGTGTCTGTCTGTCCGTTGTTACACCCACGTGACCGCGTTCGCAGTTTGCGTATCGGAGCAAACGTGTTCCCAATTTCCGGACCGCATTGACAGTTCACAGAAATTTGGAAAATTGTATTTCTCTCCGTTTGCTACTCTATACTTGAGTACTCACACCACCATGTTTGGTCTTCGTCCATCCCATATGAACACCAGCCTGGTACTTTTCTGGCTTCCACCACCACCATCTTCTATTCTTTGTCAATCCCACATTGACACCAGTCTGCACTTACACTAGCTTCAAACACCACCATCCACTGGTCTTCCGTCTATTCCACATAGACACCAATCTGTATCATTGGCTTCTAACAACACCATCCACTGGTCTTCCGTCCATTCTACATAGACACCAATCTGTATCATTGGCTTCAAACACCACCATCCACTGGTTTTCCGTCTATTCCACATAGACACCAATCTGTATCATTGGCTTCTACTCCATTATCATCGTTTGGTTTTAGGATATACGCGGCGATCAGCTAGGGTTACGAGAAACGTCTAGCCTCCCTAAGGTGGGATCGCCACCAAAGGTTTTCGCAATTGCGCTTTTTCCTTACTATTATAATGGAAACGAATCGTATATATACCCCAAATTTGAAAAAAGCGGGCAAGAGGGGTACCCTTCACTTTAAACGTCAATATTAGCAAAGTTTGATAAGATAATAGGTATAACTTTATTTTAAACGATTTAACTATTATTAATGTTAATTATTGAAGATTAAAATAATTAAAAATAATTATATTTATTTAAATATTAAAGATAAACCTCTCGTGCAAAGAGAGAGATTATCATTGCCTCTTATATCTACCAAGGCCCGTGCATGCGATATATTTCCTTCGTTGCCTCCTATATCTATCAAGACCCGTGCATTGTGATATATTTCATTCATTGCCTCCTATATCTATCAAGGCCCGTGCATTGTGATATATTTCATTCATTGCCTCCTATATCTATCAAGGCCCGTGCATTGCGATATATTTTTCAAAACAACAACAAAAATGGGAAACCCCAACTCAGAAACATAATAACGTTTTCATTGGATACTTAAGTTTATATAATCTTCTTGACACGGAGAGGTAATATTTTGGTTTTCCCAACTTGTTATTAATTGTTTTAATATGTTACAATTAAGTTCCTAGTGTGTGTCAAAGAGGGGGAGTGTTGGCATAGTAGGCCAATAATAGGCTTTGACACAAACGAATAAAAAACAAAACAAATAACAGTGATAAGGGTGTAAAGAAAAAGACCCCTGGGTGGTCAAATGATTGTTAGATTTCTCGTAAATTTTTGTAGTCAGTTCTTGTGTAGCCGCGGTACTCTTTACATTATAAATTAATATGTTATTTAACCTTAATAAATTGAGTTGTTTTATCAAACACGCTTTTTATGATTCGTCCGCCAAGAGCGTCTAAGGCTCTTTCATTTAACAAGCAGAAACTGGATTCGTCGCTGAAGATGACAGGGGACCATTTGTTAGTCCAGAGCAGATGGTCCCGGGGCGAACACAGGTTCTTGTTCTGATTTTAAATAGGTTTTCTTAGCAGCGACAAGACTGTTGAAACCAGCTTCACGAACTACTTTGGCGATAGTGCTTTTACAAGCCTGGATTTCTAATTGGCGTAAAGGCGGTATGTTTCCAAATAATTACTTTCAAAAGTACAGGATTCATATATATACGGTTTCAATCATGGTTTCGATCATGTGAAACTGTGGGTATAAGGGAAGCGGGATAATCCCATATTACTATCATAATTTTCAAGAAAATACGGTCTTGGCAGGTTTCCTATGTGTTCTGGTATTTAGTGAGAACCTGAGAATAGCTTGTGTCTTCAGTCGGAACGCTTAAAAAAACTATTGTTAGCAAGTTTGATGTTGTAAGAGGTGGAATGGAAAATCACCCAAAAATCCACCTGCAAAGGATTATAGAGAAACTTGAACGTTTTTTGGTAGCAAATATCTTTGTAAAAGGTGAAAACCCACCTTGGCCTGTATTTTGTTTGTTAACGTGTTTTTTTGGAAAAAAAACCCTTTTTGGGGAAAAATAAAGAGAGAATTTTGTAAAGAGGAGATAGAGGCGAGGTCCGAGCGAGAGAATTGAGAAAGTAGATAAGATTTAGCTTTGGCTCGGACAAGTCGCTAGAAGGAGAATATTTTTTTTTGAATAAAGTTTTAAGTTTTTCATTTTAAATAACTAAGTTTTGCGAGTGATTATTGTAAGTCGGCGAAACTTAAACTCGTCCCTTGCAATGTCTTTCAAAAAACTATCGGTATTTTAAGTTTTATTTATTTTTATTTTTTATTATTCTATGAGAACGGTAGCTCTCTTAGATAAAACTTCATACTGCTCTTAATGTTTAAGGAGGGTTTTTTGTTTGGATGTAACTTTTTTCGTATTATGTTAACTGTTTTGAAAAAATTCCACGGATCCAAAAACCAAGCCCTTAATATGTGGTTTAAAATTTCAAAGAGATCCTTGATATAGCTTTTTATAGAAAATAAAGTTGCTAAGGGTGGTTATCATTTCCTTAAAATTATTCAGTTAATTTGGAAAAAATGAAGAAATTTTCCCATAGGAATAACACGGGAAATGTTTTCTGTGATAGCCAAAGTTTCTCGACCATTTTTTGAAGACTATTTGTTCGATAGGTCTGAAAACAGTTTTAAATGAAAGGTTGAACATTAAACTGGTGCCTTTTGAAGTTTCATTGAAAATAAGTTTAAGTATTGTTTTTCATAATTGTAATTACATACTCTAAATTGCGTTGTTTACCCTGAAACTTTGGAACATACAACTTTTTAGTGGTATGGGTTAGGTAGTCGTTTCACCGCGATTATTGCGCCTTTAGAGACGATTATACTAGGTTAGCGATCAAGGGTAATTGAACTAGCTATCAAGGGTAATTGAACTACGTTAGCGATCAAGGGTGATTGAACTAGGTTAGCGTTCAAGGGTGATTGAACTAGGTTAGCGATCAAGGGTGATGGAACTAGGTTAGCGATCAAGGGTGATGGAACTAGGTTAGCGATCAAGGTTGATGGAACTAGGTTAGCGATCAAGGTTGATGGAACTAGGTTAGCGATCAAGGTTGATGGAACTAGGTTAGCGATCAAGGTTGATGGAACTAGGTTAGCGATCAAGGTTGATGGAACTAGGTTAGCGATCAAGGTTGATGGAACTAGGTTAGCGATCAAGGTTGATGGAACTAGGTTAGCGATCAAGGTTGATGGAACTAGGTTAGCGATCAAGGTTGATGGATCTAGGTTAGCGATCAAGGTTGATGGAACTAGGTTAGCGATCAAGGTTGATGGAACTAGGTTAGCGATCAAGGTTGATGGAACTAGGTTAGCGATCAAGGGTGATTGAACTAGGTTAGCGATCAAGGTTGATGGAACTAGGTTAGCGATCAAGGTTGATGGAACTAGGTTAGGGATCAAGGTTGATGGAACTAGGTTAGCGATCAAGGTTGATGGAACTAGGTTAGCGATCAAGGTTGATGGAACTAGGCTAGCGATCAAGGGTAATTGAACTAGGCTAGCGATCAAGGGTAATTGAACTAGGCTAGCGATCAAGGGTAATTGAACTAGGTTAGCGATCAAGGTTGATGGAACTAGGCTAGCGATCAAGGGTAATTGAACTAGGTTAGCGATCAAGGTTCATTGAACTGGGTTAGCGATCAAGGGTAATTGAACTGGGTTAGCGATCAAGGAAAACGAAGGGAAAGCTATTTGAGTTGGACTGGACATTGATTGTCATGTCAACCAGTCAGGTTTGAAACTAGGTTAGGGATCAAGGTTGATGGAACTAGGTTAGCGATCAAGGTTGATGGAACTAGGTTAGCGATCAAGGTTGATGGAACTAGGCTAGCGATCAAGGGTAATTGAACTAGGCTAGCGATCAAGTGTAATTGAACTAGGCTAGCGATCAAGGGTAATTGAACTAGGTTAGCGATCAAGGTTGATGGAACTAGGCTAGCGATCAAGGGTAATTGAACTAGGTTAGCGATCAAGGTTCATTGAACTGGGTTAGCGATCAAGGGTAATTGAACTGGGTTAGCGATCAAGGAAAACGAAGGGAAAGCTATTTGAGTTGGACTGGACATTGATTGTCATGTCAACCAGTCAGGTTTGAAACTTTAAAACCCTTAGACTTAAAAGGAGCGCCTGCTTTTCTCTCCAAAGGTTTAAAACGTTAGTTTCTAAACAAATTTAATTAATATTAAGACTGAAGTCCCAGATATTAATAAAAACTGTCTTTGCAGACAAAGACTAGAAAAGTAAGAGATAAGTTTATAAATTAATTGCCTGAAGTACAGATATTCAATTTTTGACTTTTGAAAACATGATTATAAAACATTTAATATTTTAAAAAAATTCTTATCTTAGCATTTTTCACCAAAATTTAATTTTGGGCAAAAATTTTCAACATTATTTAAACAAGTATTTTGCTCTTAATAATAGTTCTAGGAAAAAATGACGTTTCCAAGAATATTGTAAGGGATTATGGATACCAGTGTTTTTTATTATTATCATTATTATTAACAACTGCATTTAAGAAGTTCAAATACTCGGATATCTGAAAAATTGAACTTAATTTAATTTTAATATTGAAAATATTGCGAAGCGGAAAATAACATAAGCCGTTTGAATGTGATATAGTTATTAAAGTCGAAGAGATCTGTAGCTTGATCGTGATCTTTTGAGAGCTATACAACACGTTCATGTTTGGTACTTTGACAACTTATAATTAACTAACACGTTTTTTTAGTTCTCAACACTAAATTGATTTTATCAGCTATCAACGATTTTTAGTACATTTTATTCTCCTTGTAGAGAAGAATACTCAAACCTACCTGTATATTTTTAATGGAAAGTAAAATGCACATGCGTAATGTTTTTAAAACGATGCAGATATTTCATAATGAAATCTTTTACTACAGGTATTTCGGTGAAAAAAAACTAAGATAAGAATTTTTTTTAAATATTAAATATTTTATAATCATGTCTTCAAAAGTCAAAATTTGAATATCTGTACTTCAGGCAATTAATTTTTAAACTTATCTCTTACTTTTTCTAGTCTTTGTCTGCAAAGACAGTTGTTATTAATTTTACTACTGATTTCAGCTTTCTGTAAATTTTCCGACAGATTAAGTAATTTTGATCGAAATTGCAATCTTATTGGTGAAAGAAAAATCATCTGACTTTTTTTTACAATTATTTTATAGTATGTTGAAAGGCGTTTTGACAGGCATTTACGGAAATTCTACTCCTTCATTTACATAATAGTCAATGTAAGAATTTGAAAATCTATTATATTAAAATCTTAATACATCTTTAATGGTAATTTTTTATTTCGTGCAGCTGATAATGTGCGGGGCTTTTATTTTCGTTCCTTCTATTACCATCACTACAGTCTCAGGAGTGTCGTATTGGATTATTGCACTGGTTGCTGGATTAGTTTGTTCAGTATACTGCACTATCGTAAGTTCATGTTCTTATACCTCTTTTTTAATTTTTTTTCCTCGAAATAACATAATTCCTCGATGAACCATGTCTTTCTACTCATGTTTATTTTTGCACACGCCATCTAGATGGCGTTGCAAAAATATTACTCTAAACGGAAAATTTGACGAGGGAGAAGTGACTCTGTAATAAAGTCTTTCTGAGGGTGTACGATGGGAAGCGTATTACGCCGTATAACGCGGAAATAAACTCGGGATTACATTTTACAGTTTTTATTTCAATATTAGAACGGATTAAAGGCATATCGCCCGAATTTAGACATTAAAACCACCTAAAAGGTAATACCGGGGGAATACGCCAGTGCCTGATCCCTCGGGCGTCGTTTGTTTCTAGTTGACGAGGGGAAAGCCACTCCGTTATAAAGTCTTTCTGAGGGTGTACGATGGGAAGCGTATTACGCTAGTTGCCTGATCCCTCAAATGCCGAGCGGTGCTCGCGACGTGCGGGTTTGTCTAGGCGTCTCGCTATCACGGCGATTCGATTTTATGTACTTAGGTGACCTCGTATTTTTAGCTTAAGATGATACTGAGAATAAACGAAGGAGAGATCTCTGGTCTAAACGCGCCAGATTTTACGGTAGACGGTAGACCGGGAGTCTTATATTACGTACGCGGGAACCTCGTATTTTCATTGCCGACTGACGAAGGCAATGCTCTAAGCCTTTGCTTAACTGAATTTTCCACTTTGATTTAAATATTAATTTATCAAGCTAAGAATAATTTTTGTGATCTACTGTCTTGTGACACTTGAAGTTCCGATTTAATGTTATAAACAGATTAGCATCGTGAGCCGATATTGTAAATTAACCGATGTCAATATCGAAGCTTAACCAATAATTTTAACTCAATGAATCTAAAATAACAATAAAATCTTCAACATTTAAGAAATATTCAGGTAGTATTTATGAAATAGTAATTAAAAGACGCAGTAATTGTCTCGATTAGTAAAATCAATTGTCGGTAAGTGTACTCATACAAATTGCCAATGGATTTAAGTTCCTATATAGAAACTATTTCAAATAAAATGAAAATTATGTATTTCTCCTTTAATATCAGAAAACGTTAAAATTTGTATTTTAGAGTTGAAAAATTACGCGAATTAAGCAAAGAAGCTGGAAATTTTTGTGTCAGAAAATAATAAATTTTATCTTCTTTCAAATTTAACATGATATATTAAAATTAAAGAATAGCTTGATATATTTTCCTGTAGATAATTGTTTGATATTGATATTTTAGTTTCATTGATTTTAAATAAATTGTTACTGACATCGGTTAATTTACGATATTGGCCAATTTCAATTAAACGATTCAAAACCTTTAGGGATAAGCTTAGTTTTATAATGAGTAAAATTCTAAAGTAAAATTCTAATTTTAAATAGATTTATCGTAGATAATAAATTTAGTACCTTAGTGTTATTTATGCTGAAATAAAAATACGCAATGAAAGAGGAAGTGACGTACATATGGGATGGGTAAATGTTTGGCGGGAGATTCAAATGTCGATTTGGATTTTGGTTAGAAAAATAAGAGAATACGGTTTTAACACCCTCTCCATATGGACCCAACCCTATTTTTAAGATTTAGATTTGGGTTTCTAATCATTTAAATTTTTAGAGAATAGAAATAGAGAGAAATATTTGCCCCCCATCCAACGATACTTAAAACTTGGGATTTCGTCAAACATGGGCCGAGTAATTAAGCAAAATGTTCGTGAATATTCCCTCCATAGGACTAACATTACACTATACTTAGGAGGCCCATAACTCTGGTTATATTAGAGATACGGGGATGCCCTTTGATTGTGTAACTGTCCTATTTACTATTCCTCCTTCGTTAACATTTGCTCCATAGGATACTCCATGTACGGGAAAAATCTGGGAAACTCAGGGAAGTATATGGGGAAAAACCTGGAAATCTCAGGGAAATTTGTTTTCCAAAAGTTGTATGAACCCTGCACAGAAAAAAAGGTGTTTAGGTTTGCAACATCTGAACATGTTATAAAGTTAAACATTGGTGTGAGGTAATGTTTATTTCTTCAATGTTGATGTCTAATTACATCTCTGTTTCTCTAAGGATCGTTAAAACGTGTTCCAAATAGAAACACTTCTTATTTTATCACGTTTAAAAGATAAACACAGAATAATCTTAACACTAAGCTAAACATCAACGCTTGCATGTCAGGTGTTTTTTAATGTAACATGTTTTTAATACGTTGGTATATGATTTAAATCTTTTTTTATGAAGAATTATAATATTTTAGAAAAACAATGAAAAAGCGGAGGTATATTTTACCACAAGGTGAATAATCTAATTAGATTTAAGTAATGTAAGCCACAATGACTTTCATTTTATATTGAGAAAAGGACTTCCTTTTATATTGAGAAAAGGACTTCCTTTTATATAGCGGTTGTACACTTCAAGTACAGTAAAACGGCTGGCTTAAAGTATTTTCATAATGAATATAACATAAAAAATAAATCAATATTAGCAATTGATTTTATTATGTCATATATTGCTGATTTATTACTATTTTGTTCTTTTAATCCTTAGTTCTAAAATAATAATTTAGAAAATGTTTGGATCTAGTGTTCATTTTACGTAGGCCGTAAATTGTTTTAAGTTAGTTTAATTTAAATTCCATCGGGAAAAACCCGAAGTGCGGGTTTTTCGGTGCTAAGGGAGATTATCCCATTGGACAGCATCGTAAATCCGCCAAAGTGCGGGTTGTTCGGTTGAATGGGATTCGGCGCAATGCTACTGAAGCGTTTAAATAAAGCTAAGTTGAAGTTCAACGGAAATTTTGTTTTCCAACGAGAAGCGGCACGTGTTTTTCTGAAAACAATGTGTCTTATTTCGCGGGAATTAATTCAACCTATGTATTTAAACCGACACCATTTAAAATATTTCAAGATAAACCTGCAAATATCTTTAAAACTAAGCATATAAACCCTTAAACATGATAGGAAGCCGACCTTATAAACCTTTAGTCATGTTTCAAACCTAAACATATAATCCTGAAAACATGTTATACAACTAGGCATATAATCGTGTAAACACGTCTTGTTACTAAGCATTATAATATAATAACATGACATATACCACCTTAAACATGTTTAAATACTAGATATGACAAGCGATCAACACATTTTAAACCTAAACATAAGGTGTTGCAAACCTAAACACCATTCTTACTTAAACATGAGTGTTTTTAAACATGATAAAATATCTGTTGCATTTTCGTGTTTAGGCAAGTGTTTAGTTTCTAAACACTTTTTTTTTCTGTGTGCCTATTACGTCGGTTTTCTTTTTAGCAGGGACGGAAATACGCTAACTTTGGGACACTTATAGGGGTCACTGTCTCACTGGACCAATGTCCAATAAATTTATTAGGTTTGCAAAATTGTCCTGGTCTTGCTAGACCAGCTTGTTTAAATCGAGTAGACTAAAAGTTGTTAAACAAATCTAAAGTGTCCTTGGCTTTTTTTTTCAAGCTTAAAGTGATCCTCTCAATTTTTTCCGACTAGTACAAGATGAGGGCAGTTTTCGGTAAAAAAAAAATGTGCCTAAAATTATGTGTGCCAAAAAATAAATCGAATTAAAACGATTAAGATTAAGAAAAGTACGATGGATATTTTGAAATTCAAACCAACTGCGAAATACCACCCGACTTTTTTTTCGCGTAGTGACGTTACTAATGGCACTCATTCATTGGTTGTTTGTAAATAGGAGAATGTAGGGAGCTCTAGACCAATGTATAGTAGCTTTTCACCTTCACTGGGGAAGCGGCGCATATTTGAGAAGAACTTTGTAAACATAATTCTGATTTGTCATGTTTATTATCCTTTGTTCCCTTAACTCTTGGTTACGTTGTAATGTGTCAGTCTGGACAGGCCTTTAGACAATACAAGGCTGATTTACCTCTAAGCGCACTAAACGAGAATGTGCAATAAAGAATGGAAGCTTAGATGCTATAAGACAATTACGATCAACTTTCTAACATGACAGTTGGTTTCTATTGAAGAATCTAGAACTAATCTTTTTATCCGTTAATGTCTCTTCATATCGGGCCCGAAACGCCAAACCCAATTTTAATTCGTCTCATCTCGGGCTATGAGTGTTTATTTTTCTTACCACTACATTGTAAGAACGAAATTAAATATTACTTTTTTACACCTCTTAGTGTCAAAAGCAGGGTCAAAGCTATATATGAATGTAGTATAGCTTAGCCAATATGTAATAGTCAGTGAAGCTCTCTTAAAACCGTTCAAAGTAGTAGAAAGTTAAATCACACAAATATAATAGTTATAGATCCTTTAATAGAAGCAAGGGTTAGGACCGCAACTTAATCACCGCAGTAATTTGATCTGATCGGGAATTGCTTTTATAATCTTGTGCATCTTCTCACTTTGTGTGGCTGGCAATCATGCTGGTAAACTAAGAAAACTGTTGAGGTACAACGAGGGGATAGTGTTTACAAGCCACCCGAGTTTTGAATAGAACTTTCTATAACTCTTGGAAAATTCATTATTTAAGATTTAACGCCTGCAGTGGCTTACTAATAAATAGCCAAAGTTCCATATTCAGGTAAAAAACTGGGTAGATAGTCCTTCTCTCACCTCGGAGAGTGAATGTTTTGGTTTCCAGCTTGTTTATGCTGTGTACCTATGGTATAGCGTAAACTCAATTTATTGGCGTTTCTTTTGACAGGGTGGATTTCGTGCCGTTGTTTACACGGATATGTTTCAAAGTGTTCTAATCTTCGGAAGTATTATTCTCGTTACGGTGTTCGCGTTCATCAATTCCGGATTTCAAAAATCTTGGAAAATGGCATTCACTGGAAACATTCACCAACATTTCAAGTAAATGCTTAATAGGGGTACCATAATTATTTTAAGTGTAATAAATCCGTACAATGATGTTCGTTAGCCAGTTTCAGAGCTAAAAAAAACCAATAAGGATACTTTATTAAGATTCTTACGATTTGTTTCTTCACTAATACTTCCACAACTTGAACTTCGGTTTGAGTTTGACTCAACTTTTATTAGTAGTGACAGCCCGGGACAGTGTTTTTATAATTACGGATTTCCGAGGAATTCTGTTACTAAAGACGTTCGATGCGTCTTTGTGTGATAAATTGTGGAGTTGCGAGCTAATTTTTGCTAGATGTGGCTATGTATATGTAACCATGCGTAGCTATGAGAGAATAGGAGGGCAGTATACGCCAGTCGGGTCCCTGCGTCCCACCTTTCCGCCCCACATTTCGGTTATACGCCATGCCAACCCCCCTCCCCTCCCCCATTTCGTTTATACGCCATACTTGGTCGACTTCACATTTCGGTTTATACGCCATACCAACCCCCCTCCCCTCCCCATTTCGTTTATACGCGATACTTGGTCGAATCTCCATTTCGGTTATACGCGATACGGACCCCCTTTTCATTCCCCTTTTTTTCTCTAATATATTGATACCTTTGTGGTCTTTGGGGAAAAATAATTTTCTGTCGATAGATGACAGTATAGTCAACGCAATTTGAGGGAAAATTCGATTTCCTTCGAGTCGAGAGGATACTCTTTAAGCTCACATTTGTTCTTTACGGATCTTATTTAAAAGGGTATATTGTAGTTGAAAAACAAGATGATCAGGACCCTAATATTAGTTTTCAAAAAGATTTATTTTCATATCATTTACATATCTTTTTCCAATTTAGTTTTATTTATTTTCATATCATTTACATATCTTTTTCCAATTTAGTTTTAAAAATTTTTTGTTGGGAAATTATTAAGCAAAAAAGATTAAATGGTTTTAAAGTACACGTAAAACTTTTCTTTTCTAAGGTTTCATTAAATTTATGAATGATTTCCGAAGGAACGATTTCCTTCGAGTCGCGAGAGTATTCTTTAAGCTTAGATTTGTTCTTTAAGGATCTTATTCAAAAGTATAGGTTGTAGTTGAAAAACATGATGACCAAGACCCTAATATTAGTTTTAAAAAATTATCAGACATGAATAAAGTTTAAAAGCTTTATTACCACAAATCAAAAACTATAAGATTTAAGAAAACTGATAATAATATGAAAAAATAACAATAAACGGAAATAATATTTAAATGTTACAAATACAGGGTGTTACAAAAAGATGTGTCACAAATTCAGGGGCGCATTCTACGGGTCAAAACAAGACTAAGTCACCAAAGAACTATGGTCCAAAACTGAACACCCGCGGAGATACGGGCCATCAAAGTATCACGTAAAATGCGATGAATTCGCCCTTCAAGTTAAGCGACGAATATGGCTTGACCATCTTGTTTTCAATTAATTGGTCATAATTGAAAAATATTCGATATTTAAGAAACGATCGATAAGCATTTTAGACCAAAAAATTAAACATTTAATTTGGTAAAGTGTTTTAATGTGGCCTAAAGTTACAACGGCGTTTTCAGATAGCTGTAGTTGCTGAGTGGCTTGGATTTTCACTCATTAAAACGATGGCCCATTCAACTTCTTTGTCAAGCCAACGAGTAAAGCGCTTTTACGTGTAAGCAAGAGCGCCGAGTTATTGGAAAGATGTCGTGACAACGGCATGAACCTAGTGAAATCGGCGTTTTTAACCAGACCGTGGTATTATTACCCAATCTCGCATGTCTGTTATCGAACTCCTGTGGAAGTTACGTTTGCCATCGAACATTCGAGGATATCTGTGTCGTGGGACATTCTTCTAAGACAGATTCACTATCGGCCACGTATGCAATAAATGACGCATACGGCGACAAACGACCAATGCTATTTCTCACGTGATTGTAATACTGTATGACGCGTAATCTTTCGAAAAGTAGTCGCTTAAGTACATTGCTGCTAGTAATGATTGGTAACTACACATGCTAGATCAAATGTCAACTAGTACATTACAATGTTTTTTAAAGGGTCTTAAAGTAGACCAATTAAGAAACATTTGTTTTGCTATAAGAAGGGACTGTGCTAGTTTCAAATCACTTCAGAAAAAACTTACAGTCCTAAAAGTTATGGAAAATTATTCAAACGAGGAGCTAGCCGATATGCACCTTATGTATGGACGAGCATTCGGGTATGCTCTGGAAGCCAGGCGCCTTTACCAAGAGATGTTTCCTCAACGATTGTGTCGTCAAACTTTCGAGGCGGTGGATCGACGTTTGCGAGAGACAGGGCAACTACGGCGAAGGGGTGGAGCTGGAAGACCGCAAGATGTACCCGAAAACTTAGAAAACCAAGTCCTGCAAATCGTACAAAATGATCCCGGAACCAGTACTCGCAAGGTGGCAGATCAACTTGATGTGAATCATGTAAAGGTTTTTAGAATCCTAAACAATCACGGATTTCACCAGTACCACTACCAGAAGGTTCAGGCTTTAAATCCAGATGACTATCCAAGGAGGCTACAGTTTTCAAACTGGTTTATCCACCAATGTGTTGCGAACCCCCAATTTCCAGGCATGGTCTTAGTGACCGACGAGACCACGTTTGCCCAGGACGGAATCATCAACTCTCACAACATGCATCAATGGAGCCAAGAGAACCCGCACGCCGTCGTGGTAGCAAGTCATCAAGTCAAATTTGGTTTAAATGTTTGGTGCGGTATTGTTGGTAATCTTTTAATCGGACCGCACTTCCTCCCACAAAGACTTAACGGTCAACATTATCTCCAATTTCTAACTGAAACGCTACCGGAGCTCTTAGAAGATGTGCCCTTGGCTCAGTGGCGCGACATGTGGTTTATGCACGATGGCGCTCCCGCTCATTTCAGGCGCGACGTTCGGGCACATTTGGACGCCACCTATCCTGTAAGGTGGATCGGTTGTGGAGGACCTGTTGCTTGGCCAGCTCGTTCAGCTCGTTCGCCCGACCTCAACCCTTTGGATTTCTTTCTTTGGGGTCATTTGAAGAACATGGTTTACCAAACGGAAGTTCCAAACATCGAAGAGTTACGTCGAAGGATCATTGAGGCATGCGAAACCATCAGAAATACACCAGGAATCTTTGAACGAGTTCGTGGGTCTTCCGTCAAAAGGGCCGAAGCTTGCGTAAGAGCTCAAGGACAACATTTTGAACCCATTTTGTAAAATTTAAATAATAAAATACTATCTCGATGCTAACTGCACCCTTTGAAAAACATTGTAATGTACTAGTTGACATTTGATCTAGCAGGTGTAGTTATCAATCATTACTAGCAGCAATGTACTTAAGCGACTTCTTTTCGAAGGATTACGCGTCATACAGTATTACAATCACGTGAGAAATATCATTGGTCGTTTGTCGCCGTATGCGTCATTTATTGCATACGTGGCCGATAGTGAATCTGTCTTAGAAGAATGTCCCACGACACAGAATTCCACGAATTTTCGATGGCAAACGTAACTTCCACAGGAGTTCGATAACAGACATGCGAGATTGGGTAATAATACCACGGTCTGGTTAAAAACGCCGGTTTTACCAGGTTCATGCCGTTGTCACGACATCTTTCCAATAACTAGGCGCTCTTGCTTACACGTAAAAGCGCTTTACTCGTTGGCTTCACAAAGAAGTTGAATGGGCCATCGTTTTAATGAATGAAAAACCAAGCCACTCAGCAACTACAGCTATCTGAAAACGCCGTTGTAACTTTAGGCCACATTAAAACACTTTACCAAATTAAATGTTTAATTTTTTGGTCTAAAATGCTTTAAGCTCTGCCCCCAGAATCGATCGTTTCTTAAATATCGAGTCTTTTTCAATTATGACCAATTAATTGAAAACAATATGGTCAAGCCATATTCGTCGCTTCACTTGAAGGGAAAATTCATCGCATTTTACGTGATACTTTGATGGCCCGTATCTCCGCGGGTGTTCAGTTTTGGACCATAGTTCTTTGGTGACTTAATCTTGTTTTGACCCGTAGAATACGCCCCTGAATTTGTGACACATCTTTTTGTAACACCCTGTAGAGAAGTATAATATATTAAAGGGATAGAATCAATGTTTTCCGACTAGTACAAGATGAGGGCAGTTTTAGGTAAAAAAATGTGCCTAAAATTATGTGTGCCAAAAAAATCGAATTAAAACGTTTAAAATTAAGAAAAGTACGTTAGATATTTTGAAATTCAAACTAACCGCGTAATACCGCCCAACTTGTTTTTCACACAATGACGTTGCAAATGTCTCTTGATTCATTGGTTGTTTGGAAATAGGAAAATGAAGGGAGCTCTAGACCACTGTATAGTAGCTTTTCACCGTCACTATCACTGGGGCGGCGCATATTTGAGAAGACCTTTGTAAATATAATTCTGATTTTTCATGTTTATTATCCTTTGTTCTCTTAACTCTCCGTTACGTTGTAGAGTAAGGATGATAGAGATTTGTCAAAATTGTTACAGGTAATGTCCAAAACACCACATTTTTGCGCTATTTTGGCAAAGGCTTAGCTTCCATGGATAATAATGGTATGGCCATATTTTAGCCTAATGGCCCTAATCTAAGCTTTAACATATTTTTAATTGTAATTAATCATAGTAAAACTATTACTTTGAACGCCAAAATTACAGTGAAACTATTTACCTTCCTTTATAACTTTCAAAGCATCCCCGTATCGAAATGAGTTATATTAATTTGGCGAAAATGCAGAATAGTATGAAAACTACTTTTAGGAGTAAATCTACTGTACCTTCGAGCGAGAGGAAAGTCGCGGGAGTAATTTAGTTTTTTCGCTCGTGTTTTTGCAAACGCCTGTAGAGGGGGCAGTGATCGGAGCGGCGCCGAAAACTAATTCTTTTAAAAATTAATTAAAAATAGTTAAGTTTTTAAAACTATCAATGTCTATATATTTTTGAAAACGTAATTTTAGGTTCTATCTGATTTAAAAAAATGAAGCTTTTCATTAGTAGTCAAAAGATTGATTCTATCCCTTTAAAGTTACATCATCGCAAGAAAGAAGTATGCGTTGAAATTAAACAACTGGAAGAAAAACTTTTCAAGTATGTGGACTATCCTACGGTATATTACCTTTTGGACATCATTACCGAGGACTACGTGCGCGAGTTCAATAAAAATAAAATTATCCACATTAAAAAATTCAAAGGGCTTAATCTAAGTGCGGTCAAAGATACGCAAGAACGCTCCCCTCATTTAGACACTTCAAATGTTATAAACTTATCCACTCACGTATTATCCGATGCCGAATTAAAATTACTAAGCAAGGGATTAGGATTCGCTCCTTCAGACAAGAAGGTACCCTTCATTGACACCATCGCGAGTACAGAGAAATTCCTACGTTTTAACAACACACTACATGATAATCAAAAGCAAGATATCCGTAACATCGTTTAGAATAGTTTTAGCCAACCGAACAATTTAAATATAAAAGATAACTTAACGAGAAATGAAAGATTTGCACTAAAATCCATAAAAAATAACACGAGTATTAAAATTATAAACGCTGATAAGGGGGGAAAAATTGTAGTGTTAGATCTGAACGATTACAACAAAAAGGTTTTATATGTATTAGAAAATAGTGGTGACTATGAACAGTTAAAAAACGACCAAACGACGGATCTCGATCGCTTGATAAGACAGCACATCAGACTCTATATAGAACAGAATGAAATTCCCAAAAAAGGTTTCTTCCGTTACATTTCAAATAACCTAAAGCCCCCACATGTATATGGGCTACCAAAAATTCATAAAGAAAATATCCCTATGCGGTTGATCGTTGCATGCATCGACAGCCCAACATACCATTTGGCTAAAGCATTAACACGGGTAATTGCCCCCTTAGTAAACAAAACGGACTATACGGTACAAAATTCGTATGAGTTTGTTAAAAGAATTAAAAACATTTATTTGGAACAAAATGATAAAATTTTAAGCTTAGATGTAACAAATTTATATACAAATGTTCCCATAGAGGGGGTTTTAAAGGTATTAGAGAATAGATTATATAACGATAAAAGTTTATAAAAACGGACAGACTTAAAAATAAACTCGATATTAGACCTGAGCCGTATTTGCATAGAAAACACATACTTTAAATTTTTGGACCATTTCTACACACAAAACCGGGGGTTAGCTATGGGAAACCCCCTCTCGAGTGTACTGGCCAATATGTATATGAAATACTTGGAATCTAAAGTCTTCACAAATGAGAGGTTCTCGCGACATATAACTTTTTGGAACCGATACGTCGATGATATATTTTTAATCTAAGCGAAATAACTTAGACTATTTTTTAGAGCAAGTTAATACCTTGGACAACTCAATAAAATTCACCTTTGAACTAGAACAGAAAAACAAGTTACCATTCTTAGATGTGTTAGTTAAACGCACCGCGGAAAATAATGCCCTAGGGACTTCACTCTATCAGAAACCCACCCATTGTAATAAATACTTAAATTTTAACTCTTACCACCATGAAAAAATTAAAATCGGGATATTAAAAAGTCTCAAGTTTCGCATAGAAAATATATCTGACGTACCGGATCTGGATAAAGAACTGGTTTAAAAACAACTCCAAAATTGTGATTACCCCACACATATCATTGACAATATATTTAAAAACAATAATGTACGCAACAATGTATCAAAATTTGACCCCAGTATGTGCTTGGCTCTACCCTATCTAAAAGGGAGCAGTGAGAAAGCCAACAGGCTTTTAAAACCGTTAGGAATAACTTTAATTCACCAGGGAAGAAATAAACTAAAGAATACACTAGTAAATAATAAACCAAATGAAAATAAACCCCTACTCGACAACCGTGGTGTTGTCTATGAAATTGGGTGTTATTGTGGAAAAACATATGTAGGTGAAACAAAACGGACATTAAGAGAACGAGTTAGGGAACATAAATTAGCAATAAAAAAGGGGGACCTCAGTAACGGTTTAGCCAAGCACATGCTGGAAGAGAAAACGCATAGCATTAACCTTGACAATGTAAAAATCTTACACAAAGAAGGGCGGTACTACAAACGGAAGTTTGTCGAAGGATTGTTTATAAAAAAAACAGGGTGTTTTAAACCTAGACGAAGGATGTGAAGAGTCCGGATTATGGGGTGTTATCAACAAAAACATTTTGCGCTTAAAAAATAACTTACCTTGTAAAATTAAAATTTAGAAATTAACGCCTCAGATTGATAAAGGCTCTCGAGCCGAAAGCTCTCTGTATTTTATCGGAATTATTTACACCCGAATAAAATAGTTTTTGTTTATTTTATGTGATTCTCTTTATGTTTTAAATTAGTCTTATTGTTAAAAATACCATGGACATCGAAAGTTTTAATATTCAATTCATTTACTTCTGTTATAATTATAATAGTGCGACAAAAATAGGAAACTTGACTCATTACCCCCTCCATGCGCACCCTTTAACAGTGCAAAAGTGATTAATCGTAACGCATAAGTAAACCCTTAATTGAAGTTCAGAAAATCGGACTGATTGGGTCCCTCGCTGCTCTATCTTTAACTGTGCTAAAATGATTGCCCGTAATCTGTACATCAATAATTTATCTTCTTTTAAAATTGTAATAGTGCGACACAAACAGAAAACTTGAGCGAGTATCCCCACAATGCTCAGCCTTTATAGTTCTAAAACAATTACCCGTAACGCATACCTAAACTTTTATTGAAGTACAGAAAATCTGAGTGATTAGCCCCTCGTTTCCTTGACCTAAAAAATAATTACCTGGGCCGTATTCCTTACGTTCATAAATTTACTGATGTTAAAATTGTAATATACTATATTAAATATATAAAGATATTATATACTTCCTTTTGCTCTTAAAATTATTCTTGCTTTCTGGAGAAATACGCGTAAATTCTGGGATCGTGATAAACATCGCCTTAAGACCATTAAAAAAATATACAATCAGTATATACTTGCTTTTGAATTTAAAGTTGACCTCGATTCCCTTGAAAGTTTAAATAGAGGAGCGGGATTGAATGCGTGAAATCCTTATTGTCGACGGGTGACAGAAATCTTAAAGGGAGAGTTTAACACATTCTATTATATTAATGATCGTTTCTTTCACTTTAGATATATTGAGAAAACGTAAAACACAATTCACAATCATTAACCTCACTTGTACAATTAAGTGCAATGCTTAAACTTACTACTACAATCCCTATCCATGTAAAAAAAGAACGAAAAATATCACCTAACCAAAATGCTCTTTCATTCACTGTCCTTTCAATGACGAACCAAAAATTTTACACTACTATTACTATGAGAATGACAACAGGGCAGGTCAAACTAAGAGCCTCTTCGTAGATGCACATCATACGATGTGGCTAAAAATCAAAAAGCGAGATAACTTTTGACACGAAAGTGTTTGTTAACCCTTTTCCCATTTTGTAGAATATTGTAAAAATCAGATGCCAAAAGGTTCATCTTCCTTGTTAAACTTTGTCTAAAGTAAATTTCCTTGCAGCCCTATATCAAAATATTGTAATAATGGTATTTTAATATTATGGGAACCTAATTTCGGGGCCCCTCTGAAATTTACGGGCAGGCTGTAGCCTACCCAGCCTACCCCCTGGCGGTGCCACTGCCCGAACCACATCTATCCATTACGTAAATTTCCTTACGTAACTTGTTTTTATTCGTGTGTAAGTTTTCTGGTCGTTTAATGATGTTTCGTAAATGCTATGTATAATGTCTTTAAGTTAACAATTTTAAATTTGCCTTTTTGTAGAGTATCAGAAGACCTGAATAACAATTTTTCGGTGTGGGGAATTTGGTCATATGGGATGCTATTGGGGTTTTACCACACGGTTTGTTCCCAAGCCAACGCCCAACGATTCCTCTGTGTTAAGAACTACAAGACAGCCAGAAAGTATTAAACGTCATACAAAAATTTAAATTGTTGTCTCACCCGATTTAATTTTATCTAAAGGGCATTTTTATTGAGTCAGATGTTTGTTCTGATTCTCGTTGTGATGCTTTTGCTGACAACAGTAGCAATTTTTGAGTCCATTACAAATTGCAATCCTTTACAACAACCAAATTCTGGAGTTCGCCTGCCAGATCAAGTTAGTAACTTTTCCAAAGCTCACCATATAAATTTTAATTCAAAAACGGATTTCTGTAAGATTAATGTTAGATCATCAACTTCATAAAACTTTGTTTTAAAATTTATAAGGTACGAAATAGTCTTCGTTTATAAATTTATAAGGTACGAAATAGTCTTCGTTTATAAATTTATAAGGTACGAATTAGTCTTCGTTTATAACTGTAGCTGAAGTTCATTTCAATAATTTTAAATTGAATTGCTGTTCTTGAAATCTAAAATATAGGGGAACACAAATCTGTAGAATGCGAACGCCAGTTTTGCTGCTTTTGCAAATACAAGAAATTCCGTTCAAGTAGTGGAAGACGCATAGGATGTTGCACATTTTTCTTACATAAATCCGTTTTAGTGTTTATCGATTGAAAGTTAGGAGATGTACAAATCATTTATCTTTTTCCGTAATGTGTTTTGATCGCATCATGTTTGATTGAAACACATTCGGTTCCATTTATTTTCAAACATTGACTTACTCGGATTAAAGGCGATATTCAAATTGTAACTTTACCTGGGAAAATTGACATAAATAACTTCAAATGATTTTATCATTATGAAAACCGGAGAATAACGTTTATGAAATTGAACTGCCGTAATATATTTAGTTCAGTGACTATTTTATAAATCTAGGCAAGGTTGGAATCATTTCATCATTTTAGTATTGATTAACTATGGAACGCCATTTCGGCTAAAATTATAGCTGGTTGTTGTCTAGATGGCGGGATGTGGGCTAGATACCGGGTTGTGGTCTACATGGACTTGGAAAATTTTCTCTCTACAGAAAATTTGATTCTTCAGAGAGACGTTCACACGTTCAGAGACGTTCCACAGCCCCTGTTATTATATTCTCCGATGTATATGAATTGTATACTCTTACTTCAAATAACATTTTTTGAAATTTTTGACATTTCTTTGTTCAAATTTTAATGGTCGAAATCTAAATTAATTTTCTGTATTATTTAAAGTAATGACTTCACGACGACGGGTCGGACAAATGGCATTTTTTTTGTCTGATGGATTTTGAATATTTGAGATTTTGATATTTTAAAGCTATTTTTTGGAGGGAATTTAAGATTTCATTGTTAATTTCCCCATGTAAAATATTTCGGGATTTTGGGTTTTCGACCAAAATGCATAAGATTTTGATTAGTGTCCAACTTGCTTGCCGCGGCAATATTGCATGCAAAACCAGTTTATCAAGCATTAACAAATGATTTTTTGAAACTGAAAAAAATCCAACAATAAACGCCGCTTCAGTCTGAAGTATAAAATGTTTCAAACAGAAACATGATGGCTCCGGCCATTTTAAACGTTTTGCCTGGGCTAGCTAAATTTATTGTAAGGCCTGTATACTTTACGGTAGCTCCCTTAGATAAGGCCTGACGACGGCTTTAATGTATAAGGAAGGTTTTTTGATTGGATGGAACGTTTTTCGTATTATGTTTAGTGTTTTGAAATTTTTCCACTGAACTAAAATCCAGGCCCTTAATATGTGGTTAAAATTTCAAGGAGATCCTTCCAATAGTTTATTTTATAAACCATAAAGTTGCAAGGGTGGTTTTCATTTGCATAAAATTAATCACAGATTTTGACGAAAAAATGGAAAATCCGCATAGAAATAACATGGGAAATTTTCCAAACTTACCCATTTTGAAACTACCCCTACAGAATTAACAATACGTTTCTCAGATTTGAAAATGGTCTTGAATGAAAGCCTCATTTTTTTGTTTTCATTAAGAACAATTAAGTTTAAGTATTGTTTTTAAGAGTTTTATAATTACATACTCCGACTTGCGTTGTTTTATCCTAAATGAAATACTGTTGAACTTACGATGTTTAAAGCCACTCTTGAACGTACGTTGTATTACCACAAATCATAGCACAGATTATAAAAATAGAGACTACCGCCATGGATTAAATATCAAACCTTACGCTTTATGGATATATCACTGTAGCTTTCGGTACGGCAATTCGATTTTAACTACATTTATGTCATAACCAATCACGAGGGTGGGGGTACAAGCTCGCTGATGACGTAAAAATTGAAGCAAACTTTCTTTTTCTCGGCGCGTACTCCTTGAGTTTATCAGAAATTGTACGTCACAAACGCGCGTGTCACTGAATTTGCCTCAAATTCTACGTCATAATTAGGAAACGGCAATTTGCCGGTTTAAAGGCAATTTAAGGTACACTAATTAGGTCTGATTTTGGTCTGATTTCAATATTTTTCGTAAGTAAAACTTTATTATGGCTTTATACAAAATTATTTAAATGTAGGATTTAGCTAATAATTTATAAATTCATCGATTTCGCTAGATTTTACTAAGCCTCGGCCGAAACAACAACTACAGCCAGGCCTGAGGCCCCGCTGTAGGCTATTCTGCTGCAATAATAACCCGCCTTTCCCAGCATTATTAAAATAAATAAATTAACAATCTTACTGGTAGATTAATAATTTATGACAATAATTTATCTTCGGGAGCTTGAGTTTTATAATAAGCTGTCCTAAGTTCTACTTTAGTGAAAACAATAATTATCTAAACGATGAATCGTACTTTCATAAATTAGCGTGAATATAATAATGATAGGTCAGTATATGTATATCTTATTATTTTATTTAACAGTACTTTACATGGCTTATTTTTTAAATCGAAGGACTGTATAATAAACATGAAAAACCATTGCTGTTCATCAGGCTTCAGTTCCATTGCGCCGAATCCCAATCAACCGAACCCAATCCCATTCGACCGAAAAACCCGCACTTTGGCGGATTTATGATTCGGTCCAATGCGACAACCCCATTGCAACGAAAAACCCCCACTTCGGGTTTTTCCCGATAGAATTTAAATAAATAAAATCCAGGGAACACAAAGATTTCATCTTTGCTGGCAAAAAATAAATTAACTTTAAGCAATTTAAGGCCTACGTAAAATGAACACTAGATCCAAACATTTTCTAAATAATTATTTTAAAACTAAGGATTGTAAGAACCAAATAGTAATAAATCAGCAAAATATGACAAAATAATATATTTATTTTTAATGTTATATTCATCATGATAATACTTTAATCCAGCCGTTTTAATATACTTGAAGTGTATAACGTCTCAAAATACAGTATTACTAATCTAGTCCTCCTAACCTAACAGTAATGTTTTTTTTGGAAAAGGTTTATTATTTGAAAAGTCAATGAAGTTAAACATCAATATTTTGGAAAAGACGTAACATTGTCTAGTGATTTATAAAATATTGCTGACCTAACTTAACCAAATAGTGGCGTTTTATGTTATATTCTTCATGAAAATACTTAAAGCCAGCCGTTTTAATATAGTTAAAGTGTATAACCCGAGGGGTCGGACGTTTAGGAAAAAGTGTACGGGATTTCGAAATCCAATTTGATTCCTTTGGATTTCGTCGGATTTTGCTATTTTTACCGTGATTTCGTCGGATTTTGTGATTTCTTTTGATTTTGGATTTCGTGAATTTTGTAATGGATTTCACGATTTCTTTATTGATTTTGTGATTTTTTTACTGATTTTATGATTTGCAAAATCATACCTTTATGTTAATGTCGAAAGGGGTGACGCGTCAAGCACCGATGCCAAAGGCATATTGTGCACCCCGAGCTAGTTAGACTGCAAGTCCTGTCGCCTAGATGAAACGGAGAATCCGATTGGACGAAACAGTAGAGAACTGGTGAGGTTCCATAGCATGCATATCGAAATGCTCGAGCAGCAGGCCGCGAGGTAGTCGCAGCTGCAGAGGATGTGGGAGGAGGTTTCCTCTGCCTCCCTGCAGAACCTGCAGAGTGGGTCATCAACGATGCCCAATAAATGCAGGTGCCTATTAAGCTGACAGTGTCCAGTAAGGAAACTGGTAACCACCCTGATTTTGCTTTTGGTGAGGGCAAGCAGTTCCTTTGCCCTAGTAGTGGATGGTCCCGGGACGAACTCCTTGGCTTGTCTCTGCCCATCCACGTCGAGCAAGAGCTGTAGTTGAAGTGCGGACATCCGGAAGTTAATCCTATGATTGTCAGAAGATCTTGAGGAAATAAATATTTGACTATCATTGTTAAATTATGCCTCCTATCATGATATTGGGAAGTGTCCCTATAGAGGTTGGAATTTTACCTAATATATTTATTTCAGTTAATTATGGATTAAATTCTAAGGGAGCGGTAGCTCCCTTAGATAAGGCCTGATGACGGCTTTAATGTATAAGGAAGGTTTTTGGATTGGTTTTAACTTTTTTCGTATTAAGTTTATTGTTTCGAAATTTTTCTACTGAACTAAAATCCGGGCCCTTAATATGTGGTAAAAATTTCAAGATGATCCACCTAATAGTTTATTTTATAAAGCATAAAGTTGCTAAGGGTGGTTTTCATTTCCATAAAATTAATCACAGATTTTGGCGAAAAACTAGAGAATCTCCATAGAAATAACATGGGAAATTTTCCAAACTTACCCATTTTGTAACTACCCTTACAAAAATAACTATAAGTTTGATAGATTTGAAAACGGTCTTAAATGAAAGCCCCATTTTTATAGTGGGCGCCAATTTTTGTTTCATTAAGAAAAACAAAGTTTAAGTATTGTTTTTAATAGTTTTAAGTACCTGCTCCGAATTACGTGGTTTACCTTTAAACTGTGGAACTTAAGACTTTTTTGCTTTAAAGAAAGTCATTCTAGGACTTACGTCGTTTTACTGCGGATAATCAAATTGGTAGGGCAATTAGCTAGCTTAATTGTCATTATAACTATTGCGCGTCCAACTAATTTAGTTGCGAAGTACAGATTAAACTTAATTAAACACAAGTTGGGAAAACCAAAATATTACCTCTCCGTGTCAAGAAGATTATATAAACTTAAGTATCCAATAAAAACGTTATTATGTTTCTGAGTTGGGGTTTCCCATTTTTGTTGTTGTTTTGAAAAATATATCGCAATGCACGGGCCTTGATAGATATAGGAGGCAATGAATGAAATATATCACAATGCTCGGGCCTTGATAGATATAGGAGGCAATGAATGAAATATATCACAATTCACGGGCCTTGATAGATATAGGAGGCAATGAAGGAAATATATCGCATGCACGGGCCTTGGTAGATATAGGAGGCAATGATAATCTCACTCTTTGCACGAGAGGTTTATCTTTAATATTTAAATAAATATAATTATTTTTAATTATTTTAATCTTCAATAATTAACATTAATAATAGTTAAATCGTTTAAAATAAAGTTGTACCTATTATCTTCTCAAACTTTGCTAATATTGACGTTTAAAGTGAAGGGTACCCCTCTTGCCCGCTTTTTTCAAATTTGGGGTATATATACGATTCGTTTCCATTATAATAGTAAGGAAAAAGCGCAATTGCGAAAACCTTTGGTGGCGATCCCACCTTAGGGAGGCTAGACGTTTCTCGTAACCCTAGCTGATCGCCGCGTATATCCTAAAACCAAACGATGATAATAGAGTAGAAGCCAATGATACAGATTGGTGTCTATGTGGAATAGACGGAAGACCAGTGGATGGTGGTGTTAGAGGCCAGTGTAAGTGCAGACTGGTGTCAATGTTGGGATTGACAAAGAACAGAAAATGGTGGTGATTAGAAGCCAGTAAGAACAGACTGGTGTCCGTGTGGGATGGACAAAGACCAGAAGATGGTGGTGTGAGAACTCGAGTAGAGGAGCCATTTCCGTTACTGTGAAAGCAGTTCGGAAATGGCGAACACGTTTGCTCCGATACGCAAACTGCGAACGCGGTCACGTGGGTGTAACAACAGACAGACAGACACACAGACACACACACACACACACAGACACGGCCGTTACAGAACCTCTCCTGGACTACGTCACACGGAGAGGTAAAAATACGCAATTAAAGATAATTAAACAAAATAAGCAATTAAAGATAATTAAACAAAATAAGCAATTAAAGATAATTAAACAAAATAAGCAATTAAAGATAATTAAACAAAATAAGCAATTAAAGATAATTACCAATTATAGGTAATTAAATTTTTACACGAGTCTAAACTATAACATCTGTTTGTGTACAGCTCTACGGAATTTGTTTAAGCGCAGACCTACAGAATATTTTTGTGCAAAGGAGTATAAAATCTCTTTGTGCAGAGGCCTATGCAATCATTTCGTGCACAGGCCTATGAAATATTGTTTTACACAGGCCTCTGGAATATTGTTTTACACAGGCCTATGGAACATTGTTTTACACAGGCCTCTGGAATATTGTTTTACACAGGCCTCTGGAATATTGTTTTACACAGGCCTATGGAATATTGTTTTACACAGGTCTACGGAATGTTTTTGTGCAAATCTGCATGGAATCCTTTTGAGTATAGTTGTATGGAATCTTCTGTGCACAGGTCTATGGAGTTTTTTGTTCATGGGTCTATGGTATATTTATGTGCACAAGTTTGAAGAATCTTTATTTGCACAAGTTTGAAGAATCTTTATGTGCACACAAGTCTGAAGCATCTTTATGTGCACACAAGTATGAAGAATCATTATGTGCACACAAGTATGAAGAATCATTATGTGCACACAATTATGAAGAATCATTATGTGCACACAAGTCTGAAGAATCTTTATGTGCACACAAGTCTGAAGAATCTTTATGTGCACACAAGTCTGAAGAGTCTTTATGTGCACACAAGTGTGAAGAATCATTATGTGCACACACAAGTCTGAAGAATCTTTATTTGTCCAAGTGAAAAATCTTTATTTGCACAGGTCTACGACTTCTGTTTGTGCCCAGGTCTACGACTTCTGTTTGTTCACAGGTCTACGACCTCTGTTTGTGCTCAGGTCTCTGGAATCTGATTTGCTCATTTCTATGACATCTGTTTTTGCGCAAGTCAATAACATTTGTTTATGCTCAAGTCTAAAACATATGTTTGTACACAAGCCTAAAACATCTGTTTGTGCACAAGTCTAAAACATCTGTTTGTACACAAGACTAAAACATCTGTTTGTGCACAAGTCTATTCCATCTGTTTGTGCACAAGTCTAAAGCATCTGTTTGTGCACAAGTCTAAATCATTTGTTTGTGAACAAGTCTATAACACCTGTTTGTGATCAATTCTATAACACCTGCTTGTGAACAAGTCTATAACATATCTTTGTGCACAAGTCTATAACATCTGTTTATTCACAAGTCTATAACATCTGTTTATTCACAAGTCTATGACATCTGTTTGTGCATACGCAAGTGACTTCTGTCTGAGCAAAGGTCTACGGAATATTTTTGAGCACGGGTCTACGTATTATTTTTGTGCAAATGGGTATGGAATCTTTTTGAGCATAATGGTTTCAAATCTGTTTGAGCATAGGGGCATTGAAAATGTTTGTGCATAACTCTATGGAATCTGATGTGCACATGTCTATAACATCTCTTTTTGCGCGAGTCTGCGACATTTCTTTGTGCACAAGCCTGTGATTTCTATTTGTGCACAAGTGTACGAAATATTTTTATGCATTGGTGTACGGAATATTTTTATGCACAATTGTACGGAATATTTTTGTGCACAGGTGTACGAACTGCTTTAGTTCACAGGTGTACGGAATATTTTTGTGCATAGGTGTATGGAATATTATGGTGAAAATAGATTTGGAATATTTTTGTGCACAGCTGTACGGAATATTTTTGTGAAAATGGATACCGAATATTTTTGTGCACAGGTGTACGTGATATTTTTGTGCACAGGTGAACGTGATATTTTTGTGCAAATGGGTAAGGAACATTTTTGAGCATAGGGATATGGAATGTTTTTGTGCAGAGGTCCATGGATTATTTTTGTGTACAGTTATATGGAATATTTTTGTGCAGAAGTCCGCGGAATATTTTTGTGTACAGGTATATGACTCGTGTTTGTGCACAAATCTATAGAATGTTTTGTACACCGGTCTAGGACATATGATTGTGCACAAGTCTATGGCATCATGTGTTTTTGCACAAATATTTGACATCTATTTTTGCACAGATCTATGGTATCTGTGTGTACAGGTCTACAAAATATGTTTGTGCACAAGTCTGAAGAATCTTTATGTGCACAAGTCTACGGAATCTCTTGTGCAAATGTCGATGACATCTCTTTTTGAGGAAGTCTATGAAATCAGTTTTTTACACAAGCATATGACATCTGTTTGTGCACAAGTCTATAACATCGGATTGTGCAAAACCGTGTGACTTCTGTTTGTGTACAAGTCTGTGGAATCTATTTGTGCACGAGTCTACGTAATATATTTGTGCGCAAATCTATGGAATCTGTTTATGCGCTAGTCTACGGCATCTGTTTGTGCACGGGTCTACGGAAAATGTTTGTGCAAATGGGTGTGGAATATTTTTGAGCATATAGGGGTATGGAATGTTTCTGAACAGGTCCAAGGCATGTTTTTGTGCACAGGTCCGTGGAATATTTTTGTACACAGGTCTATGTCACATGTTTATACAAAAGCCAATAGAATATTTTGTGCATAGGTCAATGGAATCTTTTTGTGCACAGCACAGTTTTATGAAATATTTTGTGCGCAGGTCTAGGGAATATTTCTGTGCAAATGGTTATGGAATAGTTTTGTGCTATGGGTATGAAATCTTTATGTACACAGGTCTATGGAATCTTGAGCGCGCAGGCCTAAGGAATCTTTATGTGCACAAGCATATTTAATGTTTTGTGCACAGTTCCATGAAATATTTTGTGCACATCTCCATGAAATATTTTGTGCACATCTCCATGAAATATTTTGTGCACATGTCTATAGAATGTTTTTTGTGCACATGTCTATGACTTCTGTTTGTGCACAAAACTATGGAATCTGGTTTGAACATGTCTATGACATCTGTTGTGCACAAGCCTGTGACTTCCACTTGTGTACAAGTCTACGCAATTTGTTTGTGAACATGACTACGGAATCTGTGCACAGATCTCCGGAATCTGTTTGTACACAGGCCTACGGCATCTGTTTGTGCACAGGTTTACGGAATCTGTTTCTTTACAGGTCTACGGCATCTGTTTGTGCACAGGCCTACGGCATATTTTTTTGAGCACAGGTCTAGGGAATCTTTTGTGCACAGTTTTATGGAATCTCTTTGGGCACAGTTTTATGGAATCTCTTTGGGCACAGGTCTATGGAATATTTTTGTGCACAGGTCTATGGAATCGTTTTGTGCAAATGGGTATGGAATCGTTTCGTGCAAATGGGTATGAAATTGTTTTGTGCAAATGGGTATGGAATCTTTATGGAAACAGGTCTATGACTTCAATTTGTAAACAAGTCTAAGACTTCTGTTTGTGCACTAGTCCGTGGAATCTGATGTGCACATATCCTTGACATCTCTTATTGCGCAAGTCTATGATGTATTTTTTGTGCAAGTCTATGACATCTGTTTGTGCACAACCCTGTGACTTCCGTTTGTGTCCAAGTATCCGGAATCTGTTTGTGCACATGTCTACGGTATCTGTTTGTGCACAGGTCTACGGAATATTTTTGTGCACAGGTCTACGGAATATTTTTGTGCACAGGTCTACGGAATATTTTTGTGCACAAGCCTACTGAATCGGTTTGTGCAGAGGTCTAAGGAATCTGTCTTTGCAAAGGCCACTGCATCTGTTTGTGCACAGGTCTAAAGAACATTTTTCTGCAAATGGATACGGGATATTTTTGTGGAAATGGATATGCAGTATTTTTGTGCACAGGTGTACGAGATATTCTTGAGCATATTTTTGAGCATAGGGGTACGGGATCTGTTTGTACACAATTATATGACATGTGTTTTCACAAGTCTATGTTATCTACGAAATATGTTGGTGCACTCAGGGTGACCACAAATAACCTTGTAATAGTTATAGGAAAATAGGAAATTTACAATTGATTTAAGGAACTTATAGGAGACTAGCTGTTACCCACGGCATCGCTTAAGTGTAGTAAGAACTTCCATCAAGTATGGGTACATTTTACTGATTCGACTAATATTTTTGTAGCATCCTAGGAGCGAAGGCACTCGGCGTCGCCCATCAGCTCATCGGGACATTTTTTATTACTTTACACGCAGACATTCTATAAAGAAAGGTTTTTAAATATCTGGCCGCCATTTAAAATGATGGCAACAAATCGATCCCGAAAGACCATATAGCCCGTCTATAGGTTAAAGGAATCCAGTGTACTAAATATTTGTGAAATCGGTTGAAACTCACGGACTTTCTTACAAAGAGAAGATTTGTTACATTTCTGGGCGCCATTTATGAAGATAGCGGCGGATTGGAAAAATCTTTCTTAGTACGCGCCTACTACTTACGAGTAACGTTCCTCCAAATTTTCAGCCTTCTGGGGCCAGCGGTTTGGGCTGGGCGATGATTATCAGTCAGTCTGTCAGTCAGTCAGGACTTTGATTTATATAGATATAGGTGTATAATTAAAAAAACAGGAAAAGACAAGAGAACTACTCTTGAAAAAATAGCAAAATATATGTTGCAAATGCTTTGAAAGTAATAAGACAAGATTTACAAAGGAGCTTTGGTTTAATTATAACCATAATTTCGTAAGATATGTTACATAAATTTGTCACTGGAAACTGAGAGCTTGGCTCGAAGTGACGTAAATGAAACGTCATAGATTCTCGTAAAGCGACGCCTGATGAGGCCCTGTCAAAGGCTTAGTACAGACTAAATAGGAAGATGGAGTAGAAAATCGCGTGTAGTCAATTCTCGCGTCGTTCTCGAACTAGCTCTCATTAAGTGTCTAGCATTTCGAAATATAGGAAGTGTCATACTTATGGAACGTAATCTTAGAAACATATGCTATAACTTTAAAACATCACAGACTTCCCTGACAAATATTTTTAGAGGCTTCCGTAGCTTTGGTGATATATAACAAAACCAAAAGTGAGAGCGCACAAAAAATCTACAATTTCAAAAAATAGGAAAATATAGGAAAATTATCGAAATTATAGGAACTAATAGGAAGACATACGAAAATAGGAAAAATTATAAAAATTAGGAAATGTGGCCACCCAGCGCAGGTATATGGAAAATGTTTTTGCACAGGTGTATAGATTGTTTTTGTACACAGGTCTACGTAATAATTTTTTAGCCTAAGTCTTCGGAATCTATTTGTATTATTGCATCCACTGTGCTTTGCACGTGAAAACGACGGGAAGGCAATTTGAGTTGGACTGGGCGTTGAAGCAATCAAGATTAATACTTCTATAATAGATGGTTAGGGCCTGGTTATTTCAAACGTGGTAACTAATATACGCGCAACACCACAAGACTTAAATGGAGCGCCTGCTTTTCAGTATACGTTTTAAAATACTAGTTTCTAAACAGTTTTAATTCATATTAAGACTGAAGTGACAGATATTAATCAAAACTGTCTTTGTACACAAAGACGCGAAAAAGTAAGAGATAAGTGTAGAAAATTAATTGTTTGAAGTAACAGATATTCAAATTTTCATTTTTGAAGACGTGATTATAAAACATCAATTATTTGAAAAAATTTCTTATCTTAGTTTTTTTCACAAACATTTCAGAGAAACTACCTTGATACTACTGTTTATTTTCGAGAAACATTTGCTTCGAGGAAGTTCAAATACTCGGATATCTGAAAAATAGAGCTAGAAGTATTTATTTTTATATTTCAAAATTGAAAATATTGCGAACCGAAAATTACATTCGCCCTTTGACTGTGATGTAGTTATTAGAGTCAAAAGGATGTGTAGCTTTGAGAGATATACAACACGTCAATTTTTGAAACCTCGAAAACTTTAAAATAAACGAACACGTTTTGTTAAGTTTTCATGCTTGTTTTATTTTGTCTGCTATCAACAATTTTCTGCCCATTTTATTCTCCTTATAGGCCCGAATACTCAAACTAACTCTAAATTTTAAAAAGAAAATAAAATGCATACGTTTTCTATTTTTAAAATGATGCACATGTTTAAGGATAAAATATTTTACTTAAGGAATTTTGGTGAAAAAAACTAAGATAAGAAATTTTTTCAAATAATTGATGTTTTATAATCACGTCTTCAAAAATGAAAATTTGAATATCTGTTACTTCAAACAATTAATTTTCTACACTTATCTCTTACTTTTTCGCGTCTTTGTGTACAAAGACAGTTTTGATTAATTTAATCTGATTTGATACATATAGTTTTAATTCGCCGGGACTAGTTTTTTTTTATTACAAATAATACTTAATTGTGGCAAATTGTATTGTGTCTACAAGATTTAATTATAAAGCAAAAGTTTCCCTAAATGATAATATTTAACTTAATATCCAAGAAATTAAATATAACTGGGTACCTTATGTTAAATGAATGCGGTGTTCAATTTAAACACAACTAAAAGTTAATTGCGAGCAGTAATCATACATAAACTGAAGGTGCCAGCAAGACTTTCGTAATCATGCCTGCAGGGGTTAGAATTTTACCAAAATGTGATTATTTAAGTTAATTAGGTATGAAATTAAATCTAACTTGGAGCATAATTCTTTTTGAATGCGATGTTCAAATTAAACACTATAAAAAGTAAATTGCAGCAAGTTAAACTAATACTAAGTGGAGTGCCTTCAAGATATTGTTAAAGGAAAATCTCGCCCATAGGGGTTTGAATTTTATCAAAATGTGATTGTTTAACATAACTATTAATGTAGTGAAATCTAATTTGATATTGTGTTATAAGAATATGGTGTTCTATTTAAACGCAATTAAAAGTTCATTGCGAGCAATTATTCTCAAATATATGGTGCCTACTACTTTTGATTTTTACATAATCTGTGTGTCTACGAGACACTATAACGCTTTCATTTAACTTAATTTTGGATGAAATTCAATCTAAGTTGGATTTAAAGACTACTAAACAAGTTGAAACAGAAAGCGTTAACGGTCGAAACTATGATATACTTACTCGCCAACGCTCATGTATATGGTAAACATACTTTCATTGTAAATGTCATTTCAGTTGCGAAGTACAGTACGTCGACATTTCAGATTTCGCGAATTTAACGGGAAAATGCCGAAAACACAAGATAGATAATGTTTGAAGTACTGAAGAAATTAGTAAGTGGTTAACGAGTACTGATGCAAACTATTCTATTTGTCACAAAGAATCTCTCTGTAAACGTATACGATCTAGTGAACAAATATTATGTACAGTTTGTCTTGGATGGTATCATTTTGAATGTTTGAATTTACGCTCAAAAAGTTAAAGTAGTTATTATATTTACGACACGTGCGTCTCTTCGTGTCTCGTAGGCACCCAGATTATGTAAAATTCAAAAGTTGAAGCCACCATTTATTTGAAAATAATTGCTCGGAATTAACTTTAAATTGCGTTTAAATTAATCAGCGCAATCTTAAATGTACAGGGTGTTTCTGAAAAGTCCATCACAAATTAAGGGGCGTGTTTATGGGACCAAACTGAGCGGAAAGTACCAAAGAACATGGGGAGTACAACATTTTGTTACGGAGATATGGCCTTCCAAACATTCGCCCCTAAAACAAGGAAATATCCAAAAATGAGGAGTAACACTTAAGACCGACTAACCAGCTTGTTTAAAATTACTAGACAATTTCAATAGCCTTTAATCGAACAATTGATTTCTACCTTTACTAATCAGAAGCGTATAAATGAGTAGAAGTATGCCTACGGTGGTAATGTAAAATTAATCCCAAGTGACATGATGTTTCAAGATCTTCCCAGCACCAAGTAAAATGGTTCTGATTGAAGGGACTTTTATTAGCACAGCGTAAACAACGTTATTTTCAGGAATTAGTCCAAATGTCCACGGGCGGCATTACAAAAACGAGGCAGTCTTTCGAATGATACTTGGACATGTTGGAAGATCCCTGGCTTGTTCCTGTTATCTCAAACCGTAAAAAGCTACGCAAATCTTCATCATCACGGACAACACTCTTGTACGTTAGGTATGACCTTGAGAAAACCTAAAAGGACATCTCGAATGTATTTGAAAAACCCATCTCCAATTAAGGGGCGTGTTGTTTGTTTCCAACAGAGTAAACTCGCCCAGAGAACAATTACAATGCAGAGCCACGTTTCGGCGTTAATGGCCCACAAAGGTGGTCCCAAACAAAAGAACAAACTTTAATTTGTTTCGTTCAGTAAGTGTTTCATGTGTCATAGATAAAACGCCATGATTAATGCACGAAGAAAATGTCATTGACAAGTTTTCGGACCGCGATGCTGAAATGTGGTGGTGCACCATCGTGCATGAACCACATTCTGTTTATTAAACCTAAGGGTACGTCTTCGAGTAGTTCTGGTAAATCGTCCCGTAAGAACTACAAGTAAGCCACACCGTTTAACCTGGGCTCTAGGAAATATGGCCCAATTAAATTGTCACCCACAATACTACACCACACGTTTAAGCTGAATTGTACTTTGTGAATTCTAACGCAAGTTGCGTGTGGTTTTTTCTTAATCAGCAAACCAATTGGCGGCTGCTTGTTTTTGGATCGTCCTCGAAAATAGTGAGAACTTCGCCTATTCTTAAAAAACAGAGCACTAAAACAGAGCACTATGTTTTTTAAGAAAGGAATAAAAGAGGTTTCACGTACATGTGTTTGTTTTATTAAACTCATAATTCAACGAAGTCTGTTACAATGCCTTTCTTCACAAATGCCGAATATGCGGATATGCACCTAATGTATGGACTAGCCGAGGGGAATGCCGCTGCAGCTGTACGCTTGTATCAGGAAAGATTTCCGCAGAGGCGACTACCAAATCGACTGACGTTCGAGGCTGTGGACAGACGTTTGAGGCAAGATGGACGAATCCAACCGGCTGGACCTCAACCTAGAGCGAGAGCCATCCCAGAGGCCGTAGAAGACGAAGTTCTCACCATTTTCGAGGACGAGCCTGAATCAAGTACCCGCCAAGTTGGTCGCCGATTAGGCGTAAACCACACGCTCGTGTGGAAAATCCTCAGAAGCCACCGGTTTCATCCTTTCCATGTTCAAAAAGTTCAAGGTTTGAATCCAGCGGACTACCCACGACGCACGGCGTTTTGTCAGTGGTTTCTGGCTAAAGTAAACGATATCGATTTCCCACGGGATTTGTTGGTTACTGACGAAGCTAACTTTTCACGGGATGGTATTATTAACTTACAAAATAAACATCAATGGTCCCAGCTAAACCCCCACGCAACTTGCGTTAGAAGTCACCAAGTACAATTCAGTTTAAACGTGTGGTGTGGTATTGTGGGTGACAATTTAATTGGGCCATATTTCCTAGAGCCCAGGTTAAACGGTGTGGCTTACTTGCAGTTCTTACGGGACGATTTACCGGAACTACTCGAAGACGTACCCTTAGGTTTGGTAAACAGAATGTGGTTCATGCACGATGGTGCACCACCACATTTCAGCATCGCGGTCCGAAATTATCTTAACGCGACCTTCCCTTTGCGGTGGTTAGGTCGAGGTGGACCTGTGGAGTGGCCTGCTCGATCACCCGATCTGAACCCTTGTGATTTCTTTCTTTGGGGCCACCTGAAAGACTTAGTTTATCAGACTGAAGTGCCCGATGTTGAAGAGCTACGTCGACGAATAATTCACGGCTGTCAAACAATTCGCGAAACTCCAGGCATTTTTCAACGTGTAAGGGAATCATTTGTAAGACGTGCTAATGTGTGCCTTAACGCGGGTGGTGAACACTTTGAACAATTTTTGTAACTAGTTGCACTTAAATGTTAAAACTTGTCAATAAATTCATTTTCTTCGTGCATTAATCATGGCGTTTTATCTATGACACATGAAACACTTACTGAACGAAACAAATTAAAGTTTGTTCTTGTTTTTGGGACCACCTTTGTGGGCCATTAACGCCGAAACGTGGCTCTGCATTGTAATTGTTCTCTGAAACAAACAACACGCCCCTTAATTGGAGAAGGGTTTTTCAAATACATTCGAGATGTCCTTTTAGGTTTTCTCAAGGTCATACCTAACGTACAAGAGTGTTGTCCGTGATGATGAAGATTTGCGTAGCTTTTTACGGTTTGAGATAACAGGAACAAGCCAGGGATCTTCCAACATGTCCAAGTATCATTCGAAAGACTGCCTCGTTTTTGTAACGCCGCCCGTGGACATTTGGACTAATTCCTGAAAATAACGTTGTTTACGCTGTGCTAATAAAAGTCCCTTCAATCAGAACCATTTTACTTGGTGCTGGGAAGATCTTGAAACATCATGTCACTTGGGATTAATTTTACATTACCACCGTAGGCATACTTCTACTCATTTATACGCTTCTGATTAGTAAAGGTAGAAATCAATTGTTCGATTAAAGGCTATTGAAATTGTCTAGTAATTTTAAACAAGCTGGTTAGTCGGTCTTAAGTGTTACTCCTCATTTTTGGATATTTCCTTGTTTTAGGGGCGAATGTTTGGAAGGCCATATCTCCGTAACAAAATGTTGTACACCCCATGTTCTTTGGTACTTTCCGCTCAGTTTGGTCCCATAAACACGCCCCTTAATTTGTGATGGACTTTTCAGAAACACCCTGTATATGTGCCAACTTAGATTGAATTTCTTCCAAAATTAACTTATATGAAAGCGTTTTGGTAAAATAATGTCTCGTAGGCACCCAGATTATGTAAAATTCAAAAGTTGTACGCTCCATATATTTGAGAATAATTGCTTGCAATTAACTTTTAATTGCGTTTAAATTGAACACCACATTCATATAGAACAATATCAAATTAAATTTCATTACTTTAATAGTTATGTTAAATAATCGCATTTTGGTAAAATTCAAACCCCTATGGGCGAGGTTTTCCTTTAACAATATTTTGAAGTATTAGTTTAATTTGCTGCAATTTACTTTTTATAGTGTTAAATTTGAACATCGCATTCAAATAGAATTATGCTCCAAGTTAGATTTAATTTCATACTTAATTATCATAAATAATCTCATTTTGGTAAAATTCTAACCCCTGGAGACAAGATTACGAAAATCTTGTTAGCACCCTCAGTTAAAGTATGATTACTGCTCGCAATTAACTCTTAATTGCGTTTAAATTGAACGCCGCATTCATTTAACATAAGGTACCCAGTTATATTTAAGTTCTTGGATAATTAAGTTAAATAATATCATTTTGACAAAATTTTCCTTTATAATTAAATCTTGTAGACGCAATTAAGTATTATTTGTATTAAAAAAAATTGAGTACCGGCGAATTAAAACTATACGTACCAAATTAGTTTTAGTTTCATCCATAATTAACTGAAATAAACATATTAGGTAAAATTCCAACCTCTATAGGGGCTCTTCCCAATGTCATGATAGGACGCATAATGTAACAATGATAGTTAAATATTAATTTCCTCAAGATCTTCTGACAATCTTGAGCCCATTTAGAGCATATTTATTTATATATAAAAACGGGACTGTATTTAAAATAAACAGAAAACGACTACAAAAGTAGTTTTACTACAGAGGGCGTTTGTAGGCACCCTTGGTAAATTTGTAAATTAGTGTTGGCCTTATTTTTGTAACTTTTCACTCGTTGTCACTTGCATACAGTAAAAAATTAATTCCGAACATATTTTTACACCCTGTTTAGTTTAGTATTGTGACGTCATCCGTTGGCAGTATTGGGGGATGTCCACAAAGGAAGTTGTTGTCCTGATCTTTTCCACACTGAATAATATTCCAATAGAGATTACTTGTACGCTGTCATAACTAGTGCTTGTGGTGAAGTAAACAGTGTTAGAGAACTATTATATCATGTATTTCCTTTATTAGTGTTAGTAATAATCAGTAGACCGAAGTTAAAATCTTTTTAAGTCCTTTGACTCCTTTTCTACTTCTAGGGTACGATAACATACCACCTGAAGTGCTGAAACTCTAATCAGGGTTAGCACGTTTTTGCCAGTGGTGGAAAAAACCGCGGTATTTTGATGTACCTTCATAATACCATTTTTCCTGTAACGGTGTATTTTAAACAATATTAGGGTTTAGAATCTCGAGATGTTAAATGCTAAAGATCAGTATTTTTATGCCCAAAGCTACGTTATAGATTTACCTCCTAGCCGCTCCAACATAGAGACCTTAACTTTTCGCGCGTTGACAACCGAAGCTTGAACAGATCGAATAAGCTACCGTCGGAGAATGAGTTTTCCTATCCTCTAAAGAGTGAAAACAAATTTTTTCACGCGCATCCATTATAAATTATTTAACCTTAGGTTTAGCAAGAAAAAAAGTAATCCCAAAAGGTTTTTGAAAAATCACAAGACCTTAATTTGAGAACCGAAATGGTGAAATGGAGCGTGAAATTTGAATCGAAACTTGTGCTTTAAAAATATTTTTTCATTAATAATATTATTATTTTGAAACCTATAAAAGTTGGTCAACTTAATTTCACACTTCGAGAAATGAGATACTTTACCTTTTCAGCCTTTCCTAAATAGTGCAGTAAAGTTATGTTGTGAAAAGTGCACTTCTTGGTATGGAAACCTTGGGACTAACTCGCAAATAAATTATGACCTCGGAATGCCAAACCAATAGAGATTAACCTTTAGAAGTCACTGAAGAGATATGGTTAAATGCATATGAAAACGTTTCATAAATACTTAATCGGAATAAAAAAACAGACCACTAAGTGACCAAAAGAATGATTAATCAGAAGCATTATAAGATAGAATTTAAGTTCTGCAGTAGGTCGATTTGTTGCAGTAGGTCGATTTGTTAAAAAGAAATATTTTTTAGATTTTAGTGTATGTCGCAGCCAAGCAATTGAAAAACTATCCTGGACTTCTGGGTGTTTTGCTAGCTGGAATAATTAGTGCTGCACTAAGCACAGTTTCGTCTGCCGTAAATGCATTGGCAGTGAATATTCTTTCCGACTTCATCATTCCATTTAAACCTAGTCTAGAAACGGACCAGAAAAAAATCCTTCTTCTTTGCAGAATACTGAGTAAGTTAACCAAAAATTTGCAATATATTTTCCATTATTTGCGGAATTATCACGTTTTACGCCTGCAGCCTTGTTCTGGAGTGACTGAATGAAACCTATGATGTTTCATTGCGACTTTTCGTAATATAGCATACTAACAAAAGTGGATGAGAGGAAAAGTATGAAAATGGCCAAAAGTCGCGAGTCATCAGAGTTTCGCCGTAGTTGACCGTTTTATTGGCGTGGCTATACTGGGCCTGTTCCCTCCCTTAAAATAGGCCTTGTGTAAGTTGTGTTAATTCGCGGTTACGCGGTTACCGTCGTCTGCTATTGTGTATGCTAGAACTTCCTCGATTTGTGTTTGTAGTCAGGACAGAGTAGCTGGTAATGTTTTAAAAGGTATTTGAAGGTATAATATGGATTTTAGTAAGATTAGTGAAGCAATAGAAGAGCCCATAAAACTAGATACGTTTAAAACAAATCTCGGTAATTTAGCTATAGCGCGAGCAGCTTGCGTCGTGATGCGCGTGATCAAGTGGGCTATGGTTAAATCAAGGACCATAAATGTCTGAACTACTTTCAGTCACGAGTTTGCAAGTCCATCAGTCACTAGTAGGCTAAATAGTTATTGGCGAAACTTTGATGTCCGCGTTTTTTAACACAGGCTCTATGGCCATTGTCATACTTTCCCTCTCATCCACTTTTGATACTAACTAAATTTGAGTGCGCGTCGTTCTTGAACAGCCTCTCTAAAAGTTGAAGTATTACATAGTTTATAAAGTAAAATACTTGTTGATGACTATGCAGTCACATAAAACCAATTCAGAGCACCTGTAATTATTAATAAAAAATGTCTTTGTACACAAAGACGCGAAAAAGTAAGAGATAAGTGTAGAAAATTAATTCTTTGAAGTAACAGATATTCAAATTTTCAATTTGAAGACGTGATTATAAAACATCAATTATTTGAAAAAATTTCTTATCTTAGTTTTTTTCACCAAAATTCCTTAAGTAATATATTTTATCCTTAAACATGTGCATCATTTTAAAAATTTTATTTTCTTTTTAAAATTTAGAGATAGTTTGAGTATTCGGGCCTATAAGGAGAATGGACAGATAATCGTTCATAGCAGACAAAATAAAATAAGCATGAAAACTTAACAAAACGTGTTCGTTTATTTTTAAGTTTTCGAGGTTTCAAAAATTGACGTGTTGTATCTTTCTCAAAAAATCACGATCAAGCTACATATCCTTTTGACTCTAATAACTACATCACAGTCAAAGGGCGAATGTAATTTTCGGTTCGCAATATTTTCAATTTTAAAATATAAAAATAAATTCTTTTAGCTCTATTTTTCAGATATCCGAGTATTGGAACTTCCTCGAAGCAAATGTTTCTAGAAAATAAACAGTAGTATCAAGGTAGTTTTTCTGACATTTTTGTGAAAAAAACTAAGATAAGAAATTTTTTCAAATAATTGATGTTTTATAATCACGTCTTCAAAAATGAAAATTTGAATATCTGTTGTGTATAAAGACATTTTTTATTAATATCTGTCACTTCAGTCTTAATATGAATTAAAACTGTTTAGAAACTAATTTTTTAAAACTTATACTGAAAAGCAGGCGCTCCATTTAAGTCTTGTGGTGTTGCTCGTTTATTAGTTACCGCGTTTGAACTAACAAGGCCCTAACCATCTATTATAGAAGTATTAATCTTGATTGCTTCAACGCCCAGTCCAACTCAAATTGCCTTCCCGTCGTTTTCACGTGCAAAGCACAGTGGATGCAATAATACAAATAGGTTCCGAAGACTTAGGCTAAAAAATTATTACGTAGACCTGTGTACAAAAACAATCTATACACCTGTGCCAAGAAGTTATATCTAGTATCTCAGACTCGCCAGATTTCCAGCTTTATCTCCAGTCCGAACGTAGATCCGGAGTCAATCCCCGTCTCTAAATAACAACCAGCATCTCATTGGTTCTTGAAAACTCACGTCTGCGCGACGACGCGAGTGACGAAAATTACAGTCATATTTTCCGACTGGGGAGAGGCGAAATAGCCCGGCGCTTCCTTTTACGTCCCCCCTTGTATTTTGAAAGGGGGACTGGGACTATGGCGGGCTAATACAAAGGCATCTTATACCTTCTCTCTGAGATACTGATATAACTTCTTGCCTGTGCACGAACATATTCCATAGACCTGTGCTGGGTTACCACATTTCCTAAATTTTATAATTTTTCCTATTTTCGGATGTCTTCCTATTAGTTCCTATAATTTCGATAATTTTCATATATTTTCCAATTTTTTGAAATTGTATATATTTTGCGCGCTCTCACTTTTGGTTTTGTTATATATCACTCAAAACTGAAATTTGACAGAAAGTAATGCCGATTTCCACTAGCTACTAGCAATCAGCCACCGTGGATTTACAATACAGGCTAACGCTTCTGTGATTCAGATATTCCGATCGTGTTTAAGTTTATCTATATAAACATGAGTGAATAATATACTAGCTCCCTATAAGTTACTCAGTCACACTGGCCTAATGTATCCAGCATTTTCTTCCGAATTGTAGTCGAGAGGCGGGGAGGCGGGTGAAAGTGATAGTAGACGGTGCCCTCTCTTAGGGCTTTGAAATCAATATATCGAGAACTTGAAAGTGACGATAGTTCCAAATGGTATTAACGGTTTTGGAGGTTTGACTTCTTTGCGTCACATTCATTCTTTTGCTTATTGAAAAATAATTTTGGTTTCACAACAGGCTTCGTTAAAAATGGGTTGGGCCTTTCTTTAAGTTTTTCTATTAGTTCTTTAGACGCATTATTAAAAAGTTTAGTAAGGTTTTCGAGATGACTATTAAGTTGTTGTTTAGCTCTTATTTTTTGATAAAGTTTTTATCATTTGGGCTATGTCAAAAAATATCCAAAATTCTGCCATATTAATGGGAAAAAAAATAAAACTTCCTATTGTGCCAACGCTAACCCATTAAAATAATTTCAAAGATAAAATACGACTCTGAACCGTCCGCAAACAATCACAACATTTCTAAAACGTCGTATGCTTATACTAACTACCTTTCAGTTCAAAGTTTCATTGGTTGATCTCTTTTCCGGTTTTTTACCGGAAATACGTAAGCGCCGGGAGAAGTGTTATTTTCTCTCACTGTAGGTCGCATATAGGTAACACTTTTTTGGCGGGAAGAAAATGCTGGATACATTAGGCCAGTGTGGCTGAGTAGCGTATAGGGAGCTAGTATATGATTCACTCATGATATAAATCAAAGTCCTGACAGACAGACAGACAGACAGACTGACTGATAATTATCGCCCAGCCCAAACCGCTGGCCCCAGAAGGCTGAAAATTTGGAGGATCGTTACTCGTAAGTAGTAGGCGCGTACTAAGAAAGATTTTTCCAATCCGCCACCATCTTAATAAATGGCGCCCAGAAATGTAGCAAATCTTCTCTTTGTAAGAAAGTCCGCGCGTTTCAACCGATTTCACAAATATTTAGTACACTGGATTCCTTTTACCTATAGACGGGCTGAATGGTCTTTCGGGACCGATTTGTTGCCATCATTTTAAATGGCGGCCAGATATTAAAAAACCCTTCTTTATAGAATGTCTGCGTGTAAATAATAAAAAATGCCCCGACGAGCTGATGGGCGACGCCGAGTGCCTTCGCTCCTAGGATGCTACAAATATATTAGTCGAATCAGTGAAATGTACCCATACTTGATGGAAGTTCTTACTACACTCAAGCGGGTAACAGCTAGTCTCCTATAATTTCCTGTAAATCAATTGTAAATTTCCTATTTTCCTATAACTATTACCCTGCCTGTGCACAAGCATATTTCGTAGAGCTGTACACATACAGATACCATAGACTTGTGAGAACACATGTCATATAATTGTGTACAAACAGAGCCCGTAGACTTGTGCACAAACAGATCCATTAGAATTGAGCACAAACTGATGTCATAGACTTGCGCACAAACTGATGTCATAGACTTGCGCACAAACAGATGTCATAAACTTGTGCAAAAAGAGATGTTATATACCTGTACACAAAAATATTCCATGGACCTCTGCACAAAAACATTCCATACCCCTATGCTCAAAAATATGCTCAAGAATATCTCGTACACCAGTGCACAAAAGCACTGCATATCCATTTGCACAAAAATATCCCGTATCCATTCGCAGAAAATTGTTCTTTAGACCTGTGCACAAAAATATTCCGAAGACCTGTGCACAAAAATATTCCGTAGACCTGTGCTCAAACAGATACCGTAGACATGTGCACAAACAGATTCCGGAGAATTGTACACAAACGGAAGTCACAGGGTTGTGCACAAACAGATCTCATAGACTTGCGTAAAAAATACATCATAGACTTGCGCAAAAAGAGATGTCATGGATATGTGCACATCAGATTCCATGGACTAGTGCAAAAACAGAAGTCTTAGACTTGTTAACAAACAGAAGTATTAGACTTGTTTACAAACAGAAGTCATAGACCTGTTTACATAAAGATTCCATAGACCGGTTTACATAAAGATTCCATTGACCTGTTTACATAAAGATTCCATAGACCTGTTTACATAAAGATTCCATACCCATTTGCACAAAACGATTCCATACCCATTTGCACAAAACGATTCCATACCCATTTGCACAAAACGATTCCATACCCATTTGCACAAAACGATTCCATACCCATTTGCACAAAACGATTCCATACCCATTTGCACAAAACGATTCCATACCCATTTGCACAAAACGATTCCATAGACCTGTACACAAAAATATTCCATAGACCTGTGCCCAAAGAGATTCCATAAAACTGTGCACAAAAAGATTCCCTAGACCTGTGCTCAAAAAATATGCCGTAGGCCTGTGCACAAACAGATGCCGTAGACCTGTAAAGAAACAGATTCCGTAAACCTGTGCAAAAACAGATGCCGTAGGCCTGTGTACAAACAGATTCCGGAGATTTGTGCACAGATTCCGTAGCCATGTAAACAAACAAATTCCGTAGACTTGTACACAAGTGGAAGTCACTGGCTTGTGCACAAGTGGAAGTCACAGGCTTGTGCACAACAGATTTCATAGACATGTTCAAACCAGATTCCATGGTTTTGTGCACAAGCAGAAGTCATAGACCTGTGCACAAAAAACATTCCATAGACACACACATCAAGTTCTACACCCATTTGCACAATCATTTTCCGTAGACCCGTGCACAAACAGATGCCGTAGACTAGCGCATAAACAGATTCCATAGATTTGCGCACAAATATATTACGTAGACGCGTGCACAAATAGATTCCACAGACTTGTACACAAACAGAAGTCACACGGTTTTGCCCAATCCGATGTTATAGACTTGTGCACAAACAGATGTCATATGCTTGTGTAAAAACTGGTTTCATAGACTTGCTCAAAAAGAGATGTCATCGACATTTGCACAAGAGATTCCGTAGACTTGTGCACATAAAGATTCTTCAGACTTGTACACACACAAATACCATAGACTTGTGCAAAAATAGATGTCAAATATTTTTTAAAAAATAGATGTCAAATATTTGTGCAAAAACACATCCCTTAGACTTTTGCACAAACTGATGCCATAGACTTGTGCAGAATCATATGTCCTAGACCGGTGTACAAAACATTCTATAGATTTGTGCACAAACATGAGTCATATACCTGTACACAAAAATATTTCACGGACTTCTGCACAAAAACATTCCATATACCTGTACACAAAAATATTCCATTGACCTCTGCACAAAAACATTCCATAACCCTATGCTCAAAAATTTTCCTTACCCATTTGCACAAAAATATCACGTTCACCTGTGCACAAAAATATCACGTACACCTGTGCACACAAAAATATTTGGTATCCATTTTCATAAAAATATTCCGTACACCTGTGCATAAAAATATTCCAAATCCATATTCACCATAATATTCCGTACACCTGTGAAGAAAAATATTCCAAATCCATTTTCACCACAATATTCCGTACACCTGTGAAAAAAACAGTTCGTACACCTGTGCACAAAAAAATTCCAAATCCATTTTCACCTATAATATTCCGTACACCTGTGAACAAAAACAGTTCGTACACCTGTGCACAAAAATATTCCAAATCCATTTTCACCTATAATACTCCGTACACCTGTGAACAAAAACAGTTCGTACACCTGTGCACAAAAATATTCCGTACAATTGTGCATAAAAATATTCCGTACACCAACGCATAAAAATATTTCGTACAAATAGAAATCACAGGCTTGTGCACAAAGAAATGTCGTAGACTCGCGCAAAAAGAGATGTTATAGTCATATGCACATCAGATTCCAAAGAGTTATGCACAAACATTTTCAATACCCCTATGCTCAAACAGATTTCAACCCTAATGACCAAAAAGATTCCATACCCATTTGCACAAAAATAATCCGTAGACCCGTGCTCAAAAATATTCCGTAGACCCTTGCTTAGACAGAAGTCACTCGCGTGTGCACAAACAGATGTCATAGACTTGGGAAGAAACAGATGTTATGGACTTGTGCACAAACAGTTGTCATAGACTTGTGAATAAACAGATGTTATAGACTTGTGCACAAACAGATGTCATAGACTTGTGAATAAACAGATGTTATAGACTTGTGCACAAAGAGATGTTATAGAATTCTTCACACACAGGTGTTATAGACTTGTTCACACACAGGTGTTTTAGTCTTGTGTACAAACAGATGTTTTAGACTTGTGCATAAACAAATGTTATTGACTTGCGCAAAAAGAGATGTGATAGAAATGAGCAAATCAGATTCCAAAGACCTGTGCACAAACAGAAGTCGTAGACCTGTGCAAATAAAGACTTTTCACTTGGGCACAAAAAGATTCTTCAGACTTGTGTGCACATAAAGATTCTTCAGACTTGTGTGCACATAAAGATTCTTCAGACTTGTGTGCACATAAAGATTCTTCAGACTTGTGTGCACATAAAGATTCTTCAGACTTGTGTGCACATAAAGATTCTTCAAACTTATGCACATAAAGATTCTTCAAACTTGTGCACATAAATATACCATAGAGCCATGAACAAAAAATTCCTTAGACCTGTGCACAGAAGATTCCATACTCCTATACTCTAAAGGATTCCATGCAGATTTGCACCAAAACATTCCGTAGACCTGTGTAAAACAATATTCCATAGGCCTGTGCATGAAAAGATTCCATAGACCTGGAAACAAAAATATTCCACTGACCTGTGCACAAAGAGATTATATACCCCTTTGCACAAAAATATTCTGTAGGTCTGCGCTTAAACAGATTCCGTAGACTTGTACAAACAGATGTAATTATCTTTAATTGCTTATTTTGTTTAATTAAGTTTAATCTGTACTTCGCAACTTAATTAGTTGGACGCGCAAAACTTAGCAAAAGTTATAATGACAATTAAGCTAGCTAGTTGCCCTACCAATTTGATAATCCGCAGTAAAACGACGTAAGTCCTAGAATGACTTTCTTTATTACTTAACCCAAGCAAAAAAGACTTAAGTTCCACAGTTTAAAGGTAAACCACGTAATTCGGAGCAGGTACTTAAAACTATTAAAAACCATACTTAAACTTTGTTTTTCTTAATGAAACAAAAATTGGCGCCCACTTTAAAAATGGGGCTTTCATTTATGACCGTTTTCAAATCTATCAAACGTATAGTTATTTTTGTAAGGGTAGTTACAAAATGGGTAAGTTTGGAAAATTTACCATGTTATTTCTATGGAGATTCTCTAGTTTTTTGCCAAAATCTGTGATTAATTTTATGGAAATGAAAACCACCCTTAGCAACTTTATGCTTTATAAAATAAACTATTGGATGGATCATCTTGAAATTTTGACCACATATTAAGTTCCCGGATTTTAGTTCAGTAGAAAAATTTCAAAACAATAAACTTAATACGAAAAAAGTTAAAACCAATCCAAAAACCTTCCTTATACATTAGAGCCGTCATCAGGCCTTATCTAAGGGAGCTACCGCTCCCTTAGAATTACGATTTTATTTCCTGGATGGTGTTAATCATAAGTTTTGGTTTGAATAATTCAAACAACCATTATGCTGTTTTCGATATAAACCCATTCATCTATGCTGAATATGCGATGACGCCTCTACAGATAAACCACTATTGAATTGAGGAGTTCAAAGGGAAAGATAAAAAAAACGACGCCATCATACGATAGACTTTATATACTATGCTACAAAACGTTATTAGGATTTTTAACATTGATTCAATCCAGATCATTCCGGAATATTCACGACATTAAAGGAAGACATTTAGGGTTCAATAAAGTTGACTATACCTGCTTTATAATTGTAAAGTGGGCTCACAAACGATAATCAAACTTACAACGTTGTGCCTTGATTTTATTTATCGAAGTTGACGAAATGTGGCTTTGAAGGTCCGAACTGATTTCAATCATAAGTAAGATAAGGGATTAGAAGTATCGTGGTAAACAAATTCTTCACTTGGCGAAAGTGAATATTGTTGAAACACACCAACAGTTGACCCTCTGGTGGCGGTTTCTGTATTTTCCCTCCAAAACGTGAGACGCTAGCTGCGGTAGACGTTCGATCTAGATTCAAGCACCCGCGTCCGTGTTACGCGGCTTTTGGTTGAGGGGAAGGGGGTAGGAAATGTTTTTGGATCTCGACCAGTTTTTAGCCACATCGTAGTATACGATGAGGCTCTTAGTTTGACCCGAGCCCTAGTAGTAGTGGCCGGGGTTTTCGCTTTCGTTATCGTTACATTTTAGCTTAAAAGAAACTCGATGGTGCCTCAAGCCCAACGTATATGGGTACCTCAGCTCGGTTAGAGATTTTATTCTAATAAAAATTATCCAGATTACACCCGGAAATCGAACCCGGGTCGCTCGCGCAGACAGTCTACCATTTTACCATAGACACTCGATAAAAACTTAAGATTTTTTATCGTTTAGTTTATCTTCATAGTGGGGACGGGGGTGTTCCTGTATCTTTGGGCTCTTTCTATTTATTTTCTTTTTATTTGTGTGTTAATTATATAGATAACGATGAAGATACTATTAAAGCCCAGCCTTTGGCCATCTTGCTTTCTCTCAAGTGTAGGCGCGATGGAAGCGGCATTAGATCCTCAAATTTGTTCACTATTGCCAGGATCTATTACCAATGTTAGAGCACTTTACTTCTAGTCCGAGACGTTTTATTCAAAAACACTGAAAATACTATAAGTTTTGGCATGATACAAATGTAAGCTTTATTCCGAGCAAGAACAAAAATCTGGTGACCGATTGTGCGGTACACTCGCGGGTGTGAGGTGGCTCTTAATTTAGTCGAAAGTACCTAGATCACGTGGGGAAAAGGAACTTAGTTCTCCAGATTGCTATGTTTGAAATTTTAACCTTTCACGCAGATAGAATAAGTGTGATTTTTGTTCTCACTCATTCTTAAAATTTATCAAGGTTCGAACTTTTGAAAACTGTAAATCGTGTTTTTTCCGGACATTCTCGGATAGCTAGGAAAGAGTATGTTATGTTGTTGACTACGTTCAGAGAGGAAAGTCGATCCCAGATACTTTTCCATAACCAATCTCTTTATTATGGGCAATGCGTGACAACAACAAAATTCGTAAACCCACGGAAAACAAAAAATTTTACGAATAATCTGTGGGATAGTATTTAAAGCTACATATCCATGGTTTCAGCTGCCCAAATAAAGGGACGCTTTTCAAATTCCCGGTCGTGGGTTGGTTTGGAATTTGATCAAAAATACAGAGTCTAGATGGTGGAATTCTCTTCGGATCGCTTAAGCCTAAAATAGGAAACGATGAAAATCACTTAAAAATAAACACAAAGTCTTATTCACGTTTTTGAAAAAGTTTGACTATTCCCTTATGAATAAAATCAAATGGTTTGAACCATTCACGTTTCCTTTAATGCATTTTTTTCTTCCTTAAACGTTTCAGAACTATCTTTTTACTAATGATTTGACACTTCAATTTTATTTTATCCGATAGCTGGAATTATTGGCATCGTTACCGTTATCATCGCTATAATAATACCGTTTATTGGCGGGTTGCTTCCAGTTTTGCTCTTAGTTTTGGGCTGCTTTATCGGACCCACTGGAGGCATTCTATTTGTTGGATTCTTCTATAGAAAAGCCAGTTTAAGGGTAAATATATAGTCTTGCAGGTCTGAAAAATTGTTATATAAAGTGTTTAGTGTATCTTGAAATATTGTATCGAATTTAGTTGTTTGATTGCCCCCACTAGTTCTCAACGGTGTTTGTTTACGTTTGATTTTTGTACTATATTATTTGGTGGAGACATTTTGCAACTTTGGCAAATATTTCGTGATTCGTAGTTTTTAAATTTCATTTAAAGTATAGAATTTTTTTTTCGTATATCGAACACCTGCCAAGACCTACTTTTGAATACGTTGACCGTTCTTTAATATTTTTTAGGCTTGCAAGATATCAATTTTATTGAGTCTTGTATTCAGCACTTGGATGTCGCTCGGTTCTTATTTGTATTTTCCTCATCGGCCTCAGTTTATTCACTCAATCGTGCAGAATTGTGAGAATGGACTCAATTCAACTATTTACAACATAACACCCAGTAATTCAACACTGCAAAACCAGAAGTAAATATGAAGTGTTTTTCAAACTGAATAAAAAAGTGAACCACACTTAGGATGATACTAGTCTAAAACCATATTAATGGCTCTTGCCCATTGGCTGACTGATTTATCGCAAGACCTGCATGCTTTGATCTGAAACTTAGGGAGACATTCATGGGTTAGGATTGATGGGGAAGCCATCAAATGAGAGAATCCCATTATAGTGGTCCTCATTACAGCGGTTCCCTAAATAGCGGTTTCCCGAAAATGTGCGGTTTACCCGTTACGGCATTTCCCTATACAGCGGTTCTCGTGAACGTGTCGGAGCGTTGCAATAGTTCCCTAAAGAGCAGTCGACGATAGTCTTTTGCGATAGTGGTATGTTTTGTTATTTTAACCTCAATAGTGTTAGTTTCGGTATGGTTAATTATTTCACGTTTAATTTGGTGATTTATACCTATATAGTATTAGGTTAAATTAGATTTGGTAGTTTGATCCAAACTAGTATTAGGCCAGTTTAGATTTCGATATTTCAACCCAAATAGTTTTAAATCAATTCAAGTGTTGTTATTTCAAAACCAATTTTTTTAGATTAGGTGAAGTTTCGTTAGGTTAGGTTTGAGTTGGGTGAAGTTTCGCTAGGTTAGGTTAGGTTGGGTAGAGTTTGGTTAAGTTAGGTTTAGTTAGGTTATGCTAGGTTAGGTTTGGTTATTTGAACCCTAATAGTATTACGACAGCAAAGGTTAGGATAGGTTAGGTTAGTTTGTGATGATCTATATGTACTTAACAAGTAAGGTGAACTGTAGTGTTAAGACGTTTTCAAAACTCTGGTAAGTTTAGGTTTGGTTATTTGCACCACATTAGTATTAAGCCAACCCCAATAGTATAAGGTCTAGGTTTATTATTTTAACCCCAATAGTAATAGGTCAGGTAAGGTTACGTTCGTTGTTTGAACCCCGATAGTATTAGGCCAGGTAAGGTTTTTTATTTGAACCCAAATATTATTTGGTCAGGAAAGGTTAGGCGATGTTAGGTTTGGTTGATTGAACCCCGATAGTATTAGGCAGGTAAGGTTTTTACCTCTCCGAGTGACGTATGTCACGGAGAGGTTCTGTAACGATCGTGTCTGTCTGTCTGTGTGTCTGTCTGTTGTTACACCCACGTGACCGCGTTCGCAGTTTCCAAATCGCAGCAAACGTGTTCGCCATTTCCGAACTGCTTTCACAGTCACAGAAATGGCTCCGCTACTTGAGTTCTCACACCACCATCTTCTGGTCTTTGTCCATCCCACACGGACACCAGTCTGTACTTACTGGCTTCTAATCACCACCATCTTTTGATCTTCGTCCATCCCACATGGACACCAGTCTGTACATACTGGCTTCTAATCACCACCATCTTCTGGTCTTCGTCCATTCCACTTGGACACCAGTCTGTACTTACTGGCTTCTAATCACCACCATCTTTTGATCTTCGTCCATCCCACATGGACACCAGTCTGTACATACTGGCTTCTAATCACCACCATCTTCTGGTCTTCGTCCATTCCACTTGGACACCAGTCTGTACATACTGGCTTCTAATCACCACCATCTTCTAGTCTTTGTCCATCCCACTTGGACACCAGTCTGTACATTCTGGCTTCTAAACACCACCATCTACTGGTCTTCCGTCTATTCCACATAGACACCAATCTGTCTCATTGGCTTCTACTCCATTATCATCGTTTGGTTTTAGGATATACGCGGCGATCAGCTAGGGTTACGAGAAACGTCTAGCCTCCCTAAGGTGGGATCGCCACCAAAGGTTTTCGCAATTGCGCTTTTTTCCTTACTATTATAATGGAAACGAATCGTATATATACCCCAAAATTTGAAGAAAGCGGGCAAGAGGGGTACCCTTCACTTTAAACCTCAATATTAGCAAAGTTTGAGATGATAATAGGTATAACTTTATTTTAAACGATTTAACTATTATTAATGTTAATTATTGAAGATTAAAATAATTAAAAATAATTATATTTATTTAAATATTAAAGATAATCTTGTTTCTCAACTCAAAATTAATACGGAAAGAGTTAAAAAGCAGTCTATGTTTTTGTCTGTGTGTGTCCGTCCATTGTTACACTAGTGCGTCGCGTTAGCAGTTAGCCTTGTGTTGATGTGTTAAGAAATCATACAGCACCTTAATATTCCCTTTTTCCATAATATAAAGTGAATATGTGGAAGTATTTTTCGTAATTATGATGCATTTAGTACTTTTGTAGCTTTAAAGCTCTGTTTCATTTTGATATTCCAAAATTTTTTTTTAATATTGTTATTTGAAATGGCTGTTTATATATTACTTAAGCTATACTACATCTGTATATAGAATAATCCTTGGTTTAGTGATTTCATGAAGAAAACTAAGACCTAGACTCCGGCGGGTATATTAAGTATCATCCGCAATAGGCTTAGTGAAACAAAGAGTAAATAATTGAGGCCTGAGGTGAAGTAAACTTTGGGCTTTGATTTTCGTGTCTGAAATGAAGAGACATCAACGGTTCAGAGTGAGCCGAAAGTTAAATACACTATTAAATAATCAGGTTAAGGTTTTATAATAGAAGAAAAGATCATGGTGGCAATTAGAATAGTAAAAGGGCTAATTGTAAACGGGTAGTAGCTACAGACTTTTTATTCTCTTTATGGTGCGCATTGACTATTAGTGCGTCTAGCTACAATTTAGCTTTGGTGTTATTTAACGTTAACATTCATGTTGGCAAACTAAGAATATTGTTGAGGTGAGACGAGACGATAGTGTTTACACTGCAAACCAGTTGTGAATGTAGCTATCAGAATATACGGTAAACAGCTGAAGCGTAGACTTCATTTCCTGATCTTTTCCACATTGACTGATTTCCATGTGTCCAAGATTTATCCTTATTGGATGTAAAATGTCGTCTGCTTTACTGTATATTCGCTATGCTTGGAATACTGCTTCAATATTTCGTAAATGTTTACTTCAAAAAAGAGAAATAATTCCATATCTAGGTAAATAAGTTTGTAGTAGTAGACCTCTTGACTCGGAGAGGTAATATTTTGGTTTTCCCAACTTGTTTTTATTTGAACCCAACATTATTTTGTCAGGTAAGGTTAGGTTTTGTTAATTGAACCCTATTAGTGTTAGGTCAGGGAAGGTTTGTTATTTCAACGCCAATAGTATTAGGACAGATAAGGTTAGGTTTGTGTTGGTTATTTGAACCTCAATAGCATTAAAATTGTAGAAATTAGGTTAGATAATGTTAGAGTATGATCATTTACTTGTATTTAATAGGAAAACAAACTGTTGGGTTAATAATTGTTCAATACTTCAGTTTAACATTACTATTTCCCCAAACAGCGGCCGCTATATCTAAAACAGTAGTTTTGAATAACGCCGCTGTTTTTTTGGGAATAGCTGTTGCTAGTTTGGGAACTGCTGATACGAGGTACACCCAGCTTTGATGAAACGGATGGAGCGGCCGCAAGTTTGAATTTAAAAATCCTTTCGTCAAACTTAATCAAAACTTAATCTAAGAGTGGGGAAGTAAAATGACACAGCTACTGCAGTCAAAATAGGAGCCCGTAGTGCGAAACAATGATTTTCCCAAAATTCCCCGCCTAAGAAATAATAATTTTAAAATTTGGCATGTTTGGGCAATGAATCATGACCTATGACCATTAAACAAAATTGACTCGTTGATAAAGACTAATCGCTATCTCACAATGTAGATCGAACTTAAGAAAGTTCCCGACTTTCAGACTAAACACATAATGGACTTTAGCAAAACATTTTTAGCTTCATAAATGCAGGAGTTCATAATAGCCCCCCTTCGGGGAAGTACTGGAATTCTTATTTTAAAGATACTGGGAATAAATTTGTCCAAACCGTTTTAATTTAACCACGGAATTCTCACTCACACATATCACAACAAAACATTAATGACGATCGTTTAAATGTTTTGTAGAAAACTAGAAACCATCGCATAACTTTTTAGCGCCGAGCCGCCGACAGACACAGACGCGAGCCATTTTCGCTCCCAAAATCACAAGATAGAAATAGTGCTAAAGCGGAAGTGTGGAATTTAATGCGCGTGGTCGCTAAAAATTAGTGTAACTATTTCTTTGGGAGTTAAGCGGTGTATAAATCCGCTGAACTTTACGGCGAAATTTTGTTGTTACGGGCTTTTTAACCAGTTTCGTACTTCCCCCTAGAAGGTGGGTTATTATGAACTCCTGATAAATTTTATTGTCAAATTGTTTTAATAGCCACAAAAGTTAAAAATTGACTTGTCGAGATTAGCGGCACTGCCGACTCATATATTTTGATTGCAATACATCATTTTCCTAAATGTTTACACAAAATAGTGCCGTTTGAATAGCCATTTATTTTCTACTAAATTTAATCTTTTCTTTGAAATTAGCAATTTGGAAAGGCATACTTTAAATTTTCAAGAGACCAATCTCCATCGAAGTCTACTTCATTTTAGTAGTCATAATCACAAATTCACAATGAAGCAGGAATCGTTGAGATGTTTATAAAGCATACATTATTGTGTGCTTATGTGAATCACCATACAACCTTTTCCATATAAAACAGAGACAATGAAAGCTCTATCTATGGTTTGAGTTCAACATGGATCGCCATGATTTCATTTGTTTTGGCGTGTATCTTCGCAGTTCTACTATCCTTCATATTTCGTGAGTTGTAACATTTTCATTCATTAGTGTGTTCTCGGTTACTATTAGCGTGTAGTCGGTTTTACTCTAAATCACTTAAATTAAGTCTCGGTTGTGGTTTTGTTAAAGCAAGTGCCACTAGATTGTACCTAAGTCGAGGAGTGTAGTTAACTTTCCCGCGCCGCAAAGGCTAGTTTTAACTCCGCCCTCGTCGACGAATTCTGATTGGTTCATGCCTTTTTAAGGTAAAATTAGTGCGTAGAACACTAAATTTTGGTTTTCGCAACTTCTTATAGTTAAAAGATAACCTGATAATCGATTTTTTAGACATTTTAAATTCGTTAGCGTACTTTTATTTTGTTTTACTTTTTCGCTAAGTAATTTCTGGCAATCTTCTTTATGGTGATGAAGTAGATAATAAAATAAAATAAGAACTCTAGTGATCAGTGTTCATCAATGAACAGAGAAACCAAAGACGCTACATGGACCAGGTGGATGGGAAGGACGAAAAGGGTAGCGAAAAGGGCCAGAAAAATCCTTGGTAAAATTTAGAAGAGAAAAAAATCCCCAAAGTTTTTACCACGCGCGAGAAGATCTACCTTCGATATTGATAAAACGATCCAATAATGCCCGTACTAAGTATAAGCTTATTGTTTTTTACCATAAAATTTCCCTTAGATATCGTTTTCACACTATTATTTCCAATATAATGAATTAATGGATTCGTGTAATCTCTCTCAACTCATTAGTGAAATTGACGTACACTGAATTGAATGTACACTGTTTCTTAAAACATCTAGCAGATCTTTCTGTGTTTAAGCTAAATCCAATTGTGTAAGCATGTAAACTCCTACTGGGGTAGCTGGCTATAAATTTGGTAGCCCCATAGCCTCAAATTCGTAAAGGAAGCGTTCTCTCTGGACCATTTCCACCCCTCCCACCCAACTTGGCGAGGCTGGACATTCACACTTTTGCTCTAGCTTTTCTAGGTCCTCCCCCTCCCCCCTGGCGTCGCTACGACAGAACAGAGTTTGTCAGTTTGAGCAACAGTTTTTACTTCTCTTACATAAAACTTAAATTCAAAATATTCGTTCCTGAGCAACCTACCAAAATATGATAAACCAAACATTTATTATACTCTAACTTCATGGAAATAAATCCATACTTCCAGGTTTCGAGAAAGAACCAGATTTTCGACTACTAAGTCCAGCTGTTTTAACAATTGCGGAAAAAGAATCCCTTTTAAGGTGAGTAAATCATTATGTAAAAACTCATTTCGCGTGAAAGCGTCTTCAATTCAATTTAGATTTCTTCATTATTGTCAAGAAACCTCCATTGGTCCTCACTTTTGTTTTAAGCCCATTTGAGTAGGTTAGTGGAGAGTGGAATATAATTTCTGCTTTGAAAACACTTCTAACAGCAACAAATTCACCATGAATGCTTCAATGCTTTAGAATAAATTCTTACACACACATTACTAAATTACAGAATCAAGAGAAATGATCAAGAAATGGAACTCCTCAAATGTAAAAGTGCAAGCAACACAGAGATAAATATGTAAAAATAAGGGTTTTAACAGAGGAAATAAAACTTGATTTTCTAATTCGGTGATGGAACTATACTGAGAGCTATATCATTTACTGTAATTATGAGCATTCATATACTGTACATAAGATTTTAATCTTCGGGTATCGACGTTTGCCGCGTAATTACTATCACTGTAGACTTTCAGTCGTGGGTTAGTGACGTTTTCATAAATTATCCCATAAGATGCGGTTTAGATTACGTATCGTAGTAATTCGCATAAAAAGCCCAGTTTCTTGATCCGGGATTACTGTTGTATTGCAAAAGAGCAATTACTGAGTAAAATATGTCCGGCCTGGTTCTCAGTGCTAAAAAGAGAAGGCTCCCACAATGACGGCACGATATGGGACGTTATCCATCTGTTCTTGTTCTACTCTCGATACAGGACAATCCTTACGTGTTAAAATAGCATTTTGCAAGATGGGTAGACTTAAGGGCTCATCTAGGGTTATACCATAGTTTCGTTCCATTGCTTTTACACTTCCCCCCTCCTGGGCCGTCACCAGAGGGGGGGTCCAGGTGGGTGGTGGGTCTGACCCACTCTGCAGTTGGTCTGGCCCTCCCTATGAAATTCATGGGGGGGGGGGAAATATGGAATAGCTGGCCCTAAATATACTTTTGGTAGAATATAGAACAACTAATTTCTGCGATAAAATGTTAAATGTGATGTGACTGATGTGACGTCTTGGAATTTTTAAAAAATAATTGCCATTCTGCTATAGACGCTAGAAGATTCTTATCAAAATAGCATTTTCACTAAGAGAATGGGCTATTTACCCGGAGGAGTAGGGCATAAAACAGTTTGCTTTTTTTTTCTCCAGGCAGCTTTTCTTCCTTGTGTGAATGGTATAAATCCTCCATGTGTGAAAAGCAGCTATATCAGGCTGAGAAATAAGCAATTTTTTTAAACTGGAGCTGTGGCCAGTATAGCAAAGGGAGTTTAATTTAAAAGCTGGTCAATTACCATTTTTAACCTTCAAAATCAGGCTTTTTTAATTAATGGTCAAATTATATTTTCTTGTCAATATGTGCTTAGCTGATCTATGTGCACTTTAAAAGATTCAAATTTCAAAACAGGCAAAATTGGAGGTAATTTTTAAAGAAGTCTCCATGTCTTCAAATCAGAATCGTATTATCGTCGTCAACATCACTTCGAAAAAGAAATACTCCGAATCCGAAATTCGGCGGATGCAGCTGTTAGTGAATATCGTGCGGCTGGATAGTGCGGTCAAATTGAATAGTTGCGTGGATAGCCATCAATTTTAGACATGAGTCTTAATAGTTGTAAAACCCAATTAAAACCGAAATCCGCTTTAAGATCTAAACAGAAAGCAGCCTCTAATCCCTCACGGGCCTTAGTTTTGACAAGATTCTTTCTGCCTAAACCTAAACCCGAAAAAGAATTGACCCATGATGGTGAATCCCCTGTTTCAAGCTCGATATGCAGTACAAATGATAGTAAGCATATTTGTAGGGGTGTGCGAATACCACTTTTTGGGTATCGAACCGGTTACCGAATACCAAAACTGTTCCTTATCAAATACGGAATCGAATAGTTTATTCCTAATCGAATACCGAATAGTTAGGCCTTGGTAATTTTTTACTTTCCGATTAATCGCGAATAGTTAAGCCTAGTATTCGCGAATAGTTGAACCTAATACTCGCGAATACTAAGCCTAACTATTCGCGATTAATCGGGTAGTAACCCTAATATTTGCGAATAGTTAAAGCAATGCAAGGAGATAAACATTTAGAAGCTCCTAAATTTCAAAATACCTCTCCTCATTGGTGGCCATGTATTTCTTAAAATTTTCCTAGGCACTTGCTGCAGAAGTAAATAGGGGGAAGTACGTTTCTCCAGCTTTAGCTAGTTTAAGGCGTCCCTTTATTGTAAAATCACGCTTTGCGGCCCAAAATTTGAATTCGTCCAATCAGAGCAAGGCAACTTATCCAGGGAAATTTTCTTTCATGCGCCACCACTCGGTCATAAATTTAACTAAAATCGTTCAACCGGAAAGTAGCATAGATAATTTGAAATAGTTTTTCAAGATCGCCGTTTTATTTAAGGTTCTCGAACATATTTTTCCTATTTTCACATAGCGCCTAGTGAGACCGCCTTGAATAAGTTGAATTCCTCTTTGGCCTATTCACTATTCAGGTTAGTTGTGTAACTTGTGTTGTTAAGCTTAGGCAGAGGCTTAAGTTGATCTTAAAATTTTAAGCATCTGATTCTAATCACATCTAAATTAATATAACCAGTAAATATTTAGTTTAATTATCCTATTTTTTATTTAGAAAACATTCAGTTATTATTAAAAATTTACTAAAACAGGATATCAGGCTGAATAAAATTTTACGCTGTTACCAGAGCCAGGCAGTCGACTCCGTACTCCGTAGTCCCGGTCCGTAGCTGGCCGCGCCGACTACGGAGCGAAGGTACGGAGCCGACTTGACTCTTGAGTTGAATCTGCTATAATGAACAGGAGCAGACGAAAAGAAAACAGTTTCGGCCCTTTCGGGGAAATGTTCCCGCCAAAAACGCGGTTGCGGGAAGGCGCGAAAAATACTATAACTCGACGCCTCTCGAAACCCCCTTTGATACGTACTTCCCCTTATTTACTTCTGCTTGCTGTTAATAGTCAGTTCGGTCAAGGATGATAGGGGGTGGATACGAATTCTGAGAGAAATACGCGCCGTAACTTCGGAAACGATTGGGTCTGGTGGGACGCTAAAAATGGGGGAGGAATACTCGGGTCGAAAGGTGGGCTACCTCAGAATTAAACCCTATTTAGCGCCATCGTGTTGGCCTAATTTTGCATACATATTGCCAAAGTTATTTTAAACTTTTTTTCTCATAATTAAAATTTGCTATTGAAACATTAAATTTTATATAGAGTTAATATTTAATAATTATTGTTTCAAAATTATTGCAAAAATAATAGTGCATGTAGATGACGCTGCAATTGGGAAACGCCGGTTGGGATTTTTTGGAACGCGCTGGGCGTCACCTAGAGTTGTTACTTCCTATTTTATTACATATTTGTAATGAAATCACGGAAGTTCAGCAAGTAACCTGTACGGTAGGACTTCACTTTGCTGCACCCCATCAACTAACAATTGTTTCTGACTAATTAGATCACGGGGAGTTCATAAAAAAATACTGAAAAAATTCCTAGTACGTCGCAAGGATTTTTGAAAAAGTTTTGAACATTTTAAATTTCATGTTGAAACTTGAAACTAAAGGCAGTCTGCACTCAATATTGCAATACTATAAGTAGGGGGGGACTTCAACTAATTGAAGCACTCGCGACGGTAGTATAACTATGAAATATTAAAAACCTACTTAAACAGTAGTAAAGATATTTTTAAAAAGGGGTCGAACTCTTGAGTGAAGTAACAAAATGTAAGCAACAATATTTTGGAAAAGGTGTCAAAAATTTGGTTTAAGTAAAGATATGTAAGCAAAAATAGGTTAGGTTGACACCTTTTCCAAAATATTGTTACTTACATATCGTCACTTAAAGCAATAATTTTGGTTATATTTTGATTTCTTCCACCAGGAATTTGACCTCTCTGTCAAAATATTTTTTCTATATTTCTTTCAGAAATGAATTGTTTCAGTAGGTCTTTGATATTTCATAGTTATACTACCGTCCCGAGTCCTTCAATTTGTCCTCCGTACCTTTATTGCAATATTGAGTGCAGAATGCCTTTAGTCTCAATAGTGGTAAGTACACATGAAATTTAAAATTTTCAAAAATTTATTAAAATACTTGCGGCAGGCTAGGAATTGTTTCAGGATTTTTTATGATCTCTCCACGGTCTATTTAGTCAGAAACTAGTGTTAGTTGATGGGGTATCGTAAAGTGCAACCCTACCATCTGGCCTCTGTAGTCACACTTTCACAGCGGTTTAATAGAAAACTAGAGTTCTAAATCAGTAAATTACCATGGTATTTACCTGCGTGACTCTAATTTAAGATTTTCTCGGGTAAAATACGAAAAGGTAATTACCATGGTAATTTACCACCGACTTTTCAATTTTTATGGGAAATGTTGTAAACGCTCAAGACGCAAATAAAGTCCATTTTCTTTGGCCCTTCCGTGGCCAACCTAAAATGTTAAGCTGGTGACGGCGCTTCCCCCCTCATGTAATTTTAGCGATCCATTAGGTTGAAAATCAAACATTACTCCTAGTACCATTTTTATTGGCCCTAGGGATCGTAGATTGTATTTTGTAGCTAATCGGTTGTATCTGTCAATAACTGGTCATTTAAAAGCAGGAATTTTTGCAGATAGGCTAAGGAAGATTTTGGGCAGGCGGGCCCTTATAAAATTTCAAGAGAAAAATTTAGTTCCACAGCGTCGATAATATTAAATAAACAACTATTTTTATCATATTATTCATACAGAGAAGTTTAATGTATTATAGCAAAGCGCGGGTTTAGCTTGGCGAAGGCTAGTCACTAGTGGGCGGGATTTATAAGTGCACTTATAAATCCTGCCCACAAATGCCTCCTGCCTTCGCCAAGCCAAAACTGGAGTTCGTAAGGAAAGTCAACTTGTAGGGGATCCACTGAACCCGCGCCTTGCTTTAAAGTTCAGTATTATCAGACAAGAGACACATTAATATTAACTATAGTTTGCAAAAATAATAAAACACGGAGTCGGAGAGAGAGGGGGAGCTGAGGTAGATTTTCAGTTAAGCCCCTATGAGCTCACTGTGCACAGGTCTATGGAATCTTTTTATGCGCATGTCTATGGAATATTTTTTTGCGAGGGTCCATAACCTCTGTCTGTTCACAAGTCTACGAAATGTTTGTGCATATAGAATCTTTTTGTGCAAATGACTTCTGCTTGTGCACAAGTCTATGACTTCTGTTTGTGCACAAGACTATGGCATCTGTTTGTGCACAAGTCTATGGCATCTGTTTGTGCACAAGTCTATGGCATTTGTTTGTGCACAAGTCTATGGCATTTGTTTGTGCACAAGTCTATGGCATCTGTTTGTGCACAAGTCTATGGCATCTGTTTGTGCACAAGTCTATGGCATCTGTTTGTGCACAAGTCTATGGCATCTGTTTGTGAACAAGTCTATGGCATCTGTTTGTGCACAAGTCTATGGCTTTTGTGTGTGCACAAGTCTATGACTTTTGTGTGTGCACAAGTCTATGGCATCTGTTTGTGCACAAGTCTATGGCATCTTTTTGGGCTCAAGTCTATGGCATCTGTTTGGGCACAAGTCTATGGCATCGGTTTGTGCACAAGACTATTACTTCTTTGTGTGCACAAGTCTATGGCATCTGTTTTGGCACAAGTCTATGGCATCTGTTTGGGCACAAGTCTATGGCATCGGTTTGTGCACAAGACTATTACTTCTGTGTGTGCACAAGTCTATGGCATCTGTTTGGGCACAAGTCTATGTCATCTGTTTGGGCACAAGTCTATGGCGTCTGTTTGGGCACAAGTCTATGGCATCTGTTTTGGCACAAGTCTATGGCATCTGTTTGGGCACAAGTCTATGGCATCTGTTTGGGCACAAGTCTATGGCATCTGTTTGGGCACAAGTCTATGGCATCTGTTTGGGCACAAGTCTATGGCATCTGTTTGGGCACAAGTCTCTGGCATCTGTTTGGGCACAAGTCTCTGGCATCTGTTTGGGCACAAGTCTATGACATGTTTAGGCAAAGGTCCATGAAATCGGTTTCGCACAGGTATATAGAATATTTTGTTGCACAAGTCTATGACTTCTGTGCGTCAATAGGGTGTGCTATTGCGCACACCTATAGCGTCTGTTAGTTCTTATCATAAGCATATCAAACCACCCGTAAGCGTGAATTCACAATAAGACCACGGGTAATGACCATTGTACAAGGGCGCCAAAGAGAAATTTGAGGTTCTACGCCACCTAGAGGGAAAACAAAGCAATTCTCTCCTTCCCGATTCTCCCTACCACCTTATAACCCGGAAATGTAAGCAGTCGTCTGCTTCTGCAATAAATGGCAGCGGTAATCGGTTTAGTACGGGCTTTTAAGATTTAAGTTGTTTGTTTAAGATTAGGAACAGCAAATTATCTCGAATTTTTAAAGAAAATGGGAAAAACTCTTAGTGATAAGTGTACACAGTACAAATGGTTTCTTATGAATAGGATAAGTACAAAAGATAGAAGTGTAGGTTGCCGCATGCCTTTATTACGCGAACTTCAAAATCCACGTTTTAGCCCCACTAGCAGACGACAATTTTTGTTATGATTACAAGTATTAATAGAGGTAGAGCCAGAAGAAAATGAGCCGAAGTTTCGGAACAGAGAGAAAACGTTGACGGGCGATTTTGTTATAAACCGGCTTGGGGAATGGGAGAACAGATACAGTCCCCCCCCCGGTCTTCTTTTTCGCGAGGACCGGCGGGTAGCTGAAGCGCCATCTGTCGATAAGTGTTTGACCGAGGTTTTTCCCCCTACACGAGGCAAAGACCGCATAAACACCTTGAGCTGCTTTCACTAGTCTATGGTAATTTCAGGGAATTGCGCAATTTTGTTTTTGTCGTCTGCCGGCCTGCCTGGCTCTAATATTTATTCATATATTTAATTGCCTTTAATATCCACAAAGTCAGCAAGGTAAAATTTTAAACTTAATATGGAAGAGACAATTAAAAAACTTAACGCTTTCCTGAGCAAAAATGTTAGTTTTTTTATAAAATCGTCAGTAGAACGTTCAAATTTATATACTGAGTTACTGAAATCGCATGGCATTCAAAGTTATTTGACGAAATTAATAAGTTTATTTGAGAAATCTAAAGAAGAGTGCAAACCAGATGAACCAAAGCCAAGAAAAAACAAGAAACGGAGTGTAGGAGAAAATTTAGAGGCGAATGAAGAATTGTCAAAACTCCGCACAAACAAAGCCATGGCATGGTTAACAGTTTCCTATTTTGAACAAGCTACAAAACTTAAGAAAGAAGTGGACCTAAATCAGTTTCACCGCGTGGATGCGTTTAAACTTCGCAATAATATATCATCCAACACGTTCGTATTTTGTAAAATTCTCACAAAATCGCCCGAAAAACTTGAAGAGTTTAATATTAGTGGGACTAGCAAAAGCAATTTAATTGATACGTCTATTCCGGGAAGTCTTTACGAGGACTGGGCAAACGAACCCGATGCTGGACTGTATTTGCTTGGCGGGGGTACCATGGGAGAGATATACAGGCGAACACTATGCCATAAGAAGAAAAACATCAGCTTTAAACAACAACTAGCAGACAATTCCTTGAATAAATGCACAGTTTTGTTAACGATGACCAATAGCGAAAAAGAAAGAGATCTTCCAATTGAGTTAAAGAACCGAGACAACGGTAACATGTCATATCCTAAGTCAAGTTTTCTGCCATTTATCCGTAGTCTAAATAAAGTTGTCGCTAGTTATGCAAACAAAAATGCACTTTTGAAGTTTGGAACAAAAATGATAAAAGGAAGATGTTTAACCATATATTTAATTTTTAAAGGGTAAAATTTATTATTTAATTTAGATATGTGCAGAGGAGAGTTTTTCTTTCCTAAAATCTGAAACACAGCGAGATATTTTTCATCAAGCCCTTCCGGAAAACTTGCCATTGGACAAACATGCCATAGAATGTTTCTATCAGGAATGGACACGTAAAATGGTGCATGCTAGAATACAGGAATTTGTTTCGAGTAGCCGGAATAATAAAAAAAGGTGGTCACACCTTACGGGACCAATTATATGCCATTAAAGAGCGAAAAAAACAAGAGTTTAAGCCAAAAGTCAAACAGTCAAGAAAAGGCAAAGGGAAACCTTGCAAAACTATTATTTGTGAGAGCAGAAGTGATAGCGAAACTGAATCCCCTAAATTACCACGGAAGATAAAAAGATTGAAGTTGACAAAGAGATTTGAGGAAACTGATGCTTCACAGGAGAGGAGTTTGACTGAAAATAGAATCTCAATTTCTAACCCTACAACTAGAAAGAAGCCAACAGGAAGAAATCCTAGGAAAGCGACTGAAAATTTTGAAATTCAAAGTACGAAAAATAATACCAAGAGAAAACCAAGAGCTAATACTAGTCAAATAAGTGATATTGTAAATTCCCTTAAGTCACCTCAAATGTGCAAAACCAGATCTAAAGCCAGGGAATCAAAAGTTAATGTTCCTACCAGAAATAAAAAGAAGTCTACAGGAATAAATAGTCAATTGAATTATTTTGTAAAATCCGTTAAGTCACCTCAAATGTGCAAAACGAAATCAAAAGGCAAAGAATCAAAAACTATTTTCATAGGAAAAAAGTCCAAGAAGCCCACAGCTAATTTAAGTTTAGAAACGCCAGAACCTAGTCAATGCTGTTTGGAATCAGAATACCCTAAAGTTCGCAATCAAAAACTACCCAGAAGGACAAAAATTTTCAGTATTAGTAAACGTGATCTAAATGTGATAACCTCAAAATAATGTGATACAAGCCAACCAAAATGTATTAAACTCTTTAATAAGTAGATTAAATTGTTTTACAGTTAAATCATTTAATAAATAAGACTTGTTTGTCTATTGCTAAGAACTAAATACAATCAGTATAATATATGTGAATTTAATTATTTACTATCCCTTTATTTTAATCATTAGAACTACAATTCTAATTAGTACAATTAGAAGTTCATAATTATAAACTTCTGTCGCAATTAGTATAAAAAAATTAATCTTAATATTCTATTATTATCTTTTACTATAATTGTTTGAACTACAATTCATATTTTTGATTCTCTGACACATAGTGGTTGATCCCGGTACTGTTTGTTACCACGATGGCTACCATGCACGTTTACTAACGTGAAAATAGCTTTGCATGCAGTTGGATAATTCAATGATGTTAATTTGCTATTGGAAGCAAACTTTAACTGAGAGAAGAGGGCCACATCAAGACCCTCTATAGCAAACCTTCTAGAGAGTACTGCGGAAGCCGCCTTATTATGGTGCAGATTGATTTGAATCGCACGTAGCGTCCCCATGTTCCTTAAGAGAGGGGTTCAGAAGGAACCTGGCTACACCTCATCTGTGCCGAGATGGCCTGTAGCACCTCCCTTCCTGACAGGCGAGTTACTAGTCCCAAGATCCTCCCCCCGTCAGGATCACTAGAACGCTCATCGTCTGGACCCCGAAGGGTCGTATCCGATTTTCCCCGTAGAGGGGACTCATCCATGGAAGATAAATCTTCCGAATGAGCCTCTCCCTCTGTACCTAAAGCGACACCAGCGAGCTCTAGAGCAAGATCTCTCAGCTCGCTGGTCCCGTCCACTGCGCAGACTCAGCTGCAGCCGTTGGCGTGGTTTCCGTGGGCTGCAGGAGCTTGAAAGTACCCTTATCCACTCCAGTAAAGCCCACAAAACCAGCATTCTTAATGGCATCCAAAGAGGAACTATCAATGGACAGTACCCAATACCGTACGGCACGATCCACGTACAGTCGCGGAAATAAGTTTCGGATCATTTTCAATCGACGATAATTTCATGATGGATCGTCGTATCGCAAAATTTTTGACATTATTAGTTAAGTGTGAATGTCAAGAATAGGTCAACACCTTATTTTTGAAAATCAGAAAATTATTGCGCTCGTGACTACTAAAAAACCAAAAAATCACTTTTCGACCAATTAAAATCTTCGCGTCACGTGACATTTTTTAGATGCATCACATAGCTCGCGTCATTTGGAAACGAACCCTTTTTGAAATTTTAAAATCGGTCCAGCCGTTCAAAAGTTATGGCGTAAAATGTGACTAGATTTTGGTCACAAATTAAGCCTAACGTCCAAAAGATTGTTTAAGAAAAGCCAATGAAGCCAAAGGCGGGTAATGTTATTTCAATAGAAAAAGGAAAACACCAAAAAATTGCTTTTCAAAAATATTATAAAATTGAGTAATTTAAATAATTAAAATAAAAAATTTAATAATTAAAATTAAAACTCATTGAATCATATTAAAATTGATTAAATCAAATTAAAATTGATTAAATCAAATTAAAATTGACTAAATCAAATTAAAATTGACTAAATCCAATTAAAATTGACTAAATCCAATTAAAATTGACTAAATCAAATTAAAATTGACTAAATCAAATTAAAATTGACTAAATCAAATTAAAATTGACTAAATCAAATTAAAATTGATTAAATCAAATTAAAATTGATTAAATCAAATTAAAATTGATTAAATCAAATTAAAATTGACTAAATCCAATTAAAATTGACTAAATCCAATTAAAATTGAGTAAATCAAATTAAAATTGACTAAATCCAATTAAAATTGACTAAATCAAATTAAAATTGACTAAATCAAATTAAAATTGATTAAATCAAATTAAAATTGACTAAATCAAATTAAAATTGACTAAATCAAATTAAAATTGACTAAATCCAATTAAAATTGATTAAATCAAATTAAAATTGATTAAATCAAATTAAAATTGATTAAATCAAATTAAAATTGACTAAATCCAATTAAAATTGACTAAATCCAATTAAAATTGAGTAAATCAAATTAAAATTGACTAAATCCAATTAAAATTGACTAAATCAAATTAAAATTGACTAAATCAAATTAAAATTGATTAAATCAAATTAAAATTGATTAAATCAAATTAAAATTGACTAAATCAAATTAAAATTGACTAAATCAAATTAAAATTGACTAAATCAAATTAAAATTGACTAAATCAAATTAAAATTGACTAAATCAAATTAAAATTGACTAAATCAAATTAAAATTGATTAAATCAAATTAAAATTGATTAAATCAAATTAAAATTGATTAAATCAAATTAAAATTGACTAAATCCAATTAAAATTGACTAAATCCAATTAAAATTGAGTAAATCAAATTAAAATTGACTAAATCCAATTAAAATTGACTAAATCAAATTAAAATTGACTAAATCAAATTAAAATTGATTAAATCAAATTAAAATTGATTAAATCAAATTAAAATTGACTAAATCAAATTAAAATTGACTAAATCAAATTAAAATTGACTAAATCAAATTAAAATTGACTAAATCCAATTAAAATTGACTAAATCCAATTAAAATTGACTAAATCAAATTAAAATTGACTAAATCAAATTAAAATTGACTAAATAAAATTAAAATTGACTAAATAAAATTAAAATTGACTAAATCAAATTAAAATTGATTAAATCAAATTAAAATTGACTAAATCCAATTAAAATTGACTAAATCCAATTAAAATTGAGTAAATCAAATTAAAATTGACTAAATCCAATTAAAATTGACTAAATCAAATTAAAATTGACTAAATCAAATTAAAATTGATTAAATCAAATTAAAATTGATTAAATCAAATTAAAATTGACTAAGTCCAATTAAAATTGACTAAATCAAATTAAAATTGACTAAATCAAATTAAAATTGACTAAATCAAATTAAAATTGACTAGATCAAATTAAAATTGACTAAATCAAATTAAAACTGACTAAATCAAATTAAAATTGATTAAATCAAATTAAAATTGATTAAATCAAATTAAAATTGACTAAATCCAATTCTAAATTGACTAAATCAAATTAAAATTGACTAAATCAAATTAAAATTGATTAAATCAAATTAAAATTGATTAAATCAAATTAAAATTGACTAAATCCAATTAAAATTGATAAAATCAAATTAAAATTGACTAAATCCAATTAAAATTGACTAAATCCAATTAAAATTGACTAAATCAAATTAAAATTGACTAGATCAAATTAAAACTGACTAAATCAAATTAAAATTGATTAAATCAAATTAAAATTGATTAAATCAAATTAAAATTGACTAAATCCAATTAAAATTGACTAAATCCAATTAAAATTGACTAAATCAAATTAAAATTGACTAAATCCAATTAAAATTGAGTAAATCCAATTAAAATTGACTAAATCATATTAAAATTGACTAAATCATATTAAAATTGACTAAATCATATTAAAATTGACTAAATCAAATTGAAATTGATTAAATCAAATTGAAATCGGTTCATTCAAATTAAAATTGACTCATTCAAATTAAAATTGATTAAATCAAGTTAAAATTGAATAAATCAAGTTAAAATTGAATAAATCAAATTAAAATTGATTAAATCCAATTAAAATTGAGTAAATCAAATTAAAATTGATTAAATCAAATTAAATATGACTAAATCCAATTAAAATTGACTAAATCAAATTAAAATTGACTAAATCAAATTAAAATTCAGTGAAATTTAAATTTAATAATTAAAATTAAAATTTATAGATTAAAATTAAAATCTATTAAATCAAATTTTATTTTATTAATTAAAATTTAATATTATAAATCATAATAAAAATTTATTAAATCAAATTGAAATTGAATAATTTAAAGTAAAATTCAATTTAAGATTGATCAATTCAAATAAAAATTGATCAATTGAAATTGATTATTTAAAAGTTCATTTACAATAATTAAAGTTCATTTACAATAATTAAAGTTCATTTACAATAATTAAAGTTCATTTACAATAATTAAAGTTCTTTAACAATAATTAAAGTTCATTATTAATAGTAAAAATTCATTATTAATAGTTAAAATGTATTGCAATTCGACTATTTATACGAAACAAATACTATACTAATGGGAGTATGAGCTATAATTATGACTATTTATTTTTTACAAAAATTTGTGCTTTGCCTTAAATTTGTATTCGACGTAAAATCGGATAGGTTTTTCTTGCACGGCATGTGTAATGTGAAATAGGCTTATTGCTGAAGGTTTCACGTCATTTTCTGGAGTGGCTATTTCATTTCCATTAGTCTCTCATTTCGACGCAAGAATCCTTTGAAAATATGAAAGGCTGGTTGCCTGGTTTCAGTGGCTCTGCCCCATTGGACCGAATCGCATTCGGCCGAAACCAGTCCCAATCAACCGAAGAACCCGCACTTTTGGCGGATTCGGTCCAATGGGACAGTCCCACTGGAGCGAAAACCCGCACTTCCCAGGGTTTCGGATACACCTCCAACGTTCAGTGGCAAAGCCATTGTTGAGGACCTTCAGGCGCCGGAACAGCACCGCCGATTCCTTTGTAATCTGGTCCCTGGTTCGGAACATCACCTTAAACGGCTTAGGGAGTTCGCTAGCTCTCATCACTGAGAGCACCGCATCCCCCACCACCAAGTAGGTCAAGTTTTCCTTCAACCATTGCCCAGTAAACGCGTCGTCACAGGAGTACGTTAGGGCCCCGGCCATCAGGCTGAAATTCCCAAGGCGCGGTAGATGGCTCCCCGAAGGTATCTCATCAAGCGCCCCTAGAATCACCTTCTGGATTGGGCCCACATCATCCTCCGTGATGACCGCAGTCGGATCTCCATTTTTGACAATGGCCATCTTTTCTGATCTGGCGGCATCCCTATAGGACTTAGCGAATTGCCGGGCGAAGGAGTCGAGTCCTTCATTCTCGGCCTCTTTGTCGGGTTGTCGCGTGTCGCCGCACCCCTGACTGGGGTGGTGACCGCTTCAGAGCCCAATTCTGCTTTTTGCCGAGCAATCTGTCGTTTACGACGGCGTCGCTCGGTGCGTTTGTTAGTCTTGGGGGGGGGGGCTGGGTCCTGCCAAAGTTAGGCCCTTGCCCCGAGACATTAGCACAGGCATCACTGGAGTCAGACACACGCACCGATAAATATATATATACACATTGGTGCCTGACGTGTTAAAGATTTTTACAGGCGTTTGGTCTAAAAGAGGTGGAATTTGTCCAGATTTCTTGGACGGTTTTCTGGGGAGTCCCTTTGCAGTTATAAAAGGAAATCTTCCCAGAAGTTTTATTGATTCAGAGTTTAGATATGTTCCAACTCTTAAGTCATTTCAAGTGGGGAAGACCGTCTACTCCGGGGTTCAATCCACCTGTTTTGCCTATCTCTAGCATTATGGAGCGAAACTTAAACTGATCTCAACTCCTATTATATTGAGATTTATTGCCATTTTTCAACAAAACGATGGTGATCCAAGCCACGTAGAATACGCAAGTGAAAACACAGCAGCAGCGAACAAATTATTTTTAGCATTATTTCGCCCAAAATCCTATGGGCTGGGCCCTTATTCTTTCCAACTTTAAAATTAACGAACAAGTTTTCTTTAGTTTTCATGCTAATTTTATTTTATCAATTCTATGAATTATTTTATGTCCTTTTTTATTCTCCCACGAGCTGTTACCCGCGGCTTGTAATTAGAGCTTCTATTAAAATGATATAAAGAGTGGGTAGATTATACTGATGACTAATATTTTTGTATCACCCTTGAAGCAAAGGCACCCGGCGTTGCCCGTCAGCCCGTCGGGACATTTTTTATTTCTTTTCACTCGGACATTATTCTATACAGAAATGTTGTTAAGTTTTTGGCAGCTTTTTAAAAAGAAGCCAACAAATCGAACCCAAAAGACCATTCAGCCCAATGATAGGTTAGAGGAAAGCAGTGTACTACAAAATCGGTTGAAAAGCGCGGACTTTGTCGCATAGAGAAGATTTTTTACAATTCTGGTCGCCATTTTTTAAGATGGCGGCGAATTGGAAAAATCTTTCTTAGTACGCGCCTACTACTTATGAGTAACGTTCCGCAAATTTTCAGCCTTCTAGGGCAAGCGGTTTGAGCTGGGCGTTGATTATCAGTCAGTCAATCAGTCAGTCAGGACTTGGATTTATATTTTCCCATATATAGACAGAATACATATACCTAACTGTAAATTTTTAAGAAAATATAAAATACACACTTTATTAACCCTAAACGTTACGCGTACTATTTTTAAAATGATACACAAATTGCATAATAAAAAAGTTAAAAACTAAGATAGAAATATATTTATTACTGAAAAATTGGATATCTGGACTTCAGGGACTTAACTTTCTACATTTTATCTTTTACTTCTTCGCGTCTTTGTCTACAACGTAAATTTTTATTAATATCAGAGATGGCCCAAACGGAATGATACATTACGTTTTTACCACACATAGCCAAAAAGTTATGTTTACCTCTCCGAGTGACGTATGTCATGGAGAGGTTCTAATTTCAACGTTTCTGTCTGTGTGTGTCTGTCTGTCTTTTGTTACACCCCAGGGGACCGCGTTCGCAGTTGGCAAATCGGGGCAAATGATGTAACGTTCAATAAGGTGAATAACTAACGAAGAAAATATAAAATATTAATTATATTTATTTTTAAGATCATCCTGTTCTCTACTCAAACTTAATACGGAAAGAGTTAAACAGCAGTCTATGTGTTTTTCTGTGTGTGACCGACGATTGTTATACTGCGTTAGCAGTTCGCCAAGTGTTGATGTGTAAAGTAATCCTACAGTACCTTAATATTCCCTTTTTCCATGATATAAAGTGAATATGTGGAAATGTATTTCGTAATTACGATGCCTTTCAAATAATAATATAGTAGTTTTGGAGCTATAAAGCTGTGTTTCATTTTGATATCCCAAGGATATTTTTTACCTCTCCGAGTGACGTATGTCACGGAGAGGTTCTAATTTCGACGTGTCTGTGTGTCTGTGTGTGTGTCTGTGTGTCTCTCTGCCCGTTGTTACACCCACGTGACCGCGTTCGCAGTTTGCAAATCGGAGCAAACGTGTATTCAATTTCCAGACCGCATTTACAGTCCCGGAAATTGTATTCCACTTACAGGCTATTACTACATTGCCTGACAAACAACTCTGTTCATTTGTCCACCCCACATGGACACGAGTGTGAACTTACTAGCTTCTAAACACCACCATCTTCTAGTCTTTCGCCCATTCCACATGGACACCAGTCTGTACTTACTGGCTTCTAAACACCACCACCTTCTCGTCTTTGTCCATTCCACATGGACACCGGTCTGTACACTTGGCTTCTAACACCACCATCTTCTGGTCTTTGTTTTTGTCCATCCCACATGGACACCAGTCTGTACACCTGACTTCTAACACCACCATCTTCTGGTCTTTGTTTTTGTCCATCCCACATGGACACCAGTCTGTACACCTGACTTCTAACACCACCATCTTCTGGTCTTTGTTTTTGTCCATCCCACATGGACACCAGTCTGTACACCTGGCTTCTAACACCACCATCATCCTTAAGGTTAAGACATACGCGGCGATCGGCTAGGGTTACGAGAAACGTCTAGCCTTCCAATGGAGGGGTCTTCCTCCACGGTTCACGCAATTGCGATGTTCTTATCTACAGCTGCGATTCGAATCCTTTATATACTACCTATTTGAGTAAGGCGAAACAACAGTCATATCCTTCAATTCAAACGTCAATATTAGTCAAGTCTCTCAAGGTTGTTTAATTATTCTTTATAAAAACGATGCAACGCTCAATAAGGCGAACAACTAACGAAGAAAATATTAAATATTAATTATATTTATTTTAATATTTAAGATAATCTCTTTTCTCAATTCAAAATTAATACGGAAAGAGTTAAAAAGCAGTCTATTTTTTGTCTGTGTTTGTCTGTCCGTTATCACACTAGTGCGCCGAGTTAGCAGTTCGCTTTGTTTTGATGTGTTAAGAAATCCTACAGAACCTTAATATTCACTTTTTCCATAATATAAAGTGAATATGTGGAAATCTTTTTCGAAATTACGATGCATTTAGTACTTTTGTAGTTTTAAAGCTCTGTTTCATTTTGATATTCCAAGGATGTTTTTTAATATTATTATTTGAAATGGCTGTTTATATATTACTTAAGCTATACTACATCTGTATATAGAATAATCCTTGGTTTAGTTATTTCAAGACGAAAGCTATGGCCTGTATTCTGTCGGGTGAATCAAGTTTGATCCGCAATAGGGTTAGTGAACCAAAGAGTAAATAATTGAGACCTGAGGTGGAGTAAAATCTGGGTTTTGATTATCGTGTCTGTAATGAAGGCACATTAACGGTTCAGAGTGAGCCGAAAGTTAAATACACGTTTAAATAATCAGATTTAGATTTTGAAATAGAAGAAAGCATCATCGTAGCAATTAGATCAGTGAAAGAGCTAATCGTTATTCGGATCATAGCTTTGAAGTTTTCATTCTTGTTCCACAATATAAAGTGAATATGTGGAAGTATTTTTCGTAATTATGATGCATTTAGTACTTTCGTAGCTTTAAAGCTCTGTTTCATGTTGATATTCCAAAGATTATTTTTAATATTGTTATTTGAAATGGCTGTTTATATATTACTTAAGCTATACTACAACTGTATATAGAATAATCCTGGGTTTAGTGATTTCATGAAGAAAACTAAGAACTAGACTCCGGCGGGTATATCAAGTATTATCCGCAATAGGCTTAGTGAAACAAAGAGTAAATAATTGAGGCCTGAGGGAAAGCAAACTTTGGGCTTTGATTTTTGTGTCTGAAATGAAGAGACATCAACGGTTCAGAGTGAGCCGAAAGTTAAATACACTCTTAAATAATCAGGTGAAGATTTTATAATAGAAGAAAAGATCGTGGTGGCAATTAGAATAGTAAAAGGGCTAATGATAAACGGGTAGTAGCTACAGACTTTTTATTCTCTTTATTGTACGCATTGACTATTAGTGCGTCTAGCTAATTTAGCTTTGGTGTTATTTAACCTTAACATTCATGTTGGCAAACTAAGCATATTTTTGAGGTGAGACGAGACGATAGTGTTTACACTGCAAACCAGTTGTGAATGTAGCTATCAGAATATAGGGTAAACAGCTGAAGCGTAGACTTCATTTCCTGTTCTTTTCCCCATTGACTGATTTACATGTGTCCAAGATTTATCCTTATTGGATGTAAAATGTCGTCTGCTTTACTGTAAATTCGCTATGTTTGGAATACTGCTTCAATATTTCGTAAATAAACTTCAAAAAAGTGAAATAATTCCATATCTAGGTAAATAAGTTTGTAGTAGTAGACCTCTTGACTCGGAGAGGTAATATTTTGGTTTTCCCAACTTGTTGATATTATTATTTGAAATGGCTGTTTATATTACTTAAGCTATACTATTATCATGGGGTGGAAAAGATCGCCGCGAGCTTGGTACTATGCGATTACCTAGAAGAGAGAAGGGAAAGGTAGGGGGGACGCTTGTCTGGATTCAGACTAGTTCAGTTCAGCAAATTGTTCATTTTCCCCTCCAAACTGGATTTTGTCGTCAGACATTTTTAAAAGTCATAGTGCTGGCTGCGTACAAATTTAACCCGTACATTGTTGAAAACATTTATCACAATTACGCACGTCAGAAATTTAATATCAAAACAAAAACTTCTGGAATGCAAAACAGTGAGTAAATTAATTTATCTGTGATTTAAATCTTTTAGTAGTATTTCATGTTATAGGCCCTCAAACCAATTTCCTATCCCCATTTGCTCCATTGTTGTGTCTTTATGCCAAATATGGTAGAACTAGTCTTTATAATCTTATAATGAAATTAAATTTAGACATTTTTTATGTTTTCAGGAATAGATGAGCAAGTTTATAAAGCAAATTTATCAGAAATTTTGAAAGAAAGCTCAAAGTTGGTTTCGTTACCTAAAGAAGAAATAGTGTCACCAGAACTGCCTTTCGCGAAGGTAGGTAATATATATGATTTGTAAAAAGTACATGGCTAAAATATAACTCCTCTTAAATAGCGGGAAGCCCTCACATGAGCGGTTCCCGTATGAGCGGATTTCATAAAGTTGTTTACTATGTTGTAAGCTGGCCCAGCTGGTTTATATGAACTCAAAAAGAACTAGGTCAGATATGGATAATTTGGTTAGGTAAAAGTTGATTATTTCAACTAAATATTATTACGTCGGGTCAGGTTAGGTTAGGTTGGGTTGCGTTCGGTTTTTTTTTTTAGGTTTTGTTTCGTTTGGTTAGACCAAGTGTAAAAATGTCACTCCTTTTCCAAAATATTGTGTTTTATCTTCATTGACTTCCCAAATAATAATATGCCTTTTTCCAAACATTACTGTTTACAATTATCTACTTCCGAAATAAAATAAGCTTCCTCGAATTATTTCTCTATCCTGGTAAAATGAATTTGAAACTGATACAGCGTGAAGAATAGTACAATATTTAAGTGTACTTTAAAAAAAATTCAAAAACACGATCCGTTACTAGGTCACATCACTGATTAAATGATCACAGAAAAAGTTAGTTTTTGAAACCAAAGAATATAACTTTTGTTAAGAAATGCGCAAAACTCAATAGCAGCCGCTAATTCTAAAAGAGCAGTTTTGAACAACGCCGCTGTTTTTTTGGAATCGCGGTTGCTATTTCGAGAACTGCTCTACCGGGAACTGCTCATACGAGGTACACCCTAAATAGCTTTGTTTGGAAGAAATTAGGGAAAAGGAGGTGAGACTGATGACAGATGAAGCATTAGGCTATTTTTCTATTTTTAATATTGAAGGCTTAAACATATTTGACAAAGCAAGCGCGATTTAATTTTAAGCGCTCGCAGCTACTGATTGGTGAAAACTTCTTTCAAGACATGTTACTGTCATTTCGTCATCTAGAAATATTTGGAAAATTGAGCAAGGGTGAAAAGAGGACAGTAATTTAAATTTTTGATATGGAGTTTTTAGATTGTCTTTTTGTCCAATTGTCTAAAAAAACAATCCAAAAAGCCCAAACAATCTTTTTCTGGTACTAAGACTTTCTTAAGCCCAGATATTCTAAGAAAGAAAGACCAGAAAGTCATTCATTAAAATGACGGTTATGTCATAAACGAAATAGTTGGATTTTACAATTGCAAAACATTTGCGAGAAACTGCCTCCTAAAACGAAATTAATTGGGAGAGACTTATCATGGCTGGACGCTAAAACAGGACAGAGGAGGATTGCTGTTTCTATCACAAAAAGCATTTTCATATTTTGAGGAAGCTTCTAAAATTATTGCTCCTTTTGTCCAACCCCTGAAAGTGATAGAAGAAAATATTTGCCACAGCACATCAGCAGAAAACAAGAATGAAATGATAATCTCTAAACTTGAAGCTTCCAAAGAACTTAACGAAACATGGTTTCAACTATGGGGTGATTCAGGAGAGTCTTCAAAGAAAGCTCAAACTAAATCTCGTCAAATTCTCATTAATTTTTGTCTAAAAGGTGTGACACTAAATTTCAAAAATGCAGTTCAGTTTACTAAGCGAGAAACTTTACTGTGATAAATTCACTTCTTTGCAATATTGTTTTACAAACATAAATAAAATATGTTTACATGAATGGATGAATTTTACTTAAAGTTCAATGATTTTCGAGCTAGCTTCTTTCTCTCAACTCAAATTTTTTGTATTCAACTACAATTTCCTTTTTGTGGCGTCGCAATTAAAGACTTGGCAAACTTGATCAATAGTCGGATTGTCTCCGCATCCGATTGAATATTTTAGTTAGCCAAAATGATTCTCCAAAAGATCTTGATTAAATGAGGCCGTTAATACACAAGGGGCTTCTTTCTGAAGCAAGAACTTAGTTGCTCCCATTACAGAGTAAGCTGTAAATTAAGGGTTAAATTTTTTTTCTTTCCAAAACTTAAAAGTTATTCTAATGCCTTCTAAAGTTTCCCTACTAATTATTTTTTTGAATTTTTCCAAGCCCTTTTCTTCTTCTAAACTCTCAATTTCTTGTTCCCATTTTTCAAAATAAGGAAGAAATTCTTCATTGAGCCACTAAATTTATGAGTGTGTTGTGTTATTACCGTACTAATAATCACGAGTTAAGTTCACTAATTAAGTTCGTTTTATTTAGTCCGAGTAAAACTATACATTTACAAGCACAGTACGCATCCAGGTAATCACTGCCCGAATAAGGGGGGAGGGTTTCTTTATACACAATATCTAGGGTAGGTCAGTTCAATTCAGTTCATTATTCTACATCCTTTCCCTAAGTATACATCCATATTTACAATTGTACATTTAGCCTAAGATACAAAAAACCAAATTCTACAAGTTTTGTTTAGTTCGGGGTTTGCTTTTTCGACCACTTTTAGTTCGTACCACCGTATCTTGAATATTTGAGGCACGTCTCTCGATACCGTCGTTGCTCGCAGTCGACTCTTCTACTCGATCATTAAGTCGTTTAGTCATGGGTTCTCTACTATTATTCTTCTTTGATTGGTTTGACCCGGCAGATGTGTTCCGATCCATCTCCAATGTCGCCTGAGCTGGAACCGCTGATATCGTTTCTGACGTCGCCTGAGCTGGAGTCTCTGGTATTTCTGACGTCGCCTGAACTGGAATCTCTGGTATCGTTTCTGACGTCGCCTGAACTGGAATCCTTGTAACATAGTTACTGGTCTTTGCGCTTGTCCCGTTCGTCTCGATCAGTTCTGCCGGCTGTGATATAGATGGCATAGGTATTAGATGATGATATCTATTCCTTCTGACGGTTCCATTAGGAGTGTTCAGTATGTAAGATCTTGGTTCTATAGCGAGATCCTGCACAGTTGCCTCGACCCCAAGGTCGGTTATCCATACTTTGTCTTCATTTTGAAGAGGAGGTAGAGTTTTAACACGATGAACCTTGTCGTAGTGTTCTTTTTGTTTCCACCAACGATGTTCTTCTCATTGTCTTAGCACTTCTACGGGAGGGATAGCTGGATTTAATTCTTCCTCCGAGATAGGCCGTAAGTTTTTTCCCATGAGTAGCTGGGCTGGCGTATATCCATTAGCAAGGGGTGTTGTGCGATATGATAGTAACTTTTCTTCAATGTTTGTTTGCCGATTTTCACCGCCGCTTCGACAAAGCCATTACTTTGGGCGAACATGGGGCTTGACGTTACGTGTACAAATCCGTATTCTTTAGCGAAATGGTGAAATTCGGAGGTAATCGCTTTCTTGAGTTGAGGTCCATTGTCGCTTTTGACTGTGTTGGGAATTCCATGCGTTGCGAAGATTGCCTTTACGTGATTGATTACTGCTTAAGAACGCAAATCTTGTAGTTGGCGGATCTCAAAGTATCTTGAATATAGATCTGTGACCAGGAGGAACCATTTTCCGTGCAAGTGGAATAGATCCATCGCCACAATTTCTCATGGTCTATCGGGAAATTCGCTTGGTAGTATCATAAGTACCATAATTACCCCTGATAAGTAAAACACGGCCGTTGGACTAATGTAACCGGCATTTTCACCCAAAAAACGAAGCAGGCGGCCTCTTGTAGTCATTTGAAACTGTAAATAGTCCGCGGAGGCTCATGTTCAGACCTCCCCTACAGATATCTTGTAGGCCACGGACTAGTGTTGGTGTAATGGCGGCCTTCAAGCGCGCTAGTGTAGGCATGGTTTAGGGTTGTAACTTAAAACACTATTTTTGTTGCCACATATATTAAACAATGATGGATAACGGTACTAATTCATCAATTTATGTAGGTTAAATAACAATAACCATTAACACTTACAACATTTGTAGCTTACGCTTCTGTGGCCTGTGCCCATTAGTGTAGCAGACGAAACCTTAATGTTTACTTACTCAGAATTCTGACTGAGAATCTAAGAATTCTATCCATTTTCCGAGATTCTAAGTCAGACTTCTGGGAAGCTAGAGGCAGCCTTAGAAACGTCTCCCAATGGCTAAAAAGGTTGGGACAAAAAAGGCCGCACGGCGTCGCATATACCTAACTTGTATAGGACGCAGATGAACATGCTGGTTACATTAGTCCAACGGGCGTGTTTTACTTATCAGGGGTAATTATGGTACTTATGGTAGTATGGGTTCTCGGCGATTGGTAGTCTCTCGAATGCACGCTGAGCAGTTTTTGACTTTTCGTTCTATGTCTTTCGAAATTCCAGGCCACCATACTGATGTCTTTGCCCTTGCTCTGTATTTGGCCATGCCTTGATGTCCATCATGTATTCTTTCGAGAATGTCTTCTTGAAGAGCCCGTGGAATGATAATCCTTGATCCCTTCATGAGCATGCCTTCTTGTATCGTTATTTCATCTCGAAATTAATAGTACTTGACAAGGTTATGGGGCAAGTTCTTGTTGTTCGGCCAACTTCCATTCGCATTGAAATGAATTTTTTGACAAGTGGCTTCTCGTTTCTACTCTTCCCATATTGCAGCCAATAGTGTATCCGATGCTGGTATGCAAGCTGTCAGCAATTGGACATGGACGGCCACTTCTTCTTCTAGCTCGCTATTCCTAACTTCTTGTAATGGGCTTCTTGACAGCGTATCCGCGGGAATCAACTCTTTTCCAGGTATGTACAGGACACGGTAATCATAGCGCATCATCCGTATTCGGAGACGTTGAAGGCGAGGAGATAAATCATCCAGGGATTTTGTCTGCATGATTGTGATGAGAGGCTTGTGATCGGTTTCTATGTCAATTTTGATACCCATTACATAATCCTTGAAACGCTCACAAGCCCATGTCATGGCTAAGGCTTCCTTTTCAATTTGGGCATAAAGTTGTTCTGCACTACTAAGGGTTTTTGATGCGTAAGCTATTACTCGTAACGTCTTATCCGGTTGCTCTTGTCTGAGCACAGCTCCGATTCCAAATGAAGATGCATCTGCTGATATGATGGTTCTCTTCCGTGGGTCGAATATCGACAATACCAGTTTGGTTGACAGAATTCGTTTGACTTCATTAAAAGCCATGTCTTTTGGCGCGGACCAATTCCATACATTCTTGGCGCTGAGCAAGGATATTAGTGGCTGACTTACGAAGGACATGTTAGGGATAAACTTCGCCAGATAGTTTGTCATTCCCAGAAATCTTCTTAATTCGCTGGCATCTTTCGGTTTCGACATTTCTGTATCGGCTTTGACTTTTCCGTCATCGGGACTAATGCCTCTTGAATCGACGATGTGTCCCTCAAACTTCACTCTTGATGCCGAAAATTTCCATTTGTCCTTATTCAGAGTTACACCAGCATCTTGTAGACGATGTAGGGTTTGTCGAAGATTGATATGATGCTCTTGTTGATCTTTGCCGTAGATTAAGACGTCGTTTTGAAGATTTATTTTTCCTGGAATTCCTTCCAGTATATTACTAATTTGGCGCTGAAAGTGTTCTGACGCTGAGCTGAGTCCAAATGGCAGTCGGTGAAAGAAGTAAGTTTTTACTGATTTGTGCAGCGACGGCCCCCTCGATCTGATCTTATTTCAAAAGTAGTAAATGGGATTGGGATCGCCTGATAGCGCTCCGAGATCGCTCCATATTTTGTTGATACGTCATCGCTCTAGCATGGAGGACCGAATCTAGTTGCAACCATTGAAAGACGAAACTCCATTCAGAGCGGTTTTGTGACGTACCGATATGAAAAAGATAGGCATCCCTAGAAGTAACGTCCGAATGGCCTTATGAAAGTTGTGAGTAGTGCTGATCCTTTGTCCAGTGGTACCTGTCAGTAGCCACTGTTAGCGTCTAACTTAGAGAATACTTTCGCATTGGCCATCTGACCAAGGACGTGATCTACCGCTGGCATTTGAAAACGTTCCCTTTGGACGGGTGAAATCCACGCATATACGTAGATGGGGTTTATTTGCCGACTCGTCCTGGTTGATAGAAACTTGTGACTTCAGTACGATGACCATGGGCGCACACCATGCTGTTGGTTCATCAACTTTAGATATGATTCCTATTTCCACCATACGATCTAGTTCCGCCTTGGTCTCTTCCATCAACGCAATTGAGACTCTGCGTGGTACCGATAATGCAAAAGGTTTTGCATCCACTTCTAGCTGGATCTTGTACGGTATCTTCAGCTTGCCCAGACCGATGAAAAGTGCCGGATATTTCTGGGCTAGGTCAACTGTGGAACGTCCTTGGTTTTCGGTTCTAATTTCCGCTAGCTTGGTCAATAGTTTTAGGTCTTCACATGTTGCCAGTCCCAGGAGTGGTATTTGCAAATCTCGAATGACGTATAAGCAGTCGTTGATTTGTCGATTTTTATAACGCAAAGTGGTTTTTATTCGGCCTTCCGTTTGAAGTCCCGTTTTCCCTGGTCCAAGCAATCGTTTATCAGAAGGAAGTAGCTTGTTGTCGCTCAGTGTTGTTTTGTAGGTTTCCAATGATATGGCGCTGACATCGGCTCCTGTACCTACTTTAAGTTGTATTGGTTTTTTGTTAACTTGTATTTCCACTATCCATTTGCGTGTAAAGTTGTCAGCCAATGAATCGATTTGAGAATTTTCTTCATCGTGATCTTTCTGAACATCTGCATCGTCTTGGTGAACATCTGCATCATCTAGGTCTCCCAATCTCTCATTTATTGTTGGCGAGTTGGTGTTTGATGCTACTGCTCTTTGAAATACTGCTTCCATATCTACTTTGGCTACTTCGTGTACGTTCTTATGGTGACACAATTTCGCATAATGGCCTGTATGGTTTCATGCGTAGCACTTGGCGCTTTTAGCTGGACACTTATTTCGCTATTGCCTTTGTGAGGCTCTGCAACGTTTACATCCGTTGGTGCGTCCTTCCTTTTTGTTACAGGATTCTTTTTGGTGATAGGATTTACCCAATGAAAAATCTCTGGCTAGTTCTTGTCGCCGTTGGTGGCGAATAGGCGTTGTCTTCTCACAATTTTGACCCTTGATGCGATCGATGTTTTTGGGTTTTGTGGGACCATGGAGATCAAGCTGTTTCAGTTGCCGATCTTCTAAACTTCGTACCCTTTGTATTGCTTGTTCCAAGGTGAGATGCTCATCGTCTTGGAGTCGTTCTGATAGCACTTTATGACGAATACCGACCACTATCCGTTGTCTAATTAGCTCGTCCTTTAATCCTCCATAATTACAATGCTCCGCTGAAGCATAGACGGCCGTAATGAATTCGTCTGCTGTTTCACCTTCATGTTGTATTCTTGTATTAAACTATGCTCGGTTGTATATAACATTCCGGCGAATGATAAAATGACCCTCGAAAATGGCTAACACTGTGGCGAAGACTTTTCCTTCTGCTGGAGTTAGTCCGAACGAATCGAATATATCGTCAACCTTTTCACCCATCAGGTATATTAGGGCATTTACTTGTTCTTCTTCGCTTTTCGTACTGAGGCCTGATGCTCGGCGAAAGCGGTCGAAACGACGTTTCCATAATGGCCATTCATTAGGACTTGCAAAGTTGAAAGAATCTGGTGGAGACACGTGAAACGCGCTTGATGGGACAGCCATGAGTGATTGAAGCTAAGCCTTGGACTGTGGTGAAAGCCGCACTGCGCGAAATGTTTTACGCGGATTTAAAATTCTCTTCGTAGTTCCGTACCGACTTCTGACACCATGTTGTGTTATTACCGTACTAATAATCACGAGTTAAGTTCACTAATTAAGTTCGTTTTATTTAGTCCGAATAAAAATTATACATATACTAGCACAGTACGCGTCCTGGTAATCACTGCCCGAACATGGTCAACTTAGATTGCCGGTGGTAGAAGGCCTGCCAGCTTTACCCGAGCCCCATGTTAAAAAACGACTAGAAAAAGCACGCCTAGTTCCAACTTTTGCCGTTAGGTGCGCTACCAACCCAGTTTTCTTCCTAATGCTTTTTTTATGGGAAAAAATATTCGGAAGTGGACTCGGTTTTACAGCATTTTTAATATATTTACCCATTTTTTTCGTGGCCGAGTTTTAAATGAGAAGTCAAGTAAGTTCTAATCTATATTTTGAGACCTATTTCATAATTTTCCGTCCGTTATTTGACGATTAATCAACCATCAGTAAATCCAGGTTTCTCAATTTGGTCTCTTGAATAACTGAAAAGTGTTCTTCGGCATGTGTTAGCTCTATCTAAACGCATATTTGAATGAGACACCAAAACATTCGACGATCAATAACGAAACACGAGGTTAGCGCAGTAAAAGGCTAGAGACAGGCATTCAAGCAGTGTTGTCGAACCTACCGAAAAATCGGTATATCTACCGATATTTAGGTTGATCTATCGAAATTTAGGATTTTCTACCGAATTTCTAGGATATTTCTAGAATCTACTGATTTTTCTACCGATTTTCTACGATAGTTCAAGAATTTACGGATTTTTCTACCGATTTTGATGTGATTGGGTTTTTTTTGCTTTTTTTAATCCAAAAAGTACATTTTTTGAGTCTTGTTTGCTATTTTTTCGTCAATAACTCTTGGCATGGAGGTTTTCCATGGAGTAATTTCCTTAGAGTGAGAGAAAAGTTTCTTTTAAAATTGAATTAGTTGTACCTGTGGCTCCAGTAATATCGCTCCATGGTGGCTTATTGTTGGTAGCCAATGGAAAACTGCATAAAATTTGCCATTCAGAAGGCTAAAATGGCCTTGCGCGCGCCGTACCGATTTTTCTACCGGTCTACCGATTTTTAGAAGCGAAATCTACCGATATGGCAGTTTGCGGTTCGGCAACACTGCATTCGGGATTTACGCGTGAGCATGTAAAGACGATCAATAAACGTAACTCTTTTTATCCTTTTCTATAACCGCAAATCTTAAACAATAATCATTAATTACACACCTGAATCAACGACAATTAACAATTAACATCTCAGAAGTGGGATTCACCAGAATTATTGAATATTTAACGACGATTTACAACGATCGGTACTGTAGAGTATAAAAATGTACATTAGTTTTTTAGTTGGTTTTTATCTAAACTCACACCTATTTTTTATAGACTAAGTAACAAATATAATCTATCCGCTGTATTAAAAACGTACCATTATCTCGGCGGCTAGTGTAACATGTAGCACGGTGTTAAATAATAAAGCTGACAGTTCGTACCGACGACACGGTAGTTAATACATTCAAAGCTTAATCCAACCATAACATTGGCGACGGACCTATGATTCGACACTCGCGTACCTAAACGACGATCTAAACCACGATTCGTTGCGAAAATCTTGACGTTCTGCATAACCAGCACTCATGGCCGCCATCAACACATCCTTCGGCCAATTCCCACCGTTCAACGAACATTCGGACCACTGGACCATATACGCCGAGCGCCTTGACCAATTTTTTCTCGCAAATGGCGTGAAGGAACGCCCAACAACTCCTGCGTCAGCCACCGCCGGAGCCGACGCCTTATTCAACCAGGACATCCAAGAACAGAAACGCGCCGTCCTCCTAACAGTCATCGGGACCACGACGTATACGCTATTGCGCTCCATCGTGGCGCCGGTGAGGCCTCACGAGAAACAGTACACGGACCTCATCGCCATCCTGACCAAACACTTCAATCCAACGCCCACTGAAACTGTTGAAAGCACCAAGTTTTTTCAACGCATACGCCGTAACGGCGAAAGTGTCGCCGAGTACATGGCCTCCCTACGCAAGTTAGCCGAGTTCTGTAATTAAGGTACTGCTCTCAATCGCCTCCTTCGCGACCGATTCGTCAGCGGGATTAATGATGAACACATGCTTCGACGCTTACTGGACATAAATAACATAGATTTGGACAAGGCTCTCAGTGCCGCCATCGTCATAGAGACAGTCGAACGCGACATTCACCAAATCAGAAGCTTTAACGCCGATGAAGCATCCTCGGCTATCAACCGCATATACATCAATTGCTCGGAGAATCCACCCACAGCACCAGTCCGACGCCCCGCAGGACTACAGCAAATATCACGACACACCGCGCCACGCCAACAACAGAACCCATGCATTCGTTGCACGTCAATCACTCACCCGGAGTGGGAATGCCCGTACAAACCATATGAATGCCGAGACTGCCAAACCACGGGCCACCCCGCAAAGGCATGCCGCAAGAAATTTCTAACCAGGCTACCAGACGCCAGAAGAAACCCCTATCGACCTCGACCTACCCACCGTACGCATCACATAATGGACACACCTGATCTCGCAAATCCTCATCAGATCCAGCCAGACATCGCAGGATATTTACCGGAGTACGACGCATTCACGGTATATGACCTCGTCAATGACGTCAAAGGCATGCTCCTTCCGTCATCTACCAGCGTTCCCGATGGAAAGTCTGAACCAGCACACGGTCGACCGCCACCAGCCATGACAATCACGTGTCACGTAAACAGCGTACCAGTCACCTTTCAAGTGGACACAGGATCCGGGTACACCATTGTCTCTACAAATACCTATAATCAACTGCACGGCGCCCTACCGCTCGAACCCGGTCCGGATAATCCTGCCGGGTACACGGGACATTTTCTCGACATCAAGGGCCAAACCAACGTCAACGTCACGTTCCGAGGAAAAACATTGCGATTACCCCTAGTCGTTGACGGAGGTCACCGTCCAAATCTGCTGGGCAGGAACTGGATATACTCTGCATTTAATATACTTCCGAAACCGGGAGAGTACGTTAATCTGGTCAACAACACGCAAAAAGTTCTCACCGACCTGGTTATCAAACACAAAGGACTCTTCTCACCAGGAATGGGATGCATTAAAAACGTGCTAGTCAAACTGCACCTTCGCGACAACGCCCCAACACCTCGATTCTACAAGGCACGTTCGGTCCCTTACCACATGAAAGACAAAATCGAAAAAGAGATCAGACGTCTTGAATCGGAAGATATCATTAGCCCTGTCGCACATGCGGAATTTGCCACACCCATCGTGCCGATCATGAAGAGGAACGAAGATGTTCGCATCTGTGGTGATTTCAAAGTCACCACCAACAAGATTATCGACATCGAACGCTATCCATTGCCACGCGTCGACGACATTTTTGCCAAACTCGCCGGTTCCAAAGTGTTCGCCCGTTTAAATATGCGCAATGCATATAATCAGCTGGAACTCGACGAAATATCACGAAATTTTGTCATCATCAACACAACCAAAGGTCTATATCGCTATGACCGTCTGCCCTTTGGTAAAGCATCAGCGTCGGCAATAATTCAGAGGTATATGGAAGTACTGTTACAAGATCACCCGAGCACGCATCCATTCCAAGACGACACAGTGGTAGGAGGGACAGACGAAAACGACCTTTTGGACAAACTGGCCAAAATATTCCAGACATTAGAGCGTGCAGGCGTCAAGCTGAACCAGGACAAGTGCGAGTTCTTAAAGAAATCCATCAACTTCTTGGGTTATCGCTTAGAAGGCAACGGATTACATCCGCAGCAAGAAAAGTTGGCCGCCATAAAGAATGCACCGCCACCCAAGAATGCTGATAAACTTCGCTCGTTTTTGGGACTAATAAATTATTATGCCCGTTTCATTCCGAATGCCTCCACCATGTTATCGCATCTCTACGGTCTACTCAATAAATCAACACCATGGAACTGGTCGAAGATCCACCAAGAGTCGTTCGAAGCGGCCAAGAAAGCGCTATAATCGACCAATTTACTCACCTTATTTGACCCTATCAAAGAGATCATCCTGGCTTGTGACGCATCACTTGTCGGAGTTGGCGCCGTCATATCACACAACATCGACTCCATCGAAAAACCCATAGCGTTCGCATCCCGTAAATTATCGTCGGCAGAGAAGAACTACCCCCAGATAGAGAGGGAGGCGCTATCCATCAACTTTGGCGTCACGCGGTTCCGGGACTATTTGCTAGGAATGCAGTTCGTCCTGGTCACCGATCACAAACCGTTGGTCACAATCTTCTCCGAAAACAAGCCGATCCCGCAGATGGCTGCTCCTCGCCTGCAAAGATGGGCACTGATGCTGTCGGCGTACGACTACCGAATCGTGTACAAGAAAGGCAGTCTGAACAGCAACGCCGACGCTCTCAGCCGACTTCCACTGCAGACGATGGACATTGAACCACCGCTACCTACCGAACTGGTGCTCCTGACCAGAGACACAGAGAATGCGCCCGTCACAATTCAGGAACTGGCCAAAGCTACTAAAACCGACCAGATCCTGGCAAAATTTATTGTACACACCATCAAGGGTTGGCCCAAGAATGGCAAGAACAACGAGGACATAAGCAGATATTTCCGGGGGTCTACGGAGATATCCACCGCCAAAGGCATCCTTTTCATCGGTAACAAAGTCATCGTGCCCACCGCACTGCGAAAGAAGGTCATGAACGAATTGCACAGCACACACCAAGGTGTACGGGCAATGAAGGAGCTGGCACGGGCCAAAGTATGGTGGCCTGCCATCGACCAGGATCTACAGAAACTATCAGACAGCTGCAAAATATGCAGGATTAACGCACCTGTGCCACGCAAACAATTCTCACCGTGGCCGGAAGCCACGGCGCCATGGCGCCATGGCAAAGAGTACACGTGGATTTCGCTGGGCCGATAGAAAACCGTTACCTACTCATCACTGTCGACGCGTATTCCAAATGGATCGAGGTAGACAGCTCCACGTCCTCCGCAACCGTCATACAGTGCCTTCGTAGACACATCGCACGCTTCGGAATAATGTCGACGCTGGTATCAGATAACGCCACTTCGTTCACAAGCGATGAATTTAAGACCTTCACAACGAACAATGGGATCACACATATGACCACGGCACCATACCATCCACCATCCAACGGTCAGGCCGAAAGATGCGTCAGAACAATGAAGACCACGTTAAAGAAAATCTCCGGAGAGTCATGTTCCGAACTGAATCTGCTCGGCAGTAGTCTGCAACACCATTCCAAGAACCCGTTAGAAGTACGGATATCGCGATTTTTGCTGAACTACAGACGCACACCGATAGATGGTCACCTGTCACCAGCGGAAAAGATGTTCAAAAGACCGATCATGACCAAGTTGGACGTGTTCAATCCAAAAGTCGCCAGAGCAAGCATTACAAACAGCATTGATAGGGTTCTAAATCGGTAAATTACCATGGTAATTTACACGGTAATTTACCACGGTAACTGTAATTTACGATTTTCTCGGGTAAATTACGAAAACGGTAATTACCCTGGTAATTACCGTGGTAATTTACGCTGGTAAATTACCACGATGGTAATTTACCACCGAATTCTCATTTCTTTCTTTTGAAAAATGGTCTAAAAGCTCCATATTTTGCTCTACCCGCGCAGGCACACTTATTTCTTCTCATGAGACATGAGTAAGTCATACCTGAGGTCGTACAAAGTCAAACGGCAAGCGTGGGAAAAATTTGATTACGAAAATGAAATTTTATTTTCTCGTCTATTCTTGTTGTCGAGTTCCTTTGCGTCAGCTAGAAACCATGTAGTTGTTTGAATTTTGTAGAGATGGGCCGATACCAATATTGGTACTGATATTTGGCTATACCTATATATCGGTATCGGTTTAAACTATTATCGGCCTGTCTCTAGAATTTTATTCTAAAACCATAAATAGCAATAATTCGCAAAATAGGTAAGAAAAAAAAATGGATGTTTCTGTTCAAAATACTTTTGAACTACAAACATCCAAAATCGGTGTTAAATAATGCACGATACAATGCTATAAAAAGTATAGCTATGTTCAAGTGATATTTTTCATTATTTAGCTTATAAACGATCAATATAATTTATTTTTGAATTTTCGTAAATTACCATGAACGGTAATTTACGCGGTAAATTACGGCGTAATTTACCATTTTCCAAAATTACCGTCATTTTCGAACCCTAAACAGCAATCATAATCAGACCATAGTAACCATGATGCCTGGACAACACGTATACGCCCGCAACTTTGGCAGAGGCCCGTAGTGGCTACATGGCACAATCACGGAAAGACTCGGCCACGTCATGTATTCAGTCAAAACCAGCACGGGCATCATCCTTCGACATAGGAACCAGCTACGCGTAACGACCGACGAGCCATCTTCAAGCGATGCTAGCCCAAACGAATCCAACCACCCAAGCTTCGACAACATTACGATACAACCTTCTTTCGCCCTACGACAACGCAAGACCACGAGCGGCTCAACAATCATCGCACCACAGGAGACACAGGCCGCAAACGAAGGCCCACGAAGATCGCAACGCGCGAGACAACCACGACAACGTTACGACGCATAAATAAATAAATAAAAGTGTGAAGTGATGTAGAGTATAAAAATGTACATTAGTTTTTTTAGTTGGTTTTTATCTAAACTCACACCTATTTTTTATAGACTAAGTAACATATATAATCGCTTGTGTCCCATTCGACCGAACGCGTTTCCCATTCAACCGAAAACAGCCCAAATGTGCGGTTTTGGGAAAATATATATCAAAATTTAAAAAGCAAACGTTTTCACTTATTGTAAGGAATTTTTTTTACCCTACAGTTTTCGTTGTATATATATATTGATGTTTGAAATGCAAAATTGAATTTTTAGAGTGATCGATAATGGAGAGAATTGCTAATAAAGGCGGCTTTCTTTACATTAATAATATTTTGGAAAAGGCGTAACATAGTTAAATGATTTATAAAATATTACTAACCTAACTTAACCAACCCAAACCTAACCTAACATAACAGTAATGTTTTGAAAAATGCATATTATTTGAGAAGTCATTGAAGCTATAAAACATCAATATTTTGGAAAAGGCGTACCATAGTTAAATGATTTACAAAATATCACTAGCCTAACCTAACCTAACTTAACCAAACCAAACCTAACCTAGCATAACAGTAATGTTTTGGAAAAGGCATATTTTTTGAGAAGTCCATGAAGCCAAACATGAATATTTTGGAAAAGGCGTACGATAGTTAAATGATTTATAAAATATTACTAAACTAACTTAACCAACCGAAACCTTACCTAACATAACAATAATGTTTTGGAAAAGGCATATTACTTGAGAAGTCAATGAAGCTAAACATCAATATTTTGGAAAAGGCGTACCATGGTTAAATGATTTATAAAATATTATTAATCTAACTTAACCAAACCAAACCTAACCTAACATAACATAACATAACAGTAATGTTTTGGAAAAGGCATATTATTTGAGAAGTCAATGAAGCTAAACATGAATATTTTGGAAAAGACGTACCATAGTTAAATGACTTATAATATATTACTAACCTAACTTAACCAACCCAAACCTAACGTAACATAACAGTAATGTTTTGGAAAAGGCATATTATTTGAGATGTCGATGAAGCTAAACATGAATATTTTGGAAAAGGCGTACCATAGTTAAATGATTTGTAAAATAATACTAACCTAACTTAACCAACCCAAACCTAACCTAACCTAACATAACAGTAATGTTTTGGAAAAGGCATATTATTTGAGAAGTCAATGAAACTAAACATCAATATTTTGGAAAAGGCGTACCATAGTTAAATGATTTATAAAATATTACTAACCTAACCTAACATCACCTAACATAACCTAACCTAACCTGACCTAACCAATCTTACGATTTCCTTCTCGCGGTTTGAACCCGAGCCTCTGAATTAAAAGCCTGATATTCTACCATGCTGCTGCGGTGATTCGAAATCCTCACAGACATTTAATTAACTAATTCTTTCAAATAAATTCCCATTCAGCAGAAACCCGCCATTGGGCTGGAAATTTAAATATATTCTCCATAAAAAACCAAAAAGCGGTTTCGGTCGAATGGGATTCGGTCCAATGGGAATATACCATATAATCTATCCTCTGTATTAAAAACGTACCATTATCTCGACGGCTAGTGTAACATGTAGCACGGTGTTAAATAATAAAGATGACAGTTCGTACCGACGACACGGTAGTCATTTCATTCAAAGCTTAATCCAACCCTTACAGGTACTGATATAAAAAAAGAGAATCGAGCGCCTTTACAACGAGAGGAAAACGTGGCCGCCTGACTTAACGAACAATGGACAACGTTTAGTACGTGTACGAAAAACCTCCTAAGCCTAGGACCAATGCAACGCGAATCCAACGAAATCAACGAATGCACTCACTTTAGAAGAAGTGTTAGCGTTGAAACGAAAAATCGACTTAATTATCTACTAAGTTCAACGGGAACGCGGATAGTCAAAGATATCTCACGTAAGGACATAAAACAATGCACTGCGTGTAATCAAACAAACGAACTAGCTATATTACAACGTGTAAACGCAGTTACATTAAACGAACCGTCCGAAGAATTCGACTCCGCCGACGAAACCAACGAGAACTTCAACGAACAACAAAATATCCTCGGAACTTTTAACGTCGAACGGACAGTAACTCCCGATATCCGTAGTTGCAACGAGTATGGAAACGATAGTGAATTGGCCCACAACGAACAAGAAACAACGATGGCTGACAACGAAAGAATACAACCACAAGCCAACGACGGAAACGAAAACCCGGCTACGAAACCGATACCGCCAGGTTACGTATCGATGGATGTATTCCAAAAGGCAATTCAAGATTCCATCGCGGCTACGATTCAGCAAACCCTAGCTGCAGCCCTTGGCGCAGATGCAGACGATGATTCGAGCCAGCATTGGTGCAGCACTAGTGAACCAGCCAAATTTGGGAGGAAGTTCAACGAATATCACGGCACCTCAGCCAAGCACTGCAGCGAATAATTTACCCAGTACGTTGGTACAGCACCACCACTGGGGTGAGTCCAGTAAGATCATCCCAGAATTTGACCCAGAACGTGCACCACACCAAACGATGACCATGTGGTTGAAGAAAATCGACGACCTCACCCAAACATCTCGTTGGTCAGAACAAACAATCATTAGCAATGCTCTCTCACGACTACACTTTACGCTAAAATTTTGTATGAATCATTGGATTCGATGAATCATTCCGGTGACATAGAGTGTAATGAAACTCCAACGAGAAATGGAAGCCAGAACGTGGCGAAAGGGCGAAAGTGTCACCACGTATTATCACGAGAAAGTAGCCAAATTACGCCAATGCGGTTACTCGGAAGCAAATATGATAGTGTATTTCATAACGGGATTGGACGATAAGGAATTAATTACAGCTCTAACAATGAAAGAATTCCTTACCCCGCCAGAAGTTCTACAGTGTATACACCAGTTGGAAGGAATATTAAAATTAACGAACGGAAACGGTAGTGGCGCAAATATTAAAAACGACGGCAACGACCAGGCCAAGCATAGCCACAACAGACATTTTAGTTAACGTAACGCACCTTCTAACCGGAACGGACACGATAACGAAAGAACATTAGAAACTAAAGACAACCACGCTGCCCCAAAGATTAGAGCAAAGTGTTACAATTGTAACGAATACGGCCACTTCACCCGGAACTGCCCCAGTCCACAGAAGAGACCACGATGCGATCACTGCAAACGACTAGGACACGAATCTAAAGTTTTTAAGAATCCAAAGCAAGTCCACCACGTTGAAGACACGAAACAAAGTACCGTAGATAATCACAAGTACTTTATGGATGCTACGATTAATGGCTATCCAATCAAATCGTATGTTGACCAGGGAAGCAAATGAATGAACATTCAATTTATTCAATTTCAAATTTATTTTATTTCAAATTCATGCATACAAGTGTTACGTTTCGTAAGGGCCTAAGTCAACTAGCGACTTCGTGAAAGTACGGCACAAGAAATGGATTTCCTTGTTGAAGAGGATAAAGATGGATGCTCTATTGGTGGATATGCCGGAAAAGGAAGTACCAGGCCGATAGGTGTAATCAAACAGGCTAGGATTACTGTAGATCAAGCTACGGCAACGACAGACGTACTAGTAGTCCGAGACGAGGTACAAGAAATCCCATTACTAATTAATGGACAATCCCTGACGGAACAAACTCACATCACCATCGTGAATAGAGGGAATACCTTACGCCTATTTGAAGAAACGGAAGAACCAACTGAAGAAGATAACTGCTTGAAGAACACAAAAATCCCCTATATAAATCCTCCTCCACAATATATTTGCGGCCAAGGAACGCAACTGTCATACCAGCAAGTTATGTCGTATTTCTGGACGTTTGGACACAGAAAACGGGTTTAAAACAGGATGTTTACGTTGAAAGCCAAATGAGGTTACGCCCCGAAGAAGAATATTGCATTCCGAGAGGCATCTACCAAATAGATAAAGAAGGTTGCACTAACATCCCAATAATAAACATATCTGGCAGTCCTATCGTCATAAAAGGAGACCAAAAGATGGTCATGTTACATTTGAATCTCGTACTTATTTAGTACTTGTAATAACTTCCACTAGAGGACGCCATCCTCTTAACAAGGATGACGTCATCTAGGTGAGGAGTCCGGGAAAGGCTCGGCAAGCGGACAGCACTCGAACTCGCGCTTCAAGGGCTCCAGTTATGCAGTCGAATAAAGCTATTAGTTCTTAAAGCAACGTGTCATTTAATCACACTTAACATGGTGATAGAGGTTGGATATCGCTAACCTCGCTTCTATTTCGTCGTACTACGTTTTTATTTCGAATTTCGTGTATAGAATAGCACCTTAATAACGTGTTTTAGTCGCGCTATTGTCTCGTTCATTTCGGACCTTGTCGACCACGATGACGTCGTTCAAGAGTCCGCCTGTTTTCGTTCCTGGCGCGGACCCCGCTTCTTCCTGGACAGAATACAAGGAAAGTTTTGGGATTTATGCAGTCGCTGCTGATTTAAGCACTTCCACTGTAGCAAAACAACGTGCTACGTTTTTACATATATTAGGCCCTGAAGGGCGCCGTATTTACAACACTCTATCAATTTTACCTGTTGGTGACAACCGTACATTGGCAGTGATTTTTGAGGCTTTCGACGCCTATTATCGCCCATATAAAAACATAAGCATCTTAGGTATCGTTCTTTCAAACGAAACAAAGTTCGACGCAAACCTTTGACAATTTTTTTCACTGACTTAAAGACGAAAGCGCAAAATTGGGAATTTTTGACTCTGACGAACTCTCTTATCGCCACTCAGCTTGTGTGCGGTATTCGTAGTGACAAGGTACGTAAAGACCTCCTTGCTATACCTGCTCTTACGCTCGAAGAAGCCGTGAAACTTTGCCAGGCTGATGAAATTGATTGCTTTTCTTCATGCTGGCGCGATGGGGACCGCTAATATTGCTCCCAAGGCTCTATACGCCGCGCCTACGAATGATGCTCTACACCGCCCCTCCCAGCCTATCTGGAAACCGCTCACGCGCTCAATATCCATCCAACGGTGCTCAGCAATACCAACAGAACAATCATCCTCAACCTTCGGAGAACTCTCCGTACCAACCTCCATACCGAGCAAATCTTCAAAAAAATATGAAAATGAAAACGAAATAGGACCCACTCTCAAATTTTTTCCCCTAAAGAAAAATGGCGGCCACAAACGGGGTGAAAAAGGCGAAAAGAGCTATCCAAATGACGATTTGGCCGGCCATTTGGCTGCCCAAATGTTTGGATAGGGTTTGAACCAAATCAAAAGGGATTTGGAGTTACAGAATACCCATTAGTGTCATTTGGGGATGAATCGACCCCAAATCCAAATCATTTGGATTAGGAACAATCCAAATGTAGTTAGAGAATAGGGTCCCAGGCATGCTTCCCTTCCACACTATTCATATGGACCACCTCTGTCCATTTGTTCGTAGTCTACGCGGGAATACTTACGTTATAGCAGCTATCGATGCATTCACGAAATTTACGATTCTACGTGCCGTAAGAGACACTGGAATGGCAGCCACGAGAAAATTCTTAGAAGATATCATGGGAATCTTAATCTAATTGACCAAGTCAAGCGACGGGAGCGTTATAACGTTAAACGAGCCAAAGCGCCTACGTTTCAACCAGGAGACCTAGTCATCGTAGAACGAGACCCTCCAAGCACCGGTTTACCAAGAAAAACGGCAGTCAAATACAAAGGCCCTTACGTGGTATCAAAGCAACTTTAATACGATCGATACCTAATTGAAGATCTTCCAGAAAATCAAAGAACCAATCGATTTTACCGGAACACACCACCCGTCGATAAATTGAAACGTTTCTCAATTATTGACAATTCCGACGAGACCCTGGACGAGTCCGACCACGAGAATGAGACAGATTCAGACGTCGCAGACGATATTCTAACTGGATCAGCAACGACTTCAATTCAATCGCACCCTGATGATTCAAACGGTGTCTTGGACGAAGACGAAACGGAAGCAAGACGTAGTAAACGAACCAAGCAAATGCCCAGTTACTTAAAAGATTATATTACGAACTAAAAGTGACAGTGTGATAGTTAATTAATATTCACAAAAATTAATTTCATAACGATAAGATCTCTTTTCAGTACAAATACCGTTCAATGTATTATTTTGACTAACTTTTAATGTTTGTGTGACTTAAATTTTTTTTCGCCGCGATCTTGTTTTCTTGTAAAACAATTTTTTTTTTTTGGTTTCACGTTAGATTGTCGACGCGCTTAATCAGGAGATTATCAGGTAGTCAGGATTAGCCGAATGTTAGCTCTATCTAAACGCATAGTTGATAGAGACGCCAAAACACTCGAACCAAATATAACATAGATGGCGATAGCATAGCTATCGCCGATCAATAACGAAACACGAGGTTAGCGCAGTAAACGGCTAGAGACAGGCATTCAGGTTTTACGCGTGAACATGTAAAGACGATCAATAAACGTAACTAGCCGGGAGTGTGGCGCACTCCTGTAAGCCAAGCTTCTGGGCGGCAAAGTTTGAGAGAATACGACACATATCGGCGATCCTGCCCTTTAGATTCCGACTGTCCCGCGTCCGCCGGTGGTGACTTACCCCAATTCCACCTTCCGTCACCTCCCAAGTAAACCTCATTTCCTTCCCTGTTTACACACATACGACCTAGCGGCCCCCGTCAGTGTTGGGCCGCGTAGGGTCTCACGCTCACTTCTTCCTGGTGCTCAAGGCCTCACGGCTAAGCACTAGTGTACGTTGGTGGAAAAAAAAATTAAATAAACGTAACACTTTTTATCCTTTTCTATAACCGCAAATCTTAAATAATAATCATTAATTTACACGTCTGAATCAACGACAATTAACACATAGTAAAGAAAGAACTTTACTTATGACGTTGTAAGTGGCTGGTGATTTAGATCTAATGTAATGTGGATGCCACTTTCTTGGTCTTGACTTGTTCGATTTAAGTAGTTCAAGTTGTTCGTGTAGTAGGAACTTCTGGAATTTTTTTGCACTTTCAAAGGGATTTTTCTTTAAAATCCCTTCGAATCCCAGACTATCCTCATTAGTCAAGATTACACCCTTTTCATTTATCAACTTTTTAATTACATTTGGAGATACGTGTGTCTTCGAGCCCGCCGTTTTATATTTAGAGATGCAGATTTTAGTATTGATGCGTTTTTATCTAAATAGCGAGTGTTGGTTCTCCTTGGGGTTGTGTTTTCGAATTTATCTTTCTTACGCCTCTTTTGTAGAATTATTTTGGTGCGCCTGCACTTTCCACAAATCTTGGCTTTTGAATTCTTAAACATAAGCTCGCATTTTTTGGATTTAAAACTCTGAGTTACTTGGCAAAAAGTGTCATTTTTCAGGTATCTTTCTTTGAACATAAGCAATGAACTCTCTTTGGCACCTTCGCAACAGGACCACAAATCTATGTGTCAAATATATCCAGTAAATCCTTTATGGTAGAAATGCAATTAGTACTAAATTCTTTGTATATGTCATGACTCTCAGCAATGGTATTTTGTCCGAGAAACATGGAAAATTCCAAATTAGCAGTGACACTGACAACCAAAGAGCTTACTAACAATGGTTTTGAGAAAGACACCACATCTAGATTTTCATTACTATTTTTGCTAGCAGCTTTAAAAAACCAATTCAATGTGTTCACATTTTTCGCTTGATATAATAAAAACTACTGACAAAGTTTATCTTGTGGCTTATCCACTTTAGTGAGGTCATAATAAAACGGAAAACCCGGTAAAAGATTTTCAGAGACTGAAACTACTTGACTCAAAATAAACGGAGACGTTGCTGTGTTCACTGTTCTCGCTATTGGTGATGTTGCCTTATCAATGCACTCATTTGTCATTGGTGAATTAGTAATGGAAATGTCAATCCTCCCAATGGGTTCATTTTCATTTTCCACATACACTTCAGGAAGTTCGGGCTCTTGTTTAATTGATGTTTCAGTTTGATCGGAAATACTACTTTCATCTTTCTTACTTTTACCATATGTATGATACCAATTGTATAATTTTTCATTATTTGTAAGTTTCGTCATCGTACCGATAGAGAAATTAATAGATTTTCATAAGCTTTTACGTCTTCTGGAAGGGGGGTCTGGATATTCGCTTGTTGAACCTTTACCTCCAACAAAGTGTTTTGAACAAACATAGTGGTTTTTGTTTATTTTTTCAGGCATAAGACCCTTATTAATAACAATTTTAAACCATCTTTCGCACTTTCAATCGCATTTTTTTAGGAAAAGGAATAAAAAACGCTCCTTCAATTTTCCTACTTGTCGTTTCTTAGTTTTAGCAACTCTTATATTGGCAGGATTTTCCCATTTTGATTACTTGCTTATTTTACTTTACTATTTTCAAAAAGAAAGAGAATTAAACTCAAATTTCATTAACTATTAGATTAATATTGTTTAAAAATATTTTATGAAACCGTACCTTTAAAAAATAGACACCATCAAGGCGATTTTGAGTTCAAATTAGAGTTATCAAGTTGGGAAACCAAAATATTACGTCTCCGAGTCAAGAGGACTACTTAAAAACGTATTTACCTAGATATGGAATTATTTTCCCACTTATTTTTTAATGAGCAATTTCAGAAGTTACAAGTTGGGAAAGCCAAAATATTACCTCTCCGAGTGGAGATGACTATCACTACCCCTTAAACAACCTAAATATATGCATCTAACGCTTTTTTTTAATTCTTTGCAATTGCAAGAATTCAATTTTAAAATAGTCAATTGTTCAAGCCTTTTCAATATCTCTCAATTGCTGTGGAAACTCTACTCTCTCGCTATACCTCAACCGTATTCTTAGTCTACCAGTATGATTTGTAACATTTGTCCATATCAAAGCTGAATCATACCTCGCCACACAAAAAGCAAATGTCCCCAAAACATGGGAGCCACAACTCAATCACACATAAGCTAGGCTCCCACTTAACCAAAATAATTATTAAACAGTTAAATACTCACAAAGATTGGCAAAATCAATCTCCTTCAGTAATACGTAGCGCTTAAATATATTATTTTCCGAACAAAATTAATCGAGCAAATTTAACGCTTAACTTCTTCTCTTGAAATTCTATCAAAGAGTGATTCAACTGTTTAAAAAAGGTTTTTTTCGCAAATAGGGCGCTATCATATCAACCGCAATTCCGTCATATTTAAAAAATATACATTGCCAACAACTTTTTTAGACACAATAGTGGAAGTTTTAGCCTCATTTAAAACATGTAAAACATTATCTCATCTACAAATAGCTTACACATGTCTTTTTTACCAATACCTAGCCGTTTGGATTTTTCTAAAGCAATCTAAGCACCAAAATATTTTTTGATACAAAATAAATATTCTATATTCTTCATTTTTGAAAATATATTTTTAAACGTTTATAATGATTACTCTCTACACCTACACTAACCTTACACAAACAAGGAGTATAAATCCACTAGTGGAAGCGGTGTTTTTATTGAAAATATATATTTTTAAACGTTTACCATGATTACGCTCTACAGCTACACTAATCTTACACAAACAAGGAGTACTATAAACCCACTACTGGAAGCGGTATTTTTATTCAAACGTAAAACAATTTCGCTTAACTTAATCATCTCTAGGCATCGTTAAAAATGTCTCTATCACTCCTAGGTAATTGTATGCACAGGGTTTTACGACATTGTAACTCAAATTCATCTGATTATGTTTTAACAAGGTTAAATCTAACTGGGAGTGAGATGAAAGGAGCAGAAGCTTATCTGTCTTAGGAAATATGAAATTTTATCTTAACAGTTCGTTAAATCATAAGTTTATAACGAAAAAACGCGGAAGGGGAAAACGAGCAGACAACAGCGATTTTTGGGGGTAGAAGGTTAAGAGCGCCATCTGTCGTCCGTGCCAAAGTTGAACTTCCTCTCGTAACGCAATGAGAAAGTGGATAAAATAATGCCATCAGCTATTTAACTGCGTCGATATATTTAACGACTTGACCCATGACATGCGCTTAACACTGGCTTTTTTGAATCCTATTTAATGTTGGATGCTAGGAAGCTTGGTAGACGTAACAGTCTGTACTAGTACCCAAGCATCCTTCAATAAACGCCTGGCAACATTGTGTTACGCATGGTACAACTAAAAACTAGGATGTGTATTTATCTTTCGACTCACTCCAAGCCTTTAAGCCCTCATTACAGAGGATTTGAAACACTATCGTAATTCCTAGTGTCTCGAATCTCTACGTTCCTGTCCATTATGGACAGTGCTGAGAGAGTGATACATCAGAAAAAGCCATTCAAATCGAATTGCCGAAAATATTATCCATATTTTCATTTCATATAACAGAGAAAACTAATTATTATGGTTCTGAGAGGAGCTTCCCATTTTGGTTGTTGTTCTCAAAAATATATCGCAATGCACGGGCCTCGATACATATAGGAGGCAATGAAGGAAATATATCACAACGCACGGGCCTTGTTGGATATAGGAGGCAATGAAGGAAATATATCACAATGCCTGGGCCTTGATAGATACAGGAAGAAATGTAGGAAATATAACCCAATGCACGGGCCTAAATAGATATAAGAGGCAATGTAGGAAATATAACGCAATGCACGGGCCTTGATAGATATAGGAGGCAATGATTTAACGACTTCGGTACTTGGGTTTATCTTTAATATTTAAATAAATATAATTATTTTTAATTATTTTTATCGCCAGTAAATAACTCTAAAAATAGTTAAATCGTTTAAAATAAAGTTGTTCCTATTATCTTTCGAAACTTTGCTAATATTGACGTTTAAAGTGAAGGGTACCCCTCTTGCCCGCTTTTTTTGAAATTTTGGGGTATATATACGATTCGTTTCCATTATAGTAATAGATAAAAACGCATTCGCGTGAACCGATGGTGGAAGCCCTGCCATTAGGAGGCTAGACGTTTCTCGTAACCCTAGCCGATCGCCGCGTATATCTTGAAACCAAACGATGACGAAGGAAAAGAAGCCAGAATGGACTGACTGGCGTCCATGTGGAATGGACAAAGACCTGAAGATGGTGGTGCATAGAAGCTGGTGTCAATGTGGAATTGACGAAGAACAGAAGATGGTGGTGCATAGAAGCTGGTGTCAAGGTGAAATTGACGAAGAACAGAAGATGGTTGTGCTTGGAAGCTAGGAAGTACAGACTAGTGTCCATGTCGAGTGGACGAAAACCAAAGCTGGTGGTGTTGGAACTCAAGTAGAATAGCCAGAGGAGACAAACCCAAATTTCCGTGAACTGTCAATGCAGTCCGGAAATTGGGAACACGTTTGCTCCGAGACGCAAACTGTGAACGCGGTCACGTGGGGCGTGACAGACACACAGACAGACACGGCCGGTGTAATACCTCTCCGTGACATACGTCACTCGGAGAGGTAAAAATTTATGAATTATTAAAGCAGTAATCAAAGCTTTGCGAATATTAATAAAAACTGTCTTTGTACACAAAGACGCGAAAAAGTAATATCAAATTAATTGTTTGAAGTAACAGATATTCGAATTTTCATTTTTGAGGACGTGATTATAAAACATCAATTATTTGAAAAAATTTCTTATCTTAGTTTTTTTCACCAAAATTCCTTAAGTAAAATATTTTATCCTTAAACATGTGCATCATTTTAAAAATAGAAAACGTATGCATTTTATTTTCTTTTTAAAATTTTAGAGTTAGTTTGAGTATTCGGGCCTATAAGGAGAATAAAATGGGCAGAAAATTGTTGATAGCAGACAAAATAAAACAAGCATGAAAACTTAACAAAACGTGTTCGTTTATTTTTAAGTTTTCGAGGTTTCAAAAATTGACGTGTTGTATATCTCTCAAAGCTACAGATCCTTTTGACTCTAATAACTACATCACAGTCAAAGGGCGAATGTAATTTTCGGTTCGCAATATTTTCAATTTTGAAATATAAAAATAAATACTTCTAGCTCTACTTTTCGGGTATCCGAGTATTTGAACTTCCTCGAAGCAAATATTTCTCGAAAATAAACAGTAGTATCAAGGTAGTTTCTCTGAAATTTTTTGTGAGAAAAACTAAGATAAGAAATTTTTAAAAATAATTGATGTTTTATAATCACGTCTTCAAAAATGAAAATTTGAATATCTGTAACTTCAAACAATTAATTTTCTACACTTATCTCTTACTTTTTCGCGTCTTTGTGTACAAAGACAGTTTTTATTAATATCTGTCACTTCAGTCCTAATATGAATTAAAACTGTTTAGAAACTAGTATTTTAAAACGTATACTGAAAAGCAGGCGCTCCATTTAAGTCTTGTGGTGTTGCGCGTATATTAGTTACCACGTTTGAACTAACAAGACCCTAACAATCTATTATAGAAGTATTAATCTTGATTGCTTCAACGCCCAGTCCAACTCAAATTGCTTTCTCGTCGTTTTCACGTGCAAAGCACAGTGGATGCAATAATACAAATAGATTCCGAAGACTTAGGCTAAAAAATTATTACGTAGACCTGTGTACAAAAACAATCTATACACCTGTGCACAAACATATTCCATAGACCTGCGCTGGGTGACCACATTTCCAAAAATTTTATAATTTTTCCTATTTTTGGATGTCTTCCTATTAGTTCCTATAATTTCGATAATTTTCCTATATTTTCCTATTTTTTGAAAAAGTTGATATTTTGTGCGCTCTCACTTTTGGTTTTGTTATATATCAACAAAGCTATGGAAGCCTCTAAAAATATTTGTCAGGGAAGTCTGTGATGTTTTAAAGTTATAGCATATGTTTCTAAGATTACGTTCCATAAGTATGACACTTCCTATATTTCGAAATGCTAGAGACTTAATGAGAGCTAGTTCGAGAACGACGCGAGAATTGACTACACGCGATTTTCTACTCCATCTTCCTATTTAGTCTGTACTAAGCCTTTGACAGGGCCTCATCAGGCGTAGCTTTACGAGAATCTATGACGTTTCATTTACGTCACTTCGAGACAAGCTCTCAGTTTCCAGTGACAAATTTATGTAACATATTTTACGAACTTTTGGTTATAATTAAACCAAAGCTCCTTTGTAAATCTTGTCTTATTACTTTCAAAGCATTTGCAACCTATATTTTGCTATTTTTTCAAGAGTAGTTCTCTTGTCTTTTCCTGTTTTTTTAATTATACATCTATATCTATGTAAATCAAAGTTCTGACTGACTGACAGACTGACTGATAATCATCGCCCAGCCCAAACCTCTGGCCCCAGAAGGCTGAAAATTTGGAGAAACGTTACTCGTAAGTAGTAGGCGCGTACTAAGAAAGATTTTTCCAATCCGCCGCCATCTTCATAAATGGCGCCCAGAAATGTAAAAAATCTTCTCTTTGTAAGAAAGTCCGTAAGTTTCAACCGATTTCACAAATATTTAGTACACTGGATTCCTTTAACCTATAGACGGGCTATATGGTCTTTCAGGATCGATTTGTTGCCATCATTTAAAATGGCGGCCAGATATTTAAAAACCTTTCTTTATAGAATGTCAGCGTGTAAAGTAATAAAAAATGTCCCGACGAGCTGATGGGCGACGCCGAGTGCCTTCGCTCCTAGGATGCTTCAAAAATATTAGTCGAATCAGTAAAATGTACCCATATGTGAACGTTGGAACTCGTAATTACGATGAAAATGACAACAATAATTTATTTAATGGTAAAAGTGTACTATTGGGATAGACAACATTTTAAGGGAATGTTTCAAGCGTTAATTAAATTCTCCAGGTGACTCGGAACCAAGCTTAAGTATGTCATCATCAGCAGATGAGTCTTTTTCGGAAGATGAAATGGATGATCATGATAGTCAACTGTACCGAGGTTTAAATTTAAGTCTGGGAGAGAGCATGTTAGCAATATTGCTGTTTGCTATGCGGCACTCTTTAACGGGATCAGCGTTAACAGATCTACTTTTGCTCATTAATCTTCATTGTTTGAAGCCCAATTCCTTAAAGACAACACTATATTTGTTTAAGAAACACTTCGCCCATGTTAAAATACCACTAATTATTCACCGCTATTGTAATGTATGCCTATCAGATCTTCAACCAAATAACATTTGCCCACGTTGCCTGGTAAAGCGATCATATCAGATTGACGCATCACTGTTTGTAGAAATTTCCATCTTGCCTCAAATGCAAGCCATGTTTTTAAGGAAAGGATTTCTCGATGATCTAGAATATAGGTTTAATCGAACTAAAAAAGCTCCTGATAATATTGAAGATATTTATGATGGTTTGCTCTATAAAGAGTTTGTTAAGAATGGTTTTTTAAAAACCAAGCATATCATTTCATTTATGTGGAACACTGATGGAGTTAAACTTTTTTCTTCATCAAATTTCTCGTTATGGCCATTATATTTAAAAATAAATGAATTACCACCTCATAAGAGAAATCGAACCGAAAACATAATAATTGCGGGTATATGGTTTGGGAAAAGTAAGCCAAACATGAATCATTTTCTAAAACCACTTCATCATTCATTCAGTGAAATGAAAAATGGAATTCACGTTAATGTTTTCAATCAGGTAGAACCAGTATTAGTTAAGGCCATTCTTTTATGTGGTACTTGTGACTTGCCTGCAAAATGTTTAGCTTTGAATATGCACCAGTTTAATGGTGAATATGGATGTGCCAAATGTATGCAAAGGGGTCAGACATACCGAACTGAAAACCGTGGGCATAAACATATCTATACTTTTGACAGAGATAACTTTAAGGGACCCAAAAGAACACACGAAGAAACTTTAGAACACGCGATTAGAGCCACGAGGGATGGTAAACAAATATTTGGAATAAAAGGGCCATCAGTGTTAGCACTGATAGTTCCCGACATCATTAAATCAACCTCAATTGATGTTATGCACACTGTTTACCTTGGTGTATTTAAAAAACTTTGCACATTATGGTTTGACGGAAAGCATAGTGACGGCTTATTTTCCCTAACCAAAGTAAAGAATATCGTAAATGAAAGGTTAGCCATGATCAGACCCCCAATTCATGTTCAAAGAATACCACGTCAATTAAAAGATATGAATTACTGGAAAGATTAGTTTAAAAACTTCCTCTTATATTATTCAATACCCATATTACATGATATTTTGCCACAAAATTATTTTAAACATCATATCCTATTTGTTACCTGTGTATTTATTATGAATCAGGGTTCAATCACGCCCCGAGATTTAGATTTTGTAGATAAATTAATGCTTCAATATGTTTCTATGTTTGAAGAGCTTTATGGAATTCAATTCATGACTGCAGTGATACATCAATTAATTCATTTAGCTGACGATGTTCTCTATTTGGGTCCTTCTTGGGTTACGTCATGTTTCCCATTTGAGGATCTGAATGGAAAACTAATCAGAATGATTCATGGCACCCAGCACCCCGAACTTCAGATCTCATCTTCGCTATCATACATATTGAACCAACCTACTATGATGGCATCATTAAATGAAGGTACGGATGTTGAAGAGTTTTGTAAAAATATGCTTCACCATGAAAATAAATATAAGATAGCTGAAGTTATTTCCAAATATATATGTGCTGTGGGTACTTATAAAAGTTTAAATGATTTGCCATTTGATTTGAGAGATGCGTTGTTGGATGCCACCGATAGCATAGGTAAAATTCAGACTTTTCAAAAAGTTAAGATTAAAAAATTCATGTACAATAGTGTTAGACATTCTGAAATGAAACATGACTCTTCAACAGTAAAATATGTTGACGCTAGTACAACAGGATATGGCAAAATTATATATTTTGTTAAGAAATCGAAAGCATGCGAATATCACGAATATGAATGTTACGCTTGCAACACTGAATATTTTGCTTTTGTTATGAAACTAGAAATTTTAGGTTATCAATCTTTTCAAATTGAAGAAATCGGTAACATCGAATTTCCCGTGAAGGAGATTAAAAGTTTAGATGATACGAAAATTTTAATACCATTAAAAGATATATTATATCCATGCTTTTTAGTTAATATTCGAGATAAAAGTAAAATTTACTGTTGTGATTTGATAAATTCGCTGGAGGCTGAATAAAACTGTTTTAAGTTGGTTTAAAGGTCTCTATTATAAATGCCATAACATTGTTTTGAATATGTGTACTTTTATTCACCAATATATTCTAATCCTTATAAGGTATAATTATTTGTTTATCATGTATGGTATTTAAAATTACTATAATTTTAGCTTCATATAACCCTAAATTATCATACAGCAAGTCTATATTTGACGCCTTTGGGCTACGAAATGACGTCCCACCAGCCACGAATTAGCATACAGCAAAAGGCTATAGTTTCAGCTTTGGCAGCCTAGGCTTTGGGCTTCGAAACAGCGACCTACCAGCCACGAATTAGCCTACAGCAAAGGCTATAGTTTCTGCTTTGGCAGCCTACGCTTTTGGGCTAAGGAACAGTGTCCCACCAGCCACGAATTAGCCTACAGCAAAAGGCTATAGTTTCAGCTTTGGCAGCCTAGGCTTTGGGCTTCGAAACAGCGACCTACCAGCCACGAATTAGCCTAGAGCCAAAGGCTATAGTTTCAGCTTTGGCAGCCTACGCTTTTGGGCTACGAAACAGCGTCCCAACAGCCACAAATTAGCCTACAGCAAATGGCTATAGTTTCAGCTTTGGCAGCCTAGGCTTTGGGCTTCGAAACAGCGACCTACCAGCCACGAATTAGCCTACAGCAAAAAGCTATAGTTTCAGCTTTGGCAGCCTACGCTTTTGGGCTAAGGAACAGCGTCCCACCAGCCACGAATTAGCCTACAGCAAAAGGCTATAGTTTCTGATTTGGCAGCCTACACTTTTGGGCTAAGGAACAGTGTCCCACCAGCCACGAATCAGCCTACAGCAAAAGGCTACTGTTTCAGCTTTTGCAGTCGGCTGCAATGCAAAGATATTACAGTTAAATACCAGCCGGCTTAATTTAAAAAAAATGTACAAGCTGTAACCCAGCTTAGTTTCAGCTACATTTACAGACAAATTTTAGCCTGATCAGCCTTTGTAGTCAAATTACAGAAAACAAAAATGGCTGATTTTTGGCTGTAAATTGCTTGTAGCGCAATACAGTTCCCAAACAGCTTACATCTAGCCAGTCAGCCTAAAAACAGCTCAGCTGCGTTTTGAAATCAGCCCATAATTTTTGTAAGGGCAGCCCAACACGGGTTTCTCCCTAAACGTTCTTGCGTAACCAACCTCCTTACTGCTACGAACCAATGGACAAGTTGGCTAGATGAAGGGCATAATGTCGATGTTATTTATCTCGATCTCTCTAAGGCCTTTGACTCTATCCCCTATTGTAGTGTTTGTTAGTCGATTGAATAAATGAGGGTTAAACTAATAACATTAACTGATTTTTATTGTGGGTTTTATCTCTGTGGTATTTACATGCGGCCTCGTACTAAAGGGCCGGGAACAAGAATGTTTTTCTTTCCTCTCCTAATCGGAGTTGAGAGCCCGTAGAGCATGGCGCGCTCTAGCGGGAGTAGTGGGCGGCGGGAGTTATGAATGTGAATGTTACAATCTGGTGAATTCCTTGAACTCGTGGCTTGTAAAAGATGTGCCATTGTCCGTGACCAGGGTGGTCATTATGCCAAATCTGGCGATGTGTTGTTGAAGACATCTTATGACGGACGCGCTTGCTGTGTTGGTTGTCACGTCTAGCTCCATCCATTTGGAGTAGGAATCTACAGTGACTAAAATGTACTGATTATTGATTGGACGTGCGAAATCGGTGTGGACTCTCCCCCACGGAGAAACGCTGGGAGGCCAGGGCAAGTGTTGCGTGCTAGGCATGGGTGCATGTTCTTGACATTGCGGGCAACCTTTGGCAAGCATTTCCAGGTCACTATCAATGTTTGGCCACCAGAATCTGGATCGAGCCATAGACTTCATCGCGACGATCCCTTGATAGGTACTATGAAGTTCCGTCATTAAGGCTTGTCTGTGTACAATGGGTACAACGATTCTGTTTCTCATCAAAATGATATGGTTCAGGTTGGATAGATCATTGCGTATTCGGTAGTACGGTACGGCCGAAATATGGGGCATGAATCGATCTGCGATAGGAGGAAGACATATTCGGCGGGTAGCGGCGTGTGGTTCACCATCGTGATCGGCAGAGGCAGACGGCTTAGGGCATCTGCATTGGCATTTAGGGTACCCTTGCGAAAGTGGATTTCGTAAGAGTATGCGGCCAGCTGGGTGGCCCAACGTTGTATTCTGGCTGCCGCCATCGGTGGTATTGGTTTGTGCGCCGCTAGTAACGATACTAATGTTTGGTGATCCGTTTGTATGTAAAATTTTCGACCGTATAAATAGTCTTTGAATTTCGTAACCCCGAATATTATGGCTAAACCTTCCTTTTCAAGTTGCGAGTAGTTACGCTCTGCCTTGGTTAGGGTCCTCGATGCGAAGGATATAGGGTGTTCCTTACCGCCATCTATGTGGGAAATAACGGCACCTACCCCAACGGGTGACGCATCACAGGCCAAAAAAATATCCTCGGAAATATCATAGTGGATGAGCATATTGGATTGGGCGAGAGCTGATTTGGATTCTTGAAATGCGAGTCTATGTTTTTCCGTCCACTGCCATTGTGAGGAATTGGCAAAGAGCTCGTAAAGAGGAGCAAGCTTGGTCGAAGTGTCTTGGATAAACTTGCCGTAGTTACATCAGAAGGCCCACGAAAGAACGAAAATGTTCCAGATTTTGAGGTTCAGGTGTCTTCATGATTGCTTTCAGCTTCGCTTCCTGCGGGTGTAGCCCTTTTTCATCTAGGACATGGCCTAGAAATTCCACGGAGGATTGCAGGAATTTGCATTTTTCTGGTCGTAACCGTAAACCACTTGCTTCCAAGACACCAAGGTCCTTATCTTACGTCATCCAAGGTTAACGGTTCGGCCGTAGTTGGTGCAGTAGCGGTTCGCTTGAAGCCACTCTCGTTTGGTTGACGGCTAATTCGTTAAGCGATGGTAAAATGGCTAGCGCTGAATACAGCCATTTTCGTCCGCATAGGCTCGGTCCTGGTCCTTGTTATAATGAGGTCAAGGGTCACCCCTTGACCGACCAATAGGAATCGTTAACGTAAGGTGACCTCTGACCCTAGGGGATAACCTGAAGGCAAAAGGATTGATTGTAACGTCAGTTGACATGTAGCTATCATGCTGTACAGTTAGTTAATAAACTATTTTAATTCTTAAACTAAACTTGCATTACTATCATTCAACAGTCCTTGGATCACAAGCAAAGGTTCTAGCATGGTATGTGGCGGTGACTAGGCATGTACCGAGAATATCAAGATCGTTGCCGGTGTAAGATTTTAACCGTTTCGGGAATGGTTGTAACGTGCCGGCTCCCGATAGGTTGTTGAACACAGATTCCGATATTATCGTGAATCCGGAACCATTATCTACTTTAAATGGTAGGTGTTTCCCATTGACGCTGATGGAGATGATTTCAGGAGGCGGGGCCTCGTCGTCTCTGAGGTTGACGTGAGTCTCTCGCCCATTCTCAGGCTCTAAATGGCAAAGATATTGCTCTTGAATAGGCGCGATAGTATCATCCATGGAGTCATGAACGTGGTTAGTGCCATCATTATACATAATGTATTCTTGGTGAGGTAAAATGGGTTCATCGTCGGACGATTCAACCACATTGTTAGTTCCACTATTATAGTCCATTGTTTTCTTCCTACCATTGCCTCGTTTGGCCCTTACTAAAATTATTGGCTGGTTTTAAAACGCAGCTGAGCTGTTTTTAGGCTGCCTGGCTAGAAGTAAGCTGTTAGGGAACTGTATTGCGCTGCAAGCAATTTACAGCCAAAAATCAGCCTTTTTTGTTTTCTGTAATTTGACTACAAAGGCTGATCGGGCAAAAATTTGTCTGTAAATGTAGCTGAAACTAAGCTGGGTTACAGTCTGCAAATTATTTTTAAATTAAGCCGGCTGGTATTTGACTGTAATGTCTTTGCATTGCAGCCGACTGCAAAAGCTGAAACAGTAACCTTTTGCTGTAGGCTGATTCGTGTCTGGTGGGACGCTGTTTCTTAGCCCAAAAGCGTAGGCTACCAAAGCTGAAACTATAGCCTTTTGCTGTAGGCTAATTCGTGGCTGGTGGGACGCTGTTTTGTAGCCCAAAAGCGTAGGCTGCCAAAGCTGAAACTATAGCCTTTTGCTGTAGGCTAATTCGTGGCTGGTGGGACGCTGTTTTGTAGCCCAAAAGCGTAGGCTGCCAAAGCTGAAACTATAGCCCTTTGCTGTAGGCTTATTCGTGGCTTTTGGGACGCTGTTTCGTATCCCAAAAGCGTAGGCTGCCAAAGCTGAAACTACAGCCTTTTGCTGTAGGCTAATTCGTGGCTGGTAGGTCGCAGTTTCGAAGCCCAAAAGCGTAGGCTGCCAAAGCTGAAACTATAGCCTTTTGCTGTAGGCTAATTCGTGGCTGGTAGGTCGCTGTTTCGAAGCCCAAAAGCGTAGGCTGCCATAGCTGAAACTATAGCCTTTTGCTGTAGGCTAATTCGTGGCTGGTGGGACGTTGTTTCTTAGCCCAAAAGCGTAGGCTGCCAAAGCTGAAACTATAGCCTTTTGCTGTAGGCTAATTCGTGGCTGGTAGGTCGCTGTTTCGAAGCCCAAAAGCGTAGGCTGCCAAAGCTGAAACTATAGCCTTTTGCTGTAGGCTAATTCGTGGCTGGTGGGACGCTGTTTCTTAGCCCAAAAGCGTAGGCTGCCAAAGCTGAAAACTATAGCCTTTTGCTGTAGGCTTATTCGTGGCTGTTGGGACGCTGTTTCGTAGCCCAAAGCCTAGGCTGCCAAAGCTGAAACTATAGCCTTTTGCTGTAGGCTAATTCGTGGCTGGTAGGTCTCTGTTTCGAAGCCCAAAGCCTAGGCTGCCAAAGCTGAAACTGCCAACGCTGAAATGGGGTGGCGTAGCGGTTAGCGCTTTCGCCTCGCAGCAAGAGGATCCCGGGTTCGATCTCGGACTGTGGCACCGGGTTAAAATCTGGGAACAAATCCTTCAGCGTAGAGTTTCCAAGTTCTCTCCCCGCTTGTTAAAAGCAGTTCTCCTCCGCGGTCTAACCCGGTTTCTCCTTTCCATCAAAACTTGCAGAGGTTAACGGTAATAGTTAGTATAGGGCGCTGTAGGTTAGCTGTGGCATAGGGGCTAGCCATCACCCCTCTATGCAATATAAAGGGACCCACCTGTAAACAAGCCGCAGGCTTAGTGTGGACTTCCCTTCGTAGAAGAAGCCTAGATTATTATTATTATTATTATAGCCTTTTGCTGTAGGCTAATTCGTGGCTGTTGGGACGCTGTTTCGTAGCCCAAAAGCGTAGGCTGAGATGGTCTGAAATAGCACAGGAGTAGGCTGTATTGGGCTAGACTGAAATAGTGCTGCATGTGGGCTGTATTGGGCTGGACTGAAATAGCGCTGGAAGTGCGCTGTATTGGAATGGACTGGAACAGAGCTAGAAATGGACTGTAAAGCAATTAACTGAAATAGCGCTGGAAATAGGCTGTATTGGTCTGGACTGAACTAGTGCTGAAAATGGGCCGTAATGGGCTGTATTGGGCTAGACTGAAATAGTGCTGCATGTGGGCTGTATTGGGCTGGACTGAAATAGCGCTGGAAGTGCGCTGTATTCGAATGGACTGGAACAGAGCTAGAAATGGACTGTAAAGCAATTAATTGAAATAGCGCTGGAAATAGGCTGTATTGGGCTGGACTGAACTAGTGCTGAAAATGGGCCGTAATGGGCTGGACTGACAGCCCTGAATAGGAGCTGGATGTAGGCTGGAAAAGCCAGGCTGAATAGGCTGAAAATGAAACATTTTCAGTCGAATTCCTACCCTAAAGCAGTCAGTTTGTAGCATTATAATTTTGGCTGTATTGCAGCCAAAAAACAGACAAACAATTTTTGTAAGGGGGGGGGGCTGATTTGTCTTGCTTAGTTGAGTAGCAAGCTTCGACTAAGTGTCCTTTTTTTCCACAGCCACCACAAACTGCATTGATGTAAGGGCAGTTCGTGCCCACATGATCAGTCTTCGTGCACCTGGCACATTTCACGTTCTGATTTACATTATGATTCACGTTGGATTGTTCATGTGTGTTTGATAGTTTCGGAGGTCTCATACGATTCCGATTAAAGGCTTGTTGCTTGTTAAAAGTATTAACAGCGTTGACGTGCTGATTTTCCGCTTGCGGTATGGAGGATTTCAGTTCTTTCGCGTCTTTATTTATTATTTCCATTGACAGAAGTGCCTTAGTCGCGGCTGCCAAGTTGAAATTAGTTTCATCCTCGCCAGCTAACATGCGCCGATGCATCGCTTCATAGTTGATGCCCATCATAATTCGGTCTAAAATCATGGACTCTGTAGTATTCCAAATTGAGGTAAATGATTAGACTCGTCGTATAATCATACAAAGGTTTAATACTAGTAAAAAGAGTTATACATGATGTGCCTCGGATGAGGTCTTAGAGGGAAGTGAAGCGAAAGTCTATCGTTATGGATAACTTACTAGCTCACGCGACAGAATTTGGGGCGCCATCTATTTCACTATAAGTTCAATACACTACAGTACCTCCTTTTTGAGAGTTAAGTTACCAATACAATTAAGTCTTTTAACATTATACAGAATTATTTTAATATGTCAAGCGTATGACGTGTGGGGTTAGATAATAAGTTCTTAAAGGTTTAAGCGGTTCGGCGGTCTTCTTACGCGTGGAGGTAATCTTGGTGTTGCTTCAGTCGGACGGTGGTGCGCTGTACGTGCGGTTGAGTTGGTACGTCTATGACCCGCTGGTGGTGCCTCTGGAACAGTGCTAACAGTGCCAGCAGATGCTGGAACGACTGTTGGTTCTAGCTGGGGAGCTTGTTGGTCCCTTGATGGCGCCATGGGCGTAGACGGAAAGTGTGGAATGTGGGCGTCAGGCGGTAATCCGGACTTGTAGGCTTCGGTTTGAGGATGTCTAGCTCGTAATTGGTTTTGGTGACGCTTGATGAAACCTTGCGGTGTTTCGTTTTGGTACATTAGTTTGCCCTTGAGGGCTGTGACGATACCTTCAAACTATTTTGGGCCTTGACCAAAGTTCCTTGCATAGACTGCGTCCTTGATGTGGAACTTTGTGTTCCCTGATTTAGTTTGTTGTGGTGTCGTGGTGTCCTCTGTTAAGATCGGATGTGAGAGCCGTTTCAACGGGTTGCACAGGTCGAGCCTCGTGATGATGTCGCGGCCCCCGAACATGATATCATAAGCCGATTGGTGATCGACGATTGGGTTATACGATGGTACGTGAGGATGGTTGCTAATCGAGTTTCAAGAGATCCTGATTTGTGTGTTTTCAGTCCCTTGTTGATAATGGCTGCGGCCTCGTTTGCGGTGCCCCGCGTTTTTCGCAAACTTGATTTAATCGTGCGGACACTCCGCTCTGCTTGCCCGTTTGAAGCGGGGTGATACGGTGCAATTAATTTATGATGGAGGCCGTGATGCGCGATGAAGGATTGAAACTCTTTGCTAGTAAAACAAGTGGCGTTGTCCGTTACTAAGGTTTGAATCAATCCAAATCTTGCCATATGTGCTGTCAAAAATGACACAACGGCTTCCGAGCTCGTTGTACGGATGATCTCCACCTCTAACCATTTCGAGTACGAATCGGAAAGGATGAAGAGGTACTTGCCATCCAATGGGCCGGCGAAATCGGCATGAGCGCGTTCCCAAGGGGTGGAGGTAGGTTGCCAAGGATAATAGGTTGTCGCAGGGATGGAGGACTCTTGTTGACAAGAATGGCAGCCTCGTGCCAGATTCTCAATGTCGTCGTCAATCTTGGGCCACCATAAGCGGGAACGTGCTGTGGCCTTCATTTTGACAACGCCCTGATGTGAACTGTGAAGTTCTCGCAATAGGTCTTGACGTTGGCTCCGCGGAATGATTACCCGGTTTCCCATTAGGAGAATGTTGTTGAAATTGGATAATTCCGTGCGCAGGCGATGATAAATTGCCATGTGTTCGTCCGTTATGTCTGAAGGCCATCCACTTCTCATGTAGTCATGTAGTTTCGCGAGTTCGACGTCTTCTTGAGTTAGCTTGTCCAATGCTTTTGTTGTCAAAGGGCCTGACGTGACTTGATTGAGCGTGAAAACATATTCCGCAGGAGTTGGTGTTTCTTGATATGAGATTGGAAGTGGCGATCTGCTGAGAGCATCCGCATTCTGATTATGAATGCCGGATTAGAATTTGATTTCGTAGGTGTACGCTGCTAAAAGCAATGCCCACCTTTGAAGGCGAGCAGCAGCTAGTTGCAGTATCTGCCTGTGACTGGCAAGTAGAGTGACCAAGAGCTTATGGTCAGTGTGAAGTATAAACTTTTTGCCATAGAGATAATCCCGGAATTTCTTCACTCCGAAAATTATCGCGAGAGCCTCTCTCTATCCAACTGCGAGTAATTTTTCTCCGCCTTCGTCAGGCTGCGAAAAGCGAAGGCAATAGGCCGATCGAGACCATCAATTTCATGGAAGATGACGGCGCCAACCCCTACTGGGGAGGCGTCGCAGGCCAATATGACTTGCTTCGTTACGTCGTAATGAACGAGAAGATTCGAGTCCCGAAGGGTGTTCTTTGCGTCTTGAAAGGCAGTGTCTTGTTCCGCGTCCCAGTGCCAAACGACCGTTTTCTGTAGGAGTTCGTACAATGGTGCCAACCGTGTGGAGTTGTGCGGCAGAAATCGCGAATAATAGTTTAAAAGTCCTAAAAAGGAACGGAGTGTTTCTAAGTTAGTCGGCGTAGGCGCGTCCATGATAGCCGTCATCTTTGACGCTTGGGGGTGTAGGCCTTGCGCGTCAAGGGTGTGTCCCAAGAATTCGACTTGGTTTTCCAAGAATTGACATTTCTCCCGTTTGAGTTTGAGGTTAGCCTCCCGTAAGATGGTTAACGTGCGATCCAAGGTCATTAGGTGGTCCTTCAAGGACCGTCCCCAACCAGGATGTCATCTCGAAAGGGGAGGACTTGTTTCTGGTTTCGCAGAAGATTTTCCATGATACGTTGGAAAATCGCGGATGACGAAGCGACCCCTTGAGTCAGGCGCTTAAAAAGGAAAAGACCAAAAAGGCTGTTGATGACGACATACTTTTGAGACGCCTCGTCAAGTTCAATTTGGTTATATGCTTCTCTGAGATCTAATTTGGAGAAGTAAACGGCACCTAGCCAGGCGAGCAAATAGGTCCTCTGGTTTTGGGAGGGGGTATTTGTCCACGTTTAAGTACGGGTTGAGTGTGGATTTGAAATCGCCGCAAATACGGATAACCCTGCTGGCTTTTGTACCGGAACAATGGGTGATGCCCATTCCGAGTAGTGTGTTCCGACGATAATGCCTTCCTTCTCCATGCGTCAACCGCGTCAGCACGGGAGTAGGGTATGGAGCGAGCCTTACAGAAGGTTGGAATGGCATCTTCTTTGACATACAGATGAGCCTTGATGCCCTTCAGCTTTCCTACTCCCGGAGAAAAAATTTCTTCATTCTTTTTGAGAATATTTGGTAAGGTGAGCTCTTCCAGTGAGGCGTCAGCCGGAGGTTGAGATATTTCATGAACATCTGAGCTACGAGGCGTGGGGAGGATTTGTAGATTTGAATAGATCCATTTTCGCCCACAAAGGTTCGGACCTGGGCCATTAACAACTAAGACTGGAAGTGAGTCTTGTACTGTATCAGAGCTGACCATAACCTGGAGTTGACCAAGTATCTCGACAACATCTCCTGAGTAAGATCGGAGATTGTGCGTGAAAGGTTCAAGTTCTTGCGCATGAGGCAATTCTTGATACTCGCGTGCAGTGATCATGGTGTGACCTGATCCTGTGTCAATTTCGAATGATATTGGTTTGTCATTGATTTGAAGAGTTATATCGTTGGGGGTGGAATGGTGTCTTTCTGAGAGACTTGATGTGCCATGTCACCTGAGTGATTTCCGTCTTTATTAGGTTTTTCCGTCAAATGATAAATCGGGCAATCATATTCATCCGCCGCTACATGGTTTATTTTAGAAGGTTGATTTTTCTTCTTTGGACCTGTGCTGGTAGGGGTATGGAATTTTTTGAGACAAGCCCTGGCGATATGTCCAGTCTTCTTGCATAGCGCGCATGTAGCGGTCACATATCTACAATCTTTATTACTGTGTGCAATTCCAGCACATTGAGTACAGGTGTTTACATCTGCACGAAATCATCCTTGTACCCATTGACCTCTAGGTGTCGGTATGGTTGTACTTGAATTGATGCTGCCGGCTTCTGTACTAGCCCTTTCAGTTTTCTTATGTTGTTTGCGATGTGCTGGCTTTCTAGGGAAGTTGGTGAGTTGATGTACTCCCTGTCCGTCCTGAGGTTGCAAAAGCTGGGAGTGTCGAGCACCATTTTCCATTGCGAGCAATATTTTCTTTGCATTGTCCAAAGTAAGTTTAGTTGAAGCCATACCTTTAGTTTCGACTTCAGCGAATAAACGCTGCTGCATTGTTAGATCTTTGATTCCACAAACTAACCTGTCGAGAATTAAATCATCTAGGATGTTCGCTGGAAACTCGCAATGTTTGCACATTTTCCTGAGCTCAGTGAGGTATGTTTGTACTGATTCACCTTCATGGCGATCCCGAGTGTTGAAATGATATCTCTCTATTATCCTGGAGGGTTTGGTATCAAATTATTTTTCCAAAATAGCCTCTAATTGATCGTAAGATTGTTTTCTGATATCTTCGGGATGAAGGAGTTCTACCAGTAAATCATGTGTGGCAGCAGAGAGTGCAGTACGTAAAATACCAGCTTTCTTCCCGGCTTCAGTGATTTGATTTGCTACATGTTACATCTAATAAAAAAGTCAACACTAGATAAGAATAGACCTCTGACCTTTGATAAGAAAACAGTATAAAAGCCCCGAACAACATATGATAAGCAGCAGTGTTATTACGTTTTTGTCAAGATAGTCTTAAGGCGAGTTAGTTACGAATCAATACAAAATAAGCGATTAAAGTAAAAATGAAAAGGTCTTTATTGTAACATGACTTTACATGGCGACCGCGCAACGGGTGCTTATTTGCGAAAAAAAACGTCTCGCTGAAAGGAAAATTCTCTCTCCTCTCCGGGCAGTCGCGAGTGACGTAGCTGGATCCCAACAGCCTTTGGAAAGTAGATTTTTGGGGGTATTACGCGGATTTCAAAAATGTCTGTCTTAGCAAAATGCGTGAAGTGGAATATTTTTCTATTGCATATTATAACGTATACGTTTCCAAATTCTTAACACAGTAGACCTAAATGAATATGTAACTTCTTAATTTTTGATTCTATAAATTCAGCTCTGAATAGTCCATTTTATTTTTAACAAAAATGAGGTAGAAATTTAGAAAATTATCACATACTTTAGCTTTAACATGTGTTGTAATTAGGACACTTTGTTTACAATAAAATTTATTGACTAGCCTAAAAACGCTAGTGTAATACTGTATCAACTGTAGAACCAAATTTATCACAAATGTATCTGAGAATTATAAATATTCTGTTTCTACATAGTGAGCTTTTCCAGTTTCTTCTCCCGATATACCTTTTGTCCTTATTAATGAATTATCACAGTCAAGCACGGAGCACCGCAGGCCAGGCATTTTATTTCAGCTGTAACTTAAAATGAGATGCAGTCTGAACTTAGGCAGATTACAAATTGAATTGATGTTCAATCTTAATTCTTAAATGGAAAGTTGGAGCTAAGCCTTGGTCGCTATAATTTATGAAATTTAGAGTTTAATAGTAATACCACTCATGTATTGCTTGAAATTAGCATAAAAGGGGTTTATTCTTACGTTATTTGAAACTTGAAAAACTTTCAAAGCTCGACATTTTTAATTTTCATTTTTAACCAACCGCGGTGAACCGCCGCAGGACGCGGCAAGTCCCCGGCCAAACTTCGCACTCGAGTCGTTACTGGGTTCCCGGCTTCCCGCGTTTAACTTTCCTCCTATAGGAGGAACGGGCCATTATTCGAGAGGATGCTCAAACGCGAAGTCTTGTTTCCTTTGGTTCCCCGGGATCCAACCACGTCATAAGAAGGGAAAAAACCAAAGTATTGCCCCCCGTTTTTCGAGCCAGATTTTTCGTTTTAAAAAACGGCTTTATAAGCCAACCTTATAATACGAAGTTTCTATAAGAACCTTGGCGACCGCGTACCAGAGAATGCCCGTAACACGCGTAGGCGCTCCTTCCCTCTCGCACGAGGCGACTCCTTCTCAACATACATGGCTGTGCTGCCACCTGTTAGCGTTCGTAGTTAACTAAAAAGGGCGCGAAATATGAACGGCGCTAACATTCGGCCAATCCTGACAACATAATAATCGCCTGATTATGGCGGACATGCGAATGGAAAACGTTAAAAATAATGATACAACAGCAAAAATATAAAAAAAATAATACGTTACAAACAAAAAGAAACGTGCGTTATTAACAAAAGGGAAACAAGTAAAATCGGAGCATTTTGACGTAAGGAAAAGTTTCTAGGAACATTATCATTTGTTTTTTTTCTCTTTTTTTTGTTTGTTCTTCTTTCGGTTTTGTTTTTGTGAAAACTTAAAATGTTTTTAAAATAAACTATAATCGTTCAAATATGACGGTCGCTTGGGTTTGCGTACAGAACGTCTGGTCGTGATCTCGTCTTCGTTATCGCTGGTGTCTGGAGTACTTGACTGGTCCACAATCTGGGGTCCTGATTTGGGTGGGGTGACCCTTCTTCTAACCTCGTTCGCATCGGCGTCTGGTACAGGAGTCTCTGGCTCGTCGTGAGGAGATTCAGATCCATTCTCGTCTGAAGCATCATCGGTGTCGTCAGCGTTGTCGATGATAGGAAATCGTTTCAGCTTATCAATAGGGGCCGTATTGCGATAGAAGCGATTGTTTCTTTGGTTTTCGGGAACTTCTTCAATGACGTACCTGTCGTACTTCAATTTGTTGGTGATAATATACGGACCCTTGTATCGCGCTGCAGTTTTCTGGGGTACACCTGTGCTTTGTGGTTCGCGTTCGACGATCACCAGATCTCCAGGATCGAACGTTGTGGCTTTGGCGCGTTTTTCGTTATATCGTATTCGTTGTTTTGCTTGATCGTTCCGTATATTTTCTATTACGTCCTCCCGTCGTTTGAAAATTCGTTCGTGTCGTAAGACGTAATCGTCCCTAACCTTCCTCTCGTGATTCGTTAATTTACCGCCTTTCTTCAATACTTCTTTGATTTCTCTTAGTTTGGGATCGGAAAATTGCGCAGCTACTTCGGTTCGTTCCTCGCGTGATGGGCATGAAATCATCGGTTCTGACAATTTTCTCTCCTTTACTGATGGTAACTTCATTTCCAGATACATTAACGACTGGAACTCGTGTAAATCCTTCTCTGTCTATATGATATAAACCCCTCGGGATGCAATACTCTTTTCCTGGTACAAATCTCATTTGCCCTTCTATGTAGATATCCTTTTCCATTTCAGTTTGACAAGATAATAGATTCTTCAATACTTCTTTGATTTCTCTTAGTTTGGGATCGGAAAATTGCGCAGCTACTTCGGTTCGTTCCTCGCGTGATGGCATGAAATCATCGGTTCTGACAATTTTCTCTCCTTTACTGATGGTAACTTCATTTCCAGATACATTAACGACTGGAACTCGTGTAAATCCTTCTCTGTCTATATGATATAAACCCCTCGGGATGCAATACTCTTTTCCTGGTACAAATCTCATTTGCCCTTCTATGTAGATATCCTTTTCCATTTCAGTTTGACAAGATAATATATTTACAAAACCAACATAGTTCGCTGGTATGACCGTCGCTTCTTTTGCCCATAAGGTTAGAGTGGGTGGTGGTAAGTCTGGTATCTCTACTCTTTTTAGACAATAATCTTCATCGTCTGGTTCCTTCGTCTCTGTGAAGAGTCGTACAACATTACCCCTCTTGATGATCGTGATGTGTGGTTGCTCCGTTACTGGTTGTCCAATAAGTAATGGAATCGTTTGAATATCGTCTCGGACAACGTGGACATCTGTCTTTGCCGTGGCTTGATCTATCGTGATCTGAGCTTGTTTAACGATTCCAACAGGTTTTGTACTTCCGTTACCTGCATACCCTCCGATAGCACAATCATTTTCGACTGTTTCTATTTCTAGTTCCATTTCTCTAGCCGTACTTTCTCGGATTATGACACATTTACTCCCTTGATCCACGTACGATTTTATTGCGTGACCATTTATGGTAGCGTCCATAAAGTATTTCTGATTGTCTTCGTTTATCTGCGTGTTATTTTCAACAAGGAGATTCTCTTTGACTGGTTGTTTATCTTTACAATCTTTGGCTTCGTGACCCGTTCGTTTACATTTGTCGCATCTTGTTTTCCTTTGAGGTTGTTGGCAGTCCCGTGAAATATGTCCGTAGGTGTTACAGTTGAAACAAAGAGGCTGACCTTGAGCGTTGTACATCGGTTGAAACATCGGTTGAGGCTGAGTGTATACCGTTCTGTGGTAGTTATTCCTCCCTTCTGTGCTTGTATGGTTTTGATAATTAGTTGCGTGGTTTTGGTAACTATTGGCCTTTCCGTGTTCGTAATTTCGGCGATAGTTGTTTCTATCCGTCCCGTACTTCTCATTGGTGAAAGTCGTTTTACTCCCGTTGTCGCTATGTGTAGTTAACTTCAGTCTCCCTTCCAATTGATGGATACGTTGTAACAGTTCTGGGGGCGAATTAAAGTCTTTCATTGTTAACGCGGTTATGAGTTCATTATCATTTAATCCGGTGATAATATATTCAATCATATCTGGTTCCGCTACTCCACACTGTCTTAACTTTGCTACTTTGTCGTGATAGTACGTAGTGAAGCTTTCTTCTGGTCTTCGGATCCTAGTCTCCAATTCTCGGTGTAACTTCATGACGCTTTTCGTCTCGGGAAACCATTTCATCAGTAAGTCTTTCCATTCAATCCACGTTGATACCATACAGTCTAGAGATTCAAACCAAATTTGTGAGCTAACTTTAAGTCGTGGGAGAGCATTGGCTATTATCATGCGTTCTGGCCAATTATACGTTCTGGCCATATCGTCTATCTTCTTTATCCACATCTTCATGGTTTGATGGGGGGCGCTTTCTGGATTGAATTCTGGAATAGCCTTACTAGTTTCACCCCAATGATGGTGTTCTACGTTCTGATTGGAGGTTCCGTTAACAGCAGGTGGTTGGTTACTCGTGTTTACCCCTTGATTCGTATTGTTTGCTAGTGCTGCTTGTACGCTAGCCTGTATCGTAGCTTGCATGTTAGCCTGATTTCCAATCGTAGCCGCAAGTGTTTGCTGTACCGTCGCTGCAATCGCACCTTGGATTGACTTTTGAAAAACAGCCATAGAAACAAACCCTGGAGGAGTACTTGCCGTTGCATTACCAGCGCCTGTTTGGTTAGTATTGTCCCCTGCCATGACGTTGAGTTGTTCTTGAGTCGTGTTTGATTTATCAGCCTTCGCTCGTCTCGTTTCAAAGTTATCGTTTGATACCGTTTCAAAATTGTCGTTCGTTACCGTTTCAAAGTTCTCGTTCGTTACCGTTTCAAAATAATCGTTCGTTACCGTTTCAAAATAATCGTTCGTTACCGTTTCGAAGTTTTCGTTCGTTGTTTCGCGTTCGTAGGATAGTTCAAATTCGTCGTTTTCAAAGTTGTCGTTCGTTACGGTTTCGAAGTTATCGTTCGTTGTTTCGCGTTCGTAGGATAGTTCAAATTCGTCGTTCGTTTCTGGGGCTAAGTCGAACTCGTCCGGCGATTCATAAGAGACCGTTTCGTTTCGTTGTGTGTTCGCTATGTCGTTTGCTATACCACACGTGTTGTCTTTTGTTCCGTCCGTGCACGAATTATCGTCGACTCTCCGTTTCCCAGTATTTTGTAAAGATTTATAATTTATTCTCGTTCTACACCTACTACTTTTTCGTATTTGCGTTGGTTCGTTTGATTCTCCGGACATTAATCTTCTAAGCCTTGGCGTTAAAAATCGTCGTCAATGTGTTTCGTACGTTTTCGTCTACGCGGCGCCTCGTTTTCATCGTCGTTCGTGTAGAGGTTTTCCGTGGTGATTTTTAATCGAATTTAATCTAACTCATTTGTATAAATATCCCATAACTATTGGTTTATCCCACTTCTGAGATGTTATTACGTTTTTGTCAAGATAGTCTTAAGGCGAGTTAGTTACGAATCAATACAAAATAAGCGATTAAAGTAAAAATGAAAAGGTCTTTATTGTAACATGACTTTACATGGCGACCGCGTACCAGAGAATGCCCGTAACACGCGTAGGCGCTCCTTCCCTCTCGCACGAGGCGACTCCTTCTCAACATACATGGCTGTGCTGCCACCTGTTAGCGTTCGTAGTTAACTAAAAAGGGCGCGAAATATGAACGGCGCTAACAGCAGTAACATGGAGCGAGCTGAAGCATACAAGATTAGATTTTAACTCTGTAATTAGTATTATCCAGACGCGCAGTATATTTGTACTTGCAATAAATATGTTTAAATAACAACGCACTTCGATTACTTAACTCACCGAACACAACACTACAAAATAAGCATCTAGTCGGAGAGCATATTTTGACCAAGAATCATTGTTTTCATCAAACTGAGGGAGTAGCCCGTAAGTTCCAATGATCTGTTGAGCTTCCACCGTTTTCCCTTGTCGGTATAGCGTAGTTACCTTTAGGCGTGGCCCCTGGTTAGGCTTAGGCTTAGTGAATTCCTTTGTAAGGAGAGCGGGGGTTTACCTCTCGAGGCGAAGCGCGGTATGGCTACGCGTATGACTTCCCAAAAAGGTGATCCTTTGTGTTTTCTTGAATTCCCTCGTTTCAGGGATTGATGTGGATTCGATAGTGGGATATTTGATTGTTTTAGAATTGAGATCCCATCTCCGTTGCCATTTGTAGTATTCCAAATTGAGGTAAATTATTAGACTCGTCGTATAATCATACAAAGGTTTAATACTAGTAAAAAGGGTTATACATGATGTGCCTCGGATGAGGTCTTAGAGGGAAGTGAAGGGAAAGTCTATCGTTATGGATAACTTACTAGCTCACGCGACAGAATTTGGGGCGCCATCTAATTCACTATAAGTTCAATACACTACAGACTTGATGTTGGCGCTGAAGTCGCAGTTTTCCGATAATTTCTTTAAGTCCGAAATGTATGAAACCACGCTTTCACCCGGAAGTCTGTTCCGTCGGTAAAACTTACAGCGAGAGATGCCTTTCGAGGGTTTTGGATTAAAATAAGTGCTGAAGTGATCCACTAACTGGACGTACGCGATATCAATGGGATCTTCAGGTTGAACGAGTCCCGCTAATAACGCAAATAATTGATTGTCCAGTACAGTCATTAAAACGTCACGCTTGCGATCTTCTTCTTTTAGTCCATTAGCGATGAAGTAGGCGTTAAGCTTGGAAGAATACTGTTTCCGCGAAATGGTTTGGGGGTTAAAAGTTTCTAATAATCCTACTGTTTCCATTTCCAAATGTTAGTGGTGGTTGATGCCGCATCAGCCATTGCAAAGTGTGATACTTGGAGTCGTTAACGCCGGTATTCGTTAAGCCTTGGTTCGCGTGACTTGGAAGTCGCAGACTGCTGGGTGAGCACCGCCTCCTATATTAAATCCAAGCCCGTGCACGGTGAAATTTTTAGGAAGGACTTTATGTTGTATAGGAATGCCATTTTATCGCAATAGGTGGCGGGATTTATCCGAGATTCGAAATAATGGTTGTGTTCGCACAATACATTTTCTTCGACTAGTTGGACAACCTTGACTAAAGTGATATAAGTATTTGATTATATTTCTCATATCATGATTTATTTGAAATAATCCAAGATTAAAATCAGTACATAGTAGAGGAAAATTTTGAAATTTAATAGGGAAAATTGGAATTTGAGATGCAAATTAAGGGAGGAAAAAGGATTAAAATATTAAAATCATATGAATTATAGGAAAGTGATTAGGGAAATTTTAGGATTATTGATTAGTAAATTATAGGATTAATGATTAGTAAATTATATCTAATACAGGATAATCTAGGAAAACAAAGATAAACAATTGAATGTTATTACATACTGCGCTGAACTAATTGTGTACAATTTCACCCTTGCATTTGAAAACTGTAGTTTAACAACGGTGGTTTAACCTTAAAGTGAATAAGTTCCCTCATTAAGCGAAGAAATTTAAACAAAGTAAACTAAAATTAGAAATGGAAAACTTAATATAGGAACATGTTTAATTCTTTTAGCAGTTTTTATTTATTCATTTCATCTGAAATATCAAAGATCTCCAACCTAGCATAGAAAGGAATAAACCAATTCAAAAAAAGGAAAATAACGGTCGTTTTCAAAATCTAAAAGCTATAGTTAATCGCGCCTCTAGCGGTAGAGACTGGCGAATTAAAAATCCACTTCTGGAAATTTTTTGGGACGGCGAACGGGCTTGGATTTAATATAGGAGGAGTGGTGTGAGCTGCTTGTTTTCCCGATCTTGCTTCGTGGTCCACGAGGAGGAGATTAGGCCCGATTTTGTTCGAACTAGCTTGAGACTAGTTACGGATAACTATCGTCGTTTAGTCACGGATAACTATTGTCGTTGAGTTACGGATAACTATTGTCGTTGAGTTACGGATAACTATCGGTGTTGCTCTCCGCGTTGGCTTCGTAGTTAAACACGGATGATCGTTGAATCTGTTCCTTTGTTTGCTGTGTTCTTTGTTCATTTGTTTCGCCGTCCCTCCAAAGTCGATCATCAGAATCAGAAGTTTTGTTGCAGCTTAATAATACTTTGAGAATCCCATCTCCGTCACCATTGTAATGTTTGTTAGTCGATTGAATAAATGAGGGTTAAACTAATAACATTAACTTATTTTTCTTGTGGGTTTTGTCTCTGTGGTATTTACATGCGGCCTCGTACTAGAGGGCCGGGAACAAGAATGTTTGTCTTTCCTCTCCTAATCGTAGTTCAGAGCCCGTAGGGCATGGCGCGCTCTAGCGAGAGTAGTGGGCGGCGGGAGTTATGAATGTGAATGTTACACTTATGCTAATCTGCTCGTAGCGGTTTATAAATCGGGCCTCGCATTAGATTGGCTCCAAAACTATTTGCAAGATCGTAAGCATCGTGTGATCCTTAGCGGAGTTCACTCCGAATGGGTACCTATCGAACGTGGAGTTCCCCAAGGCTCAGTTCTAGGTCCCCTGCTATTCAACATCCTTATCAACTCCATGCCGGACACGATCAAATACTCTCAGATTCTTCTCTTCGCTGATGGCACGAAACTCTCAAAAATGATTAGAACACACGCTGATTCTCAATTACTCCAATCTGACCTTAACTCAGTGGAATGCTGGGCTTCAAAACATGGCTTGAGCATTGACGTTGGTAAATTGTGCCGTACTACAGCTGGGATCTTCAAACCCTCGGTCTACGTACTATCTCTATGGCAAGCCCTTGACGACTACCGTCTCTGAACCCGATATTGGCATAACTATGGAACCTAATCTCAAATTTCGCTCACATACACATAAAATATGCAAGAAATTATACTCCCTATCTGGACTCATTCGACGCAACTTCGATGCTCGCTCGCCACACCTAATCAAAACCCTTTACAATGCCCTTGCACTACCTCTAATAGATTTCTCCTCAACAATTTGGACTCCTAGTGACGCTAACACTAAATCATCCCTTCAAAAGGCGCAAAATCGCTTAACCAAATTAACCATTAAACTTGAACAGCTCCCAGCGACCACTCGTATACAACTGTCTTGACTCGGCACAAAATTAACGACCTTTGCCTGCTGCACGACTTTTTCCACAATAAACTCGATCTACAACTCGAAGATTTCTTCAACGTTACCTACAGCTTCTGTAACTAGAGGTCACGCCAAAAAGCTAGAAAAACCACGCTCGACCACCACAGTTCGTCAATCCCACTTCACCCACTCTATCATCTCTGACTGGAATAAATTACCCGGGTCCATTCTCCAACTAACTGAAAATCAAAATTTCGCAAAGCCCTATCTACTCATTATAATTCGATCCACGTATGATATATTTTACGCCTAATAATACTTCTAAGTCAAGCAATTAAAATTAATATGTAAAAAAATAAGTTAAATCAAAGCAATAACCTTTAATACTTTACAAATAACTCTTGTGTTCCCCACCTGTAAAAGTTGGTTTAGTATATACTTTATAAAACTTACCCAATCAAAAGCGGATTATGCTTCACACATAAAGTACGTAAGTCCCACTTTTTCACAGCTTTGGCCATGGATTTCATGACATTCCCGAAGTAAAACTAAGCAGACGAAAAAAAAATTTTTTTAACCAATCATAAGCCCCTAACCGTAGATAACCGCTTTAATGCCAGACCAATCGGCGACGGCTATTACTATTTTCTTGCATGGGACCTCGACTCGACTCGACCTCGCCGTCGACATAACCGGAAAGCTCGGAAGGCAAAATACCGTAATCGTTCATTAGTCGTTATATTATATTCAACGTTTTAAAGCTCAAGTTTCGAAAATTTTGAGTCATTTAATTAAGTCTTCAACTAAATATTATAAGATTTTTTTTTTAATTTCAACAGAAAAATAGCTCTGCGAATAATAGTACACTCGAAAACTACCCTAAATTAAGCCTTGGCTAGGTATCAGCGGTATCCCGATTTCCGAGCCGCCGGCGGCTGAGCTCGCCGTAGCCGCGGGAATAGAAAACATTCCTCGTAAAAAACAGATACACGGCGTCTTAAAAGTCCAAGAAAAAGCTACCCAGATTGATAAGATCTTCGTGCCTTACTCCCAAATAATCTTTCGTATTGTGAATAGTTTTAACTAAAGAATATTTCAGACACTCCACTCAATATTTATAGTAGTCCCCTAATTTCAACAGAAAAATAGCTCTGTGAATAAAATTAGACACGAAAACTACACTAAGCCTTGGCTAGATATCAGCGGCTGAGGCCGAGCGGCACATCTCGAGCCGCCGGCGGCCGGGCTTGCCGTAACGGCAACAACAGAAAAAATACCTCCTTAAAAAACAGATGCACGGCGTCTTAAATAGTCCAAGCAAACGCTACAAAGTTTTATAACATTTTAACGCCTTACTCCCAAATAATCTTTGGTATTGTGAATAGTTTTATCAAAAGAATATTTTAGACACCCTACTCAATCTTTATAGTAGTTTTAGAATTTAGGTACGTGGTAAATCGGTTCTTTAGGCGCAAGGATCGGATGGATCCGAAGGAGCCGCGTTACTGAACTATTTCCCTCCGCGTAAGGGGAGGTTCTTTCCTAGGAGCTTAGAGAATATCGTGTAGCTCCCCCAGGCACATGTTACGTACTTCATGTGTAAAGCCTAATCGGCTTCTGCCCATATCTATATAATTACACATTTAACCCAACCAACTCTAATATGAAACCAATTCAGTACAAATCACTGTATTTATCAAATCACTGTATACTTTTTCATACAATGGTGGTCAAACCTCCACCAATAAAATAAATAAACCCAAATTCGGAAGTAAATTTTCGACGTTTATATCGTCTCGAAAAATCGGTTGTTATAGAACTTTGTGAAGAGCTTCGTGGGCCTTTGTCAAGGCAAAGAGCCACTAATTTGCCTGTGGACTGCAAGGTTGGTTTCCACTTATTTTTTAGTACAAATTAAATAGTTCTTTTTAACAATTTTACTTTTAGATTTTGATTGCTTTGCGCTTCTACGACGTAGGGGCATACCAATTGAGTGTTGGTCAAGATTTATTCTTAGAAGTTAGCCAGTCAACTGTCTCTCGAGTAATAAATTGCGTTACCAACGTAATTATAGATTCATTGGCTGAAAAGACGATCAAATTCCCAACAAATGAGATTGAAATAATGTCTATACAAATGAGGTAGCGTTTCCCCTTAATTTCACATTGCATAAAGAAGTAATGATTTGGTTTTTCAGGATTATGGAAAAAAACCCGTTTTCCTGGAGTAATCGGGGCAATAGACTGCACACACGTTGCAATAGTACCCTCAGTAAAAGTAAATGGGTTAAATAGGGAGTATTTATTCGTTAACAGGAAAGGGTACCACTCCATCAATGTGCAGTTGGTATGTGTATTATCATTACATATAATTTTAAAATCCCCACTTAACACTTAATCTATCTAATAGATATGTGACTATGACCTAGTAATTTTGCAGTCTAACGCAAAATATCCGGGAATATCCGGGATCAGACCATGACACATATATCTTCTAATCCGAGAAAGCGGAGCTCATTTAAGGAATCAGTACACAGAGAGTTAGAACTTTGACTTGTGGTAGGAATGGCATTTAAATGACTAGCATTGGGCTGACTGATCAAACAAACAGTCTCTGGGCTCTCTGTTTCCAATAGTTTGTTTTTCTCAATTAGTTGATGTTGCTGCAAACAAATCTCTAATTGATTAGGTCCTAATTCGAGCAAATTTAGTCATCTTGGTGTTGCCACTTCAAGAAAACTAAACGACTGCCTTTTAACTGATTATTACTCACAGTTACAGGAATACCGAATTCTATAGTTTTAGCGATACCATCGGTTAACTCTTTGCTAAATATGGCAAAAAATCTTTCCTCCAAATCCGTGTTTCCGTAGTTTTTTCTCCTCCTCCAGTTCCGCCCATGGACTTGTTTATTCTACCTCCTTTGTTCTTAATATTTGATTTCCAATCCGCTAACATCTACACGTGGTTCGGTCATTGACTATCCATTGTAATAATTAATTTGTACAACCATTTGTATTTACCTTCTTCCATTAGTCGACAGTTTTGCAAGGACCCGTTCCATCGGAGTTTAGGTGGTCCGCTATAGTTCTTGTCAAAGTTTTTCATAATCTTCGATTGTGAAATTTGCGCTAAATTTTCATAGTCTTAAACCTCTCATGGGTTTTAAGTAATCAATAATTGTCTCTTGTTGGTTTCTTGAAACCTTTTTCTGCCGAGGGGTGGCCATTATACGTAAATAAACTGAAAATGCTTAATAACTTAAGTAACTCCCAAATAGTATACTATAACCGAAGTCGTTACTGTCGTTTCTTCTACTTTGTCGTAAAAATACAAAGAAAGAATTTCAAGAAAGCATGTCATTATAAGCCTTTGGAAATCCCGCAATTCTCATAATTCTTCACTCTCATTGGTTGCTTAGATCATGTGACTACCCACATGTTTTTTAACACACCCCCAAAATAGCGGAAATACGTCATGCGATCGAGTCGTGGCCACATATCGAAAATCGAAATCTCCCATAGCGATTATCGAAATCTGATGTTACTAAAGCGGTGCTATAGTGTAACACGGACGGACACACACAGACAAACATATAGACTGCTGTTTAACTCGTTAAGTATTAATTTTGAGTTGAGAAACAAGATTATCTTAAATACTAAAATAAATAAAATTAATATTACATATTTTCTTCGTTAGTTATTCACCTTATTGAGAGTTACGTCGTTTTATAAAAGAATAATTCGACATTCTTGAGAGACTTGACTAATATTGATGTTTGAATATTGCCCGTTGTTTCGCCCTACTTAAATCGGTAGTATCAGAAGTATATAATACTTCTCTTTGAGAGAAGTGTACCACAAAGCTGGGAAGAATGACGTAACTTAACTTAAGTATTCTGAGTATGAGCCGTCTCTGTCGGATCATAGGCATATTTGCTTTACTGTCGCAACTACTAATGTTCCGGTGGGGACGGAGATACGCAAACCGAAACGGACCAATTGGGCCGGCTAAAGGGAAGACTTACTCCTACGCTACGGGGGTGGTATCACCTCAGATTAATTAATCTGAGGTATCACCGAAACTGTCCACTTAAGACCGTAAACCGCTCGAGGCTTGTTCCTTGGTGGAATGCGGATCTAAGCCGGTTTCGGAAATGTACTCGAAGGCTTTATAATAAAGCCAGGCGTACGGAAGACTGGGCTAGCTATAGGCAGTCTCTTAATACCTACAACAGGGACATTAGGGCTGCCAAGAGGGACTCTTGGAGGACCTTCTGTGAGCAAGTCTCTAGTGTCCCGACTACTGCTAACGTCATGAAGATTCTCGCGCATGATAATACACATCGACTTCATACTATTACTACAATATTATTACACTAAGTCGGGGGCTGAGACTCTCAAGCATATGCTGGGGGTCCATTTTCCTGACTCTACTTTAATCAAACTGTAGCGCGTTTCGTTAATCTCCTTAAACTAAGTTAAATAGACATTGTATTAACTAACTAGCTACAAGTTAAATGCCCGGAAACTCGCGTCAATTTCACTATTGGGTTGAGAGAGAAAAATATTATAAAATGTTGTCTAGGGGTTTTGTGTGTGGACGCTGAAATTAGTAAAAGGGTCCGAATTGAGTTGCCAATGAACCATAATATTTAACACCGACAAATAACATAAAACAATGCAATCACACAAATAATGTTAAGCGCGTAAAACTTCCATGGAAGAAACCATCAAAAATATATTCATGCGCTTTAATCCAAATAAGGATTTAAATTCAATAAATTTACGGATTAGTCCCAATAAGGGTTTCAAGGTTTAATTTTAATACACGTTAATTATTAATTCATATAAGGATTATTACATTACCTCCAAGTAAGGATGGTAACTAAGAATGTTGAGTGCTAGTAAGAACTCTTCAGAGTACAGTTATTATGATAAATAATAATCCAAGTAAGGATTGATTATAAGGTCCAAGTAAGGACAGATAAATAAGTCCAAATAAGGACTGGCCGGTTTGAATTTTTAGAGTATCATTACCAAGGACTTAACCCAAGTAAGGATTAAGACATGCACTCAAATAATTATCCCAAAAGGGAATTAAAATAATAAGTATCAAGTGTATATCTTTTTAACGCGTGCTGGGGTTTTTATCATACCCGTGTTGTATGGGCCAAAGGTGGTACCAATAATATTTTAGAGGTATACCAACCTCTAGGTACAAGTACCAATAGCCTTCAAGGAGGACGTATTTTCTAGGGTAACGTGGTACCCAACGTAACTGGTCACGTGGTGATCGGTATCCATGATTGGATGGGCTGGTTTCCTGACCTTACCACTGCTGACCCATTCACCCCTTTTAACTTAGTGACGCGCACTTCGGCACCGCACACAGAAACTGTCAAAAGTTATTAATGACATCCGCGACCCTGCGACCACAAAATACAGTAACAACCTGGTTATTTGTCAAATATAATAAATGACCATTCGTGGCCACTAAACACAGAAATACAAAATATATACAGTAAAAGCATAGTTAACAATCTTAAAGTTTGGTTCGACAAAGGGATTAAATGCTAAAAATGGGGAAGGTGTGGTTTTGTAAAATTCTATTTGAAAGGGGTTCCCAAGATCGGAGACCCAGACAAGGTCCAGGCCCGCCGTCTCCATGTAGAAGAAAGCGGTGCTTCAAATAGAGATAAAGGTCGCTAAATGTGTATGGTGGCGACTACCTGTCCAGCAGGTCGTCCCCTCTCAGTACACAAGTAAAAGCTTAGTTATCGAGCATGGATCCAAGTACCCGAAAACTTGGCGACCCATATATCATGTTTGACAGCTGAATCCCAACTTTAAAATAAACGTACGGGAACTAAGAATTTCTTATATTTTCTCAAAATAATTATACTCGACTATTTTTATATATTGTAACGACAGAACGTTACAAAACCAACAAGACCAGACTCTCTCTTTCCTGTTCCGCACAGGGCGAAGAGGGAGGACTGGCTTGTAGCCAGACAGGCTGTTACGATTCCTAGGCTTCGTTGGGCTGTCAATTGTTTTGAGCCCTGCAAGTCTCCGGGACCCGATGGGGTCTTCCCTCTGCTTTTGCAGGCGGGCTTAGACTACATTAACTCTCGGTTATGAAAGATCTATAGACTTTGTATCGATCTCGGTCACATACCTTCTCTAGGGTCATCTTTATTCCTAAGCCTAGGAAATGTTGCTATCTCGAGGCGAAGGCATTCAGACCCATATGCCTGACCTCCTTCTTCCTCAAAATTCTAGAGAAGCTGGTGAACAGGTACATTAGAGACGAGGTACTCTCGGTAACCCCTCTCTCCTCTTTACAATTTGCCTATCAAAAAGGCAAATCCACTGAGAAGGCCCTTCACAGTTACTAATTCTAATTACTCTCTATTTTAGTTCTATAATTAATAACTCTCTTTACTTTCGTTAACAATATTTATTCGGTTTAAAACATTACTATCTCTCTCACAAGATCGAGTCGAAGACTGTCTTTCCCTGATCCCGATTCCCCCTGCCTCTTTAGTTTACATGAATCGGTTCAGTTCAGTTCTACCTTATTAATTTCGGTACCAGATCCCAGAATCCCACATCTCCCCTTCCCCGACTCTTCCAACAACAATCCAACAATAATTTTTTTTTATATATACTAAATATCCCGACTTTAAACAAGCTAAAATTTTCTATTCCTATTTCACTGATATCTTTGTGGTTTAGTTATTGTTCGTCTTGGTCTGTTTGGCAAATTGTCAACGGTGTTGGGTTTTGTACTTTCATGCATTTGGTCCAGTTCCCCCACAACATCTCCTTCGTCGGAAATGAGTGACTCGTATGATAGGTCGGATTCAATCTCTTCCAGTGCTTCTTTTGGCTCCTCTGCGACTATAAGTTCATATTCCTTATGGTTGGGATCGGACGGTTGCTCGGTTTCTCGCATTTCTTCTCTACGATCTGGGTGTTTTTCTCTTTGATTGGGTAATTCTACTAGGCCTACTAATTCTTGTCTTTCGGCTTGTTGTTTTAGTTCCACTTCCTCTGTTATTCTCTCTCTCAGCCGCGGTCTTGCTTCTTGTGTGAACTCGTAAACAATTGTTGGTTCACTGCTATTATCCCGGATCTTCTTTGGTGTGTGCGTTTCTTTCTGTATTGGTACGGTCGTAGGGCTAAAATTTCTATTCTGTTTCTAAGATGTATTCTATTTCTTCTATATATCGCTCCGTCTGAGGATATGATGTCGTACGACCGAGGTTCTGCTCTAACTGTCTTAACTATCCCTGGTAGCCATCTCTGTTCCACTTGGAAATAGATTGGTTGTCCCTCTCTTAAGAGTGGAAGTTCTTTTACATTCTTGTTGTAGTAATTCTCCTGGGCTCTTTGGTTAATTTGCAGTGTTTCTTTTGTTTTCTTGTGATCTGGTATGCAGGGGATTAGCTGCTTGTGAGCTATGGTTAATTTCGTTCTCAGTCTACGTCCCATTAATAGTTGTGCAGGAGAAGGCAGGCCGTTATGTGGAGTGTTCCTGGGACCCTATTCTCTAAGGTCCTTTTGGAGGAATTTCGATCCGAATCTTTTCATTCGGAGTCAATTTCTCCGAATGAAAATAAAACGTATTCTGTAAGCACCTTATCCTAATCACACGGTGATAACCTCTCCGAATCATTCGGCGGCCGTGAGAGACGGCCGAATCGGGCATTCGGAGTTTTTACCGCCTCTCTTCCCTCCATCAATCTTAGATTCGCGGAACTTTCGCCGGAGTTTTCTAGTATTTTTCCCCGTACTTTTTTGTCGGCACCTTGGCTGCGGTTCATATTTTTATTTAGTATGGCTGCTTTGTTTTTTCAACTCAAGCTTCATCGTTTGCGATTTGAACATGGTAATCGCATTGCCCGTCGAGATTAACGAGTTCAAAGGGTTTTTCGAGACTTAAAATCAAGCGTGGGCAAAATTTTAGGTTAAAGCGGGAAATGGCTTTAGGCCTTGGCGGGCCTTGGCGAAATTTACAAGGTAGATCCGATCGACGGCTTTTTGGTAGATTTTAAGGTAAAAAAAGTCGTTGAATTTATCCTTCATTTAAGTGATAATTTCGCGAGATCCAATTACTTAACACAGATTTAATTGTTCATTTTAATATTTTTTCTACCGGGGCTTGTAAGTTAGAGCCACCTATTTTTGACCAATTGCATCAATTATTAATAATTGCAAGATTGATAAATTTGGTTATTTCGTTTAGCATCTATTTAAATTATTTAATTTTGGTAGGTGTGTAACCATTGATAGAGGGCTAATGATCTACATTAATGAATTTATCATAATCTCACGAGATCCACACAATTGTATTATAATATTATAATTTGGGATTAAATAACGTTGTTATTCTAGGTTCTCATTGCCTCATGTTTAACCCTTCTAAAACTTGCGCTAAGTTTCATTCAAAATTCGACGTATATTAACTGTTGTTTAGCGTGTTCTTTAATACCTATTTTAAAAGAATATTGTGAAGCAATTTAAGAATAAATAATTTTTTTAATCAAAAATAAATAAATAAATAAATAAATAAGGAAAAAAAGCACTTATTTCTATCTTAAGAAAATAAATCGAAAAAGAGAAAATTTGCTTTGTAATGAATGTGTTCCCAATACAAAGACCATTTCCCAAAATTTTCACTCCTTGGGAAAAACCAAAGTTTCCATCCCTTCAATTTGAAAGCGCGCCAAATAAAATTGTCCAATGAAGAAAAAGTGGGCGTCAAAAAGTACCGCGTGGCTTAAGAGGAAGTGACGTCCATTTGGATTGAGAGAAAATTTTCGAAGTATCCGAATGACGATAAGGATTGGGGTTAGAGAATACGGTTTGTTCGGTCCACTCCGAATGAGCCCGATCCGAATCATAAGGATTCGAGTGATCCGAATGATTTTCGATTTTTAGAGAATAGCCTCCCTGATTTCCAGGAGGATGTCTGATAAGTCTGAACCATCTTCTAGAGCTTTTTGTAGAGACCTCTTTACGGTTTGTATTGTCCTCTCTACCTGTCCATTGGACTGCGCATGGTATGGACTGCTATGCACAATTTGAATCATGGAGTCGCTAGCAAATTGTTTAAACTCTACTGCTGTGAACGGTGGCCCATTATCCGTCATGATTTTCTCTGGATATCCATGAGTGGCGAATAGTGGTTTTAACAAGGCTATCAGTGATGTAGCCATAGTAGTGTACGCTATTCGGTAGATCCCTTTGTTTATCTGGTCACCCTTCCTGTGTTGCCTTCACTATGTGCTGTAAAGTATTGTCTGCTGCGATTGATTCCCGTAGCTCTCGCAATCGGTCTGGAGTGTCATTTAGTGTCGTAGACATGATTAGCAGAGTTCCATCTATATCGCTGGAATCGAACGTGTTCCGTAATTTGGCATCTCTACTCAGTAAGTCCGGTATCTGCAGCTCTTTTCCGGGAACGTATAATAACTCGAATCTATATCTTTGTAGCTTGATTAACATTCGCTGTAAACGTGGTGAGATTGTGTCCAAAGGTTTTTTGAGAGTCCTATCAATGGGTTGTGATCTGTCAGTGCTGTGAAGGGTCTACCATACAGGTAATAATGGAACCTCGAGCAGCCAAATATCAGAGCTAAAAGCTCTTTTTCGATCTGCGCATAGCGTTTCTGGGTTTCCGTTAAGGCTGCTGATGCGTAGAGCACTGGTAAACTATCCTGTAGAATAACTTCTCCAAGTCCCTTTTGGCTCGCATCCACTGCCAAAAACAATTGGTTTTTCTGGGTTAAAATGTTGTAGAGTCAGAGCTTCCACTATTAGCTGTTAAAGTTTGTTAAATTCTACTTCCGCCTGTTCATCCCACTGCCAATCTACGTCGTGATTCAGTAGTTGTCGTAGGTATGCGTTATTGGTCGATAAGGCGGGTAGAAATCGAGCCACATACGTGATCATTCCCAGGAATCCTCTTAAGGCTTGTTTATCCCCGGGCGCTGGTACTGATATGATTGCTTCCACTTTTGATTCGTGTAGGTTCAATCCCTCTGCCGATACTTTATATCCCAGGAACGTTACTACTTTTTGGCAAAGCTGCATTTTCTCTAGGCTCAGTTTCAACGAATTTTCGTGGGCCTTCAATAAAACGGCTTCCAGCTTTTTCCCCATGTTCTTCGATGGTTTGCGCTCCAAAAATTAGATCGTCATAGTATTCAATTGTGTATGTAAGCTCTGAATAAATTTGATGGAAACGTTGCTGTTGTGTTCCTTAATTAACTACTTAATAAGAACACATTTAAAGTTACTGAAACGTCACCCCAGTAGCACAAGCCTTCCGCATAACAGTCGGTTAAAGGTCGAATAGTCGGTTTACGGTCCAGTCAGCTGTACCATGCTTATTTTGATACTTTTCCGACTCATGAAGCCGACTACTTCTTTTAGTTGGCAATGCCGACATCTATCTGTCAGTTGGAACAGAGATGGTTTAAAGTAGGCTTGCCTACCGTCTAGAAAATTTCAACTTATTTTTTGCCAATTGATTACCGACTCTCTCGCGCTAGTCGGTATTGTGACGTTTAAGAAGAGTAAAATAAAAAGCAAAGGTATGCTTAGGCCGTTTAGTAACCGACATTTATCCGACAGTTGGAACTGAGATGGTTTAAAGTAGGCTTGCCTACCGTCTAAAGAATTCCTACACATTTTTTGCCAATTGATTACCAACTCCCTCGCGCTAGTCGTTATTGTGACGTTTAAGACGAGTAAAATTAAAAGCAAAGTTATTCCTAGGCCGTTTAGTAACCGACATTTATCCGACTGTTGGAACTGTGGTGGTTTGAAGTAGGCTTGCCTACCGTCCTAAACACGAAACCCACTTTTGCCAATTGATTACCAACTCCTTCCCGCTAGTCGGTATGGTCACGTTATAAAAGAGTAAAATGAAAAACGAAGTTGTTGTATAGGCCTTCTTTTTCCGCGGGACGGTTTTTTTAGCCACATCGTAGTATACGATGAGGCTCTTAGTTTGACCCGAGCCGTAGTAGTAGTAGTAGTAGTAGTACATGTGGCCGGAGTTTTCGGATCGCAGCCGGGAATCGAACCCGGGTCGTTGGCGTGGTAAGCAAAGATTCTACCATTGAGCCATAGAGACTTGATAGAAACCCCGAGTTTTTTACTATTTATTTTTATCTCTAAAATGTCGGGGTGATGTGGGGTGGGGTACCTCTTAATCTGTGGGGTCGGATACTTATGAATTTGTATGTTTGGGGTTTTTATATTTATTTTCTTTTTATTTATGTGCTAATTAAATAGATAACGATTTTCCCCGTTTCGTTCTCGTTCGGTAGCTATCGCCATCTATGTTATGATTGACTGGATCGTTTTGGCGGTTAATTCAAATGTGGGTTTAGATAGAGCTAACATAGTATTAAATGAGCGTAATGCGTTTGATCATTTTAGCATTGCTAAAGGTAATTCGAGGGGATAATCACTAAAATGGGTAATCACTATAATGAACTTGTATCTTTGGGGTCGGATACTTCTGAACCTGTATCTTTGGGGTCGGGTATTTCTGAACCTGTATCTTTGGGGTCGGGTACTTCTGAACTTGTATCTTTGGGGTCGGGTACTTCTGAACTTGTATCTTTGGGGTCGGGTACTTCTGAACTTGTATCTTTGGGGTCGGATACTTCTGAACTTGTATCTTTGGGGTCGGATACTTCTGAACTTGTATCTTTGGGGTCGGATACTTCTGAACTTGAATCATTGGGGTCGGGTACTTCTGAATTTGAATCATTGGGGTCGGGTACTTCTGAACTTGAATCATTGGGGTCGGATACTTCTGAACTTGAATCTTTGGGGTCGGATACTTCTGAACTTGAATCTTTGGGGTCGGATACTTCTGAACTTGAATCTTTGGGGTCGGATACTTCTTAACCTGTATCTTTGGGGTCGGGTACTTCTGAACCTGTATCTTTGGGGTCGGGTACTTCTGAACTTGTATCTTTGGGGTCGGGTACTTCTGAACTTGTATCTTTGGGGTCGGGTACTTCTGAACTTGTATCTTTGGGGTCGGATACTTCTGAACTTGAATCTTTGGGGTCGGATACTTCTGAACTTGTATCTTTGGGGTCGGATACTTCTGAACTTGTATCTTTGGGGTCGGATACTTCTGAACTTGTATCTTTGGGGTCGGATACTTCTGAACTTGTATCTTTGGGGTATGGGTTTAGATAGAGCTAATATAGTGTTAAATGAGCGTTACGCGTTTGATCATTTTAGCATTGCTAAAGGTAATTCGAGGGGATAATCATTATAACTAAACTTTCGCTTTCAAACGTTTCTGGGCATAAATATCTGTTCTTCGATTCGCCGGAATATTAGAATTACAGCGTAAGTAAGTTTATACGGTTATAATTTTATCACTGTTTAGAGTAGGGCATCGAGGGGCTATTAACTCTGATTTTATGCACGGTAAATCATTTAAGCATTGTAAAAGATAGCGCTATTCACTCATTAGGGTAAGTTATAGAGGGGTTATCCACTCATTAGGGTAGGGTATAGAGGGGCTATTCACTCGTACGATGTGGCTACTATTACGAGCCCTTGGGCCGTCTTGTTTACTTTTACTATTCCGCAAAATGTATTAAAGAAATTTCAATACTTGGTATCAGTATCCTTTACTATAAGCGAATCAAGCCTCGAGTTAAGGCTTGATCGTCGCAAAACCGTTGGGCCTCGAGTTAAGGTTTGATCGTCGCAAAACCGTTGGGCCTCGAGTTAAGGTTTGATCGTCGCAAAAGCGTCGGACCTCTTGCTGACAGGCGGTTAAGTCGACTCTCAAACATGTTGGATGAGGGTCCTATTTCATTCGTGTCGTAACAGTCGGTAAACCAGTGGGCCGTCGTCCCACCGGGCGGACATTTCGATTCTCAAACCCTTACTCTACCAGCCCTTTACCGACGATTTACCGTTCCTATACTAAAAAGCCGCGAAATCGTCGGATTGAGCGCGGCTTTAGGTAGGCATAATGACGCCGACCTATAGTCGGCCAACAGTCGTTTTATAGTCGCCTCATAACAGTCTGAAAACCGGCGGGCCGTCGTCCCGCCGGGCGGACATTTCGACTCTCAAACCCTTACTCTACCAGCCCTTTACCTACGATTTACCGTTCCTATACTAAATAGCCGGGAAATCGTCGGATTGAGCGCGGCTTTAGGTAGGCATAATGACGCCGACATATAGTCGGCCAACAGTCGTTTTATAGTAGCCTCAAAACAGTAGGAAAACCGGCGGGCCATCGTCCCTCCAGGCGGACATTTCGACTTTCAAACCATTACTCTCCCGACTTATTAGTGACTTTTTACCAACTCGTCGGTAACACACAAAGCCGACCATGTAGGCCCTACGTCGGCAGTGCTACTGGGGCAGTTTTATTTAATGCATATCAGCACGCGTCCGGGATAACAACTAATCGGAATAAAGCCGACGATCCGTTTGTATAATAAAAGACTGGGTTCAATCCAGTTCAGTTCAGACTTAAAACTAGAGATACAACATTGGAGGCGCAATGCCAGTTATACAACATCCTTCCTACAAATTTTACAATATACATTTCACATTTTTTTTGTTATACTATTTATAAATTCAGTCTATCAATTTGTTTTATAACTCGGCCACTACTCGTCTTGGTAACAAGCAGTCGCTGTTGTTGCGTCACAGGGTCAGCCGTCGTACGTCGTCGGGGTTTTGTTATAGGCCCGGGTATCGGAAGTGGTTGTACGTCTTCAGGCTCATGCAACTGCGGCGGTCGGATTTGTGGTAGGTCTTCCGGCTCTCGCAACTGCGGCGGTCGGGTTTGTGGTAGGTCTTCCGGCTCTTGCATCTTCCGTTTCCTTGGCATGCGTTGTCGGCCTGAACCTGGGGTAGCTCAGAACTTGGTTTTTCAGTAGTGTCGTTGGTTGTATCGGTAGTAAATGTAACCGATTTCTACGTAGTTCCCCATTCGGAGTCTTGACGATGTAAGATCTGGGTTCCGGGGCTTTACTCTGGATGATTCCTTGCTGTCTGATGTCCGTTACCCATATACTGTCCCCTTTGTTTAGGGGTTTGAGGTCTCTTGTCTTGTGTCGTTGATCGTAGTCCTTTTTCTGGTTGATGCGACGTTGATCTTCACGTTGACGCACTATCTTAATAGATGGGATTCTGGGGCGAAGTTCCGTATCTAATATGGGTAGCGTGGAGCGTAACTTGCGGCCCATAAGGAGTTCCGCGGGACTAAATCCATTTGCCAGGGGTGTCGATCGATACGAGAGGAGAGCTAAATGAGGATCTTCGCTCTCCTTTAGTGTTTGTTTAACGACTTTGACAGCCGCTTAGACGAAGCCGTTACTCTGAGGATAGCAGGGGCTTGAAGTTATGTGGGTGAATCCATATTCCTCAGCAAACCGACGAAATTCTGATGTCGGCGTCTTGCTAAATTGCGGACCATTATCGCTTCTAACGACTTCCGGAATACCGTGAGTTGCGAAAATGGACTTTATGTGATTTATGATGGCGGCGGTGCTCAAGTTCGTCAATTTCCGTATCTCGAAGAAACGGGAATACATGTCAGTAACCAGCAAGTACCAAATTCCATGTAAATAGAAAAGATCTGTAGCCAGAATTTTCCAAGGTCGATCCGGAAAGTCCGATGGACATAAAGGTTCATGTCGGTTGGCGGATTCTCTCGTACATGTTGCGCATTGCTTGACCTTATCTTCTACGTCCTTTGATAGGCCGGGCCACCATACCGTCGAGCTTGCCCTGGCTCTGCTTTTTGTGATGCCTTGGTGTCCTTCGTGGATTTTTGCCAGGATGTCTTGACGTAGCACCGATGGAATAATGAGGCGTGACCCTTTTAGTAGCAAGCCTCGGTGAATTGAAAAATCATGACGGTGGGGAAAGTATTTATCTAGGTCATGGACATGCGAGCGGGATTTTGGCCACCCATGTTCTAGGTAGTGAGCTAAGGTCTTGCAAGTCTGGTCTTCGTGTTGCGCTATTCGGAGGTCCCTCAGCCTTTCGTCCGAGATCGGTACATGCGACGTTATTAATTGTATGTGAGCTATTATTTCATCTTCCAGGTCGCCGCCCTCGTCGCCCATTATTGGTTCCCGCGACAATGTATCTGCGATAATGAGGTCCCTTCCTGGAGTGTAATATATCTCGTAGTTATATCGCATTAAACGGATTCGCATGCGTTGGAGCCGTGGAGACAAATCTTCTAAGGATTTAGTTTGCATAATAGGAACGAGCGGCTTGTGGTCCGTTTCAATATGAATCTTAATGCCCACGATGAAATCTTCGAACATGGCACAGGCCCAGGTTATCGCCAAGGCCTCTTTCTCGATTTGGGCATAGCGTTGCTCAGTTGGGGTCATGGTCTTAGAGGCGTAGGCTGTAACTCTTAGTTGTCCATCGTCCTGTACTTGCTGTAAAACTGCTCCAAGGCCATAGGACGAGGCGTCGGCGGAAACGATGGTCTTCCTTTTTGGGTCATATGTTGCCAAAACAGGATGTCGGGACAGAATTCGTTTGATGTCTTCAAATGCTTGTTGCTGAGGTACGTCCCAGGTCCACGTGGTTTTTGTGCTCAGTAGAGACGCCAACGGCCGTGCTATCTCTGCCATTGATGGGATAAACTTGCTCACGTAATTCGTCATACCCAGGAATCTCCTTAGATCTGTTACATCCTGTGGTGTTTTGATGTGGATAATAGCCTTAATATTGTCCTCGTCGGGGTGTATGCCATTAGTGTCGATTATATGCCCAACAAATTTGACTTTGGAGACCGAGAATTCGCATTTGGCCGGATTGAGGGTTATACCAGCTTTATCAAGTTGGCATAAGATCCTTCGTAGATTTTCGTCATGTTCGGCCTGTGTACTCCCATACACTAGTATGTCGTCTTGTAAATTTACGTTACCGCTGAGTCCGTCCAGGGCAATGCAGATCTGCCTTTGGAAATGTTCCGAAGCGGAGCTTAGTCCAAATGGTAACCGATTAAAATAGAACCGTCCGAATGGCGTGATGAACGTTGTTAATAAAGCGGACTCTTCCTCCAGTGGGACTTGCCAATAACCGCTATTGGCGTCGAGCTTAGAAAATATTTTCGCACCGGCTAACTGTCCGAGTAGATGATCGACAGAAGGCAGTTGGAACCGTTCTCGTCTGATGAATTTGTTCAGGTGGGTTAAATCAACGCATATCCTCAGATTCGGGCGTTTGGTATCCTCAGTCATTTTGGCCAGTAATTTCTCTTCTTTCTTCTTGACGACGACCAATCAGTTGGTGTGTCAATTTTTGATATCACACCTTTCTGAACCTAATGTTCTAGCTCGTGTTTCACCGCATCCATCAATGGAATTGGGACTCTTCGAGGTGTTGTGGGCGAGAAAGGCCTGGCATCTGGTACGAGCGATATCTTGTACGGTGTCTTCATTTTGCCCAATCCATTGAAGAGGGTCGGGAACTCCTTTATTGGATCGAACGGTGTTTTAATTGAAGTTTCAATGTCTCTAACCATGGTTATCAATGAAAGGTCCTCGCTAGCCCTGAGACCGAGGAGCGGGACTTGCAAATCATGTACGACGTAAAGGTTATCCTGGATGATGGTACACCCATAACGGAAGGACGCTCGTATTTTTCCGGCGGTTCTTAGGAGAGTTTTACCAGGTCCATAGAGGCGTTTCTCGGAATCCAGTAACTTGATGTTGTTGAATTTAGAATGATATAGGTTCGTGGGGATAACATTGACGTTATCTGTCTGGAAGGTCGTTGATATGGACAGTGATCATCCATCTATGTTGTCTTGATATGGTCTGAGTCTCCTGAAGGATCGGATCGGCAATAGATCCGATAAAGAAATCGTTAGACATGCAATCTACTGTCTGAATGTGGGTGACTTCTGCGTCTTCAATTCTCTCAACTTGGTTGACATTGCGCCTTTGACAAACTTGTGCGTAGTGGCCCATTTTCTCACATTCGAAGCATCGTACATTTTTGGCTGGGCATTTCTCCCGTGGGTGGTTGGGAATGGCTCCGCAACGAGGGCAGCGATTGGTACTTTTAGAGCGGAACTCTTGAGAAGGTTTCTTATACTGAAGGTCTGACGCAGGACGTCTTCCATTAAAACGTGTAGGCCTTTGAGGCCTGTAGTTGGAAGTTCCGATGCTGTCGACGTGTGGAAGCGTGTTGAGGCTGTTGAAGCTGTTCAAATCCCTCTGTTCACGTTGTCTGTCTTCCATGCTGCGTACGCGTTGGATGGCTTGCTCCAAAGTGAGGGCAGGATCATCTTGAAGGCGTTCGGACAACGCTTTATCTCGAATTCCAACGACTATACGGTCCCGGATTAATTCGTCCCTCAGGTTTCCATACTGACAGTGCTCGGCCAAGGCATATAACTGCGTAATGAAGTCGTCGGCACTTTCCGCTTCTCGTTGGGCACGAGAGTTGAATTTTGCTCGATCATAGATGGTATTTCGCCGGATGATGAAATGACTAGTGAATTTGTCGCTTACAGTCTTAAATTCTTTTTGGTGCGCAGATGTGAGGCCAAAAGAGGTAAAAATGTCCTCGGCTTGTTCTCCCATGAGGTATATCAACGCGTTAACTTGTTCTTCTTCTCCCTTAGTATTGAGGCCTGATGCAAGGCGAAAACGTTCAAAACGGCGCAGCCATTTAGGCCAATCACTGGGACAGGAAAAGTTGAACGGCTCAGGGGTAGACACGTGAAACGCTGTTGACGCCATGAGGGAGACGGAAAGCACGGGAGAGAAACCAAACTGTAGCGGAAAACGCGTGAAACGCGACGTAAACCGTAAGCCTCGGCACGGGGAGAAAAAACACAACGCGACTCACGACAAACGAGGGAACGGGCGAAAAAGCGAAACAACTTCTGACACCATGTTGTGTTTCTTAATTAACTACTTAAAAAGAACACATTTAAAGTTACTGAAACGTCAGTTTTATTTAATGCATATTAGCACGCGTCCGGGATAACAACTAATCGGAATAAAGCCGACGATCCGTTTATATAATAAAAGACTGGGTTCAATCCAGTTCAGTTCAGACTTAAAACTAGAGATACAACATTGGAGGCGCAATGCCAGTTATACAACAGTTGCTGGAAAACTTCTGGTGCAGTGGATTTGCCATATGGCATTCTCAGAAAGCGAAACCTTCCAAATGGAGTTCCCATGGTAAGCAGGTAGCTACTTGGTTCATCCAATTCCACTTGCCAGAAGGCGGTCTTTGCATCGATAACTGTATAATAGTTTGACTTTGGAATCCTCGCTAGCACATCCTCTGGAGATGGAAGTTGGTAAACTTCTCGGCGTAGCCATATGTTTAGGGCTCTTGGATCCAAGCAAATTCTTACAGACCCTTGGGGTTTTGGTATGACCACCATTGGATGCACCCACTCCGTGGGATCTGTAACACTTTTAATAATTCCCATGTTTTCCGTGCGAATTAGTTCAAGCCTTACAGCTTCTTGCTGTTGTTGTGGAATTCTTCGGGGGGCGTGTATTACCGGCTCTGCTCCAGATGCTAATTTTACCGTATGTACTCGAGGAAGTTTGCCCAGTCCCCTGAAGACATTTGCAAAATTTTGAATTATTTTAACTTGGCTGGAGGCGCTGAGAATTGTGTCGGATGTGGAATTCGACCACCATTTCCCTTATGTTGGCTGACATTACATGTGCTAACTGGCTGTTCGTTCGGGGCTTCTTGGACTATGCTTCCCTTATTCGTTTTCGGTTGATCTTGGATACTGTGTACGTTTTGGGTATTTATTGTGAGCTCTCTCCTTACTATTCCTAGTGCGGTACATATTTTGAGGCCTACGATAGTTGGTGCAGGTATGTTGACAATGTAGAACGTTGTGTACACATAATTCCCTCTAAAGCCACACTTTAGCCTACATTCTCCGAGCAGTTTTAATTCTTCTCCCGAGTAGGTTCTGATCTTAGCTCTAGTTGCCATTATGGGTGCTCTATTCCGCTCCGGTATGATTAGGTATGTATTGTAAGACATTACATTTGCTTGTGCCCCAGTATCAATCTTCATAGGTAGACGTTCCATTTCAATTTGGATTTCTTCGACCCATTCCTCTAATCCATTATTGTTGATTATATTAACTTTTAAAAGCATTCCTAGAAAGAGGGCCTCTTCTTCCACATTAGGTTGTAATGTCATACTTTGATTCGTTCGGTTCCAGTCGTGTTTTGAAAGGGTCGAGAGTTCATAGCTAGGGCCGCAATTGGAGTAGATTGCACTCGCGATTCCACCTTCTATTGGAACTTCTTGCCCTACTGCCCCCTGAGTCTGCCAATGGTTATTTATAATTTGCTCTTGCTCTTGGGTCTCCGCCGGTGTGTCTTCTTGCACTAGACAGTGGACTGATGGAGATGGTGGGCTCATCCTGTAGTGGCCCATTTTGCCACAATTATGGCAAGGTCGACCTTGAGCCGGGCAGAATTGGTAAGAGTGTATTTTGCCGCAGTTGGTACAGCCTTATCTATTATCTGGTTGGTTTGAAAGCCCTCTCCCGAATTGAGGATGCCTTGGCCATGCAGTATTAGGCCTAATTTGAGGTGAATAGCCACGCGATCTTCCACTCTGTGCGAAATAAGGTGTTGAATGGAATCTAGTTGTTTGGTGGTACGGCTGTCTTGGCCCTTGTCCTCTAAACCGAACCATAGGCCTGTAACTCAGACTTGGTTGCCCTCGTTGGTTATGTATGGCATGAATTACCGGTATATCATATCCATTAACTTGCTGCAAACCCTTCTTTGAAGATTCCGCTGTTTTACAGATCGAAATTGCCTTCGGTAAATCCAAGTCGTCCGTGTCGAGCAGTTTCTCCCTTACTGTTTGATCTATAATTCCCAATATAATGCGGTCCATTATCAAGCCTTCTTTTAGTGTACCGAATTCACAGTTTGCCGCTTTAGTCCTTAGGCTGGTGACATACTCATCTATGGATTGGCTTGGTTCTTGGTTCGTTTTGTAAAATAAATGTCTTTTCACGGTGAGACTCATATACGGTTTAAAATGGCCGTCAAACGCAGTTAGAACATCTGCTGATGTCGGATGGGCCTCGGTCTCTATGTACGCAAAGGAGCTATACAACTCGACTCCTATGTCCCCGATAGTATGGAGTAAAATCGCAAGCTGCTGAGCAACTGGTTTAGTATCCAATCCGATAGCCGCTGCGTAGTACTGGAATCTCTGTTTCCAACGACGCCATTCCTGAGCCGGATTATCGGCAGGCACAAAAGGAGGTGGTGGTTGATAGACTGTTGCCATCATTATGTCGACGTACGCCGTACGAACAACAGGTTGAAGTAAATTATGATGCAATGGATGATGCTGAATTCTTCCTCTTGTCTGATGCCGAAATTCTCACATTGACTTCTTAAGGCGCATTCTTCAATTTACAATTTTCCCTCGCTGTACACACGTATGATGGGGTTGTTAGGTACTTCTGACACCATGTAGTGTTTATTCTAATTACTCTCTATTTTAGTTCTATAATTAATAACTCTCTTTACTTTCGTTAACAATATTTATTCGGTTTAAAACATTACTATCTCTCTCAAGATCGAGTCGAAGACTGTCGTTCCCTGATCCCGATTCCCCCTGCCTCTTTAGTTTACATGAATCGGTTCAGTTCAGTTCTACCTTATTAATTTCGGTACCAGATCCCAGAATCCCACAACAGCCTCACGAATTGCCGGGATAGGGCTTTCGAGTTTGAGCAAATTTCACTGGCCGTCTTCCTCGATATTGAGGGGGCCTTTGATAAGGTGTCCAGCTCGGTTATTACTGAAGCTGTTAAGGTATTTGGTATCAGCGACACTCTTGGCCGGTGGATCAAGTCCATGCTTACCGCTCGCGAGGTGACGACGTCCCTCCTTGGGGACTCTCTGGGGGTGACCACCAGCATGGGCTGACCTCAGGGTGGAGTTCTCTCCCCCTGTTGTAGAGTCTGGTGGTGGACGAGCTCTTGGGGTTGCTCGAGGGTGTAGGGAGCTGCCGGTGCTTCGGGTATGCGGACGATGTGGCGATAGTAATTACCGGGAAATTCCCGGCTACTATCGCCACGCTTATGAGCTCTGGTCTCTCTAACGTGGAGCAATGGTGCCGGGTGGTTAACGTCATTGTTAATCCTGGCAAAACTGCCCTTGTTCTTTTGAGGAATACTAAAGACCTGTTCAATGATATCTCCTTTTTTAGGCAGGTTCTGACAAAGTTTTCCGAGGTGAAATACCTGGGGGTGACTTTCTATTTCAGACTTACATGGAAGCCGCACCTTGATCGGTGCATCAAGAAGGCCAAAATGCTTTTCTGGAGAACCAGGAGCTCTGTCGGCAAGACTTAACGCCTCAACCCCAAAGCCGTACACTGGCTTTACACTGGGATAATTAGACCGATAATATCGTGCGGGGCGCTTGTCTGGTGGACGAGGGTCCGGCTCAAGACGGTGCAGGCTTCAAAGGCTGGCCTGCATTGGTATCACGGGGCCCATGAGATCGACCCCGACTGCTTCCCTGGAGATACTCCTTGGCATGCTTCCTCTTCATCTCTTCGTTGAGAAGGAGGCTGCCATGGGTGCCTACAGGCTCTACAATAATGGATGCTGGGTACCGAGACTTTGGGATCACAGCCATACTAAGCTTTTCCAGGAGTATGCTGCACTTGAACCATCGCTTGTTACGTGTGATTAAATGACACATTGCTTTAAGAATTAATATGGTTTATTCGACTGCATAACTGGAGTCTATGACTGCGCGAGTCCGAGTGCCGGCCGCTAGCCGAGCCTTCCACGGACTCCTCTCCTAGATGACGTCATCCTTGTTAAGAGGATGGCGTCCTCTAGTGGAAGTTATTACAAGTACTAATAGGTACGAAATTCAAATGTAACATCTTTTTTTCTCCCGACAGTTTTAAATAGAAATGAATGAATAAAAACAAATACATCTCTTTTTCTCCCGACAGTTTTAAATAGAAATGAATGAATAAAACCAAATGTATTTCTTCCGACAGTTTTAAATAGAAATGAATAAAAATAAAAACAATGTAAAATGTAATTGTCTTTGTGTATCTTCTTAATTATCTGCTTTAGCTCAGTTCGTTTGCCTTATCTGTTTCAGTTCTGTTTAGGTGTTGTTTTTCTTCTTCTTTTCATCTTCCTTCTTCTTCTTCTTCACGTCTTCTCTTCGGTTCGTCTGTAGCGGATCCCTTTCGGAAACGGCCGGTGAGCTTTGGAAGCGCAGGGGCCGGATGTTAGGCCTGCCACAACGAGTTGTGGGCCACGCTGGTGGCAGGGAAACGGGAGGAAAGGCGGGTAGGCCACGGGGGAGACCAGTGCTGGTAGGAGAAGTGGTGATGGAAGGGAAAGGATTTGGGGGAGGGGAGTTTGAGACTGGGATCGTGGGTCGCTCTGCTCTAACGTCATCCTCCGCCTCGTCGTCAGCCATCGTGGCTTCAGCATCAGTGAGGTGGGACTCACGGGCCGAAATAGTGGTGGAATGGTGGTCAGAATGAATGTTTGCATAATAAGCCGCGTTTTCGTCAACATCAGTGGTGGAGCGGGGTACGTCCCCGACGGTAGTGAAAGCCATAGGAGTAGACACCGTGATGGGGGGATGTACCGGGGTGGCGTAATCCAGAGGAGGTGGTGCCGAAAAGCGCGGAGCAACGAAAACCGGTTCGTGTCGGAGGTGGGAACGCGTGCGCCGAAATATTTGTCCGCGATCAGTGCGGATGACATATGAGCGAGGTTCTGGGCCGATGGATAACACCGTTGCAAGGGACCAGTTGCGGTGGCCTTCGAGGTAACGGACACGTTGTCCTATGTGTAGCGGAGGGAGAAAGGCTGTAGCCCTGTCGTTAAAACGTGTGACCATGCGATCTTGTTGTTGTTGAAGTAATTGACGGTCGTCGGTAGTTGGGTAATTAGGATGGAGTGTGTCCGTATGTGTGGTTAAAGGCGTCCAAATTCTGCGGCCCATGCACATCTCAGCGGGCGAGGGGAGCATGCCACGGGGGGTGGAGCGATAGTCCATGAGGACGAAAGACAAATCCTTGCCATCTTGTTGAGCCTTGATGAGCGAATTCTTGATGGTTTGAATCGTTCGCTCAGTTAAACCGTTGGATTGGGGGTAGTATGGCGACGAAGTGATGTGTTCAACGCCCCATTGTTCGAGGAAAAGTTGAAAACCGGCAGAATTGAACGGTGGGCCATTATCGGAGACCAGTCGTTGAGGGGCCCCATGGCGGGCAAAATGTGGTTGGAGAAACCCAATAACGCTAGGGAGGGCGGTACTGTTCAATTCGCGTGCCTCAACAAAACGGGAATAGTAATCCACTAGGATGATATAAGATTTGGAACCGACGTGAAAGAAGTCTGTCCCCGCGGTCTCCCATGGGAGCCGGGGTACTGGGTGGGGATGCATCGGCATAGGGTAATTAACGCGGGCCCTGTTATTGCAGGTGTCGCAAGCTTGTATGAACCGCGTAACGTCATCAGACAGACGAGGCCAAAACAAATGGAGTTTGGCCTTTGCAAGGCAGGAATTAATGCCTTGGTGCGAGCCATGGATGGTCCGGAGCGCTTCCTGTTGAAGCGAGACCGGAACGACGAGAGTGGCACCCCTGTATAAAAGGCCATCTATGACGTGGAGCTCGTCTTGGTGGGCCCAGTAAGGACGTAAATCAGGACTCAGTTGTTTGGAGGAGCGGGGCCAGCCAGAGGCCGAAAAGTGTATCAGCTGTTGCAGGATGGGATCCTGGGCAGTGGCTTGCTGGTATCGGTCAAGTTGGGTCAGCGGTAGAGTTGATGTGGCATAAACCGCGGTATAAGGGCCCTCTAGGAGGTCGGTGTTGACCAGCATATGCGGTTGCGGAGCCCGAGAGAGCATGTCGGCTATGTGTAAGTGGGAGCCGGGAACGTACACCAAATCCATGTGGTACCGAAACAATCGCATGAGGAGCCGTTGAAGCCGAGGTGAGAGTAGGTGGATCGGTTTTTTAACAACACCCAGAAGAGGGTTGTGGTCTGTGTTCACAGTAAACTTGGTGCCAGCAACGTAAAAATTAAAATGCTCGCACGCAAATACAATGGCAAGCAATTCTTTTTCTATTTGGGCATAACGGCACTGCGTAGGGGTCAGAGAGGTGGAGGCGTACTCGACAGGTTTGCCGTTTTGGAGAAGCGCCGCACCAATGCCGGTTTGACTGGCGTCAACAGAGAGCGTTATTGGTTGATTAGGGTCGAAATAGGCCAATGCAGGAGCTGTGGAGGCGAGCTGCTTGAGAGATTCGTAGTGAAGTTGATGGTCGTCTTCCCATTGGAAAATGGCATCCTTTTTTAGTAGTGCGCGAAGAGGGGTTGTATCGGCATTGACTCCTGGCAGAAAACGCATAATGTAGTTAATCATGCCAAGAAAACTTTGAAGTGCAGCTCTATCCTTAGGTGGGGGTAAGGAGCAAATGGCTGACACCTTGGCGGGGTCCACCTCCACCCCATTTTCAGTGACAATGTGGCCAATATATTTGACCCGTGATACTGCTAAACGCATTTTCTTCTTTCCAAAGCAGAGGCCACTAGCCTGCGCCCGTTCCAGGACACGACATAATAACGATGTGTGGGTGGCAATGTCAGGGGAGGCCATGAGAAAATCGTCGGTCGATATATGAACGTCTGGGAATTCATTCACGGGAAAGATGTGGCGGAGAGTTTGCTGGCAAACTTCCGAGCCAGTGACGAGGCCATTAGGGTAACGAAGGTACCGAAATCGACCATGTGGTGACGCAAAGGTACATAAGTGTGAACTGGGTTCAGTAAGTTCTATGTGCCAGAAAGCACTTTGAACGTCGAGGACGGTAAAAATTTTCTTCCCGCTGAGGGACGCAAAGATTTCCTGAGTGGTTGGTAGGGGGAACGGTTGCCGTTTGATGGAAGCGTTCAGCCGTCGTGGGTCCAGACAGATGCGAACGGAACCATCCGGTTTGGGAGTGACCACCATCGGGTGAACCCAAACGGAAGGGCCGGAAACCGGAACAATAATGCCCAGTTGTTGCATTCTTTCAAGCTCGAGGCGGACAGGTTCCCGAAAAGTGTGCGGGACCTGGTGAGCGGCGCTGATGGATGGTATAGGGTTAGTCTTTAGTTCGATATGATGCTGTCCGGGCAGCTTGCCAACGTTATCAAACACTGTATGGTATTGGGCTATAATGTCATCGGGCGTAGCGTCGATCAGCGGGCCCGGTTCCAAAGCGGAGACGTGCTTGGACGGCAAAGGACCCAGAGGGTAACAATGGTGCTGTATGATCCCCAATTGTAAAGAGGCGGTTGCCCCCAGTATGGGAACGCGATCGTCCGTGGTGACGTAAAAAGGGAATGTGTTCGCAGCGGTATAGGATGAGCATGGGATATCGAGGACACCTGCCATCGAGACAGGGTGACCCGAGCAGGCCATAACCTTGTACTGTGGTGGCCGCAAGGCGGGCCGAGAGTTGAACATGTCATACAGTTTGAAAGGAATAATGTTCACCTGTGACCCAGTGTCTATTTTGAAGGTCACTGGGGTATCAAAAAGGTAAATACGATCATGGATTTCATCCTCAGTGGCGCCAGGGAACTGCGGAGCGATTTGGAGCTGATTAATCTCGCTACAAAGGGTGAGGCTGTAAGAACAGTACTCGTTGGGAAGATCGACGTAGGACAGGTCAGGGTCAAAGGGGACTTCCGGTTCGGGATAGTATTCTTCTTCGTGAAGGGCATGGGCGGAGCGACAAACCGTAGCCCAGTGCCCCGTGCGTTGGCATTTGAGACAGCGTGATAAACGGGCCGGGCAAGGACCGGAAACGTGCGTCGGATGGCCACAGTTAGGACAACGAGCCCCCTGGGAAGGTCGTTGGGACGGATAGTGCTGCCGTTGGAAGGTGCGGCTTGGATTTTGGTTAGACGGCGTTCGGTTGGACGAAGGCGGGCGATTGGTAGCGTTATGAGGAATACTACGAGGTTGGGACGGAAAGTTCTCCGAAGGCTGAGGATGATTGGTTCGTTGGTATTGCGGAGCCCCGTTGGAAGGATATTGAGCGCGTGAGCGGGTCCCAGATTGGCCAGGAGGGCGGCGGTGTAGAGCATCAACCGTAGGCGCGGCGTATGGAGCCTTGGGAGCAATATTAGCGGACCCCATCGCGCCAGCATGAAGAGAAGCAATTTCATCAGCCTGGCAGATTGTCACGGCTTCTTCGAGCGTAAGAGCGGGTATTGCAAGGAGGTCTTTACGGACCTTGTCACTACGAATACCGCACACGAGCTGAGTGGCGATAAGTGAGTTCGTCAAAGTCAAAAATTCACAATTTTGCGCTTTCGTCTTTAAGTCAGTGAAAAAATTGTCAAAGGTTTGCGACGAACTTTGTGTCGTTTGAAAGAACGAATACCGAAGATACGTTATGTTTTTATATGGGCGATAATAGGCATCGAAAGCCTCAAAAATCACAGCCAATGTACGGTCGTCACCAACAGGTAAAATTGGTAGAGTTTTGTAAATACGACGCCCATCAGGGCCTAATATATGTAAAAACGTAGCACGTTGCTTTGCTACGGTTGCAGTGCTTAAATCAGCAGCGACTGCATAAATCTCAAAACTTTCTTTGTATTCTGTCCAGGAAGAAGCGGGGTCCGCGCCGGGAACGAAAACAGGCGGACTCTTGAACGACGTCATCGTGGTCGCCAAGGCCCGAAATGAACGAGACAATAGCGCGACTAAAACACGTTATTACCGTGCTATTCGATACGCGAAACGCGAAATAAAAACGTAGTACACGAAATAGAAGCGAGGTTAGCGATATCCCACCTCTATCACCATGTTACGTGTGATTAAATGACACATTGCTTTAAGAATTAATATGGTTTATTCGACTGCATAACTGGAGTCTATGACTGCGCGAGTCCGAGTGCCGGCCGCTAGCCGAGCCTTCCACGGACTCCTCTCCTAGATGACGTCATCCTTGTTAAGAGGATGGCGTCCTCTAGTGGAAGTTATTACAAGTACTAATAGGTACGAAATTCAAATGTAACACGCTGACGATGTGCTCTGACAAAACCGTTACCAGTTTTGATTTTACAAAGCCATTCAGCATCCACTTCCCCAGTCGGGCCGAGTGGACTAACCTGCTGCCTCTTGGTACCGGGAGTGAAACTATTTGGTTCATCGATGGTTCTAAGACTGATTCCGGCGCTCGTGCCGGCTACTACTGCCAAACCACAAGGGTGGGTTTCTCAGAGAGTTTGGGCACCTACGCAAGTGTGTTCCAGGCGGAAATTGCCGCTATCTATTATTGCGCGGACTACTGCACCAAGAAAGAGTATACCGGACGGACTGTGAGAATTTACTCTGACAGTCAGGCCGCCCTGAAAGCGCTGAACCAGTGTCAGATCACTTCTTAACTGGTGCGCAGCTGCCTTGATCTGCTTGTGCAACTGGCGTCCCGCAACAGGATCCAGTTGTACTGGGTGCCGGGGCATAGCAGACATCATGGCAAAGAGCAATCCGATAGGTTTGCTAAAAGGGGGGCGGAGGCCAAGTTCTTGGGACCGGCTCCGGTCGTCCCCATCCCCTACGGGTACGCTAGACGATGCCTGCATGACAGGTTGACTGTCATTTAAAATAAGCTCTGGCGTAATATGGAGGGCGAGAGACAGACGAAACTGTTTGTCAATGGCACCTGCAGGTCTCGGGCTAGGGACCTTATTGCGCTCAGCAGATGAGATACTAGGCTGGTCACCGGTCTTTTGACCGGACACTGTCGGCTAAATAGACACCTCCATCTGATGGGCCTTGCTGACGACCCTCTCTGCCGGTCGTGCCGGGAGAAGGAAGAAACTCCCTCTCACATACTGTGCGAGTGCAATTACTTTGCCTCACTCAGATTAGATCACTTTTATTCACATACTGTGGAGCGCTCGCGGGACTCTTCCATAACAGTGGTACGAATTCTACGTTACGCCGCGGCCACGGGTCTCTTCAAGGCCTGAATATGAGGGTGCACAATATGCCTCTGGCATCGGTGCTAGGACGTGAGCCCCCCTCTCAGGGGCGATCCCTTTGGGGGGGACAGGGGGGAGGCTCCCCCCCTAAAATTTTGTCGAGTTGGCAAATTGACGCTCACTTGGCAAAATGAAGCTCAGGGAAATTGAAAATGGACCTAAAAGGCCAGGGAAATGTCAGGGAAAAATATTTTGGAGTGAAATTGAAATTCTGGAAAACAGTATCAGAGTGACCGGAATCAGAGATTTGAGCAGAGCCAAAAAACGCGGAGCTCGCTTCGCTCGCTCCGAATATAACTTTAATGGAATTCTATTCAAACAAAATAGTATTATTTTATCTATAACAATAACGACTCTTGTCAAAATGATTCAAGTCCAGTGGCGGGTTTAACGGTAAGCGGACTAAGCGGCTGCTTGGGGCCCCGCGATGCCATGGGGCCCCGAATTGAACAGAATTAATTTTCTTCCATTAACAATTTTTTTTAAAGTAAAAAATGGAAGAGACTAATAGTTTTAAAAGGAAATAAATGACGAATATTTTCCCTTTCATCATCCCTCTCTAAGGGCCCAAGATTCTATATTACGGTTGAAATGTATGTATGTCCAATTTGGTCAGCCATCCGTCTCATCTCAAGTGGTATAATAATTGTATAGCCTAAACAGAGGCCAAGCGCATTCGCTGCAGAGTAACCCGGCATTGAACATTTTTCCCTCCTTCAAAGATTTCTCACGAATGCTCTTCGTGATTTTTACTAAGCTGGGTGGTTCTGGAAATTCTCTTACTTATTTTTTCCCCTCAGTCCTTCTTCTCTCGCCTCCCCGCCTGTTTTAGTTTGATTCCCAACCGCTTGGGAGCGTTATCTCAGAGCTCGCGTCTAGACCACGACCGGCTTAGGATATCGGTCGTGGCTGATTTTGAAAATTAATTTTCTCTCCCGCGAATTTCACAAAAAAATTCGGAAGAAGCCCTATACAAAATCTACGACACATCTAGCAGAACTAAATGTTTTTTCTAATAGATGCGCTTGGGCCCTTAGAGAGATGATGATCTTATGGTATTATACCCAAAAGGGATTTATTCTACAGGGCCGGTAGGCCCTTGTAGATATGACTTGATACCGTTTTGTAATGTTAAAGTAATATTCACCCGCTTTTGCTAATTTCCTATGGAGATTAACATGGGTTTTTCGTGATCTTTCCCCACCGCTAACTTAAAAACTACAGCGAAGTTACTTTTCGGAATTATCTTAAATTAACAATTAACTATTCAGGGTGTGCTATCAGCCAGTTTGATCAAAACAATTAAGTCTAAGTATGTTAATTTTAGTTAATTACAGAAGTACGGCTTTGACCATCGTGATTGGACATAATAGTTAGCTAGATCTCTTGGAAAACTCAGTGTTACTACGTATCTGTAGTGTGGTGGTTATCACGTCCGCTTCACACGCGGAAGGTCCCAGGTTCGAGGCCTGGTAGATACATGTATTGACCATCGTGATTGGACAACGAAATAGCTAGATCTTTTGGAAAGCTCAGTATTACCACGTGTCTATGGTGTAGTGGTTATCACGTCCGCCTCACACACGGAAAGTCCCAGGTTCGAGCCCAGGTAGATACATGTTTTAACCATCGTGATTGGACATAATAATTAGTTAGATCTCTTGGAAAACTTAGACTTACCACGTGTCTGTGGTGTAGTGGTTATAATAAATATTTAACAATTATTTCACTTCACTTGGTTTAATAATGTGACATAGGTAGCGTACTTTTTCCCTACTTTTAAAACCATTAAACTAAGTAATATTAGAAGTTCAACAGATTGTCAAAAAAAAGATGTTAAAAGCCACTGTAAATGGTGCTTAAATGCCTAATATTCCCTTAATACTTCCAAATTATATTAGTAAATGGCGTGAATTGATCATAGAAATGGGGTTAAAGTACACCCTAAATGATGTCTTTTTTGGCACTGGAAAAAACAGCATATATGGTGTTTGAATGCACCATTATAATGATAAAATGTTTTCGGAAAATGTAATTGTTCTTGAAAAAGCGTAGATATGTAATTTTTTCAATTAATTTAGAGGGACTAGATCGATTAACAGTAAAATCAGTTGATTGAATTAAATATTGATTAAGGATTGAGTGGGTAAAAATAACTAGAAAAAAATTTCAATATCTGAAACTTCAGTCAATTGATAAACCTCACACATATCGTTTGTTTTTTCGGCCTTGGTCCAAACCAAGACGTTTTTATATAATATAAGAAGACCTAAGTCGCGAGATTATACGCTTCTACTCTTACGCCGGTGTCAGTGGATCGTCTTACAATGACCCAGTCGCTCACTCCCGGTTTCCTCCCGGATTGATCCCAACCGCTCCGAGTCTAGAGACGGAGCGCCTGAAGACGTCACAAAACCGCTCTGAAAAAACTTCTGTCTTTCATTCGGAGCAACTACATTCGGTATTCCGAGCTAGAGCGATGACGTAACACGTAAATTTGGAGCGATCTCGGAGCGCTCTCAGATGACCCAAAAAAACGATTTAAGATAAAATAATAAGTCCCGGCTCGTTTTCCACCCCCCCCCCCCCACCCATTAAGGGGGGATTGTCGACTATCACCGCGCACCGGACGCTATTTTAGGCCTCCTTATATAAATTACTTCTTACAACTATACTACTTAATTTTAATATCTTGAGTTTGGGGGCCCCAAAATGGTTACCGCTTGGGGCCTCCACTTGTCTTAAGCCGCCACTGTTCAAGTCAATTTACAATATTCATTGTACGAGGGAGCATTTGATCTCATTATATCAACTTATAGACGGTGGTTCATTACAAGACACACTTTTATAAAGTCTTTAATTACAAACAGAAGTCCGAATTAAGGAAATCAGTGAAGTGATTTGCTTTGAAAGAGTGTTGGCAACATAGTAAGATTTTACCCGACCCAGCTCTTTTAAGTATCTTCATTTAGTAACTTTTAGTTACTTTCGGTTCACTATTTTTAAAATAATTAGTCACTTTTTCACTTACTAGTAAATTATTAACCTATAATTTCAACAATTTTATATAATAACTAGTTTCAAAGTCTATGTTCGCCATGTGAGTTATTGCAAATGGTCAGGGAAAACTCATGAATTTGATCAGGGAAGTTTGATGAATTTCGTAGGGGAAGTTTGATGAATTTCGTAGGGGAAGTTTGATGAATTTCGTCGGGGAAGTTTGATGAATTTCGTCGGGGAAGTTTGATGAATTTCGTCGGGGAAGTTTGATGAATTTCGTCGGGGGAAGTTTGATGAATTTCGTCAGAGAAGTTTGATGAATTTCGTCGGGGAAGTTTGATGAATTTCGTCGGGGAAGTTTGATGAATTTCGTCGTGGAAGTTTGATGAATTTCGTCGGGGAAGTTTGATGAATTTAGTCGGGGAAGTTTGATGAATTTAGTCGGGGAAATTTTATAAATTTAGTCAGGGATTTTCATTCCAAAACTATTTTACGAAACAGAGTAACATGACACTACATTACTACGTGTCGCTTGGCAAATTTTGGGTTTCAAGTTGGCAAAATTTGGTGGGCTCCCCCTCAAAACCTTGTCTCTTCGGAACGCCCCTGCCCCCTCTCCCCCAATAATAATAATAACAGTATTAAGAGGATACAGAGTGTCATCCTTCTTCTATTATCCCCTTCTGGTAGTATATACAGGTTTCAAATCTAAGATAGGAACAGCGCAATTGTGTGAACCTTTGGTGGAAGCCCCACCATTCGGAGGTTAGACGTTTCTCGTAACCCTAGCCGATCGCCGCGTACATCTTAACCTTTACAATGATGATGGAGATAGAAGCCAGTATGTACAGACTAGTGCCCATGTGGGGTGGACAAAAGACCAGATGATGATGGTGGTTTGAAGCCAGTAAGTACAGATTGGTGTCCATGTGTGATGGACAAAATATCAGAAGATGGTCGTGTTAGAGAGACAAGTGTAAGTGAAATACAATTTTCCAAATTCCCGGGAGCTGTAAATGCTGTCCGGATTACGGACATAGAGAATCATTTGCTCCGATTTGCAAACTGCGAACGTGGTCCCCTGGGGTGTAACAACAGACAGACACACAGACAGAAATTAGAAATCTCCGTGACATACGTCACTCGAAGAGGTGAAAATTCATACAGGGTGTAACAACACACAGATAAGAACGCATCATGATAAATGGCAGATCTATGACCAGGACCGGAAATAAGCAGAGGACACTGGACATTGTCCAATAAAATATTAAAATGTCCCATAATTTTTTTAAAAACTAAGGGGATCACTGGACATTTTGACCAATAAATTTTATGAAGTTTTGGTAGCTTGACTATGAAGATGCGACACTAGTTATGCACACGCCAGTGGACAATGACCAATAAATTTTTCAGTCAAATAGGGGGTCACTGACTCACTGGACACATGTACTTTAAGAAATTTTTCTTATTTCCGACACTATCTATGCCACGCTCTTTAAATAAATTTCTCTCTTCGTGGTTCCCCCCTCCACACACGAGAGAAGAAGAGAAACCATTTTGATAGAAAATTTCTGGTCTGTCGGTTCATAGCGCACGCGCTTTACGAGGAAAGCTTCTCGCGCCATGGTCGGTTAAAAAATCGGTGGCGCCAAGCCAAAAATCCAATTTTTAACGGGTTCTTCTTTGGGAAACCGATGAAAACTTATATTTTTATTTGAAAATGTTCTAATGTTGCATTCGGGAGGGTATGCAACAGGTATTTCCCCTAACGCAGTCGCACGAATTAAGTCTTGTGCTTCAAGAAAGTTTACATACAGTGTGGAAGAGATCAGAGCAACACCTACCTTTGTGGAAAACCCCCAAAACCCCTGACGGACTACTTCACTGCAGTATTTTTTCGAGCTCGTATACAGGGTGTGACATGTGTCATTGTATGCAAATGAGAACGTGCAACAAGTATCATAGTGAATATCGTTTAATGATACCTACGATTAAGCTTAGGAACTAAGGCATCACACTACAAATTAAAGGGCTGTTTGGTTAACCCATCAGCGTAAATGTTCGATGTGCCTACCGTCGTGGTGTAGGCACTCTTCAAGACGATTGTCCATGCCTTGTATTACGTTTTCTAGCATTTGAGGAGTGATTCGTTCAATTGCGCTTCGAATTCTGGCCTTCAAGTCGTCTACATTTAAAGGTTCTGTTGCAAACACCTTCCCCTTAACATATCCCCATAAGAAGAAATCAAGTGGGGTTACGTCAGGGGATCTTGCTGGCCACGGAATTGGTCCACCTCTACCGATCCAACGTTTTGGAAAGTGCTCAGTTAGCCATTTTCGAACATTGACCGCCCAATGTGGTGGCACACCATCCTGCTGGAACCACAGGTCCCGCATCACTGCTAATGGTAATGCGTCTATCGCATCACTAAACTCGTGGCGCAGGAAGTGCAAATACCTGTCACCAGTAATGTTGTCCTCGAAGAAGAAAGGTCCGATGATTCTGTTCCTCAGAATGCCACACCAAACATTTATCTTCCATCGAATTTGATGGTAATGTTGCCGTAACCAGTATGGATTTCGTTGGGTCCAGTAATGTAAGTTATGTCGGTTTACCGTACCATCCCTGTGAAATGTCGCCTCATCAGAAAAAGAACCTTTCTTAAGATCAATGGATCGGCTTCAATTAGCTCGCGCATGGTAAGACAGAAGTCTTGACGTCTTAGGTAGTTATTGTCCGTTAAGGCTTGATGGAGGTGGATATGATAGGGCCGGTAGTGATGCCGATGTAAAATGGCAAGAACGGTTGAATGGCTTAGACCAACCTCTTCTCCGACCGCTCTACTACTAGTATGAGGATTGGCTTCAAAACGTGCTAGAATGTCGACTTCCCTATCATGATTACCAATTATACGGTCTCTTCTACGTTGACGGTCTTGCACGACGAAACTCCCGAAATCTCGTAGGTTGTCTCTAATGTTCGTGAAGGTTCTTCGAACCGGCCTTCGTCAGTTTGGGAAGCGTTCGGCATAAAGCAATGCCGCTTGTTGAACGTTACCGCGACATTCACCCAAAATAAACGTCATGTCCAATTTTTCTCGGTTGGAGTAGGCTGCCATTCGTCTACGACACAGGACTTACAACGTTTATACGAACTAAGCTGCTAGTAACGACGCGTACGTTTGATTGAATAATGTGCCGAATTCTCAGTGCCGCGGAAAATTCTGACCTTCGTAACCTCGTATGGATTCCTTATCTTAGTAGGCAAAAAGCCACGAGTTTAGTGATGCGATAGACGCATTACCATTAGCAGTGATGCGGGACCTGTGGTTCCAGCAGGATGGTGCGCCACCACATTGGGCGGTCAATGTTCGCCAATGGCTAACTGAGCACTTTCCAAACCGTTGGATCGGTAGAGGTGGACCAATTCCGTGGCCAGCAAGATCCCCTGACCTAACCCCACTTGATTTCTTCTTATGGGGATATGTTAAGGGGAAGGTGTTTGCAACAGAACCTTTAAATGTAGACGACTTGAAGGCCAGAATTCGAAGCACAATTGAACGAATCACTCCTCAAATGCTAGAAAACGTAATACATGGACAATCGTCTTGAAGAGTGCCTACACCACGACGGTAGGCACATCGAACATTTACGCTGATGGGTTTACCAAACAGCCCTTTAATTTGTAGTGTGATGCCTTAGTTCCTAAGCTTAATCGTAGGTATCATTAAACGATATTCACTATGATACTTGTTGCACGTTCTCATTTGCATACAATGACACATGTCACACCCTGTATACGAGCTCGAAAATGTACTGCAGTGAAGTAATCCGTCAGGGGTTTTGGGGGTTTTCCACAAAGGTAGGGTATGGTCCCATTTCTCCCAATTCTGTGTTTCCCAAAATACATTTTTATCCCAAACTTTCCGATTCCCAGTTCTCCCAATCTTATATTTCCCAATCGGAATTTTTATCCCAAACTATTCAATTCTCATTTCTCCCAATCGAATGGTTTCGTCTAATATTTTATGCTGCAAATGGTTGCTTTCAAAACGTTAGGTTAGGTTAGGTTATTATCCTATTAATTAGCTGCCACCTTTTCCAAAACATTCTCCTACTAATTAGCTGCTACCTTTTCCAAAATATTCTCCTAATAGTTAGCTGCCACCTTTTCCAAAACAATGGTTCCAATAATTCTTCGCCACCTTTTCCAAAACAATGGTTCCAATAATTCTTCGCCACCTTTTCCAAAATATTCTCCTATTAATTAGTTGCCACCTTTTCCAAAATATTCTCCTAATCAATAGTTGCCACCTTTTCCAAAATATTCTCCTAATCAATAGTTGCCACCTTTTCCAAAATATTCTCCTATTAATTAGTTGCCACCTTTTCCAAAATATTCTCCTATTAGTTAGTTGCCACCTTTTCCAAAATATTCTCCTATTAATTAGTTGCCACCTTTTCCAAAATATTCTCCTATTAATTAGTTGCCACCTTTTCCAAAATATTCTCCTATTAAATAGTTGCCACCTTTTCCAAAATATTCTCCTATTAATTAGTTGCCACCTTTTCCAAAATATTCTCCTATTAATTAGTTGCCATCTTTTCCAAAATATTCTCCTATTAATTAGTTGCCACCTTTTCCAAAGTATTCTCCTATTAATTAGTTGCCACCTTTTCCAAAGTATTCTCCTATTAATTAGTTGCCACCTTTTCCAAAATATTCTCCTATTAATTAGTTGCCACCTTTTCCAAAATATTCTCCTATTAATTAGTTGCCACCTTTTCCAAAATATTCTCCTATTAATTAGTTGCCGCCTTTTCCTAAATATTCTCCTATTAATTAGCTGCCACCTTTTCCAAAACATTCAACAACGCCTGAATTTAATATTTTTCGGTTCATTTGATGTACCTTAATGCTTTAGGGGGGTTGCACATAAGTCAATTTGGATTAGCAGCCCTATCCCTCCAATAAATAAATAAATAAATAAATTCTCCTACTAATTAGCTGCCACCTTTTCCAAAACAATGGTTCCTTTAATTCGTTGCCACCTTTTCCAAAACAATGGTTCCTTTAATTCGTTGCCACCTTTTCCAAAATATTCTCCTATTAATTAGTTGGCACCTTTTCCAAAATATTCTCCTATTAATTAGTTGCCACCTTTTTCTAAATATTCTCCTATTAATTAGCTGCCACCTTTTTCTAAATATTCTCCTATTAATTAGCTGCCACCTTTTCCAAAATATTCTCCTAATAGTTAGCTGCCACCTTTTCCTAAACATTCTCCTACTGAATATGTAAAACATATCATTGTTAATAAAACAAAAAATTCTCTTTGAACTTATTAACATATGTTTTATGCTGAATTGGGACAAAAGAAATTGAGGGAAAAGACATAGTGTTGGGTCAAATGGGATTGGGAAATATGGGAATTGGGAGAAACGGTTTGGGTTAAATGGGAGTAAATCAAAGGTAGGTGTTGCTCTTATCTCTTCCACACTGTATTTCACGTATTTCGTCCAGGGTGAGAAATAAGGCGGTAGCACTGGGCAAATGACCAGTTTATAAATTGCCTTGACCAGTTTATTTATTAAATGCCTGGGGGTCTAGTGGTCACCGTGACCACTTTTTAAATTGCCCTTCTTTAGTAAAAAATAAATTCCCGGGGCACTGTACCAAGGAGTAGTTTTGCTGTATATACAATAAAAGTTTACTTGGAGAAGCCTAACACAACAATTGGTCTCCTGTTATACTACTCCATGGTGACATATTGCTTGTAAGCAATGATACAATGAAGAACAGAAGGGGAAAACGCCGTTATCCGGACCGGACCGGTTAGCACCAGTGCCTAGTAGACTATCTGCGATATGCGTTGTTTTTATGAGTCGTTAGTCTTTCATTGTAAGAGGCTTTAGTGTTTGTAAAGGCCCATTTACACTAGACTAAAATCTTACGTTCACGTCGGCGAAGCCGCTTTGTTCGCTTCATTAGACTGTTCACACTTGTCAACGACTACGTAAAATATTCGCGGGTTTAAGGTTGAAAAAATTCAATTTCGTCGGTCAGTGTCGAGATGGCAGCACCTCTTTTTAGCGCCTTTTCTTTAGCAGACGGCAGACGCGCTCTAGGGCTCTACTCAGTTTGGACTTTATTGGAATGCGATTCGGTTATTTTAGGATTTAAATAAGATGGACAAAAACAACCTGCCTATTTGATTGATTTTTCGCTCTTCTATTGAAAAAATAACTTGCTAACTAATTATTATTTTGCAAAATTAGCGCAGTAGTCTCTTCGGAGTTCATACTTGTTCGAAATAGGCCTAATTCAATGCAAACGTATTTTTCACTTTCAAAATTTCCCACCTTAACTGAACGAGCTCCTGATTGGTTCAAAAAATCAGAGTATATCTCACTCACTTTTTGGTCGTCACTGTCGTCTGCTCTCTTGTCTGAACAGGCAAAGGAACGTTCCGACGCGACCGAAACGAAGTTAACGACACGACCGACGCGAACGTAAGATTTTAGTCTAGTGTAAATGGGCCTTAATACAATAAATTTAAGCACTTCCAACCTAGAAAAGTCTACTCATATTAAAATGGAACATGTTTCCATTAAATGTTCCAAGTTTAATTATTTTTTTAACATATATAAACTAACTTTTGAGTGAGATATAGAAATCAATTCATATAAAACAAATAAACAGTATATAAAACCTAGAGCCATTTCAGTGCAGCTCTGACAGTATGTAGAAATATTAAGTGGTCACTGACCAGTTTTTTAATTAAAACCCTTGGGCTCTACTGGTGAAATGACCAGTTTAAAAATTTTCCTTATTTCTCACCCTGATTTCGTCGATATCTCACTCCAGAATGAGTAGCAGTCGACGCGTTCTTGAAAAGCACAAAGATAAAATCGCTGCATCTCCTGCCGTCGCATAGGATCCTTACTCCTACTTCAAACCATGTTAGAAAATTTCTGATCCAAGGGGGCCGTCATTACGCATCACAGTCCAACTTTCGTTGAGTGTACAAGATTTGAAATCACTATCGATTTTCATGATTTCAATGATTTAAAGGGCTCCACCAGAGGCTTGCACGTGCAAACGGCAGACCGCCTTTTACCTCTTCCAAAGCTACCGCGCCCGCAAGCCGCCGGTGGAGCTCTTTAAGAATGATTTGACCATAGATGGGCACTATCATATCATTTGATAGTTTTACCACTTGATACGATAGAAAACTAAATCTGCCCCAATCAAAGTATCAATTTTGATAGTTATTTTCGAGAAAAATTTGAATTATAATGATCGATTGAGTTTGATAGCTTAGGAAGTGCACTCGAAGTTGATATGATTCATTGATTCGTTGAAATCTTCTAGAGAAAAATATCGATTCTCAACGTGATCTGGCTACTAACCCCATCTTTTAGAAATCATAAAAAATGATAGGCATTATTCCTTGAGAAATATATTGAGTTTTTGAGTGATTTTATTTGGCGACATCTGTTTTCTGATTTGATTTTAAAAAAATTATGAGCTAATCTTTGATAGGCAATATTGATAGTTATGAAAATTTCTGGAAAGATAAGTCGTTTTTTGAATGATATCGAAGTTTTTAATATATTTTAACGTTAGCAAGTGTAGGTTTATTCTATAAGAAGATTCTGTACTTGGTGGTCGTTATAACCCTCTCAAACAAATAAATAAAAATAAAATAAACGATGGTTCAACAGTTCAAACTGTGAAGACGGAGCTTCTTGTATATAGAAGCTCCGTGCTGTCACTGATGTGAACGACTACTCGAGGAGGAAGAACGATTCCACGAAATCATCCAAACGTAGAAGTAGATAAATTAAAGTGTAGATTTTTCTGATTTTTATTACCCACAGTTTTTAATTGCAATTTTTGCCTTTAATTATTATTAGTTAACCGTTTATAGTAGATGGTTTAGATTAAATCAAGAGCGAATAATTTGAAAAAGTTTGGATAGTAGCTTTTGAACTATAGACAGTTAAAAGTCAAACTTGAGAAATGAGATTATGGAAATTATATGATTATATGAAAATATTAGAAATTCTACAAAATCAGGAAATATCAGGAATCGATTAAACAGAGTAAAATTAGGTAGAGACCAAATCAGTTTGATCGAAAACCATCAAATTTAAAGTCCGAAAATTAAATAATCGATTAATTTAGTCGTCCCTAAAGATTTCAATTTGATTTGATAGGCAAAAAATCTATCTAACAATGAGAGCCAATCTAACATATTGAAGGAAGATTTGATAGTTTCACCATCTATGATTTGTTGAGAGGGAAAAAATCTATCTAACAAATAATGCCAGTCTAAAATATAGCTAGAAGAATTGATAGTTTCGCCAAATATGATAGTTTTGAGAGGAAAAATATCTATCTAACCAGCAGTGTCAGTCTAAAATATAGTCAGAAGAGTTGATAGTTTCGCTATCTATGATAGTTTGAGAGGAAAAATATCGATCTAACCAGCAATGTCAGTCTAAAATATAGTCAGAAGAGTTGATAGTTCCGCCATCTATGATAGTTTGAGAGGAAAAAAATCTATCTAAGAAGGAGTTCCACTCTAAAATATAGCCAAAAGAATTGATAGTTTCGCCATCTATGATAGTTTGATAGAAAAAAAATCTATCTAAAAAGGAGTGCCCAACTCTGGATTTGACTGATTTGCTGATTTGAAGCCGATTTGAATGATTTGAGAGCGATTTTCACGATTTCAAAGATTTGTACAGTGATCGGAATTTTACTGATTTATGCAGCGATTTGAACGATTTGATTGATTTCATAGCGATTTTAGTGATTTGCTAGATTTGGGAGGTGATTTATGTGATTTGAAAACCTAGGTGTACGAGATTTGAAGGAGCGACGGCCCCCTCGATCTGATCTTATTTCAAAATTAGTAAAGCGACATAAGAGTTTTTTCCAATGGGCTTGGGATCACCTGATAGCGCTCCGAGATCGCTCCATATTTTGTTGATACGTCATCGCTCTAGCACGGAGGACCGAAAAGACGAAACCCCTTTCAGAGCGGTTTTGTGACGTCATCAGGCGCTCCATTTTGGTCGCTCCGTCTCTCGAGCAGGAGCGGTTGGGATCAATACAGGAGCAAACCTTGGATGAGACTGTAATGGATTGGAAAAGTTCGGTACCTAAGCTCGGGACACGTGATTGCGCAATATCGTTTTTATTTCGGTCGTCGTTTAGTGCTGCCATCATGGAGAAGAATTTTAAATTTGAGAAATTATTTCACCTTGTAAATGACGTAGGTTCGGCAATTTGTCTCTAAGCCTTGAACTAAAAATCCTAACTCAGACTTAAATGTTCATCTACATCAAATTCAATAATTTCTTAGTACATACTAAATTGAATTAATATTTTATACCGTTATTAAGTTAATATCTCTTCAAACCTGAGACTGAGACAGTCTCATCCAAGTTAAAACCGTTAACACTTTACTTTTAAAAAAGATATTGTGAAAAAAACAGACGAGTTTTGAAAAAATTCTACAGTAGGTGTCTCTCAAGTCGTACGACCGAACTAAAAACCCCCAAACAGCCCCCCTTCTGTCCCGAGGTGAGGTACCCGCCGCCCGTGTTAGATGTATGCTATATTCCAATCCATTACAGTCTCATCCAAGCGTGACGGAGGTGCGTTTTCCATAGGCCCAGTCGCTCCCTCCTGGTTTGCTCTTGGATGAGACTGTAATGGATTGGAATATAGCATACATCTAACACGGGCGGCGGGTACCTCACCTCGGGACAGAAGGGGGGCTGTTTGGGGGTTTTTAGTTCGGTCGTACGACTTGAGAGACACCTACTGTAGAATTTTTTCAAAACTCGTCTGTTTTTTTCACAATATCTTTTTTAAAAGTAAAGTGTTAACGGTTTTAACTTGGATGAGACTGTCTCAGTCTCAGGTTTGAAGAGATATTAACTTAATAACGGTATAAAATATTAATTCAATTTAGTATGTACTAAGAAATTATTGAATTTGATGTAGATGAACATTTAAGTCTGAGTTAGGATTTTTAGTTCAAGGCTTAGAGACAAATTGCCGAACCTACGTCATTTACAAGGTGAAATAATTTCTCAAATTTAAAATTCTTCTCCATGATGGCAGCACTAAACGACGACCGAAATAAAAACGATATTGCGCAATCACGTGTCCCGAGCTTAGGTACCGAACTTTTCCAATCCATTACAGTCTCATCCAAGCGTCACGTAGCCGCTCGTTTTTAGCCACATCGTATGATGTACATCAACGATGAGGCTCTTAGTTTGACCTGCCCTGTTGTTCTTGTAGTAGTAGTAGTAGGGGTGTCACAGTCCTGACTTTGGCAGTATCAAATTTTTCGATCGTCATTTTTGAACGTCGAGAGAAAATATTTTACTTTTTAGTTAACATTGCAGTTCACAGGTGGAGTTTTAAACTTAATACAGGGAAGAAACAATTTTTTTAACTTTTCTTCCTCCACGGAGAATCGAACCGCGGACCTTTCACTTGCCAGCCCAGTACCAGGGAGGAAGTAAGGAGAGTCGACTCCGGTAGTTTCCGTAAACGTCCGGTAGAGGCATGACAGAAGCGTTGCAGAAGCTAGTGCTTCTAGCGGCCTCTAGCTCTCGTACGGAACATAATTAGATGCACGGGGGGCAAGGGACTAGTTTCCCCAATGTTAATATCCCCCAGTTTTTCCGTACGACAAAAAGGGGGCGCCACGGTCGCGTTTCGAAAATCGGGTACTACAGCCAAAGCTAGAGTCGGCTATCCTTGTTTCATCCATGCCAGTACTATACAGCCTCGCCTAAAATCGCTTGTTAAAGGGAGGGTGAAGTAGAAAATCAAGTGATTTTTTATCGATTCTGGTACTAAATATAAGACCAGTCTGCATAGTCAAACATTCAGGAAATACTTCCGAATGATTTTAAAATTCAAATTAGGTTCAGATATTAAGGATAATTTTAAAGAAGGTCCTCCGACCAATCGCGTTGCCGAATTCTCTCACCCGAGACCGCTGTTAGCTAAAACTTTGCCTACGCTAATCTAGGCCTGTGCGCGGTGACTTCGAAGGGGTCGACTTTTAAGAAACGCGACTTCTTATTTTCTCCCTATTTTACCGCTAGATTTCTTTAAAAGCTGTACCGAAACGCGCGCGAAAATTTGTATTTAAAATTCTAAGCGCGAGTAATTGAACATTTCAAATTCCAAGCGCGAGAAAATGAACATTTCAAATTATTTAGGTCCAGCTATTAGCCCCTCAGGTCCAGCTAATAGCGCCTCAGGTGAGAGAATTTGGCAGCTTAAATTGCCAAAATAAAAATAAAAATTGGCGCCGCGCACAGGCCTTGATTAACGTAGGCAACGGCTAAAATTAAGGAATTTGAAATGCTCATTTTCTCACGCGTGGAATTTCAAATATTCAGTTTCGCTCGCTCGTAATGCCATATCGCGGTAAAATAGAGAGAAAATAAGAAGTCCCCCCTTCGAAACTACCGCGCACAGGCCTTGATTAACGTTGGCAGCGGACTGACCCTTTACACCCCGAATAATTGAAATGCAGTTAATTTTGTATTTTCTTGCGTTAAATATTTTACATGAATACGTTTTAACGAGAAGATATTCTATATTGTTTCTTTCATGAAAATCTGAGCTCTTTTTATTTATACAGTTTTCTATTTTCTTTTTTTATTTGTAAAATTTCGAATCATGACAAATGCTTGAACTACGCAATACAAACCAAATTTCTCAAATCAAATAGATTAAACTTAATTTCTAATTGCAATACCTATATTAATTCTTCATTTTTTGAACTTTTGTTCCTTCGTTGTTGACATGTTACAGATTTATCATGAGATGAGACCGAAAAGTAGTTAGTGCTAAGACCGTTAAAGACTGGTCATCTTAGGTTAGTGTAAGCTACATTTTTTAGCACTGTGGAATCATGGATAAAGAATGCGCGTGCGGAAATTTGTTTTCACGCTATAGGATCGGCAACTCCCTATCTCGAACGACAGCTTATTCTGTATATACTCTGTTACAACATCGGTTGTCAGCACGCGCAAAGCTAGGTTTCTATGTAATCTAGCCTTGCGCGTGCTGACAAGAGACAAAAAACTTCAGGATCTTCAGGATTTAAAATCGTTTGAAATATCCTCAAGTTTTTTGTCTCTTGTCAGCACGCGCAAGGCTAGATTACATAGAGACCTAGCTTTGCGCGTGCTGACAACCGATGTTGTAACAGAGTATATACAGAGCTGTCGCTCGAGATAGGGAGTTGCCTATCCTGTAGAGTGAAAACAAATTTCCTCACGCGCATTCTTTATCCATGGTGGAATATTAAAGCTGCCCTTTCCTTTATTAATTGTTTCTGGTTTCTTGCGAAAATAATTTTCTTTCAACTAAATTTCGCACTGAATTATCCCTCCATTTTGCTAAGTCGAAGTCACAATCACATTCTTAATAAAATTCACAAAACATTTCTACCCCTCCCTCACCCCAAATTTAAATTCCGTTTTTTTTTTCTTTTTATAGATATATCAATTCCCCCATTTTTAATTATTTAATGTAAACCCATACATCATTTACCGTGTATATGCCGAATTGCCGATCTCATTATGTTGTTTATCTTACAATTTTTACTATTTTACTAAATTCGCTCTCATAATATTGTTCATCTCACAATTTATTACCATTGTACTAAATATTGTTACAAAAAAAAAAAATACTACCCAAGCCAAAAAGGCTTACATGTATTCAACCCAAATAAATAAAAAAATAAATGAAATGGAAGGTGCTGCTTTGCTCTCGTCCGCTGATCATAAAGAGTCCGTGGGGTAGCGAAACGCTTTAAAAACGCCTGGGGCAATAATTGGCATTTCAACCCCTCGGCCCTCGCTGCTTCTCTCTAGTAGTCTAGTCTTCTTGGTTGGCTCGTTTTGCGGCTTCACAATAGTTCTGACAGGACGGGAGTTTGAGGAGTGAGTAAATGGAAAAGTTTTCAAATTGGATGTACACTGGTATCTGGACGCGTTTTTAAATATCTAAAATAGTGTGTTAAATAAATCAGCTACTAATGTTCCGATTGTAAATAATAGGTTTTTAATATTATATTTAAGTGGTCATTCAAACGTGTCGACGGTGATTTCGTGGAAGAGTCGCGGCTGCCCGCTCTCCAAATGTTCGGCGGCCAATGTCCGCCAAGGCCCAATCGCGAGACCGAGAAGACGCCGTCGCCACTCGTCAGCATGAACGAAGACAGTCGGGATTACACAATGATATCACGGACGCCAAGACCGACGGCTCATATATCGTGCCTATATCCTGAAATATTAGCGTTAATTTTCGGATATTTAGACGTTAGAGACAAAGGTCGGGTGGCCCGCGTTTGTACCGCGTGGAGGGACGCTTCTTATTACAAGTGCGTTTGGCGGGGTGTGGAAGCGCGTTTGCATCTACGACGCGCTAACCCTTCATTGTTTCCGAGCCTCGTTCGTAGAGGAATTCGCCGGGTCCAGGTTCTCAGCTTGCGGCGTAGTCTCCGCGACGTTATCCAAGGCTTACCGAACATCGAACGTCTTAATCTTAGCGGCTGCTACAATTTAACTGATGCTTGGCTGGGGCACGCTTTTGCCAAAGAAGTGCCCACTTTGGTAGAACTGGACTTGGGCATGTGCAAACAAATAACCGATTCCAGTTTAGGTAATAATGAAATAAAATCAATTCTTACATTATTTTTACCGCTATTGTTTAGACTTATTTAAAATAATAATAATGATAATTATTTTTCAAAATGTTCTTACATTATCATCATTATTATTATCATCAACTCTGCGAGTACAATTTGGACTACCAATGGTAATGGTTGGTGTTACTATAGCAGAAGCGAATGATAAAATTGGTAATCACTTAAGGATGGTTTGTTTAGTTTTTTTTTTCACTATATTTTTGAAGTTATCTAGTCTGTCATAGGGATGTGATTAGGTAAGGAAGGTTTTTAAATTTCTGGCCGCCGTTTTTCAATTGGAAAAATGGGGCCGTGGATTCCAAAACGTTTTCCAAAACTTTTTCAAAGTGCATACTACTTTAGAAGAGTATGGTCCCTGCAAAATTTCAGCTTCTAAGTAAAGTTGTTTGATCGCTGGACATCAATTATCCTGGGAGAAATGAGGTAACTGGAGTGGAAATGACGACCTACGGCACTAAAACTCTCCCAGTGTATCTTGCGCACGACCCAAGTTCCAGTCTGGGAAATAGCATACTTCCTCTGGTCCAAAAACCAGTTTATTAATTGCTTGGACTAGTTTTTTAATTCAAAAAGTGAGGGGTTACTGGTCCTCGGGACCAGTTTATTAATTGCAAATCTATAAGAGAAGAAAGCCTGGGACCAGTCCGGAGACCAGTTTATTATTTCGGACCCTAGGGGGGTCACTAGGTAAATAGGTAACGTTATAGTTATGCGGGTGTCCACTCCATCCCTCTATCTTAAGGATTATCGGTCAGCCAAGACTTTACTGTGTTTCCTCTTGAGATATGTTAAATCTGGACTTTGGGTTTGGAGGGTGGGGGTGACGGCCTTAGAACCGATGGAAGCTAAACCCTTCAGTTTGCGCGGATTTCGCGTTTAATTAGTTATGGTTATGTCGTTAATTTACCTTCAGAATTCAATAAAATGAAATGAAATTCTTCAGAAGCCCATTATTGTAAGTAGAACATCGTACACCTTTAAAAGTTAATTAAAGGCCGGCTCGTTGGTTGTTCCCTTGTTCTAGTTTGATATTCGTTTTGAAAAAAAAAGGTTTATGTATTATTTAAAACAATGCTGTTACCAGAAGTCCATTAAATTAGCCTAGGAAGTAAACAATTACAATGGCTGGTATAGCGTAGGTCTCTGCTGGGATAAAAACTCCTAACTCCATGGATAGGGGGTTAAATTTTTCCCCCTTTCCTAACGTTGTTAGAATTGCCGAGCTCCTCTCTAAGAAGTCTTTTATGACGTGAGCGGGGCGTGACTTCTTCAGCCCATGAACGCTGGATCTCTAAAGGGTAGATTGTTTGCTTTATAAAACAATAAAAAAAAGGAACAGCCACGGTTGTTAAATAGTTTTTTCATTAGGTTTATGAAGAGTCATAAAAAACTAAATGACCTTGACTGTTCCAAAATTCACCCTCCCCCCATCACTTCTCCTGATTCTATGCTAAAGAGGGCTCGGTTTTACAGTGGAAGGGGGCTTTACCGGTCCCTTTAAAGATACAGTGTTCATTTTCAGCCAATAGTTTTTTCTCTCTCGATAGGGCAAATTTTGGCGTACGAGTCGCACCTAAACCGGAGATCTGAGAAAAGTTATCGCGAGGTGGCGAATGTGTCGCCCTTTTTCAGTATTGCTACACAAGAGAGGGGAGTTGCAAACCCCGCTTTTGGTTACTTCCTAGGCTAATTTAATGGACTTCTGCTGTTACGCATTTTAAAAAAGGGGCGTGTTTCAAAATCAAATACACAAAGGATAATAATTTAAAAACAACAGCAACATAGATTTTTTAAATATTTCGTATACAAATTGGAATTTATAGACATATTTAACATGCTTTGTGATTCAATATTAGCAGAGAGAATTTATAATAGGGAGTGGAAGCTCTTGCCCTTGACAGTGCTAAATATAATGTAGCTCAAACAAGTAGGCTGCGTCGCCAAAACTGGCCAGGCAAATTTCCCGTCACATGACACTCCTTTAATTTTAAAGTTTGCCCTCAAACACTATTGGTTGTTATCCAATAAGGGTTCGCGATTTCGAGTGCGACTGGCGCCATCTGGAGATATTTTAAGTCAGACGCCAAATTTTCAAATTTCATCTCCCCAAGAGCCCCACCCTAGAGGGAGGGGCCACAAAAAATCATACCTGAAATAGACCTGGCCAGTTTAGTTGATCACGTGATTTTTGAGCTAAATAATATTCCTCAGTTTTTACTCCCTATTATAAATTTTCTCTGATATTCGTAAAGCAAGTCTTGCCCCCCGAGGTTTAGTTGAAACAAATGCCACTAGGTGCACCCATAGTCAAAGTGTGGAGTTAACTGTTCGCCAGCGTGGGAAATAAGGCGGTGGCACAGGGCAAATGACCAGTTTAAAAATTAAATCGGAGGGGGTCAGTCGTCCCTTGGACCACTAAGAATATTCAAGGGTAACCAGAGTCCAGACATTAACCAAATATTTTAACTTTGCACTTCTTTTGTTTGTCAGACGATGTTCCTTGGTCAGTGGACCAGTTTATTTATTCCAGGCCAGGGGGTCGCTGGCCTAATGTCCAGTTTAAAAAAATCCTTATTTCCCACCCTGCTGGCCGCTAACTTTAGCTTATAGCCATAGCCCACTCGACCACGCGCTCAAGGACTCAAGCTCGGACCCGGAAATAAGCACAGGACACTGGACATTGTCCAATAAAATTTTAAAATGTCCCATAATTTTATTAAGATCTAAGTGGGTCACTGGACAGTTTGAGTGGAAAATTTATTGGAACATTGTCCACTGGACTGTCTGGATTGTGAATGAAAAAAAAAATAGTACAGATTTATCACATAGTAGTTTTTTTGTTAAATAATCAGTTGTGAACAGAGATGGATTAGTTTCTGTGTAGTAAGACCGATTTTATAATAGGGAGTGGAAGCTCTTGCCCTTGACAGTGCTAAATATAATGTAGCTCAAGCAAGTAGGCTGCGTCGCCAAAACTGGCCAGGCAAATTTCCCGTCACATGACACTCCTTTAATTTTAAAGTTTGCCCTCAAACACTATTGGTTGTTATCCAATAAGGGTTCGAGACTGGCGCCATCTGGAGATATTTTAAGTCAGACGCCAAATTTTCAAATTTCATCTCCCCAAGAGACCCACCCTAGAGGGAGGGGCCACAAAAAATCATACCTGAAATATTTAGTTTTGGTTAAATCAATTTAAGACAAAATTACATACTTTTCAATATAAATTTTCCATTTGTACAGTAAATCCGTTCGGAATAAACTGTTTTGTAACTTTGTAAGTGAAAGTACTGGCGTTTGCCATAATTCCAATGGCCGCTAGCAATCTGCCACCATGGAGTAGTATTGCTGGAGGCTAAACAAATTACACTAACTTACTTTCTATTTTATTGCAAAAGTTGTGTCCCATCTTCATTGTCAAGCTTGCAATGGAAACATTTATTTGTCAAAATGTCCTGTGACCCCCCCTTTATTTAAAAAAAATTTATTGGGCAACGTCCTATGTCTATTTCTAACCACTCCTCGCGCTACGTGGGATCTCGAGATCCGTCGTTTCGCGATGCACTTTTTGTCGAGCATGAATCTTTATCAAATACGGGTGGCGCCACCTATTAATCACTTTGAAAAACGTTTTATTACCGTCTGCTGCTATAATCTGTGTAAACAGGTTTCAAAAGATATTTTTTTAACCGTGTTAAATAAAATATGCGAGTTAAATAATAAAAACTCTAGTCCTTTTTAATCTAATAAATAGATGAAATAAAAACCATAACGATGTTTCTTATTGCAAATAAGCAAGTAAGGGTTGTAATTAGTTCCGCTAGAGGCTCACAGATGGCGCTGTCATTGTTTGATAAACGTGCTTGATAAAAATAATTTTTTTCGCGGTAAGCCGATTTGAACTGTAACTCTAGGTTGAAATGTATGTATGTCCGATTTGGTCAGCCATCCGTCTCATCTCAAGTGGTATAATAATTGTATAGCCTAAACAGAGGCCGAGCGCATTCGCTGCAGAGTAACCCGGCATTGATAATTTTTCCCTCCTTCAAAGGTTTCTCACGACAGCTCTTCATGATTTTTACTAAGCGCGAATTTACCTCTTGTGTCTGAGAGAGCTGGGGGGTTCTGGAAATTCTCTTACTTATTTTTTCCCCTCAGTCCTTCCTCTCTCGCCTACTCGCCTGTTTTAGTTTGATTTCCAACCGCTTGGAAGCGTTATCTTAGAGCTCGTGTCTAGACCACGACCGGCTTAGGATATCAGTCGTGGCTGATTTTGAAAATTATTTTTCTCTCCCGCGAATTTCACGAAAAATTCGGAAGGAGCCCCTATACAAAATCTACGTCACATCTAGCAGAACTAATAGATGCGCTTGGGCCCTTAGAGAGATGATGTCCTTATGATATATTCTATCTCATTGGGTAAAATTGGTGTGTAGAAGATTAGCCAGCATATATAGACTTGGAGGAACCAGCTAGATTGGAGACGAAAATATGCTCGGCAGCATAAGTTACCCATTATACTTTAGTTTACTTGGGCCTTAGATAACAGCGCCATCTATCGCAAAACTCAGTTTTTAACCACATGTGAACATTTAAAAAACTTCATTATTTTTGTCCACTAGATACCGCTTGAGGAGTAGGCCCACGCTAACGCTAAGTATGCTGGGCGTTTTAAACTGCCAACCATAGGAGCAAGACCTTATTGTAATGGGAAATGCTTTTCGCTTCCAGTCAAACTGGTTTTTCCATGATATAGGGGCGGTACTAAGCAAAACTAGTTTCCTTTAAACTTGGAGGAGAAAAGTATCCATGCTTGGGAAATTTTGGTTGAACGTCATATAGTGCTGCCACCTTTTGGTGGTTTTTTTTTTTTTTGAGGATGACGAAGGTTTTACCTGGGAGCAGGGCCGAAAATAAGCACAGGACACTGGACATTGTCCAATAAAATTTTAAAATGTCCCATAATTTTTCAAAAAACTGAGAGGGTCACTGGACATTTTGACCAATAAATTTTCCGAAGTTTTGATAGTTTGACTATGAAGATGCGACACTATTTTTGCACACTCCAGTGGACAATATCCTATAATTTTTCCAGTCAAAGGGGGCGTCACTGGACACTTGTCCTATAAGAAATTTCCCTTATTTCCGGCCCTGCTGATGTGAGCCCGGGGGAAATCTAACGAGTTTTGTACCAGATTCGATTTTTCATGCTGTATACGCGATGTACGAGGTTACCTCCCATTTCTAAAATGTGAGTAGTTTTTGGAAAACGCCATCTAGTGAATGAATTCTGTACTTTGATTTGATTCCGTATTTTAAAAATGGCCGCGGACAACAACAATCTTTATGACACAGAGTTAACCCTTTGTCAGGTCCCGAATGAAGTTTGCAAACCCGCGATCTCCACTCCCTTAAATCTCTATCACTACTTTTTCAGCCAAGAACGGAACATGTTCTACCCCAGCTTGCCATTTTTATTTTTCAAAACTTACTAATTGCCAATGAGAATTAAAAAATATGTTCAAATCATCGGATTCACCGAGCCAAAGGATTTCAGACGATGGTTATGAACTTCCTGCTTTTGAACGCTAGATGGCTTTAAACACCGACGTTTAAAGAGACAAAAATACCGAATTTTACGCTTTACTTCGAAGCTAGATGGCGGTATCAAAAACTACTAAGACGCAATGGCAGCCCCCCTTGAATTTGCCTGGTAAACGACGTATATTTAAAATGAAAAATTAAATTTGGAATGAACATAATTGCAGCGTTATTTCAAAATAGAAAAACCCTGGTAATAACTTATTGATATCATAGTAACAAAATCTCAAACTCCGATTCAAAGTTAAGAAATAAAACTTGATCTTAAGCCTTGGTTCTAGCCAAAAGATATAAAATTTTAAGTAAATTGTTCTGCAAAATAACAATTTTTATTTTTCCCTTTCTCATTGGATTCACTATAATAGGACAATTACAAAACCTTTTAGTTTACCGGTAGCCCGATTTTTAAACGTTACAGCTTTCTAAACAACAGTACTTTCCCATAATTAAATTCTAAAACTGTTGCGCCACACCTATTTTAATGTAAAAAGCGGACGAAATCTTAATGTCTCCAGTCCACTAAGCGCCACTAGTAGTACGTTCAACCAAACTTGGTCCCGCGTTAGGTATCCTTTTTTCTATTCCAGATTAATGTTCCCTCTTCCAAGGTACGTAGAGTGTATATGAAGTGTACAAATTTGGAAGTTAAATTCACTATCCCCTCTTTGACCAGTGGTGCTGTGTACTGAAATTTGGAAATTGTTATCCTATTTTATTTGTGTGAGAACTAGCTGTTATTTTTAAGACACAGGGGCGGCCTACCAAAATTCAGAGCATGCTGGGAAAACTTCTTTAATATTGATGGTATGCTATCATAGTGGCGCCATCTACTAGCAACAAGACAAACTAAACTATTACTAGCACGCTAAATGCATCAGTTCTCGTCCGATCACTGAAGCTAGCCTCATACTGCTTTGTCAGAAGACCACCTGGGAACGATATGTGCTGTTTTGCTTCTTATGAATTTTAAAGGCCCTTGAGTTTCATAATTTGGAGTAAAGAAAATTATTTGTGTATATAGCAGAGAGGTTCATTAATGGAGAACTAAAACTTCCAATATAGAATGGTGCTGTTCTTTTTTTTTTTGTTTTTTAATAATAACTTCTTCATTCTTTGAGTGATGGCGCCACAAAAGTTTTACCTTAACACACATACGAGGGGGTGTCTACCCCCGACACAAGAACTCTCGAGCCCCAACTCGCATACTCGCATTAGTTTGTCCAAAGAGAATATACCAAGAGGAGCAGAAACTTTGTAAATAAGGACCGGCTCTGAATTTGGAGGAACTAGTTCCGGTTGTTCACTTGAGCGTGTCGTCTGCTTAAAAATTACCTCTTGTACGTCAACGTTCCCCCCCCCAAAGATCAACCCTTTGCCACCACCAAAATAAGCAGCGACATAATTTAACCAATAAATGGCGTCGCTGCTTAGCCAATCAACAAAAACCGGATCTAGTTACTCCATAAACGTGGCCGGGCTTTTCAAAAGCCTTGTGAAAGGCTAAACTTTCTGCTCCTCTTGGTTTGTCTAGGACGCGATGTGAACTGATGGAGTGATGGGGTCTGTCAGGTACTCTTGAAAACAATAGATAACGCAATCAATTACGTATTATTTGCTTCTTCATACTATGCCAAAATACGTTAACCAAAGGATAAATTGAAAGACAATTAACCATTTTTATCTTTCAGACAAACTATCGAAGTATTTACCCTCACTGGAGATCCTTGATCTTGGTGGATGCTCGGGAATCACGAATACATCGCTGCAAATGATATCAGCGGGACTAAAAAGTTTGAAAAGACTAAACTTGCGCAGCTGTAGACAAGTCTCTGATTTAGGTATCTGCCATTTGGCTGGCCTTGATGGCGAAGGTATCGAAGGAACGCAATCCCTGGAATATCTTGGTCTTCAAGACTGTCAAAAACTGTCAGATGACGCCCTGAAATATGTCAGTGTCGGTTTGAACCAGTTACGGAGCGTCAACTTGAGCTTCTGCAGCGGAGTCACTGATTTTGGTTTAAAACACTTGGCCAAAATGTCTTCCCTTAAAGAATTAAACCTCCGTAGTTGCGATAATGTGTCAGACACGGGTATGGCCTATTTGGCTGAAGGCGGCTCTCGAGTAGTCACGCTGGACGTGAGTTTCTGCGATAAAGTTGGGGATCGCGGGCTTCTGCATATTTCGCAAGGTCTTTTCCATTTGAAAAGTCTCAGTTTAAACGCGTGCCCGATTAGTGACGAAGGTATCAGTCGCATAGCCAGAACTCTAACTGATCTACATACACTGCACATTGGGCAATGCAACAGAGTTACGGATAAGGGTTTGGGACTTATCGCCGAAAATCTGCAGCGTTTGTGTTGTATTGACTTATACGGGTGTACGAGAATCACCACAGTCGGCTTGGAAAAAGTTATGCAATTACCCCAATTAGGGGTGCTCAATTTGGGCCTCTGGCAAAAACACCAAGGATAATGCGGATTTGCCTGGCCATAATTAGAAAAAAAAACGCATTATACAATTTTATTTTCACTGTTATATATGCATTGAATAATTTTACTAAATATATATATACTTATATTCCATTGTTTACTTACCAGATAACTGGTCTTCTAAGTGGCAAATCTCCATTGTTTTCAAACATTTAATTTGTAATATTGGTGGAATGAAATTGTTGGGAACACAATTTTAGAGTATCTCGAGTAATACATTATAGCGTCCTTAAATATTATAAATCTATGCAAAACGAAATTAAATTTCTTTTTTCTTTTGTAAAATTTTCATTAAAAAACTGAACTCGATGCTGCCTCTCTCAGAAATGTTCGAAAAAAAAACCGATTTTACCAAAACGAATCGAAAACAATATTTGTAGTAACCTTTTAAATTTATGTTGCTTTACAAGATAGAAGACCCATTAAGAGAGTTGAAATTGTTTCTTTTGCTTAAAACAGCTAGTAATACGATAATAATTATATACCGCATAAAGCTAGAACATTATCTTCACATTAGTTTATGCAAATAATTTTTCAAGTTAGCAAATGTCTTAATGGAATTTAACATAGTCGGCAGCGAAGCAGGATTTAAATTATGTCCCGGCTGTTTTGGAAAAGTACTAAAAACTTCAATGACGGCAGCCGCGATTGGGCAAAAATTATTTGAAATATGCCAGAGACACGTGACCAATTAAGGAGAGACGTGATTCAAAGAAACTGCTGGTTCGTTTTTTTTTTGAAAAGTAGCACTTGGAGAAATGGCGCTGCTATCTCGCGAATAGAGAGCTTTCAGTTGGAGGAGGAGCTGAGTCTCGTGATATAATTTACGCTGCCATATTGGTGGGTTTAAAGAAGGAATGATTCTGAGACCACCCCAATATGGCTACCAGAAAAGCGGTAAGACTTGGGAGGGTGTGACGTACTACTATCCCATCTGAAAGCTCTATATAAGGCAGTCCCACTCCATACAGATTCTTTGAATACATATTTAAAATGATTTTTACTCACCCGCCTCTTTCTTTTTCGGAGTCCCTTTAAAAATTAGTGTTACTGGATTATCCGCTCGTACTTTCTACCATGTATTAAGAAATGCTCGTCATTTTGTAATTTCCAAATCATACAGGGTGGGAGTGGTCAGAGGTATAAACAGAAACGAAAGTACTTCGTTCTTCTGGTATTCTTTATTTTTGGACAATTTTCATTAGCAGAATGAGAATAGAATTTTAAAGTGTCTCATCGCGAAATAGCCAATGAATAACGACCACGATAGAATATCATTTAAAGTAATTCCGCTCCTCGGTCCAACCACTGATCACTAGATGGCGCTTAGGGTTATGGAGGAAAAACAATGGCCACGTTACATGCTCTATAAACAATCCCGTAACATTATCCATGCTCGTATTACCCACACGCGTTGATGGATTTAAAACTTTTTACACCTCGCTGCCGACTACTTAAAAGTTCCTTCAAAATGACAACTGTAAAGGCCAAAATTTTTGCGTTTCCCATTAATCGCAACGCTGTCTACTAATTATTTGAGATTTTTACCAAGGAGCAAATATACTGAAACCATTTAACGAAGCCCAGTAAGTCGGGCTTTTATTTAAATAATTTTTAGACGAAAATTAAAAAACTATTAATAAATTCTCTGGCAGATTAGATTTGAGAAATAAAAGAAAGGTTCTTCGTAACCAAAGAAAGAAATATTTAATTTTCGAAAAATTTTTTTTTGGTTCTAAAATTACAACTATTTAAAACATGCAGTACCATTAAAGTATGTATGGCCAGAAATACTATAATAGTTGTTGAAAATATATTTTGTACTATATGCCAGATTGGAATTATTGCAGGGTAGAAAATTTATTTTGATTGTTAGATTGAGATCAGACTGACTTGGGAAATAGGTAAACATGGTACGTAACTTTAATTTCTAAACAGTTAAATATATATTTTTGCTATTGTAAAAGCCTGCCCTAATTTATGCAAGGTTTATTGGAAAAATTTCTATCAATTTGAAATTTTTAAAATTTTGAATTATTTTAACGAATTAAAAAAAAAGACATAATGTAGCATTTAACTTTAAAATGAAAGGTCTGACAACATGTAATGGAAAAAACTACTTTTTATGATTTTAATAATACGAATGAATTTTTTTTTTTTGGAAAAAATTAAAATATTCGTGCACCTGTGGAGTGACTTTAAAATATAATTTGAATGCCTATCTTTTGAACAGTTAAAGAGTATATTTTATTCAAAGTATAACCTTAAATATCTGTATTTTATAAGTAGGATGTACTAAGTAAGGATGATCTCTAGCTAAGACTGTAAAACAGACCCTTTTGAAAAGTGTACTATCAATAAGGCCTTACATGAACTTTTGGTCCACATTCCGGATGTACCTATATCAAGTGGACAATACTGCAACTCCATTTTTGAAAAGGGTCTGTTGCGAAGACAAAAACCGAAGGGTGCTGTTTAATTTCCAAAGATTCTAATTGGCAAAGTGGCAGCGTTAGTTTGAAACTTTTAATTAATTAGGCATTATTTTAAGTCTGCCTAATATGGCTCTTCTCTCTCTTCATGCTACATGCGTTAGTGCGACCGAGGCAGCCTTATTTTTATAATCTAAATTTGTTGTCTGGTCATTTCGTTTTTCTTTTAAATAATTTTCACTCTGTCATCAATTTTCCCCCAAAGCTTATATTTTTTAAAATTACAATAACAAAATACCTAAATACCGAATTTAATTAAAATATATCACTTTTTTGTAGCTTTATAACAGGTTTTTTGAGCCATTTTGGCCATTAAAGGGAGGGTGAAGTGGAAAATCAAGTGATTTTTTATCGATTCTTCTACTAATTATAAGACCAGTCTGCATAGTGAAACATTCAAAAAATACCTCCAAAGATTTTAAAATTCAAATTAGGTTCCGATTTTAAGAATAATTTGAAGTATCCCTTTCCGACCAATCGCGTAACGCCCTGCCTTTTTGTTAACAAAATTCTCGTGGCACGCTCCATGTCTCGCGCCACGATTTTCACATCGCGCGCAAATTTTATCAAATCTCGCGATAAATTTCATTTGACACGGAACGTGCCACGAGAATTTTATTAATAAAAAGGCAGGCTGTTACGCGATTGGTCGGAGGGGGATATTTCAAATTATTCTTAAAATCGGAAGTTAATTTGAATTTTAAAATCATTCGGAGATATTTCCTGAATGTTTCACTGTGCAGACTGGTCTTATAATTAGAAGAAGAATCGATAAAAAATCACTGGATTTTCCACTTCACCCTCCCTTTAATGATAGAAACCGGTATATAATAAAGAAAGCTCGAAGACTATTGGATGATTTTCAAACGGTGATACTGAACACCTACGTGTAAGATTTTACATCTAAATAAGTTCAAAATTGGCTGGGAAAATAGACCAACCAAATAAGCAGAGTGCTCTGGTAAAGTCGATAATGTATTTTTTGGGTGTTTTATTTGCTTTTTTAATAACTAACCAAATTGAATGAAAGATGATTAATATTGTAGGTTTAATTACAAATATTTTGTTTTAAATTTTTTAACATAGCCGAGACTGATTAATTAATGTTTAATTCTTAATTTCTTATCAATATTGGACCAAAGACGCTATATAATTTTTTTTTACTTAAAAAAAGTGGTGCTCAATTTTTTGTACACTAATTAAACCACTGAAAGTGCTTTAATTGAAACGTTATTTTATGACCAATACTATTTCAAAAAAAATATCGGTATTTTTATGTATAACCGTATTAAGTTTTCATCATTATATTCCATTACATTAAACCAATTCACTAGCCGAATCAATGAATTAATTTATCATTTTAGTTGTAGCGTAAGTTCGTAAGATATGTTTCATAAGTTTGTCACTGGTTACTGAGAGCTTGTCAAGAAGTGACAACGTAGGTCATAGATTCTTGTAAAGTGACGCCTGGCCCTGGTGAGGCGCTGTCAAAGGCTTAGTAAGTTCAGACTAAATGTGATGATGGACTGCAAAATTAACCGAGTATAGTCAATTGTCGCGTCGTTCACTAACTAGCTCTCAGTAAGTCTCTAGCATTACGAAGTATAGGAAGTGTCATAATTATGGAACATCTTATGAACTTATATGAACTTATGTACTGAGTAGTGCTTTATCCAGGGATCGTATACTTGAAGAGGGATGAGATGCGAGATGAAATGTTGTCGTGTGTCCATCAGAGACCTGCACGGGCCGAGTTTTTCAGGCCCGACCCAAGCCCGGCCCGGTTTTAGAATTTTGAATAAGCCCGAAACCCGGCCCGAGTCCGAGTACATAGTTGGTTTTTCGGCCCGGTCCGGTCCGGCCCGTTACATGCATTAACCAAGCCCGGCCCGGCCCGACACATTGAATGAATTGAACAGGCCCGGCCCGGCCCGTTACACGAAGTTCAGTTGTAATTTTTATATTTTTTTACATAAAATCAATGATTTGAATTCATATTTGCTTTAGCGTCGTGTATTATTCATTTCTTTTGATAATTGTTCGTCACATTTGTTCTTAGAAGCTTATACTCATTTAAATAATCTTTCATTTGAACTTTGGATTAAATGAGAATCAAGTTCGGCCCGGCCCGTTAACTTCCAAAATTTTAAAAGCCCGACCCGGCCCGGCCCGTTTATTTCCAAAATTTTGAAAGCCCGACCCGGCCCGGCCCGATACAATTTTCAAAAGTGGAAAGCCCGGCTCGGCCTGACCCGCCCGGCCCGTGCAGGACTCTGGTGTCCATTGTTCCCTACGCAGTTGGTTACATTTACTGCCTTGGGCGCTCTAAAAAAATGTTCGTATTCTATGTGGTCTGAGATCCACCCGCAACACACTGAAAGACAGATCAGTAAATTTGTAAAGACGTTTTAACGTGAAAAAAGTAACGTTGAAGCAGCTCTTTAATGATGCGTATTTTAATTCCAGAGAAACCTGTAAACGTTCTTGCCTCTCTGTCGGGTTTTATGGTGTGATACACCAAATCGCGAGTGATCTCACAGCACATAAATGAAAAACAAGACGGCCCGTGTTTTGACTCAACTGGTCCGAAGGCTTACTATTTCTCTACACGCAAACTAGCCCTGCTTTATCTATCTAGCAGCTATACTATACACCAAAGACCATTAGACACAGATGGACTGGAATTATAAGCCAAAAGCCCCGTTCTTCTAAATGCAACGCCAGTCGTCACCCCTAGCGGGAGAGTCCCGAAGCTTTTCGACTCGTACATCATGTTACAGGGTTCGCACGGAACCTGGAAAATCTGGGATTTGGAAAACGGGGGATTTAAAAGTTGTTTTTCTAAAAAACCAGGGATAGGTCGGGAATTTCGTTTGATATATCAAACCATGCTTCGAGCAATGCTAAATATCATGGGCCCAGGTGTGATGAAATGGACTCTGGTAAAAAAACTTAAATTTGCCCAGGGATAAGCTGGAAAGGTCACGGATCTTGGGAAAAATTGCTCAGGGATAAGCTGGAAATGTCAGGGATATTGGGCAAATGTGCTCAGGTATAAGCAAAAATAAATAGGGGAAAGTGTCGGACTCTCTGTCTGTGACATGCATTTGGAGGGGTGAATGCATCACGGGGTCCTATAGGCCTACATTAACATAATCCCGGATTCTAAGCTGGTGGCCAGTTATAAGTTGGTCATGTAGTCTAACAGACTCGATACTACTAAATAGTAGTTTCAATTAAAAACTGATAAAATTAGCATAATTGTAAGTACAAAGCTGATTGATAAACAAGGAATTTATAGGCTGCATTCTTTATTTATGGCTTGTTTACAGGTGTGTCCCTTTACAATGTATAGAGGGGTGGTGGCTAGCCCCTATGCCACAGCTAACCGACAGCGCCCTATACTAACTATTACCATTAACCTCTGCAAGTTTTGATGGAAAGGATAAACCGGGTTAGACCGCGGAGGAAAACTCCTTTTAACAAGAGGGGAGAGAACTTGCAAACTCTACGCAGAAGGATTTGTTCCCAGATTTTCATCCGGTGCCACAGTCCGGGATCGAACCCGGGATCCTCTTGCTGCGAGGCGAAAGCGCTAACCGCTACGCCACCCCACCTATGCATTCTGATTTTCATGTTTGTGCAAAAACGGATTTATGGGATAAGAACGTCGGATCGTACCTTTAGCCTCTAGTACCATCCTCGCATACTTTTATTGAGAAACTTCGTCTGCTTATATTTTGACTCCACCCACAAATTCGATCTCTAGAAGTAGCTATATACAGAATTTGTGGGTGGAGTCAAAATATAAGCAGACGAATTTTCTCAATAAAGTATGCGAGGATGGGGAGAGAATTCGCTAACTCCGACGTTCTTATCCCATAAATCCGTTTTTGGTTTGTGTAAGTTTGAAAATTGCTCAGGGAAAACCTGGAAGAGTCAGGGAATTTTGAAATGAAAAATCTATGGCAACCCTGACGCTGCATTCTCGCGAATACAAGGGCTAGGTGTCGAGTAACACTCCTCCGTCACTCCACGTGATTTGTTAGAAAACAAGCTGCCGTTTGCTTAATGAAGAGTAACTCGTACCACGCGCTTTTAATCTCAGAATTAAATAGTTTTGTGACCATTTCATTCTCCCTTTTAAGGGAGGGTGAAAAGGAAAGGCTAGTGATTTTTTATGGATTCTTCTACTAATTATAAGACCAATCTGCATAGTGAAACATCGAAGAAATAACACCAAATTATTTTAAAAATACAATTAATCTTAACTTTGTGTCTCTGACCAGTCGCGTAACGCCCTGCCTTTTTGTCAACGAAATTCTCGTGGCACGCTCCGAGTCGACTGAAATTTATCGTGAGACTTGATAAAATTTGCGCGCGATGTGACAATGAAACTTGGAGCGTGCCACGAGAATTTTGTTAACAAAAAGGGAGGGAGTTACACGATTTCAAACCAATCCACCTTATTCCCTTTCGCCGGAAGTTAGGCTTAGCTCAGGATTCATGGGGGTGAGTAGCAAGAAGAAATTGGTCTGTCGTCCGCTACAGTAGATATTTTTGGCTTATGTAGCAGACGACAGACCAATTTCTTCCCGCTACTCACCCCCATGAATTCCGAGCTAAGCCTAACTTCCAGCGAAAGGGAATAATGTGGATTGTAATTTTAAAAGCATTGGGTGTTACCTTGGATTAAATACGACTACATATGGATATAGTCTCTTACCGAAAAAACCACCTCTAAAACACTTCTTAGGTTGGGCTGAAGACGTTTTTTAGAGGTTTTTTTTTCGGTAAGGGGTACTCTCCAAAAAACTTGACTACCGGTTGTCCCTTAAACGGGGCGCCATCTAGGGTGGGCTAATGGCAAAGGGGGGGGGGAATAGGTAATCATGGTTCAAACTCAATTTTTTTCTTCTAACGCACGTGACTCATGACGACACTGCTTGTCACACCAAAATTATTTCCATTTTTCCGCTACCCTCCTAGGATTTTCCGTATGTTTTGATGTGTCAGAGGCGATTGCCTTACCGAAGCCTAGAGTGCTAGTTTATTATCTAAACAAATTTTACCTTGCCGAAGGTAGGAACCAATTTAAATTCTTATAAGAGGGTGAAGCTAAAATTAGCCATTACAAAGCAGCTGATAAGCAATTTGTAATCGGTGCCAATGGACGAGCGCTTGGCTTTCATTATGTTCTTGCCTTCCAATAGCTGTAGACATGGTGTGACGATACTCTGTAACGAACCAAATCCTACGATCCGTACTTTTAAGCTATTTCGCGGGGTAGAGCATACAAAGTGCTATAAAGGCCAATAGGTAATAATTAAAGAATACTTTACGTCCTTTAGTATATCCTTTATTCGTAACATAAAACTCCCTTATTCCTATGGGGATGTGTTGTCCATCTCCGTGACCCGGATACCGCTAACCGCCTCTAATCCATGCCGCCACCACTGAAGGGAGACCCGGGCTTACATACCATATAAGCGGGTACGTGTGGGGTTAAAGTTCGGGTCACAAACGGTACCTAGCGCCATCTGGCGGTGGACGTTACAACTCTAGGCAAGGAGTGTCGAGACTCGATACTCTAGGCAAGGTGTGACGATACCGTAGACGTGGTGTGACGACACGGTAGACATGGTTTGTCTATACAGTAGACGTGGTATGTTGATAGCATAGACATGATAGAAAAACAATTAAAATAAGGTAGGTACATTGACAACGAATAAAATATTTTCATTTATTAGAAGCTCTTGTTACCGAAATATAAATACTCAAGATGAAGCTTCAACTGAGGTTATACAAAAGTTTGCTATTTAAAGGGTCCCTCGGTGAGCACCATGATAAATTTTTTAACAAGTCTGCCCATTGCCCCTCTTAAACATTCAAGGGGTATTTGAACAATGCAGAAAATGGGCTGCCCGTTTGCGAATCCCCCCGTGGCCCTAACTCGAAAAGTCTCACTTTTTTTTATACTCTCATAAGCATATCCCTTTAGAGTTACTAATAAAAACTATATGTACATTGTTCTTTTTTATACATGATTATTTATATACAATGCCATATAAACCTCGTACTAGTCGGGATCAATAACTTGATCTGGTTTAGCATTTGGACAGTGTTGTTTTCTGAGAAGATCTTTTATTAGTTCAATCATTGCCTGTCTTTCGGCTATTTCCACGCGTTTCAACTCCAAGTCCATGTCAAGACGGGCTTGATTCGCTCTCTTTTCAAGTTCAAACTTCTCTTTTTCAATGTTCAACCGTTGTTGCTCCTGGGCCAACTCGATTTTCCTCAAAGCTAATTCTTCCCTTTTTAGCGCCAGTTCCGCAGCGTGCCTCTTCTCCATGAAATTACTACTAGTAGCTATACCAAGATCCTTGGAGACTGACGTTTTCTTCCTCTTAAGTGTATTTCCAGACATACATTTTTCATCTGAAAGAAAAAAAAAAAAAAAAACCAAAAAAAATTAATCTTAAATTTCAATCATTAAAAGGGAAATTGAAATGGTCAGACAACCATTTTTAATTCTTAATTTTTTTCCCATGCAAAGATAATTTAAAGGGATACTATTAGCTGAAAATTTTAGTGCCGTGTTTTATTTTTTCCTGGTTAGTTTTGATTAAATATGTAGTCTCTAATTTTTTCCGATTTTTAAAACATTTTTTTCAATCAAAATTAAATTTTTTAAAATTTGTTAGGCTTAGCAATGGGTTTCGATTTTAGCACACTTACCTACAGGCCAATAAAAACCTCTTTAGGGATAGAGACAAATCAACCAATCCCGTGAAGTTTAGAGAATATTTAGTCGTATGCTGTCCAGGGCCGGAAATAAGCACAGGACACTGGACATTGTCCAATAAAATTTTAAAATGTCCCATAATTTTTTAAAAACTAAGGGGGTCACTGGACAGTTTGACCAATAAATTTTCCGAAGTTTTGATAGCTTGACTATGGAGATTCGACACTATTTTGCACACTCCAGTGGACAATGTCCTATAAATTTTCAAGTCAAACAGGGGGTCACAGGACGCATGTCCTGTAAGAAATTTTTCTTATTTCCGGCCCTGATGCTGTCTGCTTCAAATAGGAAAAGCTGAGTTTCCAAGGGCGGGAAATAAGTATTTTTTTAAAGTGGCCTGTCACCAGTCTGGGAAATAGCACACTTCCTCTGGTCCAAAACCAGTTTATTAATTGCTCGGACTAGTTTTTAAATTCGAGATGTGGGGCTTACTGGTCCTCGGGACCACTTTATTAATTGCAAATCTATAGGAGAACAAAGGCTGGGACTGGGACCAGTCCGGAGACCAGTTTATTATTTCGGTCCCTAGGGGATCACTGGTCCCAAGGACCAGTTTAAAAAATATCCTTATTTCCCAGACTGCCTGTCACCATTGACTCCCCGGGACCCGTCGTCTGCTAAAGTTTGAGGACGATAGTAATTGTGTTTTAGATTAATGGCGTTTTCCTTTGGGTCCTCGCGGAGCGCTCCCATGGAGGAATAAAACGAGGAGATCCTATTCTTCAAAAACAGTCTTTAACGAAGCTGTAAACTACTACTACCATTTTTATTGCTCCTTGGGAGCGCTCCGCGAGGAACCAAAGGAAAACGCCATGACTCTGCTGAAGTTTAAAAGATGGCTTTTTTAATTTTTTCAATCCCGAACGTCACAAAGAACACTGATCTTCCCATTCCTAAGACTGATAACTTGACACTCAGATTATCAAATATACAACAAAATTACGACACGCCGCATTTTAATATAGAAAGTTTAAGAGAAAAATTTCAGTGTAAGTGAAACGTAAAAGCATAAACCTGCTAATTGTTAATGTTCCTTATCCGCTATTCGTTAAATGATCAAACCCGCGCCTTTCTTTTGAGTTCTAAAAAGTAGAATATAGATTTCCGAACCTAGTGCAGACGACGTAAATGAGACTCGACTGAGAAAATTTTTGGGGATTGCCTCTTATAAATCGCGGGCGCTGATTGGCCGGTAGGTCGCTTTACCAAAATTCAAATGCATGTTTTGGATACAAAACTTCAATTATTGTTTAATACTATAAATAGCTCTTCAAAAAATCTAAAAAAAATTCAAGGCGGCATATTTTAACATAAGGAATCAGAATAAAAATACTTAATTTGTGCCAATAATATCCCTTTAAAATAAAAGCCAAGCTAAAAACCAGCAATAAAGTATCAGTCGCTAGTTGATTATCGATTTGTAGTAGGCCTGTGCGGGTAGTGATTTTTGGATTTCGGGTCGGGTACGGGTAGTTGAAAAACTTTCAATCGGGTATCAGGTCGGGTACCCGGATTTCTATCTGGTACTCGAATAATTAGGCCTAACCAAACTACCATTATTCGGGTGCTTTTCGGGTACCAAAAATTCTTCCTTGAATTTCTGTCTTTCTGTATCACTTTTTTCCTCTCTAAACTCGTGGCTTTGTTCAGTTCCAGTTGGAAGAAGAAAGAAAGCCAGGCGTTTAGCGCCTTCACTGGTGGTTTTAGGCACACCTTACCCTTCTTCCTGAGTGCCAAACCAATACCCGATTGTCCTAAGCCTTGTCACGGGTAATGAGCAGAAAAATTTAAATATTCGAATAGTTTCGGGTATTAAGAAATTACCTGACCGGGTCGGGTACCGACACTACTGGGTACTCGCACAGGCCACTGCCTTCTCTAATACCACGGAGCTTCTATTAACAGGGAGAGTAAACTTCCTACCCCTCAAGTACTGTAAAGGCCCTTAGGAAACGTAGACACTATTTGTCCATAGAAAGGGGCACATTTTTAACACCCCCCCTCGGTTTTCACTGGTAAAAAAGGGGAGCCTATGTAAACAACAAAGATGGCCGCCTTCACTCGTTCGTAGAAAGACTTTTTAATGTTTAATTGCTATAATAATTGGTACAATTTTAAAAATTAAAATGGATTGCGATTACAATCAGTTAGTTTGTAAAAAGGGGAAGAAGAAGAAATGTGTTTGCGGAAGCTGTAGAAGCGATTCACGATATAAATCGTCCTATTATGGCCAGGAATTAAAGTTTATAGTCCGTACCTTTTTAGTCTTAGCAGGGAGAGAGGCTTTTGTCTCCATTTGTATAGTCACAAAACCTTTATTTTCAACATAATCACGGAGCTTAATATAATCTGGATTTGTTCAGAGCACAACGGAGCTACACGACCACGTTCAACGTCTTCAAACTTTCAACGGCGGTCGCGTAAGCCTTGTCTACAAGCAGGCGTCGCGTTCCTCCAACTTCCTTACGACAAGAAAATGACGTCAGACTTTGTTTACATAGGCTCGGGGTGCGCGCGAGGAATGAAAATGGTGCGCAGAACCAAGGTACGCTAAGAGCGAGGGGGAAAAGACCGAGTTTCCTCTCCCTGTAATAGAAGCTCCGTGCTAATACTAGGCCTTGAAACGTACAACAGAAGCATTTTTTATGTGATATTTTGAATCTGCGCTTAGTAACCGTTAGATGGCTCTTTTCTGAGGCGAATTTTCGCGATGACGAAAGTAAATTCGTACTGCGCAGTCTCGCATGACGTCACGTCTTTCGCTTATGGCGGACCAGGAAGGGAAATAAGGATTTTTTAAACTGGACTAAATAACCTGGTCCAGACTCCATGACCATTGACCAGGGCACATCGTCTGCTAACTCTCCTAAGCTCGCTCATTGGGCAATCCAAATCAAACTTAAGGTATTTCATTGGCAGTGGCAGTTTTTGATAAAAACTTAAGGGCTGTGATGGGTTGAAATTTCCATGTAGACGCCATTGAGTCATTGACACGTGTCAAAAGGTAGACCAAATTTAAACTAGTATTTTTCGAACTCGGAAACCGTTCAGCATCATGAACCGGTTTATTGACCGGTTTTTGGCTTTCTTTTTCGAGACGAACTTAGCAGATTACACTTCGTCGTTGCTAACAATTTCCCATAGTTTTGAATTTTCCGCCAGTTTAAAACCTCAGAAAAGCGACATCTAGCGCCATTTTTGAAATCCTAACTGCCACCCCCCTTTTATTCCTATCGCAAGGCCTAGTATTAGAGAAGGCAGTGCACAGGCCTAATTTTTAGAGAAGTTTTTATAAAATTAATGGAAATGTTTTGGTAACTTATATTAAAGGAAAGGACCACACTTATTAAAAACCTTTTTTAAAACACGTAAAAAATACGAAAATAGTAGCGAAAAAAAAAAAAAATTAGACTTCAGTTATATATATTATTCTTTCAGCTAAGAGCCATTTTCGCTAGTACATATTTTACACGCAAGGAGGATTCATACCATTTGCGCAAGGAGACCAGGCAACTTAGAGTGTAAAATAGCATACGATTTTACTCTCTAAGTCGCTTGGTCTTCTTGTGTTAATGGTAGGAATTTTCCATGCCTGTAGACTATGTATACTTTATAGGGGATTTACGAGAGGTATTTCTGTGGGCGCTGCCATAACCTGTCGGCGGCCTTTAGCTAGTGGCTGACATTCCCTGTCGTCGAACACGCTCCGTAGCCTTGGCAGAACAACTCTCCGAAAAGGGGGCGGTAACCTCGTAAGTCCCGTATAGATATTGTAATTTGGGTGGGAAATAATGATTTTTTTTAAACTGGACATTAGACCACCAACCCCCCTGGCCTGAAATAAATAAACTGGTCCATATGGGACTCCATGACCATTGAACAGGACACGTTGTCTGCTAAATTAAAAAAGTGGATAATTAAAATATTTGAGTTAATGACTGGACTCTGGTTACCCTTGAATTTTATTAGTGGTCCCGTGGACCACTGACCCCTCTGATTTAATTTTTAAACTAGACCAGGCAATTTTTAAACTGGTCATTTGCCCTGTGCCACCGCCTTATTTCCCACTAGAATATTTTGGAAAAGGTGGCAGCTAATTAATAGGAGAATATTTTGGAAAAGGTGGCAGCTAATTAATAGGAGAATATTATGGAAAAGGTGGCAACGAATTATTGGGACCATTGCTTTGGAAAAGGTGGCAACGAATTGGGACCATAGGGAGCTAACAGTTTTGACCCTGAAACGTCTCTTACTGGAGTTTCATCCCCCCCTAACGGTTAGAAACAGTATTCTACATGCAAAAATGCCAACCAGAGGGGGGATTAGGTAACCAAATAATCACGAGACCAAATAGTCCTGAGACCGTAAAATCAGCGAGACCATATTTTCCTGTTCTGTAATAAAGATAATTGCGACTAATCTCAGAGCAGCGAAAAAGAGCTACCAGAAGTTCATAGAACCAAGAGAGTGTTGTGGGGAGTGGAAAGTAGGGCAAGTAGCATTTGGTAGGTGGCGCGACGGTAGACCAATCAAAATGGAGCAAGGCGGAAACTCTAGTACCTCTAGTTATATTTAGGGGCAACCAGTATTTCAGGCTTGTGGAGCGAGCGGGGGAGCTTCCACTCCTCCTCTTTATTCACTTTGATAGAACTATATACATAGCTCTATGAACTTTAGGGAATGCGCTATAAATGAAGGGGATAACAGATTTAAAAACGGAACCTGATGAACTGCTTGAAGAAGCGTTGGTTCTCTCCTCAATGGAAGCGCTATATGATTCGATACTTCTTTCCAGATCACTATCCTTCTGAATTTTGGCACACTTGGAGGCGCTATAGGCTACGGCTTCCGAGACAGTTTTTAATTCATTAAGTTCCTGTAGAAGTTTGTCTCTTTCTTTGATATCCTCTTCATTTCCAACTTTTCTGAAGCTGGAATTCTCCTCACTCAAGTAGTAATTAAGGATTAAGGAAGTTCTCTCTCGACACCTTCTCCCGTCCACAAAGTAATGAATTCTCAGGTTTTCCGCAATTTCTTCCCATTTTTGGCGACTATGAATGGTAGTATAAGGATTGACATTAATCACTTCCTTTAGCAGCAAAATGTCGCTGGCACAGTTAAACCTGTAAGGTTTCTTCTTAAACCTTTGTCTGAAAAATAAAAAAAAACAACCTTTGTTAGTGTTTCAAATAATGACCTTCTATTAAAATTTTTCCTCATTGTTAATTATACTTTTAAGTTCAGGGATTCGTGTAATTTTAGAAGCAGGAATAGCGAACAGGGTATATTGGGTGCGCGTCAAAGTCCACGACCCCCTTCCCCGGGACGGGATTTTTTTTTTTTTTAAGAAGAGGCGGGTCATTCAAAATTGGAGTTGTTTTTAGGGTGGGGAAATTAAATTTCTCGGAAAACCTAAGCTTTGGTCCAACGGCGCCACTAAACTTTAATCTTGGACGACTACGTATGGATATAGCACTCTAGCCTTCGGTAAGGCAATCGCCTCTGGCACATCAAAACGGACGGAATATCTTAGGAGAGAAGGGGAAATAATTTTGGTGTGACAAGAAGTGTCGTTATAAGTCACGTGCGTTTGAAGAAAAAAATTGACGGGCGCCGCTGGCAGTTGAGTTTAAACCACGATTAAAATTAAAAAGGCGCGTTGTCATTGGCTAATAGGCCTTGTCACACTAAATCTACATTCTACAATTCCATATTTTCCACCCTTTGCCATTAGCCCGCCCTAGATGGCGCCCCGTTAAAGGGACAAACGGTAGTCAAGTTTTTGGGTGAGTGCTATATCCATACGTAGTTGTATTTAATCCAAGTGTAAACTTCCTTCAGACCAAGGCTTAATTCTAGAGGCCACATTTCTCCGCCTTAAAAACAACTCGAACTTTGAACATTGATCATTATTAAAACAACGGACGGAAAATTATGAAATAGGTCTCGAAATATAAATTGGAACTTATTTGATTTCTCATTTAAAATTCGGTCACAAAAAAAATAGGTAAATATATATTAAAAATGCCGTAAAAGTAAAACCAAGTCCACTTCCGAATTTTATTTCCCCATAGAAAAAGCATTATGAGAAAAACTGGGTTGGTAGCGCACCTAACGGCAAAAGTCAGAAATAGGGGGCGATTTTGCTAGTCGTTTTTTAACATGGCGCTGGCAGGCCTTCTACCACCGGTAATCCAAGTTGGCCATGCCACCACTGACTGCAAAATAACATCAAATTAGCATTTGCGAGGTTTGACCAACAATGAAAAGGGAGTTATAACCACCCTACCCCCCCCCTAATTCTACATAAAAGAAAACGCTTATATATCGTAGGTAATGTATGTCTGATGGATGATTTGCCAAGAAAATTTAGCAACTATGAACAAAAACTTAGATTAGTTCTATACTAAAACCAGAAGTGAGATGAGACTAGAAGTGAAGGGCTCTAGCATTGGTAATAGATCCTGGCATTAGTGAACAAATTTGAGGGTTTTACGCCGCTTCAATCGCGCCTACGCTAGGGAGAAAAAAATTGGTCGAGTTTCAAAAACATTTCCTACCCCCTTCCCTTCAACCTAAAGCCGAGGAACACGGACGCGGGTGCTTGAATCTAGTTCGGCCGTCTACCACCGCGAGCGTCTCACGTTTTGGAGGGGAAATTCTGAAACCGCCACTAGAGGGCCAACCGTTGGTGTGTTATCAAGAATATTCACTTTCGCCGAGTGAAGAATTTGTTAGCTCAGTACTTCTGGTCTCATCTCACTTCTGCAAAAACCAGTGTTGTCCAATCGCAATTTATCACTCAGGAAAAGGCATAACATTGCCCATCACACCGAGACCTATCTATATACATTGAATAATAAATATAAAAAAAATAAAATGTAAATAAAAATATCACAGTCGTTAAGGAAGTTTAGTGTATCTATACGTAAGCTAAGGTAAAACTCTGGGATACGGCAGGAATTCCATTCACGAATAGTGCGCGGTAAGAAAGAATTTAATCTGGCATTTATTCTGGAGTGTTGCTGAGAGGGGTTACTGTACGCGCCCATTATTGGGATGACACAGATCTAAGAGATAGAACGGTATGACGTTTGCATATGTAGTACTGACACTGCTTTATACATCCTCTATAATCAAAAGTCCATAGGACTTCGTAGAAAAAGTGGTATCTTGTGAATTTAGGCCGCTCATGGCATTTACAGCGCCCCAAAACTTCCCCCTCCAAGCGCGGAGACAATTGATACAGCAACACGCCCATCTTTTTCACAGGAACACGAAAGAAATATTATTCTTGCGCCTTCAAAGATAGTTCCTCTGGATTTGGTGAAAGCCAATGACGTCATCCGAGAAATCAGGGAGGAGAAACTTGAGATCAAATGCTAAAAAACCCGTCATACAAATGGTAAGGGGGGAAAAAGTGAGGGTGGGAATTTCTATCTCCGTTCCACGATTTTAGCTAACAGGCGCGAGTGACGTCGTTTACTACCGCCAACAACAGTTCTTATAGCTCACCATGACGGATATTCAAAAACAACCTTCCCCTTTCAGTTCAAAGCCGGTTTTTAAATTTGACGCATGCGCGCGGACACCGCGACGAGTGGCAGAGCCATCGCCATAGAGAGACGAGTTTAGCCACGAAGCGAACGAACTCGCCTATTCACTTTATTTCTCCCTCTCAAATCTCTCCTCCCTGGAGAAATGGTCTCTCATTGGCTGAATATTTAAATGTCTATCTCCTTTGTCCGTGTCGAGGCCCAAGGCCATTTTGAACTTACGCTCCTAAAAATCACAGGCTCACTTAAATCAACTTTCATTATTTAATTATCTCCAGCACAAATGGAGTTAAGATTGTATATAGTTCATCTTTCGTCCAAGGCTTGGTAAAAACATAACTTTTACGGAAATTGCGGTTGATTTACTTCCATATTCGAGACCAATTTCGTTATAAATTGACCTTGCGTAAAATACCGATCTACATAATTGTATATAAAAACGAACTTTATCTTAATTAAAGTTAACTTAGTAGAAAAATCCAAATCCAACGTTTCTAAAGCTTTTGAAGCAGGCTAGTTTGAGTGACCCCGCGAGGGCTGAACTACTTCCCAATGTCGTAATTTCTCGCGATCGCGATTGGCTGAGCAAAAATCGTGACTGAATAGGATCAAAACAAAGGCATTGAACAGTCGGTTTTTTAGTCGTCTGTTCCAGAAACTTCATAAAATGTACTGAGAAAGGTATTTTTGAGATGCTGTAACCCACTTTTTCTACAAAGACCGATGCACTTTTGCTATAATTGAAAAAACTAACAACTTTGTAACCAGGCTAGGAAATAAGACAGGTTTACAGGTCAAAAACCAGTTTATTAATAGCTTGGGCCACTTTTTTTATTCAAAACGCGAGGGTCACTGGTCCCAATGACTAGTTGATTACTTCCTACTTTTATGAAAAATTGATATGGGGACCTCTTTAATCATTTTCATTTTAACATAAATTTCGACTCCAGGAGTCCAGTTGTGTATACAACCCTAAGACGAGAGAGATTTTTTAGAAGAGAGAACGACCACAAGTCCTGGGACCAGTAGAAAAATAAATAGGGGAAGGGTCACTGGTCCCGGGACCAGTTTCATATTTAAGACATCAGGGGTCACTGGTCCGGAGGACTAGTTCAGAAATAAACCTTATTTTCAAGCCTGTTTGTAACCTATGAAAGGATGTCGTCTGCTCTGGGGAGACGGACAAAAATTTTTCTTATATTTTGTATGGAATAAAAAGCGCGGGCTGAAAATAAAATAGGCCAGTATTGTTTTGTCCATATCTGCAATCTCCGCGGTTATTTCTTTTGCGACATTGAACTTGAATAACAGTATTATAGGGACTTGGCAATTTGGGCTTAACTCCGCCCCCAGCGCCATTATGGTATGTTTTTTATCAGAATGAAAGCTATATAAGCCCTCCTCCTGGTATGTTTTTTAGCACTAGTAGAAGGTAGCCTGCCGTTGAATGACGAAGTACTGCCAAGTCCCTATTGTGACAAAAACTGGATCATTCTTAACTCGCGTACAATGGATAATCTAGTAATTATGATTTTCAAAGTCTTGGATAATAAATCCTTAAAGTGGGAACCTTGGAACTTCTGATTTTAGTTAACTTTCTTGGTGAATCGTAAAAAGTTAGGCCCCCTACTCTTTTACTAACTTTACGGTTACAACTTTATGGTAAGCATTGGATAAAAGTTTATGCGATGACAAAGCCCCACGAAATCCAAAATTGATTTTTGGAAATTGAAGAGCGCCATCTAGAAAAAACTTAAAGCAACTCTATGTAAGATAAAATCATACTTAAAATATATCAGTGTACCATACACTTGCCTTGTTGGTTAGGCATAGGAGAGATTTGGCTTAGCAATTAGCATAGGGAGCTAACAACTGGCTAGGGGGAAGAGACAGTCTGACGTCACGCAGCCTCCCTCTGGTTGGCATTTTTGCGCGTAGAATACTGTTCCCAACCGTTAGGGGGGATGAAACTCCAGTAAGAGATAGAAGGGTGTGACGTTTCAGGGTCAGTACTGTTAGCTCCCTATTGGCTCAAATTGAGTCAGGGACAGGGCTCGACATAAGGATATTTTTTTAGTAGTCAGCCTGACTAGTGAGCCCCCTATCCCAATTTTTTTTAGTAGTCACTGACTAGTGAGACGCATGGTTTACGAATATTTTTGACATTTTTTTACTAGTCAAGTTGACTAGTGAGCCCCAGATTTCTGTTTATTTTGGTGGTCAAGGCATTTTTTTAGTTGTCAAATGCCTTGACTAGTGCCTTATGTCGAGCCCTGGTCAGGGACTGTTGAAATCCTCTATCTGGGTTAGTTTTTGTTAGTTATGATAATGTTGGGTTCAAATAGCTCAGAATACGTTTAACAAAGATGTTTTAGACTTTGTTGTTTAGTTTCATCCTGATATGGTAAGTTTATAGGAAAGGTTGAAATAATTGAAAACCTCCGACAACATTGTTTCAATGTTTCTTACTAATTTGTTGTTGCTGACCTTATTTTCACTTAAAAAATGCTTCCAGTAAAGTCTATATAATTCTAATAAACTTAACCTTCTATATGTAGTGATAATGTACTGGATCTTCGAAATATTTTGCAAAAATCAACCCTCACCCTGTAAACAGCACATTCAACAACCGAGAGCTCTACTCTGACCTCTGTAAATATGTGGGTTTTTGTTAGAAACTAGGCCTAGGTAGGATATTATTCGGGCCAATTAACTTCTGGTAACACAGGCTTCGAAAAAATTAAAAATTGTTGTTTACTGTAGAGAAATGGGAGTAACTAAAGAGGCCCTAGACTTAACCCAAACTCACCCTACCCAATCCCAAAAGCAAGTACTACTGTTAAACGATAGCCTAGGCCTAGCACTTAGGACTGGGATCTGTATGAGTCAGCTGTGAGTGCGAAACATTTTAACTCACGGCAAAAAATTGGTCGCATCCATTTGAAAAACAAAATCAGAGCATGAATTTGCGAGAGACATTAACACTATTTTTAAAGAATCAGCTTAAGAGGCAAAAGGTTACGACTTACGAGTAATGTCGGCCTTAACTTTTAGCATAGCCCACTCGATCACGCGCATCACGACGCAAGATACCAGGGTGGGAAATAAGGATTTTTTAAAACCGGACATTGGGCCAGCGAGCAGCCACCCCCTGGCCTGGAATAAATAAACTGGTCCATGACCATTGACCAGGGCGCGTCGTCTGCTAAACTTTAGAAGTGGATGTATCTCTATGGGATGATTAAAATAGTAGAGATAATGTCTGGACTCTGGTTACCCTTGAATTTTCTTAGTGGTCCCGTGGACCAATGACCCCCCGATTTAATTTATAAACTGGTCCAGCCAATATTTAGACTGGTCATTTGTCTGTGCCACCGCCTTATTTCCCACTCTGCAAGATACTCGTGCTATAGAAGCCAGGGTGAGAAATAAGAAAATTTTTTAAACTGGTCATTTGACCAGTAGAGCCCAAGGATTTCAATTAAAAACTGGTCAATGACCACTTAATCTTTCTACATAAATTCAGAGCTGCCCTGAAATGGTTCTAGGTTTTTATATACTGTCTATTTGTTTTATATCAGAAATATATTACCTAAGGTCATATATTTCTGTTTATATGTATTAATTCTTATAGATAGTTTTCAAACATGGGGGATTGATACCATTTGCACCAGGAGGCCGGGCTATCTGGAGGACACAATCCCGTCTGCTTTTGTCCTCCAGATAGCCCGGCTTCCTGGTGTAAATGGTATGAATCCTCCATGTGTGAAAACTATCTATAACCCACTACCACTACTGGGAATTTATGTTTTACTAAAGAACAGGCTGGGAAATAAGGATATTTTTTAAACTAGTCCTTTGGACCAGTGACCCCCTAGTGTCTGAAATTATTTACTGGTCTCCGGACTGGTCCCAGCCTTTGCTCTCCAATAGATTTGCAATTAATAAACTGGTCCCGAGGACCAGTAACCCCCACTTAATGAATTAAAAAACTAGTCCAACCAATTAATAAACTGGTTTTGGACCAGAGGAAGTGTGCTATTTCCCAGCCTGCTAAAGAAGGGGAATTTAAACCCATAAGCGCAACTTTTTAAAAATTAACATTAAGCTCTACCGGAGGAGGTAGGTTTTTGGCCATATCCTCTGTCCTATTGATCGAAATGACCTGAAATTTTAATGGGACGTGTGTTTCGACGTGTTTTATTATTCTGAAAAGGATTCAAGCTTCCAGAGTGGATAGTTTTAAAATGCAAGAACCCGTGGTCACTCACACAAACTAGTCAAACCTAGGGTGCTAACTACATTCCGACAAACACACTTTGCGTGTGCTGTTATTGACGATTGGAATTCGTTGCCCAATGAATGATGTTGTCATTCTAACTAATAAATCCCATTTTCGTCGTAAATAGACATTTTTCGAGCTCACTTGTGAGCTCCATATGACGTTTCTTCCAAGTGTAAATTCATGCCGCTAGAACTTTATGAAGTTTCTTCAAAATGAAGATTTATCCCGTGATATTCACATGAAGTTTCTTCAAAATGAAGGTTCATACCGCAATACCCATATGAAGTTTCTTCAGAATGAAGAAAAGGCGATTGGTATATCATAATATTATGACACTCTGATCTTCGAATTAATATATTCGAAAAAGAACGGATTGCGTTATTGCCAATAAGAAGTGGGGAGAGAAAAATATGAGGTCAGGCGCTTCAACGATCAGCGAGATAAGTTATACGTGCCGTGACGTTTATCGTGGCTCATTCATAATGATTCCTCAAGCTCTCTACCTCAGGAATCTAGCGGACACTTAGAGAAAAACACAAGGGCGTCGGAAGCCGGGGGCAGGGTGGGCTCAAGCCCCCTCGATTTTTGAACCTGGGGGGCTGAGCCCCCTCAGAATTTAGGCCAAAAAAAAGTATAAATATTTTAAATGTTAATAATACCAGTAAAAATAAATAGATTTTAAAATATTATATTATTCAGCTGTGATTAGGTGATCCCCGTGGCTCAAAAACAAAAAAGACGTAAGTTTCCACCCCTCTCGACAAGTTCTAGGCCCCGGGTGAAAAATATTTTTGTCACTCTCGAGAGAGTTAGGCCTATAATAGACCCTCCACTGCCAAGACAATGAACAACCACCCTTTCCTAAATAGGCCCGATCCACAATGCGGATAGAGTAGCTTTTACTTGCTTTTTCTCAAAATCTCACTAGGGGCTATTCACAAATGTTCTAAGGCAAAAATCGTCCAATTTTGACACTTCTCTCAATTTGAGCAAAGAGAATATACCAAGAGGAGCAGAAACTTTGTAAATAGGACCGGCTCTGAATTTGGAGAAACTAGTTCCGGTTGTTCACGTGACCGTGTCGTCTACATAAAAATTACCTTTTGTACGTCAACGGTCAACCCATTGCCACCACCAAAAATTAGCAGCCGACATAATTTAACCAATAACATTTAAATATTTCAAGTAATAAAGACAACCAAAGTATTGAATTATTATTATTGGGGGAGAGGGGGCTCACGTCCTTGCACCGATGCCAGAGGAATATTGTGCACCCTCATATTCAGGCCTTGAAGAGACCTGTGGCCGCGGTGTAGCGTAGAATTCGTTCCACCGTTATGGAAGAGACCCGCGAGGGCTCCACAGTATGTGAATCGAAGTGTTCAAATCTGAGTGAGGCGAAGTAATCGCACTCGCACAGTATGTGAGAGGGAGTTTCTTCCTTCTCCCGGCACGACCGACAGAGAGGGTCGTCAGCAAGGCCCATCAGATGGAGGTATCTACTTAGCCGACAGTGTCCGGTCAAAAGACCGGTGGCCAGCCAAATATTCCATCTGCTGAGCGCAATAAGGTACCTAGCCCTAGACCTGCAGGGGCCATTGACAAACTGTTTCGTCTGTCTCTGGCCCTCACCCTCCATATTATGCCAGAGCTTATTTTGAACGATAGTCAACCTGTCATGCAGACTCCGTCTAGCACATGGGGATGACCGGTTCCGGTCCCAAGAACTTGGCCTTCTCCCCCTTTTAGCAAACCTATCGGCTTGCTCATTGCCATGATGTCCGCTATGCCCCGGCACCCAGTACAACTGGACCCTGTTGCGGGACGCCAGTCGCGCAAGCAGATCAAGGCAACTGCGCACCAGTGGAAAAGTTATCTGGCACTGGTTCAGCACTTTCAAGGCGGCCTGACTGTCAGAGTAAGTTCTCACAGGCCCCCCCCGAAAGAAAGGCTGCATATAGTGCTTGCTCAAAGTTAATTTTCATTTATTCGATATTAACTGCAAATAAATTTTTACGTTGAAACGGATTATAATTACCGTGCGTAATACTTGACTATGCTTATAAGATTGTCTTTTTTAAAATGACTAATGGCTCAATAAGTGAAACTTAAAACCAGTAGAATTTACCCAGCTTACATCAAAACAAAATTTATAATTGCATTTTGTTTGATTGTGTACGTGAATAAGGACATCCCTGATTTCATGTCCACCTTTGTTTCAAACTTACCCATTATTCAAGGATTTTTCTCAAACACACATATGGCCAGCTAAAATTTTCAGCCCCCCCCCCAGGTTCAAAAACGTTCCGACGCCCCTGGAAAAACACTACACCATCATTCCTCGTAGGCTGGTAGCCGTATGCATTCCTGGTCTTATACGGTACAAAGTTCACTTGATTTTGCTCATCACCCTCCCTACCACTAAAGTTTAAAGGGAAAGTGAAGAGTTATGCGATCGGCTTTTATATCGATTCGTCTGCTATTTATAAAATCAATCTGAACACCTATCTTGAATGATTTTAAAAAATCCTAGTATATTCACATTTCATTGATACATTAAAAACTAATACACATCCGACCAATCGCATAACACACGGTCTACCAGCTAATTATTATCCGCAACACTCATGATTTAGCGCGAGATCTCATAAACCTTGCACGCTCAAACGGATATTTTGTTACCTGAAAGTTGGGGTAGAACCTTTACTATATCAGTAAAATCTGAACCTATTCTCATTTTAAAAATCTCTGGCAGATGTTTCCTAAATGGTTCACTAAGCATTTAGCACTATGCAGGTAGATCTTATAATTTTGTCCTGAATTGATAAAAAACTTGATTTTCAACTTCACCTTACCTTTAATCGAATGGCTTGTTTGTATTTTCTAGATTAGCATAAATTCATATTGTGACGTCAGATAATGGGGTTTTGACCTAAAATAGGGTGGGGTAAGGTTGTTTGATAAGCCATTTCTCGAAGAACGTATTCAGGGCATGCGTCAATTGTGATTAAAACGTGAAAACAATTGTTCGGACGAAAACATCGCTCTCATTCGGAACGAAATGGCCTCGACCAAAGGTTCTACGGGTTCAGCAAAGAAAGAAAAAGTAACGGAAGTAGAGAGCTGCAACTCCGTGGAAGAACTCCGAAACCCGCTGGGTTCCGCGTTTAAGCGATGGGAACTCCAGGAGTTGGAAATGTTTTTCTGAGATAAAATTGGAGTTGGGTGGCAGTGTTTTCGTGTGCGGAGTTGGGAGGCAATGGGAATAATGACAATTATAATTGCGGAGTTGGGAGGCATTGGAAAATTATCTTAAAACATGGAAATCTACGGAGTTGGAAAACTTAAGTCTGGTAAGTGGTATTGCTCCAATTTAAAAGCGGACTTTAGCGTTGTTTGTCTTCAGAAGCTTTGTACGAAATTCTTTTTTCACCCGTTAGCCACCGTGACACGTCCCCTCAGTGAGTCTCTCACACAATGGGGCCACGGGCGCTTTCCTTTTCTTTTAAACCCATTGACAACAGTCTCCTTTCTAGCTTTGAGGCATATTAAAGTAAGGCAGTAGGTATATTGGCAGGCACAACTAATAACAGAATGGACTCTAGTGTTAGTATTTCTTGATTCGTGAAGTTCGTGGCCTTGTCCTTCAAAATAGCATTTGCGAAGCGAATCAGTCCGGTTTTAATTAAATAGCTAATTTAAGAAACTAAGCGTAAAATATGACTCAACGACAACGCGTAGCGCCTTTTTCCCCCAAATCTTAAGTTTTAATGTCTAGAAGAATTTTATGAGTAAATATTATTCCTTATTTGAAAATCATAATTTATAAGTACTCGTGATATCAATCTCAGGCCAAATTTGAAAGAAAACTAATGAGCTACAACTTTCCAATTTTAAAGAGTGAAGAAATCTTCCAAAGACTAGAAACTAGAAAGATTTTAATGGACGAAGCTAGGAGTTTAAGAAATTTTAATTTTAATGGAAGGAATTGGGAGGAGTTTAAGAAATTTTAATTTTAATGGAAGGAATTGGGAGGAGTTTAAGAAATTTTAATTTTCATGGAAGGAATTGGGAGGAGTTTAAGAAATTTTATTTTTCATGGAAGGAATAAGGAGGAGTTTAAGAAATTTTACTTTTCATGGAAGGAGTTGGGAGGAGTTTTACATTTCGCTTGGCGGAGTTCTGCGGAGTTGAAACTTTAGATTATGGCATTGGGAGGAATTGGAGTCATTGTTGCGTATTGCCTTGGAGTTGGAAGGAGTTGGAGTTTAATATTTTCATTTTGCAGCTCTCTAAACGGAAGCGACGCCAACCGTATTCGATACCGATTTCTCACGCAAATTCCATTCTGGCGAGTATGGGAAACGTAATTTGCAGGACCATTTTTCTTACCGTGGAAGTCTACCACAAGAAAACGGCCTGGCATCAAAATCTGTTGTACTTGTTTGTGTGATTTGCAATTCTATATTTCATGGCAATAACCCAAACAACTTTGAAAGACACCCAAAGGTATGCAAGATTTGTTTTAGGGAACTTAAAATCCGTCTGATATTGGTGAAACTTACGTTTTCTGTTAGCCTTGGGTTCAGCGCTTGCATTGCATTTGCTTTTTTTAGGGTATCACAGTGTTATGTTACGTTTATGGCAATGTTCAAATTTTAGAATTTAAAGGTGTCACCGGCGCTGTTAGGATGGACACCGCCCTTAGTTCCGGGGAAAACGCCCCGCTCTTTGGCCATAACTTATGGCGCTATCTTCGCAGCGGGCGGGTAAGCATTATGCTTATCAACAATTTGTCCCCCTGGTCCCCCCAACCAGCGCCAGTGATTCCCTTCAAGAGAGGTAGGGTCACTATAATGAATTTCCTTTAAATGAAGTAAAATAATCAGTTATGCCAGCAAAACTTCCTATAAAAACAAACTGGGCGCAATGTCAAACCAAAAACCGCGACATTTGAGCAAAGGGAGATTAGGTTTCTACTATGTTTAGGTCAGTCGACATTTCACAGCACTGTCTGAAACCGGGCGCGGGAAAAACGGCAATTAGAATCTATATTCTTTGTGGTATGTCAAGGTCACTCGACAGTTCTTAGCACGGTTTGTGGCAGGGGCGCGGTGGAGGAATGTGAATGAGATGTGTTCCACTAAGGTCACGGTGCTCGGGTCGCAAAATGTTTCTACTTTCTCTATCCCTTTTAGTGTATGCAGTGTAATAAATATCAGAGCAACACCATTATCTTTGTGGACGGCCCCCAATGCTGCGGTCGGATGACGTCAATATACTACAGTGTAGATCTCGTTTACAGGGTGTAGATAATTACGTGTCATTGTAAGAATTTGAGATAGTTGAAAGAGTTTAATATGGAAAAAGCTTGAAAAACATTGCAAAGTCACAGATCTTAGCCTTGGAAGTCACTAAGTGACGTCCGAGGCTAAGATCTGTGACTTTGCAATCTTTGTAGCCGTCCGCTTTTCCCATATGAAACTATTTGAACCATCTTAAATTCTTACAATGACACGTATTTATTTACATCCTGTATGCGAGGTCTGCACTGTAGTATGTTGACGTCATCCGACCGCAATATTGGGGGCCGTTCACAAAGATAGGTGTTGGTCTGATCTTTACCACACTGTGTAACATCCTGGCTTATAGATGCATTTAAATACAGATTAAGCATGGCATGATTTTGAGGGAAACCGAGGAGAAAAAGAAACGATCCGTTTCAGCTTCCTTTCTGACTACGTCCTCTTTCAAACCACGGAAAATGTTAAAGCTTGAACCAAACTCCGAAGAGCAACTAGCGTTCCAACAATGTATGCTGGATATGGCCGCAGTGGACGGTCACACGTTTGACTTCGTCGACAAATTGGCGTTCAGACGGTTCACCTCAATATTTTGCCCTCAAGTGCATGTACCCGCACGCCGTACTCTAGTGCGACATTTGGAATCAGCTGTGGAGTCTATTAAACCGAAGATTTCGGTACTGTTGGGAAAGGTTTCAGAAAAATCTCTACATCTAACGCTTGACATATGGAGCACTAGACTTCGGGATTCCGTTTTGGCAACACGGTGTCACTTTATTGACGAGCAATGGTGTTTGAAAAACCTGCTCATTGGATTCATTCACTTCGGCGGCAGTCATACGGGCCAAAATATTTTAAAGGAGGTCAAAAACCAGTTGCTTAAAGTGGGAGTGAAACCCAGCCAGGTAAATCTTCACTTGCGATTTTAGTATGTTGCTTTACGACTTGTATTTAAAACCAGATTTCAAACGTGTGCTCTGATAATGCCGCAAATATGATAAGGGCATTTAACATGACCGAAGTATTTGGACAATTGGAATTAGACGTATTAAGTACTTCAGTATCTACTCCTTTAGACACTCAGTCTACGGGTTTCGAAGAGCCAGCTACTTCAGAATTCTATCGTAGCATATGTTTTTTTCACATGGTTATTCTTTAAAGGGATGGTTAAGAGGGGGGATCAAGTAATGTTCTACAGATTCTGCTAATTATAAGACATGTCTTCATACATTTAAGAAATAACCCCAAATGTGTGTGAAACGTCCAAATCGGTTCAGATTTCAGCGTTTCATTCAACGTTGAACTTCCGACCAACCGTTCCTGTACTGTAACAATAAAAAGTGGCGTGGCACGCGCAATGTCGAGCGTAATTTGGTGCGAGGAGTGATGAACATTGTGCGCAATAAGATAAATGACGTAGATTATGCTAATAAAAGTTTAACGCTTGATCCGAGGTGCGAGTTTTACTTTATCGACGAAGTCTGAATCAGATATCAGTTTTAAATTCATTCGGAGATGTCCCCCGTTTGTTTCATTTATACAGGGTGTTTCTAATAAGTCTGCCATAAATCAAGGGGCGTTTTCTTCGGGTCAAACTGAGTGGAAAGTGTCAAAGAACATGGGGTGTACTAGAATTTGCAACTGAGATATGGCCCCCCAAACATTGTTTATCCTTTGTTACCTATAGCATTGTTTCATACCACTGCAGCAAAGAATTCATATATTTCCACTGAAGAACCGGATGGATCAATACCATCAACATCCTCCGGTGTTATCTCTGGACATATAAACGTTTTGCATGCAAACAATGTAGTAACAAATCAGACGAAACAAGCGTTCTTCAATGCCCCACCCGATATATTAGACGAATATATAACATGCGAGATACCATTTGATCCGGAGTTGCAGAAAAAGCCATGCCTGGCTCATACGTTACAACTTGTAGTAAATCACAGTTCAAAGGCCTGTGACGTTGCTACATCTTTCGTCCAGAAAATAAATTCGTGGATATTATTCTTTCGTCGTTCCCCAAAATGGTCCGAAATATTAAAGGCACAATCTGGAGGCAGGGATTTAATCCTTCCGATCTGCACAAGATGGAATTCAGTTTTCCTAGCGATAGAACGAGTATCCGAGGTATTATTTTATTACAACAAGTTAACGGTACAACTATAATAACCCTTAAACGCGTGTCTTTTCACTTATCAGCCTGAAATGTTAGATGCTTTGATCAACGTACTTTCGCGGGCCAAAAACATGAAAGGTGGTCCCAAGATTACATTTACCATGCGAATACCAGCAGCTTCGTCTGAAGCGAAGGAGCTTTTGGACTTACTGAGACCGTTAAAATGGCCACAGATAAGTTTCAACGAAAAGATGCCGTCTCAGGGGAAGTCATTGCTGAGATCCTTACAGTATTTTCTATGGTGTCCGATGTACAAGCTGATAGTTTTCATGTGGTACAAACCAATATTCTTGCCGAAATGAATAAGCGCTTCCAAAGCAGTTTAAACGATCCTGACTACGTAGCTGCTGCCGGTCTCGACCCACGTCTTAAAACTGAATTCTTTAAACGTAAGCGTAATTGTTTGTTTAAACCGCATTGTTGCTACTATACAACAAGTTTATTTAGCGCCATATTGCAAGCCATCGATCAAAGCCTTCCATTTCTGTTAAAAGTCCAACGGTGAAATGTGCTACAAATTTTATTAAGAATTTGTTGACTGAAGACAACGGGCAAGAGTTCGATGGAGTAAAAGCAAGTTTGAACGAAGAAACTTATCATCCGATAATACTTCAAGATTGTAGAGCATCTGGATCGCTCGTTTTAATATAGTTCCGCAAGGTAGTTTAACTGCACAGGCTCTGATTTTCCCATCTCGTCCAGGATATGTTTCCACAATACGGGCCAATTTCCAAACATGCCTCGCTCCATACATTCCGGATTCTGTGCGATACCGTAAGTAACTGACAGCTGCATATGCTTTTTCGCTGGCGTCGCAAAACACGTGGATCTCAACGTCTTGGACTGGACTATCTGCCTCCGCGAAATACCATCTGGGGACCTTGAGTTTCTGGAGATTTGTTAAGTCTTGAAACCAACGTTCCCATTCGACTTGAATTTCCGGAGGCAACTTATCATCCCAATCAATGCCATGTCGCCATAACCTTTGGAAGAGACACTTGACAGTGATGATGAATGGAGCTAGGAGACCAATGGGGTCAAATATTCTTGCCGCGGCTTGCAAAAGTCCTCTCTTGGTTTCTTTCTTCTGTTTTAGGAACTCCCAAAGTGACGCGACGTCAAAGGCAAAGGCATCGGACTCTGGATCCCAAGTGATACCAAGTACTTTTAGAGATGAACTTGGTTGCGTAGTGAGCTGTTCGTGATCACTATCTGACTTCCATATGGACATAACCTCTCTGGAACTGGCCACCCATTTTCTTAGGTTCATCCCTGCTCGCTTCATAATCTGACAGGCTTGCTTTCGAAGGTCAATAGCTTCCTCTACAGAATCGGTTCCACCAACATAATCATCGACGAATAGGGTGCTGAGGAGCATTTTGCCAGTCTCTGGATACTCCTCCTGTAGAGTCTTGAAATGGTGCTGTAGAGTGGCTGTGAGCAGGAATGGGCTTGAGGTCACTCCGAAGAGAACTCGGGTCATGCGTAGATGAATAGTTCTCGGTTTTTCGGGTCCATGTGCATCGGCAATCCATAGGAACCTCACATAATCCCGATCTTTGGGATCCAATGATATTTGGAGAAATGCTTTCTCCACGTCTGCCATGATTCCAATTTTCTTTTCTCTGAATCGCAATAAGATATCCATCAGATCTGGGTTGAGGTTCGGACCAGCGTGCAGACAATCATTTAATGACGGAGATCCTCTTTCTTTAGATGAAGCGTCAAATACAATGCGCGTCTTGGTTGTTGTCTTATCTTCGCGCTCGACTTCGAAGTGTGATATATAATAAGACAACCCCGGTTTCGTTGAGATTTGGTCGGCAGGAATGACTTCAATTATGTTGTGGGAGAGATAGTCATCGATTACTTCTCGATAGTGATAGTATAGAGACGGGCTTTGTTGAAATCTTCGAATTAGTCCATACATTCTTTTAGTAGCGACTGACAAGTTGTTTTTGATATCTGGATGATCTTGCTTCCATGGCAGCTGTACTTGGTAGCGTCCTTCAATGATCTGAATACTACTTCTATGCTTTTCAATGATATCTTGCTCTGGAACGGTGAGGCTTTGAATAATTTCGGTACCCATAGATTCGAGCTCCCAGAACTTCCAGAGATACTGAGACAACAGTTCTTCTACGACCAGGCTCACGGCTATGGATGATTGGATCGGATAGTTTGCTGACACAGGTTTCGGCCCTTGGACAGACCAGCCGAACGTTGTCTCGACCGCTACGACATCACCTTCCAGTCTCTTGAAATTCATTTGGCAGAACTTCCAATAGAAATCTGCTCCTACTAGGACTATCAACTCTGGTGATACCTTGACTCCGTTTAGGTTGGTTTCGTCAGCTAGTTTGATACCCCTCTCAGTCATTTGTCGCCTTATGTCAGCTCCAGGAACTCCAACGCTTACTCCGCAAATTACTGGTGTTTCCAGAAGATTCAGCTCTACTATGATGCTAGGATCCATAATGCTCTTTAGTTTCGCTTTTACTCGTCTCTGCATCTTAGTACTTTCTTTGGCTTCTCCAAAGGGATTAATTCGAACCAGTTCTTCTGTTACTACGGGCAACTCCAGGGCTCTGGATACATCTTCTCTTATGAAGGACCGTTGGCTACCGTTGTCGAAGATGCATCTAGCAAAGGCTTCCCTCGTAGAACCCACAATGGCAAGTACCAGCGTTTGTAGATAGACTTGGGAGTTTTTGAGTCCGAATTCCGTCATCGAAATCAACCCGGTACAGGTGTTCGAGGCGTGTTGATTGTCATGTTATAAATATCTCCCGCTAGGGGAATTGATAGTTCTGTTTGTATGTTCTCCCGCTAGAGGTTCTGGAGCTAGGTGTGAGCTTGACGGGAGAACGTCAGTTGTTGTAACGCACTTAACATGAGTAGTCACTTTTAATAAAGGATAAATTAAGTACTTTTAATATGGCAGTTTATTAAACACATCATGGTGATAGAGGTGTCTCGAACTTTACGTTTTTAAATCAACCCAACGGCGGTCTAGATTAAAACAGTTTTTTTTACAACTTCGTTCGTTCGGGCCTTGGACATGACGTCATTCAAAAGCCCTTCAGAGTTCGTTCCGGGAGCCGATCCTGCTTCAACATGGGCTGAGTATAAGGAAGGATTTGAAATTTACGCCGAAGCAGCCAAGTTAAGTACTGAAACTATACCTACGCAACGCGCAACATTCCTGCATATTTTAGGCCCAGCGGGGCGGCGTATATACAAAACTCTCCCAATCAATGAGGTCGGCGATGCTCGTACCCTTCAGGTTATTCTCACGGCTTTTGACACTTTTTATCAACCGTATAAGAATCTAACCTATCTACGGTACTCATTTTTTCAAACGAAACAATTACAACTAACTTTTGACCATTTCCTTACCGACCTTAAAACCAAGGCCCGAGTGTGTGAATTTCTCACGTTGACGGATTCTCTAATTGCAACCCAAATAGTCTGTGGTATTCGTAATGACGTGACGCGTAAAACTCTATTAGCAATCCCAGATTTAACATTAGAAAAAGCGATCCAACTCTGCCAGGCAGAAGAGATTTCTACGCTCCATGCAGGTGCTATGGCTAACGGGCCTGCAAAGACTGACGATAATGCCATCACTATTGATGCTTTAAACCGTAAAAGACCCAATTTTAGACAATCACGATATCCCGGTTCAGCTTCGCATCCACAGTTTAATACAAATAAGTATAACTCAAGGTCCAACGAACCATACCATTCCAATCGCACACTACAGCATCAACAAACCCAATCGCGTCCTATGCAATCACAACAACATCGTTCGCTATCAATTCAGCGCCCTAATAAATGCCTAAACTGTGGTCACTCAACCCACAACTCAGGTTTATGTCCTGCCCGTATGTCAATTTGTTTAAAATGTGGGCGTAAGGGTCATTGGGCCACAGTTTGCCGCTCAACTAATGCTATAGAACTTCAATCAGAGGTGACAAATTTCCAACACAATTATGTTAGAACCCCATTGTAGGATGTGTCACCGCCTCCCCCTCAATGACATAAACTTGGACATAACACATTTGTGTGAGTTATAAATCACTCTAAATATAAATTCCATGGATTCAATACAAATGGTTTGACCCCTCCCCCCCAAGGCCATCGCGGCTTAGCGTGGTTACGTATAAATAAAAAATAGGTGGGGATAAAGGTTCACTACCTTTTAATAAAACATGGTGGGTGGTCCAATTAAAGAAAAATAAATTACATTGATAGCAATGAAAGGAATCTAATGGCACTGCCACGCCCCCCCAAAGCCCTTTAGACACGTTTGAACGTGTTAACGTATAAATAAAAACAGCTCTGGAGAGAAAGGTTGGTGACATGGCTAGTAAGAAATCATGTGTTACGGTACATGTAATTCTTTTTTGGTTGACATTTTATAGTAATATTTGTTCGTTTTAACTAATTACCAGCTACCAAGTTGTGTAAAAACAACCTTATTTCTTCTTTTTTTAATACTAAAATGTACTATTGTTTTAACCCGGTGTCTCGTTTACTAACTATAACACCCTTCCTAAGTACCGCATCGTAGCTTAATTGGTACCTTTTGCAATGTAAACCTTATCTCACTTAAAATTGGTTCTTTGGCAATAGTCTAACATAAGCATACATAGAGAGACCTTAAAATCATACAACATTACTAGAAGGGTGGGTGTAGAAAGGGCCTACTGAACCTATATAAATCATGCCCTAAATGAACGTAATATCCTAAAGATACACCTAATAATAGCAAAACAAAACATGATTACACCTAGAACCGCGTGTAATTTGAACCCTTTTTCAATGTAAACCATATCTCAATTAAAACTAGTTCTTTAGTATAACATAAGCCTACACGGAGAGACCTCAAAATCATACAGAGAATAGCATTACAGGATGGTGTAGAAAGGGTTTACTTGAACTTATAGAATTACCAATAAATCATATCCTAAATGTACACAATATCCTAAAGATACACCTAATAATAACAATACAAAACACGAGTACACCTAGAACATCATCATAGTTTAGTTTGTACCTTTTGTAATGTAAACCTTATCTCACTTAAATCTAGTTCTTTAGTATAACATAATCATACATGGAGATAAATTAAAATCATACAAAGAACAACATTACTGGAAGGGTAGATGCAGAAAGGGTCTACTGAACCTATAGAATTACCAATAAATCATCCACTAAATGTATACAATAGCCTAAAGATGCACCAAAATAACAACACTATGGACGATGAATGCCTTCACCAAGTCACATGACGTCATACCAATACACTAAAAATAAATTTAAATTTCCCGCCAACAACATCACGTGACACGTGACGTTGTCAATTCCTCCCAACCCCTCAGGCATGATACACACTTGGCAAATAGTAATAATCAACCAGATCTCCCGCCACAACTAGGGGGGCATGACAATGGTTATGCCCCCCCCCACCCCTCAAGCACGGCACAACCTAGAGGAAAGGCATAGATAGAAAAGGGGGGCAACAAATGGGGTGGTGGTAAACGCCTAGGCTCCATATATGCCGCCTTTATACGGATATCTTATCCGTATACTGGCAGCTATACTCTCTCCTATGGGATTTTAGGAATTTTAAATGATCAATTTCGTTTCGAAATGCGTTGTGAATGATGCTTCTTTCAATACCGTTTTATGTTTTCCACAAATTTTTGATTACGTTGCCGATAATTTTGATAAATATGGTACAGTCGCGATCAAAAGTTTCCGGCTGTTTTCATTCGGTCGCCATTTCTTTTCTATAATAGCTAGAGCGAAGAGTAAGACGTTTTTGGAAAGGCTGAACCCTTGAAAACCCGATGCCATCGAAATTAATAGAAAATCTTGAAAGGAGCACGAGCAACACATGAACGTGTAAATTATCGCAAAATGACGTCACGAAATATTTCTTCAAATTTGTTGTGGTTGATCTCGTGTTATGCATAACGTTACCCAGAAACCGAATCTGTTTTCAAAATTAAAATCGGATTTGAACTTCAAAGGTTATTAAGGAAATAGTGACGCAAAAAAACACTTTTTCATTAAATAAAATTAAATTAGAGTCAACCTTACTATGCTTAAGCAAAAGCTGGGGAAAACAAGTTGGGCCACGCCGTATTAAATCTAGCTTCACCCTAGAACGTAAAGTTATACAATTGTAATGGAAATATTCACTAGTCTAAATAGCGGATATTTGTTTAGACATGTGAAGGTGGAAGGGTAGACTAATGGGAGACGTCTGGAAACTTGAATTTCGTTTCGGTGGCGCTTATTCACGTTTTCGACATTAAAGTCTCAAAGAGTCATGTTGGTAGGCGATTTGCAAATTTGAGAATCATCCACGCTTTGGATGACTGAAGTAGAATTGAGTGCTTACCGATTCATGATCGACAGTGTTTCATAATGGCTGGTTGCTGGTCGGGGTTTCTAGACAGCCGGACAGAATCTGAATGATTTTGTTTGGGTGACTACTGTTCAATAACAGTGATAGAACTGGACAGGGCGAATGTTTATAGAATGGTGTAATTGACGAAGGACGTTTAATGTCGAAGTTGGGCAGGGAATGTGGAGTTGTGGCTGATATTGATCCTCAGCATGACAAAATAGCACACGGCAACGTTGAAACCTCTTTGCCAGCTTTTTTTGCCAGGGAAAAGCTACAAGGTAGGACACGTGTGACACGTGATATTCTAGGAGAGCGGTCGCTTTCTTAGATAAGACTTGATACCACCTATAATGCTAAAGGAGGGTTCTTTGATTGGCCGTAACGTTTTTCATATTGTGTTTGCTGCTTTGAAATTTTGCCAGTGAACTAAAATTTGGACCCTAATTTTGTGGTTAAAATTTCAAAGAGATCCAACTAATAGTTAATTCTATAAAGAAAAAGTTGTTAAGGGTGGTTTTAGAATCCATAAAATGAATCCGACATTTGGTGAAAGATACTATATTCTTCCATAGAGATAACAGGGGATTTTTTTGAATAAAGACCTTCTCTAGGAAGGCATATAAAGAAAACTTGTGGGTGCCTGTAGGTACTTGTGGGTGCTTGTAGGTTCTTGTGGGTGCTTGTAGGTACTTGTGGGTACTTGTAGGTACTAGTGGGTGCTTGTAGGTGCTTGTGGGTGCTTGTAGGTACTTGTGGGTGCTTGTAGGTACTTGTGGGTGCTTGTAGGTACTTGTGGGTGCTTGTAGGTACTTGTGGGTGCTTGTAGGTACTTGGGGGTGCTTGTAGGTACTTGTGGGTGCTTGTAGGTACTTGTGGGTGCTTGTAGGTACTTGTGGGTGCTTGTAGGTACTTGTGGGTGCTTGTAGGTACTTGTGGGTGCTTGTAGGTACTTGTGGGTGCTTGTAGGTACTTGTGGGTGCTTGTAGGTACTTGTGGGTACTAGTGGGTGCTTGTAGGTACTAGTGGGTGCTTGTAGGTACTTGTGGGTGCTTGTAGGTACTTGTGGGTGCTTGTAGGTACTTGTGGGTGCTTGTAGGTACTTGTGGGTGCTTGTAGGTACTTGTGGGTGCTTGTAGGTACTTGTGGGTGCTTGTAGGTACTTGTGGGTGCTTGTAGGTACTTGTGGGTACTAGTGGGTGCTTGTAGGTACTTGTGGGTACTAGTGGGTGCTTGTAGGTACTTGTGGGTACTTGTGGGTACTTGTGGGTGCTTGTAGGTACTTGTGGGTGCTTGTAGGTTCTTGTGGGTGCTTGTAGGTACTTGTGGGTGCTTGTAGGTACTTGTGGGTACTTGTGGGTACTAGTGGGTGCTTGTAGGTACTTGTGGGTGCTTGTAGGTACTTGTGGGTGCTTGTAGGTTCTTGTGGGTGCTTGTAGGTACTTGTGGGTGCTTGTAGGTACTTGTGGGTGCTTGTAGGTACTTGTGGGTGCTTGTAGGTACTTGTGGGTGCTTGTAGGTACTTGTGGGTACTTGTGGGTACTAGTGGGTGCTTGTAGGTACTTGTGGGTACTAGTGGGTGCTTGTAGGTACTTGTGGGTGCTTGTAGGTTCTTGTGGGTGCTTGTAGGTACTTGTGGGTGCATGTAGGTACTTGTGGGTGCTTGTAGGTACTTGTGGGTGCTTGTAGGTACTTGTGGGTGCTTGTAGGTACTTGTAGGTACTAGTGGGTGCTTGTAGGTACTTGTGGGTGCTTGTAGGTACTTGTGGGTGCTTGTAGGTACTTGTGGGTGCTTGTAGGTACTTGTGGGTGCTTGTAGGTACTTGTGGGTGCTTGTAGGTACTTGTGGGTGCTTGTAGGTACTTGTGGGTACTTGTGGGTACTTGTGGGTGCTTGTAGGTACTTGTGGGTGCTTGTGGGTACTAGTGGGTGCTTGTAGGTACTAGTGGGTGCTTGTAGGTACTAGTGGGTGCTTGTAGGTACTAGTGGGTGCTTGTAGGTACTAGTGGGTGCTTGTAGGTACTAGTGGGTGCTTGTAGGTACTAGTGGGTGCTTGTAGGTACTTGTGGGTGCTTGTAGGTACTTGTGGGTGCTTGTAGGTACTTGTGGGTGCTTGTAGGTACTTGTGGGTGCTTGTAGGTACTTGTGGGTGCTTGTAGGTACTTGTGGGTGCTTGTAGGTACCTGTAGGTACTAGTGGGTGCTTGTAGGTTCTTGTGGGTGCTTGTAGGTACTTGTGGGTGCTTGTAGGTACTTGTGGGTACTTGTAGGTACTTGTGGGTGCTTGTAGGTACTTGTGGGTGCTTGTAGGTACTTGTGGGTACTTGTGGGTGCTTGTAGGTACTTGTGGGTGCTTGTAGGTACTTGTGGGTGCTTGTAGGTACTTGTGGGTACTTGTAGGTACTTGTGGGTACTTGTGGGTGCTTGTAGGTACTTGTGGGTGCTTGTAGGTACTTGTGGGTGCTTGTAGGTACTTGTGGGTGCTTGTAGGTACTTGTGGGTGCTTGTAGGTGCTTGTAGGTACTTGTGGGTGCTTGTAGGTACTTGTGGGTGCTTGTAGGTACTTGTGGGTGCTTGTAGGTACTTGTAGGTACTTGTGGGTGCTTGTAGGTACTAGTGGGTGCTTGTAGGTACTTGTGGGTACTAGTGGGTGCTTGTAGGTACTAGTGGGTGCTTGTAGGTACTTGTGGGTGCTTGTAGGTACTTGTGGGTGCTTGTAGGTACTTGTGGGTGCTTGTAGGTACTTGTGGGTACTAGTGGGTGCTTGTGGGTGCTTGTAGGTACTTGTGGGTGCTTGTAGGTACTTGTGGGTGCTTGTAGGTACTTGTGGGTGCTTGTAGGTACTTGTGGGTGCTTGTAGGTACTTGTGGGTGCTTGTAGGTACTTGTGGGTGCTTGTAGGTACTTGTGGGTGCTTGTAGGTACTTGTGGGTGCTTGTAGGTACTTGTGGGTGCTTGTAGGTACTTCTGGGTGCTTGAAGGTACTTGTGGGTGCTTGTAGGTACTTGTGGGCTCTTGTGGGTGCTTGTAGGAGCTTGTGGGTGTTTGTAGGTACTTGTGGGTGTTTGTAGGTACTTGTGGGTGCTTGTAGGTACTTGTGGATACTTGTGGTTGCTTGTGGGTACTTGTGGATGCTTGTAGGTGCTTGTGGGTGTTTGAAGGTACTTGTGGGTGCTTGTAGGTACTTGTGGGTACTTTTGGGATCGTCTTTACGAAGTTTTAAGGATATCTGAATTTGATATTGGGCTTATGACAATTTTGAGCTTAATGTTAATCGGACACAAATCAGCATTTTTAAAAATTTTGTAAAATTGTCAAATTTGGTCCTATTTCTGGAATTTTTAGGGGGGCGCCTCGCGTTTCAATAAATGATTGTAAAAAATTGTATTATGTTAATTACAATAAGAATACAAACTTTTATTGATTTACGTTTTTTTTTGAAGTATCATTATAAGTAAATGTCTGATTGAGCTAAAGTTATGGTCCCCTTTATATATGTTTCTGCTTAGTGCAGATTTTGAAAACGTAAAACAGTTTCTTAACATTCTTAATTAAAATGAAGACTGAAGGAACAGATATTAATCAAAAATGTCTTGATTAGAATAAAGACCTAAAAAGTATCGATAAGACTGAGGCTATCACTTGTCTGAAGGATCAGATATTAATTTTTCTTTTTAATTGAAACTTAAATGTATGCTTAAGAAAAAACAACGTTCCATTACCGTTTTCCGTTGAAATAAATTATTTTACTAGTAATCAATTTCGAAAATGTACTTATCTCGGCTTTTCAACCACAATTCCATTCCCCGAAAACATTTTATCATTACATTAATTACTTTTGGGAGAGTACGTGTATGGTTTTGCGTTTTAAAAGGTTCCTAAAGACGTTACATCCCCATTCATGACCCACACGAAAGCACTCACTCACTGTGTTTGTAACGCGTAAGAGAATTTAGAAATAAGAGAGAAGCAACGGTTTTAGGTTTTTACCGGCTTTACGTGTTTTTCTCTTCGCATTGAGTTCCGATTTTAATTTTTTTGGCCTTAGACAATATAAGGAAGGAATAGCAGATAGACCAATTTTTTAAAGGTTTACTGTTAATTTCAACCTCTCACGGCTTATACAACTCTGCTGCTGGAAAACGTCTCTTATACTACTTAAGAAACTGTGTTTCACGTTTTTACCAGTGGGCAGCTGTCCGAATCGAGCAGGGCGGCTGAGCCGCTCCCAAACAAATTACCTTGAAAGATAATAGGCCTATTTCATGTTTTTATAGTTTGACCTTTCAGAAACAGTACGAATCTGTTTGAAAGAGTATAGTGTTGAATCGCCTCTAGATGGGGTAGATTTCCCTTTTCGAAGCCCGATTTTTCCTCGTTAATCTGTACTATTTGCCTACTAAATTTTCAATTGTTAGGCAACAACTAGTCTGTTGTCAAAGCTACTTGAAATTAATTTCAAAAGAAGGTTCGCATGCGGTTGCAGAGTTGTAGGATTGAGTTTCCGCTGGTGTAGTATTCCGCTTTCAAAACGGACCCCTTCTTACAAGTCAGTTGCGGCTCCTTTTGACTCGCCTTTCTATGTTTATCAGTAGGGTGTTTTCGTGGTTCAATGATTAGAAGAAACGGTGATAATAACGTTGGCCGAATCGAACTCAATTCGGTTTTGGCAGAATTTAATGTGGCCGCTATATATTTATATTGCAAATGTGTAAAATCAGTTTGGTGGAATCTGTTTTAATTAATTAATTCCGGTTCTGTGCGCATGCTTTATTTATATATAGACCGAAAAAATAACACAGTTGGAAAATAATGATAATGTTTATTCAATTTTATTTTGTTTTCTACTTCAAAGATAATCATTCGGCACATTTTAAAGGAATCAGTGTTAATAATTAACTAATACTACAATTTATACTTAATAATGCGACCAGTAACCGCCATTATCGAGCACTTCTCTTACTCGATTGGGCATTGATTCATTGTAGGATTGGAATAATTCCTCCTTCAGCTTTAGATCTCGCCAAGCATTTTGCACAGCCTCCAACAACTCTTGGACATTTCTCACGTTTCTGTGATCAATAACACGAACCATTTCCGCCCAAAGATTCTCAATTGGATTCATGTCGCATCCCTTAGCAGGCCAATTCATGATCTTCAAATAAAATAAACCATTCACTATAAGGTCGCAATGTCCAATTGATTTAAATACTTCTACAAACGTAAACAACATAACTTACTCTAAATCCATGGATTTCCCTAAACCTTTCCAATGCTTGGGTTGCGATTCTTGCCGTGTGAATCGGGGCTCTGTCGTGCATAAAGTCGAAGTACCCGTTCGGAAACCATTCCAGGATGCTTGGAAGGCCATCGTTCTCCAATAACTCGACGTATCGTTGCGCGGTATTTCTCCCTTGGATGTGAACAAGACATCCGGAGTTAGCTGCCGATAGCCAGCCCCAACAGTTTACGGAAAACCGACCGCTTCTTTGAACCTCGGTTACGTACGGTTCGTCGAAGCGAGTACCGATTGGTCTTCTTACTCAGATCTTAAATATAAAATATTGACGAATGCTTAAACTATTATTCTAATTACTCGTTAAAAATACTCATTACCTGGCCATTGTGCCCGACAACGAAGCTTTTTTCGTCCGTGAATATCACTCGCGCCCCAGCTCGGGTGTCCAGTTTAAATGGTCTGGTGCAAATTCTAGTCTCCCTCGTCGGTTTTCTGCGCTTAACTTCTCTTTCTTGCAGGCAATGCGTCCGTGAAGGTCATGCCTGATCAACTCCCTTCTCACAGTTCGTAAGGACGCTTGGAGTTCTAGTTCCGTTCGCAGGCCTCTAACTGTCAGAAATGGTTGCGCTCTACTGGTTCTAACTAGACGACGCGAATCTCTGGCAGACAAAACCTTAGGTCTTCCGGCTCGTTCCAAGTCCTCCCCACCATTAAACTCATTGTTGCGGAATCTATCTACCCACGTAGCTACTGCAGCGAGAGAAACGTTCAACTGCCTTGCAATTAATCTATTTGAAAATCCTTGTTGATGCAACTCTACTATCTGACGCCTAACTTCAATTCGAATTACTAATTTTTTATTCCTGGCCAATTGGCAACGGAATAAATACAGCTAATGTTTTACCTAAAAAGTAAGTGATAAAAAATTAGTAAGAAAATTAAAGTATAAAAGCGAATGAAACCCATGATAGATCACAGTTCAATCTTGGAATCCTAACGCGAAAAATGGGCGATCTTTATGCACGACAGAGCCCCGATTCACACGGCAAGAATCGCAACCCAAGCATTGGAAAGGCTTAGGGAAATCCATGGATTTAGAGTAAGTTATGTTGTTTACTTTTGTAGAAGTATTTAAATCAATTGGACATTGCGACCTTGTAGTTAATGGTTTATTTTATTTGAAGGTCATGAATTGGCCTGCTAAGGGATGCGACATGAATCCAATTGAGAATCTTTGGGCGGAAATGGTTCGTGTTATTGATCACAGAAACGTGAGAAATGTCCAAGAGTTGTTGGAGGCTGTGCAAAATGCTTGGCGAGATCTAAAGCTGAAGGAGGAATTATTCCAATCCTACAATGAATCAATGCCCAATCGAGTAAGAGAAGTGTTCGATAATGGCGGTTACTGGTCGCATTATTAAGTATAAATTGTAGTATTAGTTAATTATTAACACTGATTCCATTAAAATGTGCCGAATGATTATCTTTGAAGTAGAAAACAAAATAAAATTGAATAAACATTATCATTATTTTCCAACCGTGTTATTTTTTCGGTCTATATATAAATAAAGCATGCCCACAGAACCGGAATTAATTAATTAAAACAGATTCCACCAAACTGATTTTACACATTTGCAATATAAATATATAGCGGCCACATTAAGTTCTGCCAAAACCGAGTTGAGTTCGATTCGGCCAACGTTATTATCACCGTTTCTTCTAATCATTGAACCACGAAAACACCCTACTGATAAACATAGAAAGGCGGGTCAAAAGGAGCCGCAACTGACTTGTAAGAAGGGATCCGTTTTGAAAGCGGAATACTACACCAGCGGAAACTCAATCCTACAACTCTGCAACCGCATGCGAACCTTCTTTTGAAATTAATCTATATCCTTAATTCAAGTAGCTTTGACAAAAGACTAGTTGTTGCCTAACAATTGAAAATTTAGTAGGCAAATAGTAAAGATTAACAAGGAAAAATCGGGCTTCGAAAAGGGAAATCTACCCCATCTAGAGGCGATTCAACTCTATACTCTTTGAAACAGATTCGTACTGTTTCAGAAAGGTCAAACTATAAAAACATGAAATAGGCCTATTATCTTTCAAGGCAATTTGTTTGGGAGCGGCTCAGCCGCCCTGCTCGATTCGGACAGCTGCCCACTGGTAAAAACGTAAAACACAGTTTCTTAAGTAGTATAAGAGTCGTTTTCCAGCAGCAGAGTTGTATAAGCCGTGAGAGGTTGAAATTAACAGTAAACCTTTAAAAAATTGGTCTATTTGCTATTCCTTCCTTATATTGTCTAAGGCAAAAAAAATTAAAATCGGAACTCAATGCGAAGAGAAAAACACGTAAAGCCGGTAAGCACTCAATTCTACTTCAGTCATCCAAAGCGTGGATGATTCTCAAATTTGCGAATTACCTACCAACATGACTCTTTGAGACTTTAATGTCGAAAACGTGAATAAGCGCCACCGAAACGAAATTCAAGTTTCCAGACGTCTCCCATTAGTCTACCCTTCCACCTTCACAATGTGTAAACAAATATCCGCGATTTAGACAACTAGTGAACATTTCCATTACAATTGTATAACTTTACGTTCTAGGGTGAAGCTAGATTTAATACGGCGTGGCCCAACTTGTTTTTCCCAGCTTTTGCTTAAGCATAGTAGGGTTGACTCTTATTTAATTTTATTTAATGAAAAAGTGTTTTTTTGCGTCACTATTTCCTTAATAACCTTTGAAGTTCAAATCCGATTTTAATTTTGAAAACAGATTCGGTTTCTGTGTAACGTTATGCATAAAATGAGATCAACCACAACAAATTTGAAGAAATATTTCGTGACGTCATTTTGCGATAATTTACACATTCATGTGTTGCTCGTGCTTCTTTCAAGATTTTCTATTAATTTCGATGGCATCGGGTTTTCAAGGGTTCAGCCTTTCCAAAAACGAATTACTCGTCGCTCTGGCTATTATAGAAAAAAATGGCGACCGAATGAAATCGGCCGGAAACTTTTGATCGCGACTGTACGTATTAGGTTAATGCTTCGGTTTAATGATAAATTGCCTTTCTGTTAACTCAACAGAAACATCTTAAACTTGTTGAGACTTGTCCGTTTAATGCCTACGGGGCAACCACCTGGAATCAATTAAATGTTTGAACCCCATTGTAGGATGTGTCATCGCCCCCCTCAACGACATAAACTTGGACATAACACATTTGTGTGAGCTATAAATAACTCTAAAAATAAATTCCATTGATAACCTTGCACTACAAATGGTTCTAAAAAAAGCCATTAAGACACGCCTGGACATGTTTACGTATAAATAAAAAAATAGAGGGGGATAAAGGTTTAACCCCCCCCCTTTAATAAAACCTGGTGGGTGGTCCAATTAAAGATAGGACAAAATAAATTCCATTGACAACAATACAACTGGTTCGACCACGCCCCCAAAAGCCATTACGACACGTCTGAACGTGTTTACGTATAAGTTAAAACAGATTGGGATAAATTCTTTTGTTATGAACCATGTTCGAACCCTCCTCCCCCTTAATGTCATATAACACACACCTAGGTGGCCAAAAGGGGATTTTGTAAACTATAGAGAGTCATTTCACTTCCGAACTCTGGAGAGAAAGGTTGGTGACAAGGATGGTAAGAAATCACGTGTTTCCTCCGATGCACCTTACGTAATATGTAATTCTTGTTTTGGTAAAAATGTCCCTTAAAATGTGTGCTAAATAGAAAACATATGAGACAGTCTAGCCATATTCGTGTATACTTTACTCGGAAATGTTAAGATCGGTAAGTTTTTAGCATAATAAGTTATATTCCGGTATATTTCATTCATCTGACCACATCTCTTTCGGTATGGCCGAAAATGTTCATGAAAACCTCAAAAAACTAGGGTATGCCCCCATGCCACGTACGGGTCATCTACACTGCCCTCATTGTGATGGGACTTTAAAAGACGTGCCTGACTGCGGCCAATTAAATTATTTCTGCACATCACGTGACTGTGCGCACTTCAGACGTTGTGTTTTAGTTCAATCCAAAATACCTTATCCGTATGTCGACCGATAAAGAGCGAAGACATCTTCTTGACGAGCGAAACTTTTGTACTCTGCGCGGTGAGTTTAAATACCGGATTAAGGACTTGTGCCCGTGTTACAAATGGACAGATGATTCACCAGAGATTTAAATCAGGTAGGGCAGTGACTTTTGAAATGAAATAGAATTGTGGAAGCATCATAGTTAATACAAATCAACTTTTGCTTCATAAATAGGGTATGTTTCACTTTGCATCATAACAATGTTTGTATTTTAGTCGATATTCATGTGTACTTTAGTAGAAGTAATCTAGTATTATTCGTATGAAATTCAGTATTAGTTTATAATAAGCCACTTGTGCATGGTAAAATTGGTGTTTTTTAAGGTGGTATTATATAAATGCGGTGTTTTTTAAGGTAGTATTATATAAATGCCAGTATTTTAATCAAATTCATGGGTATTTTAGTAGTAGTCAGCTATAACCTTTGCATGTATCTATATCTATATAAATCAAAGTCCTGACTGACTGATTGACTGACTGACTGACTGATAATCAACGCCCAGCCCAAACCGCTTGACCTAGAAGGCTGACAATTTGCAGGAATTTTCTTCATAAGTAGTAGGCGCGTACTAAGGAAGATTTTTCCAATCCGCCGCCATCTTAAAAAATGGCGACCAGAAATGTAAAAACCCTTCTCTATGCAACGAAGTCCGCGCGTTTCAACCAATTAGCGTACTGGTTTCCTTTAACCTATAGACTGAGAGGTCTTTTGGGTTTAATTTGTTGCCATCTTTTTAAATAACGGCCAAAAACTTCAAAACCCTTCTTTATTGAATGTCCCCATGGAAAGTAATGAAAAATGTCCCGACGGGCTGACGGGCAACGCCGAGTGAATTCACTCCTAGGGTGCTACAAAAATATAAGTCATCAGTAAAATCTACCCATTCTTTCTATCATTTTGATGGAAGTTGTTACCACACGCGAGCGACGCCGCGGGTAACAGCTAGTTTTATATAAATCCCTTGTAGTTTAGTATTATTATTCGTATAGAAAATGGGTATTAGTTTCTAATAAGCCACTTGTGCATGGTAAAATTGTTGTTTTTTAAGGTAGTATTATATAAATGCCAGTATTTTAATCAATATTTATGGGTATTTTAGTAGTAGTCAGCTATAACCTTTGCATGTATTTTATATAAATCACGTGTAATTTAGTATTGCTTGTATTAAGTCCAGTATTAGTATATAATAAGGCACTTGTGCATGGTGAAAATTGGTGTTTTTTAAGGTAGTATTATATAAATACCAGTATTTTATTCAATATTCATGTGTATTATAGTAGTAGTCAGCTATAACCTTTGCATGTATTTTATATAAATGCCATGTAGTTTAGTATTATTATTAATCGTATAGAAAATCGGTATTAGTTTCTAATAAGGCACTTGTGCATGGTGAAATTGGTGTTTTTTAGGTAGTATTATATAAATGCCAGTGTTTTAATCAATATTTATGGGTATTTTAGTAGTAGTAGTCAGCTATAACCTTTGCATGTATTTTATATAAATCCCTTGTAATTTAGTATTATTCGTATGAAATTCAGTATTAGTTTCTAATAAGCCACTTGTGCATGGTAAAATTGGTGTTTTTTTTAGGTAGTATTATATAAATGTTGGTATTTTAATCAATATTCATGGGTATTTTAGTAGTATTCGAATGAAAAAAAAACTGTAGAAATATTTCTATGAAAAATCAGATTTTCGTGCTCATTAAATGTTCTAAACCTAATACAAACTCTGATTCTTCCGCCTATACAACTAAAATAACCTAGCATAAGCCTATCTTTTCCAGGATCTAACAAAGAATAACTTAGCGTAAGACTATATTTTTCAGCATTTACCATAGAATAAGCCTAGCAAAAGCCTATGTTTCAGTAATTACTATAGCATAAGCCTAAGTTTTAGACAGGTGACGTCATTAAAACGCGTCTGGTCGTGTTAACCTGTAAATAAAAAGCCGATGGGGATAAATTCCATTCGTTTTGCTTTAGCCACGCCACCTTTTAAGGTGCTAAACCACCTGGTATGTAGCCAACTAAAGAAAGGACAATAAAAAAGCATCAGTCAATATAACCTCAGGCTAAATATCAACCCGTACTCTGAAGAAAACCGCGCAAATGCACTCGTTAGACTATGGGGATGAATGTTATGCCGTTTTCGGGGTGACTGGAACCATTGTTACAATCTCGGAAGACGTTTTGAAGGAATTTATGTAGGAGTGGATGGAGATATATTCAGCGTTGGAAACTGGCGACTGTGGTAATTATCGTTACTAAACTTGAAAATAAAAATAACCTTTATGGAGGGGAAGATTGTATTCAACGAGGGTAGCGTCTTCACTCTAACAAAGGCCGAGGCAGGGAAGCTGAACGAGAAATTTAGTTTTATGAAACTTCACTACAACCTTTTGAATGATCAAGTTATAAAATGCATGTAATAAGCTATTTTAAAACGCTTAGGATCTACCATAGAATAACGTAGCTTAAGAGTATATTTTTGCAGCATTTACCAAAGAATCTAATACAGCATAAGCCTGCCAGGATCTACCATAGAAAAAGTCTATCTTTTTCTTGATCTAATATAGCATAAGCCTATCTTTTTCAGCATTTACAAAAGAATAAACCTAGCATAAGCCTATCTTTCACGACCTAATATAGCATAAACCAACCAGGATCTAACATAGAATAAGCCTAGCATAAGCCTATCTTTCAAGATATTCCATAGACTAAGCCTATCATAAACCTATCTTTCATGATCTAATATAGCATAAACCTGCCAGGATCTACCATTGGATAAGCCTGCAGTAGCATAAAACTATCTTACAATATCTAATATAACATAAACCAACCAGAATCTACCTTAGAAAAAGCCCACAATAGCCAATTTATTATTATTTTAACTTAATTATGTATGTTATTATCACGCTAATCAAATGTTTTTTATTTAAAATCTGAGTCGTAATAATAATAATAAGCCTAGAATGACCTAGCATAAGCCTATCTTTCAGAATCTACAATAGCATAAGCCTATCCCTACAGTTACCAGCCACGTGACGTCATCAAAAATTAGCCGTGACGTCATCAAGAAAACCACCACCAGGTGGCTCAACAATTCAAATTTCCCGCCAACACCATCACGTGACGTCATCAATTCAACACCCATCCCCCCCTCAGGCACGATCACCAAGGGGCATGACACTGGTTATGCACCCTCCCCCTCCCCACCCGCTCAACGTAACCCCCACCCCTCAGGCACGGCACTACCTAGAGGAAAGAGATAGATAGAAAATGGGGGCAACAAATGGGGTGGGGGTAAACGCCTAATGAGGGCTCCATATATGCCGCCTTTATACGGACATCTTGTCCGTATACTGGCAGCTATACTCTCTGTTCTCTATTCCTTTTTCTAAAATTCAATATATCCCTGGAATCATATTTGCGCTAAACGCAGGAGGCTATAGGCAACCCATGGCTCCGTTTAGGGAAGTTCAATCACGTAGCGAATGTTCCTAGCATAGAAACCATCTCCACTGAAGTTGCTTCATATATGGAATAATCGAATTTGTCTATTTGAAGAGATCTCGTGCAGCGCATATGCCATCATGAATGATATTTTCACTAGGCTGCAATGAGTCGGGCTGAAGACCCAAATAAAAATATTTTCCAACCGCTTCTCCTCTTCAAAAGACGCGATTTTTCTCTTAAAGGGAGGGGGAAGAGGAAAATAAAGTGATTTTTTTATCGATTCTTCTACCAGGAGTTCATTATAACCCGAAGTACGAAACTGGTTAACAAGCCCGTAACAACAAAGTTTCGCCGTAAAGCTCAGCGGTTTCATACACCGCATAACTCCCAAAGAAATAGTTACCCCATTTTTTAGCGCCCACGCGCATTAACTTACACATTTCCGGTTTAGCACTATTTTTATCTTGAGATTTTGAGAGCGAAAATGGCTCACGTATGCTTCTGTCGGAACGGTGTAAATTAACCCTTGGCTAAGAAATTGGGTTTTAGTCGGGGTTTCTAGTTTTCTACAAAACATTTAAACGATCGTCAAAAATGTTTTGTTGTGATATGTGTGAGTGAGAATTCCGTGGTTAAATTAAAACGGTTTGGACAAATTTATTCGCAATATCTTTAGTATAAGAATTGCAACGTGTTTTTACGTCTACCATATCGCCATTTTTCTTTTCGATTGAGATCCCAGCCAACGGAAGTTTTGGAACGAAAACCAAGGAGCATAGATACCACTACGATATACTGTAAAGTTATATGTCCATAATCAAGCTAATCCTTTCTATGTGCAACGACAGAATTTTGTTGTTCACGATTTTGACCATTAGCTCTATGGCCAGTTTCATACTTCCCCCCGAAGGGGGGATATTATGAACTCCTGTTCTACTAATTATAAGACCACTCTGCATAATGAAAAATTACGAAAATACCTCCCATTGATTTTAAAATGCAAATTAAGTTAAGATTTTAAGAATAATTGCAAATAAGGACCTCCAGCCAATTGCGTAACGCCCTGCATTTTGTTTAGAAAATTCTCGTGGCACGCTCCATGTCTCGCACCACAATTGTAACACATTTATAACCTCGAGAATCCAATATTTTCAATGTTGATAATTTTGACACTTCCGGTGCAAAAGACAACTCTGAAACGGCTAAAATATGAAAGATGAATGCAAAACTATTATAACACACTTTATTTCAGAGCGCTAGCTTGATTAGTCTTTGAAATATAGTAAAATATGTGCGAAAATGGCAACGCGCAAAGACTTTTAAAAATCTGTACATTCGAAATGATTCTCAATCAGACTGCCTAGCAGAAGACAAATGTCGCATTAAATGTAAAAAAATGTGCCAAATTAATCACTAGAGATTAGTTATATTTTTTAAAAAGCCGGATAAAACCTGTAAAATGCGGTTTAATCCACCTTTTTCAAGAAAAATCCGTATTTTTACCAACTCTGTCCATCACCGCCAGTACAAACCTCAACTCTTTCCCTATTTAATCACATACGACCTAGGGCTTCGCTCGCGGCCCTCAGTAATGGGCCGTATTGGGTCTTCCGCTCTAAAATTTTTCCTAGAGCACAAAGCCTCTAGAAGCAGAGGTTACGGACCAAAAGTCTGATATATGACACTGATGTTAGATCATTCTCCTTGTGATGTTACTTTTCAAAACTAATTTATTTAACACCTCATATTATTATTTGAAAAATGTTTTGATCTGGGACTGTTACTTTTTATCTATGGAGACTGTTAACTTAAAAAAAATATGGTTCTATTGTGGACTGTTTTAAATATAATTTAAAGAATAGGGTTTTCTTGCGGATTGGTATCTTGAGTTACTTCAGTTGTATGTATTTTGCTGATAGGTGGTTGTAAATTGCGTAATATCCCACAAACTGTAATAATTTTATTCGGTTTTCCTGCACGAATGCAATGGTAGGATCTCAGGTAGAATTGGTTTAAAATTATTGTAATATTTGAGTTTCCTAATAACTCTCTCCACTTCAATTCTTGCTGTTGCAATTCTTATGGTAGGTGTAATTTCGATTGTCTACCATTGGGTCGAATCCCATTAGATCGAATGTCTTGTTCGACCGAATCCCATTAGACCGCATACCGCAACTTGAGCGGTTTTCCAATCATGAATTTTCCTTTCATTCCTATCTTTCTATTGATTTTCTTATTAAACTTCTTGATATTGCAGCAAATAATATTGATGTTCACCAATAACATTCTTCAATAAATTTCAGTAAACAATTTTCATTGTTGGAAATTGTCTAACCTAACCAAACCTAACTGAAACTAACCTAACCTTACCAGACCTGACCTGACCTAACCTTACCAAACCTTGCCTGACCTAACCTAGCCAAACCAAACCTAATCTAACCAAACCTTACCAAACTTAACCTTACCAAACCTTACCTGACCTAACCTTACCAAACCTTACCTGACCTAACCTAACCAAACCTAATCTAACCTAACCTAACCAAACCTAATGTAACCTAACCTAACCTAACCTATCTTTACCAAACCTAACCTTACCTTACCTTACCTGACCTGACCTAACCTAACCTTACCAAACCTAACCTGACCTAACCTAGCTAAACCAAACCTTACCTTACCTAACCAAACCAAACCTAACCGAACCCAAAAATAAAATTGATTTTCTTATTAAACTTCTTGATATTGCAGCAAATAATATTTATGTTCATCAATAACATTCCTCAATAAATTTCAGTAAAAAACTTTATTTTTTGGAAATTGTCTAACTCTAACCTAACCTTACCTTTAATAGATCTCCCTCCCAAGTACTGACGGCGCTCGATGCTGCTTAACTTCTTCGATCATCCAAATCAATTCATCCATTGCGCTACTGGAGCTCGGCAACTGAAGGAAAACGCTATGTGTAAACCCATCCCATTAAGCCGAAAGCTCTTCCATATAAGTATTCCCGTCCAGCAGAAAATCGCTCTTTGGGCCATAAATTGTAAACGTAACCAATCAATAAACAAGTGTGATACATATTTTAAGGAATATTAATTTATCGTTCTTTAACCCGTGTGGTAATTTGATCTAAGTCTCAATCCTCATTGACATTCCCTATTCCCTCGTTTAAGTTTTCTTAAATAAATAGTACACTAAATTTTTATAGACAGGTTGTTAATGCCAATCCACCTTATTCCTGACGTGTGTGCCAAGGATTATAGCATGATTTTGAGGGTCAGATCTGGGTCAAAATTATGTGTCGTCCGCTTTGCAGACGTTTCATTATTTTACACTGTGAAGGAAACGTTGAGTCACCTTAATTGACCCAGATTTTTCTATTAAAAAACTCTACTAGGAGTTTTTTTAGCTTTAACTGCCTGCAGTAATACATTTCTTACTGTAGGATTGAAAATAAAAGGCAACATAAACTTTTCACGAAATTGTAACTGACGCTTTTAATACGTTGTTTTGCCCATCCCTCTTTTACTCCAGACATCACCAGAGAAACTGGCCTATTGTTCCCTTCCAAGAATGGGTATGACCAAGATCTCATTCACGTAAAGAGAGAACGTTCGAGTTTACCTTCATCTTTGCTACCATCAAGTACTACCTAAGCCCCTCCCTAAAAAATCCCGCCATTTTATAGATACACTAACACCGCCTGGTGGAGTATCCATTCATAATTTATCGAAATTGTCGTTCTCGATCTAGATGTGAGAGAGGCTGACTCCAGAATTAGTAGAAATGTTTATTAGAGCAACAGTTGATAGGGCTGGTTATGTCGATATAAATATAGAACGAATAGTAAATAGTGAAATATAGACAATAGTTATTCGATTATTATAACAAGGAAAGACCATTATTATTTTCCTAAAGTGCCAGAACAATCAAGGCTTACGTTTGAAACTTCAGGTAAATAGGCCATATTTTAATATAAAATCCACGTTATTAGGCCATATTTTAATAAAAATCCACGTTATTATTATCTGTTCCTACCCCTATTGATAATAAATATATTTTTAATTAGGCCCATCCGATGTTATTTATCTGGATCTTATACTAATACTTAACATTGTTGTCAAGAGTTTCTTTCTACTTCTTGGCCGCGTCCATTATAACATTTTATTCAGTAATTTCCGGTTAGTAGGTTGCGCGCTAAACCATAGCCCATTCAATCACTCGTGTAACGACGCAAGCTGCTATAGCTATAGCGCGAGCAGCGCAGCGTCTGGGAGCGCGGATCGAGTGGGCTATGGCTAAACCGACTTAAACTAGGCCCTTCCCAGAGAAAAAAGATAACTCTGACTTAATGGAAGCGGATTAGACTGACTCGAACGTTCTCTCTTTAGATGAATGAGATCTTGGTATGACCAAGAAGGAGTATACTAGAAGAAGGCATAAAATAGTGTAATAGCGTGATAGTCGACAATACCTCCTTCACAATTGTAATCGGAGGCGGTACTTAATATTTTATCTTACTCTTTGTTTTCCACCATCTATCTCTTTTACCTTTTCGATTTGGAATTCACGAAATCATAAGTATAGTACACTTGATTGGATTTAGAAATAATTATAGAACGAACTATTTTCATGAAGAGACACATGTTAAAAATCCATCAAGTTAGGTTCAGCACCATTAACTAACTTGTTAATGGCAATTAAAAACAACTGTCGTACTGTTTCAGCACCGCGGGCAGCCGCCATTTACAGTTTACTTTGCTAGAGGTTTTTTCACCAGTGGAAATACGTCATTCGCGTCTGTATGATCTACTCGCACGGGATCAAAGCAATGACGGGCATGAAAGGGGTGGGGTTTTCTTGTCCATTGACACTAACGTAATCTTGCAACTAATGCGTTCTTATAGTATATTCCTTCTTGGTATGACCCGAGGGGGAAACCACTTGTGAAATCAGGTGTACAAAATTTTTGAAATCACGATTGAAGTCCATAAATAATTTTTGAAGTCTCTATAAATTTCAATATTTTAATGAAATCTCGGAAGTCTTACGAAGTCACTAGAGAATCCCTTGAAGTCTTAGGAAGTCACTAGAGAATCCCTTGAAGTCGTAGGAAGTCACTAGAGAATCCCTTGAAGTCTTAAGAAGTCACTAGAGAATCCCTTGAAGTCACTTGAAGTTCCTTGGAAATCTCTTGAAGTCCTGCGAAGTCATAAGTAATCCCTTCGAGATCTCTTGAAGTCTAATGAAGTCCATTGGAAATCTCTTGCAGTCAAATGAAGTCCTTGAAAAATCTTTTGAAGTCCAAGGAAATCATTTAAAAATGTCTGGAAGTCTACTGAAATTTCGTTTGAAATCTATTGAAGTCTCGTGAAGTCCCTAGAATATGAAATTTATTTTTTCCCTCCTTTCGTTTCTTAAAGAATGAATGAACATTCCTTCTAATTAACACAATACATATACCAGTGCTAAGTTAACTTTACGAAATTCTTTCGTATTTCACTTTTAAAATTTGCGGTCAAGCAAAAGAGCTTATCAAGTTAGTCAAAGAATTCGAAAAAGGTTTGCAGGTTTTTTTTTATTTTTTATTTATTTATTATTATTGAAATCTCTGAGAAATTTCTTCTTCAACAACTATTTTCAATTCGGGTTTTGAGTCACACGTATAGAAAGTATAGCCAAGGAAATAGAGGGGGAAGGTATTATAACGGCGCAGACCGATCTCTTTCTCACACGCTTCTGCCAGCAACCAGACGTCACGTGATCCGCTAAGAGGGACATTCTCGCACCCGACGTCAGCGCCATATTATTCGCTATCCATACTTGCTTTCGGTTGCTCTGCGCCTTTAGTTATTATTTATTTTATTGGAATTTTTTTCGGGAAACATCCGAGTTTTTTCATAACTAATGGCTAACAAAGTAACCGATGACGAAGAAGAGATAAAAGTAAGTTTTAAAACATCATTGTCATAAATAAACACATTCATTGAAGGTAGAGTGAAAAGTAAAACCAAGTGATTTTTGGTCGATCCATCTACTGGTTATTTGTAAAACATCCAAGAAATATCTCTGAATGATTTTAAAAACAGAACAATTTACTCGTTTAAACGCTTCACCTACGAGCAATCTCGCAAACAAATTTCAGTGGTACTCACATAGGGTTCTAAATCAGTAAATTACTATGGTAATTTCGAGGGTAATTTACCAGGGTAACTGTAATTTACGATATTCTTTGGTAAATTACGAAAATGGTAATTACTGTTGTAATTTACCAGGGTAAAGTTCTGTAATTTACGATATTCTCTGGTAAATTACGAAAACGGTAATTACTGTTGTAATTTACCACCGAATTCTTTTTCTTTCGCTTAGAAAATGGTTTAAAAGCTCCATGTTTTAAATCGTGCTTCACTGGAAAATTTTCCTCTACCCGCGCATGCGTACTTGAGTAAGTCATACAAGCGTGGGAAAAGGAAATGCTATAAAAAGTATTATAGCTAAGTTCAAGTCGCGGTCTAAGTGGTATTTTTCATTATTTAGCGTTATTTAGCTGATAAACGACCAATAAAACTAATTTTTGAGTTTTGGTAAATTACCTTATTTATCACTTTACAAAATTACCGTAATTTTCGAACCTACATCCACGATATTATGCCGCGCACAACGTTTATCCGAAGGGTTGGACAGTCAGGGAGTCAGGTTTACAATTAAGTTGTGAGAATCGATTCAAGGCAATCACTGCAGTACTTGAATAATGGAGTTGTTGTAAATGATGGTATCCAATGACCACGGGAATCTTGTGCGAAACCGAATTTGGCAAGGAATCGGACGGATACATTGTTTTGCACGTTTTTTGCTCGACATAGACTAAGACACAGAATCTTAGTCAACTAGAAATCAGGGTGTTACACGATTAGTCTACGGTGCAATTTCTAATTTAGTAATGAAATCTCAATTTCTTTACATTTAAAAAAAATTCGGATACTTCATGGATGTTCTATGTAATGATAGATTTTATAGCTAGTACAAAAATTTATAGAAAAAATGGATTTTTCTTTCCACCCTCCCTTCATAGAGTTTGTAATTTTCTGAGTCATACCTTGAAACTATATTGTCCGAGAAAAGAAACCCTCGCCAAAATATTTATTAATCTCTTCTCCATTGAAAAATATAAATTTTTAAATCTCACTCTATTGTAACCTACCTATACCTCGATTCCTGCGGTTCTGTTGGTCTAAATTATTCTATTTCTTTCAGGCTGAACCTATTCTTGATAATAGGTTTTGGAACATTTTAAGAAGTGACATGGGGGTTGAAATCCCTATTTATTTAAAAAATTTGATGAAAATGATGGGGTTGACAATCCGTATTCTATTAAAACCATGACTTCTCAAAACATAAGTGAAATGGAAGCCTTCGCGAGGGATGAAATGAAAGATTATTTGGATCCAAATGCAAACCTTGAACATCATTACGGAATGTATTCAAAGATGACTCAAAAGTTCAGAATCCTGCCCGGCCATAAAAATCTTTTGCAAGGCATACAAAAGTATGTCGAGGGAAAGGAAGACAATTATTTTATGAAGTTCGACCTACTAGGTCATAAGTCCCAATTGTCTAATCAGAAAAACATCAAAAATCCTTCTCAAAAGTCACATCAAGATGGAAAATGTTTAGGCGAAATTGTACCATCGGATTCAAATGCCGAAACCTCAAAATTTGACTCTAAAAAAGAAGAATTGAAACTTCGAAACTTGCTTGTCAATAGAGTGAAAACTCAGTTCCTAACAGACAATGAAAATTTCCAACGTTTTTCGAAAATTGATTTAACAATAATTGAGCTTTCGCCTAAAAATCTAGTCGGAAGTGTGATATGCCCAGTTTGCGACGCGAGCGTTAAAATTTCAACATCTGTAAATAAAAACAGCGGAAGCACGCGATGGATTATATCAGAAGTAAATAGGGGGAAGTAGGTTTCTCTATGTATTTTTTGAGGCGTCACTTTACGTGATTTTTCGCGCCACGCATTAACCACACTTTTTGGCGGGAAACCGCGGAGGAACACATAGATCACGTGACAGACTGAACTATTTTCTAAAGTCCGTCTGCTCTTGTTTATGTTGGTTCTCTGATCTCTGACCCAAAACGTTGTTCAGTATGTATTTTATTTATATATTTTAAACTTAATAATAGTCTAATTATTAAAGTATAATATTCATTATGATTAAATTAAATTTTAGAAGTTGAAATGGACCTAAACGATATATTAAAACATTCTAAGGAGGAATTCAAAGTGATTTCCGTTTACAAAAATCGTTTTGAGTTGTTTTCCAAATTAAGAACAACAGGTGAACTAGAAAAAGTATCGCAGATAATGTTTTTTGAGTTAATGAAGATGAAAGAAGTTAACACAGTTAATGAAGACTATGGATTGTTATTAAATTCTTGGCAACAGTGGAGGACTGATGTGATATCTTTAGCCTTTGGGTTTGACAAAAGTGAAGATCAGAGCCAATCAAGTCAGGCGGAAATTATAGAAATTGTGCGGAAAAATTTTAATTCTAAATCTGACGGAGTCATTGAGGACATAGTGATCATTTTGAATTGGATGGGGCATGCAATTCTTGATTGCTATAACCAACAACAAACAAATGCACAATCTGAGCTCTTATCTGGATCAGAAGGCAATGCAAGCGCTGGTGCAAATATTGAAAATGTATCTTTGAGGCACAAAGAAACAGACATTCTATACGCAGCTTACAGATTAGGGGGAGGAACCCTTGGGGAGATTATTAAAGTTAATAAGGCGCGAATGAACAATTCAAACCTCTCTTTCTCCCAAGTCAATAAAGCCTCACATCTTTTAAATATTTCTCAGCTACTTTGTGACCCCATTAAATCTGCCAATACAATACCAAAAGCAATGCATAACAGAGACAATGGTGGCATGTATTTCTTGCATGAATCACTTGTTCAGTATGCAAATGAAGTAGCTAATATCATTGCTGTCCATTACAGAAGTATTAGCAAAATGGATGAGAGGAATGTCATAAGTAAGTTTGTTAGAAACTGATAGTCATAGCTTTTTACTAATAATTTATGTTCTGTTTTAGAAAACACAATGAATCTTCTTAAATGTAATGAAACTTTGAAAGAAATGTTTTATTCAGCTGTGTCATCAATAAAAGATTTTGAGAAATGTTGCTTCCCACAAGAGGTTCTGGAAGAATTTAGAAATGTACACTTAAGGAAGATGGGCCATGCACTTTTAAACGATATAATCTTAGCTAAATGTGATAAAAAAACAGGAAAAACAAAGACCGTGGTCAAGGAGGCCAACTGTTGAGAGACCAGCTGTACAGCATTTCATCGGGGTCAAAGAAGGTAGAAAAATCAAAGACAAAAAGTGCAAATAAAAGGAAAACTTCTGATCCAATTCAAACAAAAATAAACTCGAAACAAACTATCTCAGTCAAAACAGCCTCAAAAGAAGAAAAATCTGTTTTAAAACAAACCTTAAAAAAACGAAAACTTTTTCAAAATGATGATGACCCAGTTGAAAAAGTCACATCAAAATTAATATTAAAGAAACCAAACCTTTTTGAAAACGAAAATGACGAGGACCAAATCAAAATAGTCACAAGTTCAGTCAAAAAAGATGCAAAAGAACAAAAACGTCTTTCAAATTCAGTATTAAAGAAACTAAACGTTTTTGAAAACGATAGTCAGAAGGATCTAGTCAAAGCAGTCGCAAAAGAAAAAAAAAGTCTTTCAAAGTCAAAGAAACGAAACGTTTTTGATAACGATAATCTGGAGGATCTGGCGAAAATAGTCAAAACAGCCCCCAAAGAAAAAAAATGTCTTTCAAAACCAACCTGTAAAAAGATTTGTGATAAAACATATCCCTTAAAGGACGACCAAATTTGTGAAAATACTTCAACTACAGGAAGAATTAGGAAAATAAATTTAATAATGATTTTGTTTATTAAACATTAGTTCCTAAAGCCAAGCTAAAACTAAGAAATAAGTTCCTATAATACATTTCAAAGCCAATGCAAATTATTGTAATGTTTATGTTGAAAGATTTTGTTTTCTCTCGTTTTATTAAACAGTCTCTTGACCCACGTTAGTACAATCCAATATTGACGATACGTCTAACTCAACATTCCTATAAATATTCTCACCAGTTTTGACAGTTTTTGCGGGACTTTTCATATCAGCACTAATAAGAAGCGATCTTCGCGCGGTTTTGTAATTAATGCTTGTAAGTTTTCCAGCCGTTATAAAACGTAATTGGCTAAAAAACGATTCTAAAATACTGCCATTAACTTTTACAGGATACATATAAAAGGTTTTATATCTTTCATGAAAGTCTTTGACAAAGCCAAGAAATCCAAAAACCATAACACGCAAAAGATCCCATGTTTGCCATGCTAAAAAACACTTTCCTTCTTTTCCTGACAACAGTTTCCCACTCTTAATAGTCTCTATCGCCCAGCTTTCAAAGTATTTGTAACCTTTCAAAATATTTCTAACTGGTTCGGAGTCAAGAGAAAACACCTTTTTGTGGGAAAGAAAACCAGCTTCAAATAAATTATGACATGCCGAAAGAAAGTCATAGCAAGCCATGACTTCCTTGCTATCATGGGGTGATTCAACTATTGTAGTTTCTTTATCACATGGAAAATCAGGTGTATTGTTTTCATTTCTTTTAGCTTCATCATTATTAGGTAAGAAATGAGAGTTTGGATTGGCATAATTAAAAAGTTCGTTTATAAATGGTTTTTGTTGAAGTATTTTTGCCGGAGTCACGTTTAATTTTTTCCATGCATCCCGCTCAATGTAAGAGTGGCGCAAACCTTTAACTTGAGAAAGTTCAAGATTATCTTTTCTTATATCTTCCCTGGCTTCAACATCTTGGACCTGCTTCCAACCAAACGAAACTCCCCCCTTTTCAAACGATCTAGTTCCATCTTCCTTAGAATGACTTAATCCATTAATTAAATTTTTTAATTGGTGGCTTGGGCAAATTATCCAGTAAATCCATCTATCCGGTAAAAGGGGGTTTTTAAATCTTGGTTGAACTTCGAAGTTGTAACTTCCATTATCTTCAGTCGCGAAAGAATATTGACCCGTCACCCCGTGCGTAGATTTAATCATTTTCAAGTTGGAACTAGCTCCATCACAAATGATAGCCGAAATTAAAAAACCAACCGATTGAAAAGCGAATATGCACTTCTGGGTTAATACAGTTAATTGTTCGTGGGAAAAGGGAAAAGCACTAGGAAAAAAAGGACCAATGACGTCAAATTTATCTCCAGTGCAGCGCCAAATGTATTGTAAAACATATTGGGCTGCCAGGCATTCATTCAGAGACTTTGATTTGTAAAAAGTTTGAAGTGATGGGATTTCATTCTTATCCATAGCTAATCCTATGAATTCATTGGTATTGGCATTCCATACCATTTTGCCAATAACTTTAACTTCATCTAAAACTAAGAAACCGTCTTGTGGTGGTTTCTTTATCTCGTCATATTGTTCAAACTTGCTCTTAAATTTCATACTTTCTTTCTGGAGGTGTTCTACATCTATTCCAGCACCACATTTAAATTTCTGTACCTTTCTTTTAATAGTGTGAACGCTTGGCAAATTTAATATTCTGAGAGACTTCAAAGCTCTATACGAAGCCGGTGATCGTGAATATAGTGTTAGGGCAAGACGATATGTTAAAGCGCTCCATCTATTTCCTGTGCTTGTGCCTAAATTTTTCCCCTGGTCTTTCAAAATTTACCCTAGTCTGGTGTTTTCACTATCCGTGTCCCAAGATATCTTAAATGCTTTGGCTAGAAGAGGGTTTTGTTTCTTGACCTCTAAAATGATTCTTTTTACGTCATTCTTGTGGTTTACATTTATGTCACTTAGCACTTGTGCTAATTCATAACTTTGCTCTGTGTTAAGAGTTACTGAATTTTCCTTGATGTCTTTCTCCAATTTTCTTAATCTTTTCTTTTGTCGGTATCTTTCATTACGTAAGTTCTTAATTCGGATATTTCGGCTTTTGGGTGTTAAATCTTGGATGGGAAATTTCGAACTGATACATCTTCTTCTAAGCTTGGTTCTTGGGGTTGCAGGAATCGTTTTCCGTCTACGTGTAAGGTACCTGTAAAAAGTGAAAATGCAATGGATTTAACGACAACATACTTGAGTTTATTAATGCCCTTAGCCTGTGTTAGCTAACAGTATTTACTTTTCTAAAGCAGAGCACTTAGGACACATTGATCCTTTTTCTGCCGATGCAACTGAAGATTGTACTTTAGTTTTCCTGAATAAGACTGGACAGTGCTTTGACTGCCACCTTTCACAAGGATGGTGAATTATTTCTAAACTCTTAGGTTTTGCAATTGGAAGATCCTATAATATATGAAACCAGTTGTTAATTTTTTGCACTGTGCAATAAGTATCCATTGGGGAAGACATACCTTTTTAATTCCTGAACAAAACATGTTAGTTTCCTTAAGATAATTGAGAGCCCTAAAAACAGGCACTGGATCCACATCCATTATTTCAGCATCCCAATATGTCTCGTGTATAACAGGCTTGAAAAGCAAATTGACAGAAACAATTCCTTTCGATGAAAACTTTATTATAACTGGAACTTCATAGACACCACCAATATCTTGCAGCGAGTCTTTTCGGAAAACTTCCAAACAATAACATGAGCCAAGAGAGTTTCGTATAAAAACAAACTCGAGATCTGTGAAAATCATAGATTGCAATACCCATATATGGTTGATGAAATGAAAATTAAAACTTTGATTACCTTTTCTTTCTTCAATAAGAGGAAGAACACTCCGAATAGGGTCAGATATTTTAGGGTTATTGGAAGAGTAAAGTTTTGCAGGACTTAGCACGGATACTGATTCTAACGGATTGTTTAAAGTGGTACCGCTAATGTTTGAGAAAGTTCTTAAAAGGTCTGACTGTGGCTCATCAAATGATTTATCAACACTATTATTCTTCTGATTAATTTCTTGTAACGCTCCGATGCATCCAATAGTTAGTGCATTTTTATATTTTGGGTTACGCTCACATTGTTCACTGTCATTGTTTTTCCTTTTTCTATTTGAATTTAGAGTTTCCACTTTCTTTTCTTCCTCCACGCTTAGCTTAGAGATAGGCTCGCAAAGGCTTAACTCTTCGCTTGTCTTGTTTACAGTTGAGGAAATATTAACTTGAATACCTTTATGTTTACTGTTGGTTTTAAATTTAAAATTTGCTTGAGTTTTCTTCTCACTGGTTTCTCGATAAGTTAAATTACATTGAACATATTGATCCATCGTTAACCTTAAGTACGCAGATAGCGACGGACGAAGCAGACGACAACGATATTAATACAGTTTCCCAACCCCGGTTGAACTTTTATAATTCGCTTTATATCCGAACGGTGGCGCGTTGACAAAAAACGAGGTAAAATCTCAGACTCTCGCTGATTGGACGAATTCAAATTTTTGACTACTCAACTTGTTTTTAAGGGTAAATGGACGACTTACACTAGTTAACCATAGAGAAACCTACTTCCCCCTATTTACTTCTGATTATATCAAATTATCCAAGACACATCAAAACTCATTTCACCTCAAAGGATTCCAAAACAAAAGACAAATTCCAGAAAACTAGCAATATTTTAGAACATTTTCTCGTAAGAAATAGCAAACCTGATGGGTCATCAGCAGCTGAAAACAATGAAAATACCTCAGACTCGGAAACTCCCATAATAGATGTCAATACCATACCTTCTTCCTCATTGAAAAGGAAGGCCAACTGTCCTTTACAGTTAAAAGATGATCAAAGGGAAGAAGAGACAAAACAAAATAACCCCAATTCGGGGGAAGTAAACGATGGCGTGGCCTAGGGATCAGCCATGTCATTCCTGAACCGTCAAAGATCCCGAACAGGAAGTGGAAGCAGCCAAAGTATAGTCGGTCGGCGCGAATAAAACGCAAATTAGACTATTTGTGCCATAGTCAACCTTTAATTACTAATTACACAAAAGTTGTTAATAATGTTGAAAATTTAATTGAACAAAACCCTGAACTGAAGCAAGGCTTCACTAAATACATAGAAACTCATCACGAGACTACAACAGATACGACACTTGAAAGCGTAAATCTAAGTACCTTTCTTTCAACTTTAATGACAACCGCCAAATCCAATTGCAAAAGAAAAAATGGAGGACGACGTTACGATGGAGCGATGAAACTCTTTTGTACTTACCTCTTTTTGATCGGTGGTCGGCTAGCTTATGAAACAATGCAGAAGAACCTAAATTTACCGTCACTAACCACAGTACAAAGGTGTATCAGCGATAAAAGACCGAATATTGTGGAAGGAAAGCTACGAATGATGGAGCTTAAAGCTTTTTTGGATGAGAAAAACCTCGCACCAAAAATTTGGCTAAGCGAAAACGCTACACGAATAACGGGAAGAATCGAATACGACGTTAAAACTAACCAACTTGTCGGATTAGTTCCATCTATAAATAATGAGACTGGTCTTCCATATTTGCTCTCTTATCCGGCTGAATCGGCAAGCCAGATTGAAAGCCACGTTGTAAATCATGCCCCTGCGTCCCTAGCTTATGTAATTATGGCTCAGCCTATTGAACCTAAGGCACCCTCGTTCTGCTTATGCGTCTATGGTACTGATAACAAGTTCAAAGCCGCGGATGTTATATCAAGATGGCAAACTATCATTGAGAGCGCCCATGAACATGGGATAGAAGTGCTTGGAGTGTCATCAGACGGAGATAGTCGACTAATTAAAGCCATGCGATTTACAACTAAGCTTGCCCAGAAGACTGAGGACAAAGGAAGAGAATGGTTTTATATGGACATTAATGTTCGTTTTGCCTGCGTTCAAGATACAGTTCACATCGGAACAAAATTTAGGACAAGGTTGCTGAAAAAATCATCTGTTTTGCCATGCGGAAGTAAAATCGTGTCGTTAACACACCTTAATGTTCTATTAAATAAGTTACCGAAAGACCAACATTTCCTTTCCAAGAGTGATCTTGAACCAAAGGACAAAATGAATTACCGAGCAGTGGAAAAAATGTGCTCACAAAGGGTCATTGATCTTCTGAAAAATGTGCCAGGAAGTGAAGGGACCACGCAATACCTTTTGCTAATGAAAAAATCCTTAGACCCATTTTTGAAGAAAGAAATGTCACCATCGGAAAGAATCTATGACATCTGGTATGTAGTTTTCTTTGTACGTATCTGGAGGTCATGGATTATAGAACACGATGAATACAAGCTAAAAGACAACTTTATTACTGAAAATCTTTATATATGTTTGGAACTCAACGCTCATGCTTTACTGATATTAATAGAAAAATTTAGAGATTCCAAAAATGTGGACTGTTTCTTACCTTGGCTATTTAGCAGTCAAACGTGCGAAAGTTTTTTCAGGGCAATGCGCTCAATGTCGAGCACATTCTCGACTGTGGTAAAGAAGACCGGCAACAACCGGTAGACACTTGGGGCCTGTAATGTTAAAAATTATTGTCTCCGTTTTGACCATTTCTTGCTATGATATGAAAATTGGATGGTAAAGGGATGTGTTTCACGAAAAAGTAACACTAAATAGTCAGTATTCTGGGAATGGAGGGGCGACAAAAATTTCCTCCGTAATGTTAAGTATAGGCGGAATTATCGACTTTAGCCACGGATACGACAGCCTTCCCCCACACCGAAAAACTCGGAGTTTCGAATTTCTTATACAGAATAGATGTAAGAAAATTGTGGGAAAGGTATATCTTGTAACTGCAAAGGGTACAGCGTCCACGACGAAATAAAATCACTGGAATTTTGGTCTAAAACACTCGGAAAATAGTCCAATCGCCTGTAGAAGTGTTCGACTTCTCGTACATTGCTGCATTGCGGTTGAAGTGACATTCAGGGGCTTTGCACAGACTATTTAATTGACTCATATAGTCTTTGGTTTTGTAAAACGTAACCTTAAACATAGAGAAATAATACCAAAAACGGATACTGGAGTAGAATTTTTTATTTCAAATCAAATAGTTTACGTTTCTACATTGTTCAACAGTTTAGCATTTGTCGGGAAGCCCTTCCAGCTCAGGGGCATCTACACAAACGACACGCAATTTTGACTGGTACCAACTGCCTCGATCGACATGGCGGCGATAACCGAGATACCAGATTACGCTATTAACATGAGCACAAGCGCCTATCGTCAAACATCCACCTTTGCACGTACAGTACCAACCTAGAATGGCATGAATACCATTACCGTTGGGTACATATCGAATGAGGGCTTGATGAACAACTGAGCTGGAAAACTGACTAGGCAAACTTTATTGGAGACGCCCATTCGTAGTTTCATCAAGAATACTGCTAGAGCTGTCTTTGAAGAACAGCATCTGATTGTACCAATAAGTTACTCAATAGTAGAATGAACCTCTAGGAAGTCTGTCATGGATAATGAAGTTAACACTTTGCAGTCTTCATCACTTCGTATGACGTTGTCAAAGCTCCTCGTCTTTAAGTCCTTAACACACTGTCTAAGGCCCGTAAACAGGTGGTTGATGTCCCTGGATGTCATGACACTTGATCTACTGGTGCAGTGAATACTATTAATTATTTCAATGGGCAACTCCCCGTCAACAAGGTGCGTGGAGCACATGCGGTTGTCCTGGTGAATAAAGATTGCCCTTTCCACAAATATATTTAACCGATCTCCGGCTTTTATACTGGTGCGTGTACTGGCGCCGCAAATGAAGCAAGTCTTTGAATGTGGCCTGATAAAACTTTGGTATATGGTAATGGTGTATGACTACGTGTTACTTGCGAAACCGGCTGTTCTTGTGACATCGTTGGTACTGCTTCTTCAAAACCCGCCTGCCTTCGTACTTGTGATGTTGGTTGGATTATTACTAGTAAAGGTGATACGTCTGGTACTTGCGACGTGAATGCTTCTGGTACTTGTGAAGCGAATGGTTCTTGTGCTTGTGAAGCGAATGGTTCTTGTGCTTGTGAAGCGAATGGTTCTTGTGCTTGTGAAGCGAATGGTTCTGGTGCTTGTGAAGCGAATGGTTCTGGTGCTTGTGAAGCGAATGGTTCTGGTGCTTGTGAAGCGAATGGTTCTGGTGCTTGTGAAGCGAATGGTTCTGGTGCTTGTGAAGCGAATGGTTCTAGTACTTGTGAAGCGAATGGTTCTGGTACTTGTAAAGCGGATGGTTCTGGTACTTGTAAAGCGGATGGTTCTGGTACTCGTGACGCGGATGGTTTTGGTACTCGTGACGCGGATGGTTCTGATACTTGTGAAGCGGATGGTTCTGGTACTTGTGAATCGAATAATTCCGGTACTTGTGACGTGGATGGTTCTGGTACTTGTGAAGCGGATGGTTCTAGTACTCGTGACGCGGATGGTGCTGGTACTCGTGACGCGGATGGTGCTGGCACTCGTGACGTGGATGGTTCTGGCACTCGTGACGTGGATGGTTCTGGTACATGTGAAGCGAATGATTCTGGTAATTGTGACGTGGATGGTTCTGGTACTTATGAAGCGAATGGTTCTGGTACTTGTGAAGCGGATGGTTCTGGTACTTGTGAAGCGGATGGTTCTGGTACTTGTGACGCGGATGGTGCTGGTACTCGTGACGTGGATGGTTCTGGTACTCGTGACGTGGATGGTTCTGGTACCTGGTTTACGGGTTTTGTTGGTGTAGGCGAGGGCGATGATGTCCAAGAGACTTGACCGCTACTGAAGGACGATTTGGAAGCATTTAAGAACGTTTGAAACTATCGCGATAATCCGGTGCATTTGAAACAAATCTTTGTCGTTGTGCCGTTAATTGCAAATGGTAATAAGTCCTTAGTGAAACGGAGAAAACGCGCAAAACTAGCTACAGCGCGAGTAACTATACGTCTAGTTATGGTATTGTTAACCTTCCGGTTACACGCGTAGCATTTGTTCTGAGCATAGACATACGTTTTGTGATGAAGGAAGCTCGTAAGATCATTCGTACAAGCTAAAATCTAAATACTTAGCCATGTATATAAATCTATCAAGGGGAATGTGATTGGGTGGGGTTTATTGGTTAGATTGGTGAGCACTAACAAAGTAGACTTTAAATTTGTTCAACAAGAATAAAAAAACATGCTTTATTCCCTGTTTTATCAATGACCTTACGATTTATTGTCGAAAACATAAACATCGCTTTTAGATTAAATCTAAAAACGATGTATAAAAAGTGCAGTCGTTTACGTTTCTAGATGACCTTTATGTTTTTTAGATTATAGCTTGTACGAATGGTATTACGAGCTTCCTTTATCACAAAACGTATGTCTATTCGAATGTGGAGATGGTCCAAACAAATGCTACGCGTGTAATCGGAAGGTTAACAATACTACAAGTACACGTATAGGTACTCGCGCTGTAGCTAGTTTCGCGCGTTTTCTCCGTTTCACTTAGGACTAATTACCATTTGCAATTAACGGCACAACGACAAAGATTTGTTTCAAATGCGCCGGATTATCGGGAAAGTTTCAAACGTTCATAAATGCTTCCAAATCGTCCTTCAGTAGCGGTCATGGCTCTTGGACATCATCGCCCTCGCCTACACCAACAAAACCCGTAAACCAGGTACCAGAACCATCCACGTCCCGAGTACCAGCACCATCCGCGTCACGAGTACCAAAACTATCCGCGTCACGAGTACTAAAACCATCCGCGTCACGAGTACCAAAACCATCCGCGTCACGAGTACCAAAACCATCCGCGTCACGAGTACCAAAACCATCCGCGTCACGAGTACCAAAACCATCCGCGTCACGAGTACCAAAACCATCCGCGTCACAAGTACCAGAACCATCCGCTTTACAAGTACCAGAACCATTCGCTTCACAAGCACCAGAACCATTCGCTTCACAAGTACCAGAACCATTCACGTCGCAAGTACCAGACGTATCACCTTTACTAGTACCAATCCAACCAACATCACAAGTACGAAGGCAGGCGGGTTTTGAAGAAGCAGGACCAACGATGTCACAAGAACAGCCGGTTTCGCAAGTAACACGTAGTCATACACCATTACCATAAACCAAAGTTTTATCAGGCCACATTCAAAGACTTGCTTCATTTGCGGCGCCAGTACACGCACCAGTATAAAAGCCGGAGATCGGTTAAATATATTTGTGGAAAGGGCAATCTTTATTCACCAGGACAACCGCATGTGCTCCACGCATCTTGTTGACGGGGAGTTGCCCATTGAAATAATTAATAGTATTCACTGCACCAGTAGATCAAGTCTCAAGACATCCAGGGACATCAACCACCTGTTTACGGGCCTTAGACAGTGTGTTAAGGACTTAAAGACGAGGAGCTTTGACAACGTCATACGAAGTGATGAAGACTGCAAAGTGTTAACTTCATTATCCATGACAGACTTCCTAGAGGTTCATTCTACTATTGAGGAACTTATTGGTACAATCAGATGCTGTTCTTCAAAGACAGCTCTAGCAGTATTCTTGATGAAACTACGAATGGGCGTCTCCGATAAAGTTTGCCTAGTCAGTTTTCCAGCTCAGTTGTTCATCAAGCCCTCATTCGATATGTACCCAACGGTAATGGTATTCATGCCATTCTAGGTTGGTACTGTACGTGCAAAGGTGGATGTTTGACGATAGGCGCTTGTGCTCATGTTGATAGCGTAATCTGGTATCTCGGTTATCGCCGCCATGTCGATCGAGGCAGTTGGTACCCGTCAAAATTGCGTGTCGTTTGTGTAGATGCCCCTGAGCTGGAAGGGCTTCCCGACAAATGCTAAACTGTTGAACAATGTAGAAACGTAAACTATTTGATTTGAAATAAAAAATTCTACTCCAGTATCCGTTTTTGGTATTATTTCTCTATGTTTAAGGTTACGTTTTACAAAACCAAAGACTATATGAGTCAATTAAATAGTCTGTGCAAAGCCCCTGAATGTCACTTCAACCGCAATGCAGCAATGTACGAGAAGTCGAACACTTCTACAGGCGATTGGACTATTTTCCGAGTGTTTTAGACCAAAATTCCAGTGATTTTATTTCGTCGTGGACGCTGTACCCTTTGCAGTTACAAGATATACCTTTCCCACAATTTTCTTACATCTATTCTGTATAAGAAATTCGAAACTCCGAGTGTTTCGGTGTGGGGGAAGGCTGTCGTATCCGTGGCTAAAGTCGATAATTCCGCCTATACTTAACATTACGGAGGAAATTTTTGTCGCCCCTCCATTCCCAGAATACTGACTATTTAGTGTTACTTTTTCGTGAAACACATCCATTTACCATCCAATTTTCATATCATAGCAAGAAATGGTCAAAACGGAGAAAATAATTTTTAACATTACAGGCCCCAAGTGTCTACCGGTTGTTGCCGGTCTTCTTTTAGTTTGCTAGACATTTTGCATAGAGTGAAAAGAATTGAGATGCAATCAGACATAATAAGCAAATGCAGTGAAAATAATTTCAAATTTCCTCGTAACACAGCAAATGCCTCTTTAGTTAAACAAACAGCTTTACCAAGCTACACTGAAATAAACCAATTCGTCCTCAGAGCCCAGTCAACAGCCGTGGCAGGTGCAGCTAAATTTGGGATGGTTCACCGTAGAAAAACACCATTTTGTATGCTAAAACCAGTGTTTTTCATAGAAAACCAAAACATCAACGGAAACGTTTCGAATCATAATGATGATGATGATTCCAGCAGTGACAGCGAGATAAGCACCATTCAGACTGACAAATATAATTGTACATTGGAAGCGTTGGAAGGAGCTTCGCACATAGGACAAGATTTATGTCTTATATTAAATTCTGGTGGGTCTGATTTAAAGGACTACTCCAGCGAAATTGATGTAAACTGTCTCACAAAAGACAGTCGTTTTGTTCCACTAAGAACTAAAACCGGAAAAGTGGTAATTGTCAGGAAGACATCTCTTTGTTGGTTGCTACGAGCTACCGAAAATCACCTGAGTAGCGATCGTCTTCAACGTGTGTCGCAAGAAACCAACTGGAACCACTCTAACGAAGGCTCTTCACTCGCTATGCAAGCTGGATATACGAAGCCTATTCGCAAAGACGTTGTTAACATAGGCGAATGGGTTGTGTGCCGAAAAGACAGTGGTTCAGGTTGTTTAATTGGCTTAATCTTAGAATTTTCTTATCTCAGCGGTAATGTGAAAAGTAGAGAATTTTCTCAAACTTTCGCGCCGGTTAAAGCCCCCAGAAAAAATGCTAAAGGCCTAGGAATACTGTGCAATTGGTATGACTTCAATAATCATGGGCAATTAGTATCAGTGGATATGTTTGCACATGGCTTTTACAGCATTGAACATTATTTGTTTACTATTCAAAGTCCCAAATTTACAAATGGCCATTTGTGCGTGAGCAAAGACGTTATCTTAGCCATTAGAAATATAATTAGTACAAAGGAAGGAAGAAGGAAAACGCGTAATAAAACTTAAAAAAAGTTCTGAGCCAAATATTTCTGTAAATATTTTAAGTTATAATAAAAATGTTGCAAAAAGTTTAAGCTCCATCTGATCACTCTTTGTTGTTGTCAATCCTCAGTAAAACCAATGCCGACTCAATTTATAAATTTAGTCGGCATTAGTAAAACACGATTACAGTGTCGCAGTTTGACGAAGTTTCGAGAAAAATAGAAATTGGCATTATATTGCCCCTTCAAGTCTATAAATTATATTGAAGTCACTTGAAGTCTATAAATTATATTGAAGTCACTTGAAGTCTATAAATTATATTGAAGTCACTTGAAGTCTTTATAAATTATATTGAAGTCACTTGAAGTCTATAAATTATATTGAAGTCACTTGAAGTCTATAAATTATATTGAAGTCACTTGAAGTCTTTATAAATTATATTGAAGTCACTTGAAGTCTTTATAAATTATATTGAAGTCACTAGGAAGTCTTCATAAATTATGTTGAAGTCACTTGAAATCTATAAATTATATTGAAGTCACTTGAAATCTATAAATTATATTGAAGTCACTTGAAATCTATAAATTATATTGAAGTCACTTGAAGTCTTTAAAAATTATATTGAAGTCACTTGAAGTCTTTATAAATTATACTGAAGTCACTTGGAAGTCTTTATAAATTGTATTGAAGTCACTTGAAGTCATATGAAATCAACTACAGTTAGTGAAGTCTTTGAAGTCAAATGAAGTCTATGATAATTCAATTGAAGTCAAATGAAGTCTATGATAATTCAATTGAAGTCATTTGAAATCTGAAATCTGGTGTACAAAATTTTCTTAGTGGTTTCCCCCTCGGTATGACCTCCTGTTTCCACTAAGTACAATTCAAAAAGTTTCGTCGAAAATTGAAATAAATAAAAATCACTGCAATTAAGATAACACTTTTCATCAATTAAGTCCGTTCAGGCAATTTACAGAAGATAAAATAGCTCATCTGGTAGAGCGTTAGACAGAAAATGTGAAGAGCAATGATTCGATCTCAGGTTTCAGCAACCTACATACTTGGAGTCTTTTTGTACTGTTGTCTTCTGAAGATCTGAAACTCCTTTGTTCAATCAATATTTTTGGCAACAAGCTGAGAGTAAAATTTTTTTTATTATATATGAATCAAAAAGAATATTCGACATATGACCATCTAAGAATTGATTTTAAAATAAGTGCTGCTACTTCATGAAGTAGCAGCACTTATTTTAAAATCAATTCTTATAAAGTTTTACCATGGAACAGAATTTTAATATTTATAAATATGACCATCTACTTGGACAGTTTATTTCATGTTAACCGTTGAATCCGCGGATAAGACACAAAATTTTTCAGTGTAGAAATCAATGATAAAGAGGCATACTGTTTCAGTGCAGAAATATAATTGATAAAGAAACATACTGTTTCGATGTAGAAATATGACTGATTAAGAAACATACTGTTTTAGTTCATAATTGTAATTAAAAAGTGTATTGCATTACCTAGAATATAAATCAAATATAACCTCTTTTTTCCGATTTAACTAATAGTTTTGCGATATATTTGCGAGTTTTAAAAGCAAATTAATTTCTCTCCAGATTAGAATATATTATGTAAGTAAACGAAACTCTTAGTGCGTATATAAGTTCGATAGCTGATTAGTTTTTATTCTTAATTAAACGAAGTGGATTGTGCCAATCTCTCACGTTATGCTATTGTTGTATATGCACATAGATGTATGCCTATATGGCAGCACGTGCTCTATATAATATAGGTAGTAGTGAGAGATGAAGAGAAAGAGGATCGACACATTGGAGGGACAGTTACGCGGGGCCTCAGGAGAGGAACACACGCGAGAGGCGCGTTATTAATGTATAATTCAATTGTATCTAACCCATTAGTTTTGTCATTAAACCAAGTTATTTTTAATAATTATACAATTATTGCATTCTTGAACAGCCCCTGATGGAAGTAGCGTCGCTAGGGTTTGAAATTTGGGAGCACTTTAGTATCCAAGAAGATCACTTTGAGGAGGGAATTTTTCACGAAGATTCCTACATTGAATCTTGTCTACGTCAATGCTGTTGCGCTTGACTTCGATCTCTTCAACCAATATTCGTCGACTCGAGTGAAGATTTTTAATGCATTTCTCAATGGCTTGATGCTGTTCCGCTAGGGAGTGAACAGTTCCACTTAACATCGCCATTTCAGAGTTGAGTCTGAAAATATTTCAAACCAAAACTCCAAACTTAAGTTCTATTATAAAATTGTCGAATGATACTTAAAGGGTGAATGAAGTGGTCAGACAACTATTTTTCGTAATAATCAAAGTCCTTGACCAAACTTGACTAATCCTTTCCGTCAATTTTTGGGTAAAGTTACAAAAAAGGACTTGCTAAGCCTAGCTAATTTAAGACAAAAAATATTATGCAACTGACAGTTTAGAAAACCATGCGACCTTTGCTTGGAGTTTCTCATTGTTAGGCCCGTTTTAGGCCCTTTTTTCAAAAAGTTGATATTTCGATACAATTTACCAAATTTTAAGAAAATATTCTAAGGTTGAGGTAAATGTTGATATCAGTTAATAATTACATTATTAACATTTCCTCAAAACTTGAAGTTGGCAGCTCTCAAAGTGTCGGCGGTGCCTTTATAGGAAGAGGTCAAACCCATCCTTGCTACGTCATAGGCTTATATCTCTTACCTCGATTCCATCCCCCTAACGGGGGAATTTCAATATCGCGCCTACAAACGCTCCCCTAGGTAGAGGTATAAAATGACGTCGGATGTTCTTTCCCTCCCTGACAAACGCCCTCTCCCTATATACAGGGTGTTTCTGAAAAGTCCATCACAAATTAAGGGGCGTGTTTATGGGACCAAACTGAGCGGAAAGTACCAAAGAACATGGGGTGTACAACATTTTGTTACGGAGATATGGCCTTCCAAACACTCGCCCCTAAAACAAGGAAATATCCAAAAATGAGGAGTAACACTTAAGACCGACTAACCAGCTTGTTTAAAATTACTAGACAATTTCAATAGCCTTTAATCGAACAATTGATTTCTACCTTTACTAATCAGAAGCGTATAAATGAGTAGAAGTATGCCTACGGTGGTAATGTAAAATTAATCCCAAGTGACATGATGTTTCAAGATCTTCCCAGCACCAAGTAAAATGGTTCTGATTGAAGGGACTTTTATTAGCACAGCGTAAACAACGTTATTTTCAGGAATTAGTCCAAATGTCCACGGGCGGCATTACAAAAACGAGGCAGTCTTTCGAATGATACTTGGACATGTTGGAAGATCCCTGGCTTGTTCCTGTTATCTCAAACCGTAAAAAGCTACGCAAATCTTCATCATCACGGACAACACTCTTGTACGTTAGGTATGACCTTGAGAAAACCTAAAAGGACATCTCGAATGTATTTGAAAAACCCATCTCCAATTAAGGGGCGTGTTGTTTGTTTCCAACAGAGTAAACTCGCCCAGAGAACAATTACAATGCAGAGCCACGTTTCGGCGTTAATGGCCCACAAAGGTGGTCCCAAAAACAAGAACAAACTTTAATTTGTTTCGTTCAGTAAGTGTTTCATGTGTCATAGATAAAACGCCATGATTAATGCACGAAGAAAATGAATTTATTGACAAGTTTTAACATTTAATTGCAACTAGTTACAAAAATTGTTCAAAGTGTTCACCACCCGCGTTAAGGCACACATTAGCACGTCTTACAAATGATTCCCTTACACATTGAAAAATGCCTGGAGTTTCGCGAATTGTTTGACAGCCGTGAATTATTCGTCGACGTAGCTCTTCAACATCGGGCACTTCAGTCTGATAAACTAAGTCTTTCAGGTGGCCCCAAAGAAAGAAATCACAAGGGTTCAGATCGGGTGATCGAGCAGGCCACTCCACAGGTCCACCTCGACCTAACCACCGCAAAGGGAAGGTCGCGTTAAGATAATTTCGGACCGCGATGCTGAAATGTGGTGGTGCACCATCGTGCATGAACCACATTCTGTTTACCAAACCTAAGGGTACGTCTTCGAGTAGTTCCGGTAAATCGTCCCGTAAGAACTGCAAGTAAGCCACACCGTTTAACCTGGGCTCTAGGAAATTTGGCCCAATTAAATTGTCACCCACAATACCACACCACACGTTTAAACTGAATTGTACTTGGTGACTTCTAACGCAAGTTGCGTGGGGGTTTAGCTGGGACCATTGATGTTTATTATGTAAGTTAATAATACCATCCCGTGAAAAGTTAGCTTCGTCAGTAACCAACAAATCCCGTGGGAAATCGATATCATTTACTTTAGCCAGAAACCACTGACAAAACGCCGTGCGTCGTGGGTAGTCCGCTGGATTCAAACCTTGAACTTTTTGAACATGGAAAGGATGAAACCGGTGGCTTCTGAGGATTTTCCACACGAGCGTGTGGTTTACGCCTAATCGGCGACCAACTTGGCGGGTACTTGATTCAGGCTCGTCCTCGAAAATGGTGAGAACTTCGTCTTCTACGGCCTCTGGGATGGCTCTCGCTCTAGGTTGAGGTCCAGCCGGTTGGATTCGTCCATCTTGCCTCAAACGTCTGTCCACAGCCTCGAACGTCAGTCGATTTGGTAGTCGCCTCTGCGGAAATCTTTCCTGACACAAGCGTACAGCTGCAGCGGCATTCCCCTCGGCTAGTCCATACATTAGGTGCATATCCGCATATTCGGCATTTGTGAAGAAATGCATTGTAACAGACTTCGTTGAATTATGAGTTTAATAAAACAAACACATGTACGTGAAACCTCTTTTATTCCTTTCTTAAAAAACATAGTGCTCTGTTTTAGTGTTCTGTTTTTTAAGAATAGGCGAAGTTCTCACTATTTTCGAGGACGATCCAAAAACAAGCAGCCGCCAATTGGTTTGCTGATTAAGAAAAAACCACACGCAACTTGCGTTAGAATTCACAAAGTACAATTCAGCTTAAACGTGTGGTGTAGTATTGTGGGTGACAATTTAATTGGGCCATATTTCCTAGAGCCCAGGTTAAACGGTGTGGCTTACTTGTAGTTCTTACGGGACGATTTACCAGAACTACTCGAAGACGTACCCTTAGGTTTAATAAACAGAATGTGGTTCATGCACGATGGTGCACCACCACATTTCAGCATCGCGGTCCGAAAACTTGTCAATAACATTTTCTTTGTGCATTAATCATGGCGTTTTATCTATGACACATGAAATACTTACTGAACGAAACAAATTAAAGTTTGTTCTTTTGTTTGGGACCACCTTTGTGGGCCATTAACGCCGAAACGTGGCTCTGCATTGTAATTGTTCTCTGGGCGAGTTTACTCTGTTGGAAACAAACAACACGCCCCTTAATTGGAGATGGGTTTTTCAAATACATTCGAGATGTCCTTTTAGGTTTTCTCAAGGTCATACCTAACGTACAAGAGTGTTGTCCGTGATGATGAAGATTTGCGTAGCTTTTTACGGTTTGAGATAACAGGAACAAGCCAGGGATCTTCCAACATGTCCAAGTATCATTCGAAAGACTGCCTCGTTTTTGTAATGCCGCCCGTGGACATTTGGACTAATTCCTGAAAATAACGTTGTTTACGCTGTGCTAATAAAAGTCCCTTCAATCAGAACCATTTTACTTGGTGCTGGGAAGATCTTGAAACATCATGTCACTTGGGATTAATTTTACATTACCACCGTAGGCATACTTCTACTCATTTATACGCTTCTGATTAGTAAAGGTAGAAATCAATTGTTCGATTAAAGGCTATTGAAATTGTCTAGTAATTTTAAACAAGCTGGTTAGTCGGTCTTAAGTGTTACTCCTCATTTTTGGATATTTCCTTGTTTTAGGGGCGAATGTTTGGAAGGCCATATCTCCGTAACAAAATGTTGTACACCCCATGTTCTTTGGTACTTTCCGCTCAGTTTGGTCCCATAAACACGCCCCTTAATTTGTGATGGACTTTTCAGAAACACCCTGTATATATATATATATCACCTTATTTCAAATTTTATTATAAGAAACAGTCTTAGGCTTAGAAATTAACTTTGAATGATTTTTATGTTATTTTTTAAATATAAATCGATTAGAAAATGGCTGGCAGACCATTTACTTATCCATTTAAGTGAAACAGATGACGTAGTAAAACATTGGCTTGCCACAATATTCAATGGGCGAATTTAGATACATTTTTTTGCTCAGGTTCTTAGATAATACAGTTTAAAATCCTAAAAATATATTAACCCTTCGAAGTATCACGTATTTCCCTATTTTGAGTATCACCCCAGCTTAAATTAGTACCAAAAAGTGGGTTCCCTCACTTGAGCTTTACGTATACTCCTTTAGTACCGCTGAAACTATACATATAAAAAAAATTAATTTCCCCTAATTAGAATACTCATAATACCGGCTACAGATATGGAAGGCATTCTTCTAAACGCGTCTCAGCGGTCATCCCCTCGAAAATACTTCATAACATCGCCTATTGCGAAAGTGGTGTAAAACTGACGCTGACACTCCTCGTCCGGTATAATACCTCCCCGTGAACAAAGCTCGCTTGAGTTTAGTGTTAATTTTATTAAATCTATAATTCAGTGTATCTTTTTTTTAATTTTTTCCGAAAAGGGAGACTGAACCCACTTTAGAGCATAAGGGTGGAAAGAAGAACAAGAGACTACTAAATAACAAAAAGTTTGATTTATGCTTTTAATCGTAACAAAATTTCATTCGTTATCAACTAGTGAAACCTGAGCCAGGGTAAAGAAAGTTATAACAAGATGGCCCAAGGACTGGGCCTTAATAGTAGCCACATCGTTATCTATTTAATTAGCACATAAATAAAATAAATAGAAATATAAAGACCGAAAGACACAAATTCAGAAGTATCCGACCCCACAAATAAATAGGACTCATGGTTCAGTGGTGAAGTGTCTTACTGCTGCGCGAGCGACCCGGGTTCGAGCTCTGGCTGCGACCTAGAGCAATTTTAATTAAAATTAAATCTCCAACCGAGCTTAGTTATCCCTATGGGTGGGTTTGAAGTCCCATCGTGTTCCTTTTAAGCTAAAATCTAACGATAACGAAAGCGACAACCCCGACCACAACTACAGCTCGGGCCAAACTAAGAGCCTCATTGTATACTACGATGTGGCTAAAACTATAATAAGTCACATTTGTGATTCAATATGTTGATATCATTAACTAGCTAGAGATGAACCAGCTCTTGCAAAAAAGCGTTATCAACCTGTCAAGATAGCTTGCAAAACAAGATTGGGATTATTTTCATATAAATTTCCATTACCTTGATCTGTGTTCTAAAGGAAAAAGCAAGATGCCCTAAAGGCATGTTACCGCTTTTAGAAGTGTGAATTTATAATCTTTTAGAACCCAAATGCAGGGTAAGTTACTCTAGGCAAGTTACTTGGCAAAGGCTAGTGGGTTGGATTTATATATGCACGTATAAATCCTGCACACAAATGCCTCTAGCTTTGCCAAGCCATAACTGGAGTTCGTAAGGAAAGTCAACTTGTAGGGGATCAACTGAAACCGCGCTACGCTTTAAATAACCGCCTCCAACGATGTCAACCTCAGGTACCATCCCGCTCGATCGACCACATCTCATAATTGAAATGTGAAAAGTTGGCTGAATTTGGGCTTGTGTGCCGATGTTACGCTTGAAATCAGTAAACGAAAATCTCGGCGAGATGTTTGAATTAACGTTTAACTTTCAACACGAAACATCCGGCCGGCCGGTCTGTCTGCTAGTAAGCCTACTTCCACGGGTCTCCGTACAAAGCTCTTTAGTTGTGGCAAAAAGCTTAAAATCATCGAAATGACTCAAATTTCAACAGTGCGAAACTTCAATTTTTTATATCTAATCAACTTTTCAAAGGCCATCACATATACTTTTGTAAGTTATTTCATGATGAATGTACGAGAAAATTCTACGAGTTTTAACTTAGGTGTCAAAAATGGCGGCTAATTTGAGGACCTCACCTAATAGAACTCCAAGGTTTTAAAGGAAGTGTTTCCAAATTCAGTCTGGTAATTAAGTACATTCTTTAAACTAGTCCTTAGGACCAGTGACCCCCTTAGCGACCGAAATAATAAACTGATCTCCGGAGTGGTCCCACCCTTTTTTATCCTATAAATTTGTAATTAATAAACTGGTCCCGAGGACCAGTAACCTACATTTCTTGAATTAAAAAACTAGTCCAACCAATTAATAAACTGGTTTTGGACCAGAGGAAGTGTGCTATTTCACAAACTGTTTCCGATGAAAATGAAAATATTTTTTACTTACCCACTTTGAGCGGCGTCAATCATATTTTCAGTTTTTGAGAGTTCTACTCGTTTAGCCAGTCTTGATTGTGTTACTCTTAATGTATCGTTGTTTAAAGTTTTTAATGCGTTGTGAATTTCTGCGGAGGCTATTTCAGCCTTAGCTATATCATCAGTAACCTTTTAAACATAAAGGATTAACGTTACAATCTTCAATTTCAAGGTGAACACTGGTTTATAAGATATTTTACATCAGCCTGAAGAAAAGTTTGTTTATATTACTGTAGTAAAAGGGTTCCATTGAGAAGTGGAGTCTCAAAAACGAATTCTATATAAGTGATATAAGCAAAGGGTTTTTCTCTTGTGATTTTGGAACATTTCCTAGTATCGACGTTACTGTCATTAAATTTATCTAAGGTTCTGGAAATTACAAGGTATCGACATTTGTTCATAGTGGTTTCATGCACTTCAAGTGGACCAGCGAACCACTGCTCAAGCTACAGGTATTTGAGTTTCGAATCAATCAAAACTTGGATTTCGAATTGAATTTTTCAAGAATAAAATGCTGTTTTTATTATCTTCGAAATGTTAATAAACTATAGCTTTACCAGCGTAATATAGAAGGAGATACTCCTTGGCACCGATAATGATATACTTTAAATGGTCAATAGGAAATTTAAAAAAAGCTCAAGGAACAATATTGAACTACTACGATTCAAGAAAACCTTGTCATATACAGAGATTCTCTTCAGCTCTTTTCTTTTCACGGAATACATCAAAACCATCTAGTTTCTAAATTTCAAATGTAAAGTTTTCCATAAATATGCGTTTTTGACGGTAGGAGATGAATAAAAAATGTATATCCATAGCGAACTTAAAAAGGCACAAATAAAAATTGTTCAATTGAAAAATACAAAATTTCAAGAAATATATGAGCTCATTATTAGCTTATAAGCTAGTTGGTATACGAGAGAATATCCATTTTGATGCTTAAGATAAAAAGCCTCGTCGAGTCGGCAATGGATTAAAATTTTCCCTCTGAGTTCAACAATTCGAGTAGAAAAAGTGATAGCTATCTCAGGGTTGAATTTTACAACCATTGTTTTTGGAACTTCTGCCCCCAGCAAAACAATGTTTAATACCTCGTGGTACCATGTGACTTTTCCTTACTATGCAAAGGTATTTCAACGTCTCTCGTCCGCTGGCTAACAAGGCGCGTATAGTCTTTAGTCAGGTCATTGTGAGTATAAAATGGATAGCTATATTCTGTGGAATTTACGCCTTTAACCATCCTTAAAATAACTCAAACAGTAATGAAAAAGTAGAGCCAAGGTCTGGGCCAAAAGAGTAACCACATCGTCATCTATTTAATTAAAGGGATAAAATCAATCTTTTGACAACCAATGAAAAGCTTTCATTTTATTAAATCGGATAGAACCTAAAATTACCTTTTCAAAAATATATATATATTGATAGTTTTAATAACTTAACTATTTTCAATTAATTTTTAAAACTATTAGTTTTCGGCGCCGCTGCGATCACTGCCCCCTCTACAGTCGCTCGGCAAAAAACGAGCGAAACACCTATATTACTCCCGCTACCCTCCTCTCACACGGAGATATAGTAGATTTACACTTAAAAGTAGTTTTCATACTATTTTGCATTTGTGCCAAATTAATATTTTTCATTTCGATATGGATGCTTTTAAAGTTATAAATTAAGGGAAATAGTTTCACTGTAATTTTGGTGTTCAAAGAAATAGCTTTACTATGTTTAATTACAAATCAAAATATGTTAAAGCTTAGATTAGGGCCATTAGGCTAAAATAAAGCCATAACATTATTATACGTGGAACCATAAGTACAATAATTAAACATAAGTTTGCCAATTACCTCATTTCCTATACTAATGGATGTCGAGAACCTATTTTCACTAGTGACTAGTTAGCAGGCTAAAGCGTGGACACGATAATACTATAGTCGTTGTTCACCAAAACTTCGAATTTTTTTATTGGCTGGAATGTGTCCATTGATGAGAGCTAATAGAGAAAAAGCTAGCTCGACTAGAACGCGCTTGTATTGTTGGGTACTGTGCCCTAGCTTTGTCTCTTATACGTTTAATTCAGTGGATGGTTTGAGCAGGGGATCTACTTTTTTCTGGAGAGTGCAGACTACGTTTCGCTTTCAGTCGTGAATTTGCCGTTGTTTAGGCGCGTTTCGCGTAACTTCGCACTTTAATTTGGAAAATGTACAGCATTTTAAAGTCTAATAATCCTCATATTGGTGAAGTTGGTAGTAAGGCAAGCAAATCTACTCAGTGTAATTTGAATCTAAAACTATTTAAATCTGTATCTACTCAAACGGTTCTTAACTTGCAAAACCAATTGCCAAGGCTTAAGTATAAACTGACAAAAGAAGTCTCTTCAGAAAATCAGGTTTGTGCTTTATGATGTTAAAGTTCGAAAAACTAAAGCAAAAATAGATATTATATTTGTATAAATCGGTTTATTAATTACAAATGTATATTCACATTAGCATGAAGAATGCACAAGCGCTAATTCAGCGGCAGAAGTTACCCATCAGAATAAACTTCTATCCCCAGTTAATGAAGTATTTATCTTTTGCGTTTTATTTCAAGTATATGATGTAATTAAGGATTAATGTGTGTTTTTGGGTAGGGACTGGAATGTACCTCGACAGATTGTGAGGAGAAATTGAAATGTTTACCACCCCCAGGCCAAAGTGATTACGTAGATCAAGGAATGAGATGTAATAGTCCCGAGGAATTTCCCACAGTTTTGGGTGAACCATTTAAAAAGTTGGCATCTCAATTTAAGAATCTCGAATTAGCTGAAAAACGCACAACAGATAAAAAGGTATGTAAGGGGAAAATCCCAAATATTAATGAAGGTCCAAGATATTAAAAAAATTATTGTTATATATATTTAAGTGCATATTGGAGATAACAAGAAAGGATTCATTTGAAGATTCGTATAACACAGAGCCGATAAAATATGTACTGAATTCTGATGGAGTTTTGAAGGTCGTCGTACTTTTTAAAGGGGTTGTTAAAGAGCATATTGTTTTCCAAAATAATGTTTTCTTCGATGTTAAGACTCGTGATATACTATTTGATTTATCAAATATTAGTAACGTGTTTTGCATCGGTATTGCCACTGACTTCAAAGATAATTTATCCCAATTGCCAGTGAAACCAAAAACGTTACGAATTTATGAGTACCCCTACAAACATATTGCTTCAGCCTCTTGCCCAGTTTGGTTTAAGAAAGTTCATATTAGTGATGACGGATCAAACATTTGCAAAGACTGTAAAAGTCTTCTGCGGTACTTAAGAAACTCTTGTTTGAAAAGACGTATAAAATCCTTATCAAGTCCTCGTGCCCGTAAAAGGAGAAGTGAACCCTCTTCCACATGCCCAACCTCATACCTTTCTCCATGTAGCCTTGCTGCGAAAAAGAGGAAAGTGTCCTACAGGTATCACAACGTTAAAAACCAAAACATCAGGTTAAAGGCTAATCTAAATGAACTGAGAATATCTATGACTGACAAGCAGCATGATGAAATGAAAAATGTTACGTCTATAATAAGAAATAGATTTTCTGATGAATTAAACACCATATTTTCTGAAGAAAATGAAATGGAGCAAACGAAAAAAGACAATCGTAGAAGGCTTCGCAAAGTTTGGGAAGAAGATTGTGAGATGTATTCCACTAAAGAAAAAGAAGCATTTCTGGGAGATCAACAAAAGAATGGTATACTTAATCTGTACATGAAAAGTTTTTATAACTGAGTAAATTTTAAACGTCATAATGTAATTTTCAGCAAATGGGAAACACAAAAATCGGTGGAGTGTTATAACTTACCGAATTGGTAAATAATTTATTTATAAATAAACAAATAATTATGAAAGTAATAATATTTAAATTTAAAACAGCAATGGCCGTTGCTTGTAGGAGTAAGGCCGCATATGAAGCCCTTAGAGGCTTCAATATTTTGAACTTGCCATCATTGAGAAGCTTACGTAGAAAAACATCCAAAAATTTCGATGAACCTGGGATAAACTACGAATATTTGCAAGAACAGAAGAAAACATACGACATGTTCAGAAAAGAACAGGTTTCATTAGGACTAGCAGAACCAAGAGCAGATGGGCTATTAATTTTTGACGAAGTTAAAGTTGCGGCATAAATAATTTGGAATAGTAAGAATCACAAAATTATGGGCCTGGCAATGCCAAAAGAGGAATACTCTTACTTGGAAGATCTATACGAAGAGGTCCGTGATGATAAGGATATTACGAAGGCCAATTACATGCTTCAGTTCCTCTGGAGAGATTTAACATCAAACTACGATGTGATTGGGCCATATTTCTCGGTAGCATCAACAGCCGACGCACATTTCACATCACAATGCCTACTTCAAGTCTTGAAAGGTTTTCAGTTTCAAGGTTTCAATATTTCTGGAATTGTTTGTGATGGTGCTAGTGCTAACTTATCAGTAATTAAGATGATGGTGGGGGTTCAAACTTTCCCAAGCTACAAGTTCATCAATGGTGAAATTAATGTGGAAGTACCAGTGTCATTTCCAAACCCATTTCGACTAGACAGAAACATATATTTTATCATTTGTCCATCTCACCAGGTACAAGAGCATATTTTAAATTTTTCAGATGTTTTAACCTTATTCAGGATAAATTTACACTAGTTAAAGAACCTGGTAAACCAGCTGTACGCCTCAGACCCCGAGAGAGCCAAAAACTTTTCCATCAATGGCCTAAATTTTGGGTGGAAACAAATTGTGGAGCTTAAGAAAAGGGATGATGAATTGCGAGCCAATGAAATTCCTCGACTTATTCCAGACCTACTTCAGAGTTACATTGATCGCGATGCTTGGACGAAGCTTAATGTTAAACCGGCACGCATTTTACAAGTAAAGCGATTGTCCATAATGGCACTCATGTACCAAATTTGAACTGACAACATATTTCAGCCAAATGAAGTTCTGTCCGCACTGTACGAGTATGCCAATCCCCCGAATGAAGACGATAAACCAGAAGATGCGCAAAATGTTATGGCAACATATGACTACCTTACCGCATGCAAGTGGTTATTTGAGGAGGGACTTTTCCAAAAATTCAAGAAAATTGACTCAACAGATGGTGATATTATAAAAAACCTGGATAAGGCGCTTCAGTATTTCACAAATTGGCTGAAAAGTCTTCTAGGTAGGAAATTGAATATCCGTAGATATTGGTTTTCTTAATGAACCCTGGTCTCTTTTAGAATATATAATATAATTTAATTTTAGATGAAGATAAAGATTTTATCCCTGGGCATCCTCGCCAGAAAAAATTTATTTCATGGCAGACGTGGACATTGCTTCGTGTGATGGTCTACGGGATAAAAGGGTTAACAGAAGAATACCTCAGAATTTATCCCAATGGCGATCATTACTTGAGCCCAATACGCATTAACGGCAGCGCTGTTGAAACCCTTTTCTCGCAATATAAACACGCAGCTGGAGGAAAGCTTACAAGCGTGAATTTTAACACATCGCGCAAGTCAATCCTAACAAGAATAGACATTAAAGGTCATCACAGCGGAAAAGGATATCGCGATGTACCCCTGTATGTGAGAGAATCATTTGGTGATAAATTTGGCAAAAAATAACTTTAATTTCTCTGATGACAACTAAAAAATAACAAATGTTTAAATATTTTAACTCTAAACTCGTTAAGTAATAAAAAAAAAAAAATAAAAAATATCACTCATATCGACTAGGAAGCTTTATCACCCGTACAAAAATTTTAAGCTGTAATTCATCTGCATACGCGCTTTTTTATCGCTACCACGCTGTAATAGGTATAAATTAAGGCTACATTTTCTGCAGCTCGAAAAACGCGAAAATTTCACAGAAATTCCAGAACTGCAAATTGTCTGCCGTTTCTACATTTTCTGTTTATTATCTGTTAATTGTCTGTATTGGCAGAAATATGCAGCGCGATTCTGCAAACGCGATGCAAAAGTAGAAATAACAGCTGCTAGTTTAAAACTGTAATTTGACCACAGTTATAGACATGTTACAGTTCTGCAAAAGTGATGGAAAAGTAGAAATCCAGCTGCCAATTTAAAACTGCAATTTGACTATATTTATTGACATGTTACAGGTCTGCAAAAGTGATGAAAAAGTAGAAATACCAGCTGCTAGTTTAAAACTGCAACTTGACCACATATATAGACATGTTACAGGCCTGCAAATGTGATGGAAAAGTAGAAATCCAGATGCCATTTTAAAACTGTAATATGACCATATTTATAGACATGTTACAGGTCTGCAAAACTTATGGAAAAGTAGATATTCAGCTGCCAATTTAAAACTGTAATTTGACCATTTTTATAGACATGTTACAGGTGTGCAAAAGCGATAGAAAAGTAGAAATACCAGATGCTAGTTTAAAACTGTAATTTGACTACATGTATAGACATGTTACAAGTCTGAAAAAGTGATGGAAAAGTAGAAATCCAGCTGCCAATTTAAAACTGCAATTTGACCATATTTATAGACATGTTACAAGTCTGAAAAAGTGATGGAAAAGTAGAAATTCAGCTGCCAATTTAAAACTGTAATTTGACCATATTTATAGACATGTTACAAGTCTGAAAAAGCGATGGAAAAGTAGAAATCCAGCTGCCTATTTAAAACTGCAATTTGACCATATTTATAGACATGTTACAAGTCTGAAAGAGCGATGGAAAAGTAGAAATCCAGCTGCCTATTTAAAACTGTAATTTGACCATTTATATAGACATGTTACAGGTCTGCAAAAGTGATGGAAAAGTAGATATTCAGCTGCCAATTTAAAACTGTAATTTGACCATTTTTATAGACATGTTACAGGTGTGCAAAAGCGATAGAAAAGTAGAAATACCAGATGCTAGTTTAAAACTGTAATTTGACTACATGTATAGACATGTTACAAGTCTGAAAAAGTGATGGAAAAGTAGAAATACCAGATGCTAGTTTAAAACTGTAATTTGACTACATGTATAGACATGTTACAAGTCTGAAAAAGTGATGTAAAAGTAGAAATCCAGCTGTTAATTTAAAACTGCAATTTGACCATATTTATAGAAATGTTACAAGTCTGAAAAAGCGATGGAAAAGTAGAAATCCAGCTGCCTATTTAAAACTGTAATTTGACCATTTATATAGACATGTTACAGGTCTGCAAAAGTGATGGAAAAGTAGATATCCAGCTTCCAATTTAAAACTGTAATTTGACCATTTATATAGACATGTTACAGGTCTGCAAAAGTGATGGAAAAGTAGATATTCAGCTGCCAATTTAAAACTGTAATTTGACCATTTTTATAGACATGTTACAGGTGTGCAAAAGCGATAGAAAAGTAGAAATACCAGATGCTAGTTTAAAACTGTAATTTGACTACATGTATAGACATGTTACAAGTCTGAAAAAGCGATGGAAAAGTAGAAATCCAGCTGCCTATTTAAAACTGTAATTTGACCATTTATATAGACATGTTACAGGTCTGCAAAAGTGATGGAAAAGTAGATATTCAGCTGCCAATTTAAAACTGTAATTTGACCATTTTTATAGACATGTTACAGGTGTGCAAAAGCGATAGAAAAGTAGAAATACCAGATGCTAGTTTAAAACTGTAATTTGACTACATGTATAGACATGTTACAAGTCTGAAAAAGTGATGGAAAAGTAGAAATCCAGCTGTTAATTTAAAACTGCAATTTGACCATATTTATAGACATGTTACAAGTCTGTAAAAGCGATGGAAAAGTAGAAATCCAGCTGCCTATTTAAAACTGTAATTTGACCATTTATATAGACATGTTACAGGTCTGCAAAAGTGATGGAAAAGTAGATATCCAGCTGCCAATTTAAAACTGTAATTTGACCATTTATATAGACATGTTACAGGTCTGCAAAAGTGATGGAAAAGTAGATATTCAGCTGCCAATTTAAAACTGTAATTTGACCATTTTTATAGACATGTTACAGGTGTGCAAAAGCGATAGAAAAGTAGAAATACCAGATGCTAGTTTAAAACTGTAATTTGACTACATGTATAGACATGTTACAAGTCTGAAAAAGTGATGGAAAAGTAGAAATCCAGCTGCCAATTTAAAACTGTAATTTGACCATATTTATAGACATGTTACAAGTCTGAAAAAGCGATGGAAAAGTAGAAATCCAGCTGCCTATTTAAAACTGTAATTTGACCATTTATATAGACATGTTACAGGTCTGCAAAAGTGATGGAAAAGTAGATATCCAGCTGCCAATTTAAAACTACAATTTGACCACATTTATACACATGTTACAGGTCTGCAAAAGTTATGGGAAAGTTGAAATCTAGCTTCCAATTTAAAACTGTAACTATTCAACATTTATAGACATATTGCAGGTATTCAAAAGTAGAATTTCCTACTTTTGAATACCTGCAATATCTCTCTAAATGTGGTTATATTACAGTTTTAAATTGGCAGCTGAATTTCTACTTTTCCATCACTTTTGCAGACCTGTAACATGTCTATAAAAATGGTCAATTTAGGTCAAATTAAAGTTTTAAATTGGCAGCTGTATTTCTACTGTTCCATCACTTTTGCAGACCTGTAACATGTCTTTAAATGTAGTCAAATTGCAGCTTTAAATTAGCAGCTAGATTTCTACTTTTCAATCACTCTTTCAGACCTGTAACATGCCTATAAATGTGGCCAAGTTGCAGTTTTAAATTAGCAGCTGGATTTCTACTTTTCTATCACTTTTGCAGACCTGTAACATGTCTATAAAAAAGGTCCAATTACAGTTCTAAATTGGCAGCTGCATTTCTGCTTTTCCATCACTTTTGCAGATCTGTAACATGTCTATAAATGTGGTAGAATTGCAGTTTTAAATTAGCAGCTGGATTTCTACTTTTCTATCACTTTTGCAGACCTGTAACATGTCTATTAAAACGGTCAAATTACAGTTCTAAATTAGCAGCTGGATTTCTACTTTTCCATCACTTTTGCAGACCTGTATCATATCTATAAAAACGGTCAAATTACAGTTTTAAACTAACAGCTGGTATTTCTACTTTTGCTTAGCGTTTGCAGAATTAAGCTGCATATTTCTGCCAGGCTAGACAGTTAACAGTTAACAAACAGAAAATGAAGAAACGGCAGTCAATTTGCAGTTCTAGAATTGCTGTGAAATTTTCCCGTTTTTTGAGCTGCAGAAATGTAGCCTTAATGTATACCTATTACAGCGTGGTAGCGATAAAAAAGCGCGTATGCAGATGAATTACAGCTTAAAATTTTTGTACGGGAAGTCAACTTCGAGCACACCCTAAATTTTTATCTGCTTCTGTTAGGCATTAATATTACTGCTTTTATTTTTCTAAAATTTGAATAAAGAATTGGTTAGGCCTAAAAAGGCATCTTAAAAAGCTTTACTCATTCATCTTAATAAAATCTTTTGATCTAATACTGTCACGTCTCGATCCTAAAAATATTTAAACCACCATAAAAGATAGAAAATTGAAACATTTTTTGGTCATAAATGGGCCAGTATTGTATATACAGTTATCATAAGTATATCAGATATGTTTCAATAAGTATGACACTGCCTATACTTCGTAATGCTAGAGACTTACTGAGAGCTAGTTCGAGAATGACGCGAGAATTGAATACACTCGGTTTTGCAGTCCAACTTCCTATTTAGTCTTATTAAGCCTTTGACAATGGCTCAACAGGCGTCGCTTTACGAGAATATGACGTTTCACCTACACCACTTCATGAAGTAACCAGTGACAAACTTATGGAACACATCTTACGAACTTATGCAGTTATGTTTAAGGTGTATCCAATACTAACAACATAAGGATTCCAAGCTTTCAAAGGTGTTGGCAGTCAAGTTCTATAGATTCAAAACCTAATAAAATAAGAGTTACTTCTATTTGAGGTAAAAAGTCGTAGAAAAACAATTTTTCATCCAAAAAAAGTAAATAAAATTAATTTCAGTTTATTTTAGTGATTTTATTCCAGTTTTTGAGACCAGACCTAGCTTTCTGTGTGGGTGTGCATGTGTGTGTTTGTGGCCCCGGGTACGCGAAAAACAAGCGTGGATAGCAACCGATTAAGACAAGATCTACTATCACCATGGCGCTCGAAATGTGAAGGAAATTGCGAACCAAAGTACTTTAGCGCTATCATATAAGTTTACAGCAGTTTTCCTGGTTGCGGATAGACGTAAAACAAGCCTGTCGGGACCCTTCCCTTCAGTTGTAATCGGTTTTTAGCTATAAGTTTGAAAGAATTTTTCGATTACGTTCTGTGAGTGTGTATGTTGTGGATGTTAGATAGACGAAAAGACCTTCTTATCTAGATGTGGTGAGAACTTAATGTACATGTACCTAAACAGTTGGACCATCTCAGATATTACTTTAGCAAGTCAGAAAAGCGTGTATTCAGATGAATTACAGCTTAATATTTTTGTAAGAGATGAGTACAAGTTGGGAATCCAAAATAAACCTCTCCAAGTCGAGACGCAATTTAGAGGCTATTTTTAAATATTTAAATAAATATAAATGATATTTATTAATTTAATCGTCATTAATTTACCTTAATTCTAGTTAAATCGTTTTAAGAAACTTTATTCCTAAAATCATTTAAACATAGCTATTGTTGACGTTTGAACTCAAGCGTAAGCCTCTTTAATTTTTTTTGGAAATTTAGGGTATATAAGGCTACTGATTCACAATAATTGATAGGAAAACCCGCAATGACTCTGCAAAGCATATGAAACGCGCCTGCAATGATCCTGCAAAGAATCTGAAATGCACCTGCAATTATCCTACAAAGTATCTGAAACGCACCTGCAATGACCCTACAAAGAATCTGAAATCCACCTGCAATGATCCTGCGATGTATCTGAAATGCACCTGCAATGATCCTGCGAAGTATCTGAAACGCGTCTGCAATTATTCCACAAAGTATCTATATCGCGCCTGCAATTATCCTTCAAAGTATCTGAAACGCGGCTGCAATGATCCTACAAAGTATCTGAAACGCACCTGCAATTATCCTACAAAGTATATGAAAAGAGCCTTCAATTAATCTAAAAAGTATCTGAAACGCGCCTGCAATTATCCTACAAAGTATCCGAAATACGCCTGCAATGATCCTAAAAAGTATCTGAAACGCGCCTGCAATGATCCAAAAAAGTATATGAAAAGCGCCTGCAATATTCCTACAAAATATATGAAAAGCGCCTGCAATTATCCTACAAAGTATATGAAAAGCGCCTGCAATTATCCTACGAAGTATCTGAAATGCTCTTGCAATCATCCTAAAAATTTCTGAAAAGTACCTGCAATTATCCTACAAAGTATCTGAAACACGCCTGTAATTATCCTACGAAGTATCTGAAGTGCGGCTGCAATGAACCTAAAAATTATCTGAAAAGCACCTGCCATTATCCTTAAAAAGTATCTGAAACGCGCCTGCAATTTTCCTACAAAGTATATGAAACGCTCCTGAAATTATCCTGAAATGCGCCTGCAATTATCCTACAAAGTATATGAAAAGCAACTGCAATTATCCTACAAAGTATATGAAAAGAGCCTGCAATTATCCTAAAAAGTATCTGAAACGCGCCTGCAATTATCCTAAAAAGCATCTGAAAAGCACCTGCAATTATCGTACAAATTAAAGTATCTGAAACGCGCCTGTAATGGTCCGTAAAAGTATCTGAAACGCGCCAGTAATGATCCTGAAAAGTATCTGAAACGCGCCTGCAATTATCCTACAAAGTATCCGAAATACGCCTGCAATGATCCTAAAAAGTATCTGAAACGCGCCTGCAATGATCCAAAAAAGTATATGAAAAGCGCCTGCAATATTCCTACAAAATATATGAAAAGCGCCTGCAATTATCCTACAAAGTATATGAAAAGCGCCTGCAATTATCCTACGAAGTATCTGAAATGCTCCTGCAATTATCCTAAAAATTTCTGAAAAGTACCTGCAATTATCCTACAAAGTATCTGAAACGCGCCTGTAATTATCCTACGAAGTATCTGAAATGCTCCTGCAATCATCCTAAAAATTTCTGAAAAGTACCTGCAATTATCCTACAAAGTATCTGAAACGCGCCTGTAATTATCCTACGAAGTATCTGAAGTGCGGCTGCAATGAACCTAAAAATTATCTGAAAAGCACCTGCCATTATCCTTAAAAAGTATCTGAAACGCGCCTGCAATTTTCCTACAAAGTATATGAAACGCTCCTGAAATTATCCTGAAAAGTGTCTGAAATGTGCCTGCAATTATCCTACAAAGTATCTGAAACGCGCCTGTAATTATCCTACAAAGTATATGAAAAGCAACTGCAATTATCCTACAAAGTATATGAAAAGAGCCTGCAATTATCCTAAAAGTATCTGAAACGCGCCTGCAATTATCCTAAAAAGCATCTGAGAATCACCTGCAATTATCGTACAAATTAAAGTATCTGAAACGCGCCTGTAATGGTCCGTAAAAGTATCTGAAACGCGCCAGTAATGATCCTGAAAAGTATCTGAAACGCGCCTGCTATTTTCCTACAAAGTATATGAAAAGCGCCTGCATTTATCCTGCAAAGTATCTGACATGCGCCTGCAACTATCCTAAAAATTATCTGACATGCGCCTGCAACTATCCTAAAAATTATCTGAAATACGGCTGCAATGATCCTGCAAAGTATTTGAAACGTGGCTGCAATTATCCTACAAAGTATCTGAAACTCGGCTGCAATGACCCTGCAAAGTATCTGAAATGCGCCTGCAATAATCCTGAAAAGTATCTGACAAGCACCTGCAATTATCCTACAAAGTATATGAAAAGCGCCTGCAATTATCCTACAAAGTATCTGAAAAGCACCTGTAATTATCGTATCTGAAACGCGCCTGTAATGGTCCTTAAAAGTATCTGAAACGCGCCTGTAATGGTCCTTAAACGTATCTGAAACGCGCCTGTAATGGTCCTTAAAAGTATCTGAAACGCGCCAGTAATGATCCTGAAAAGTATCTGCAACGCGCCTGCAATTTTCCTACGAAGTATATGAAAAGCGCCTGCATTTATCCTGCAAAGTATCTGACATGCGCCTGAAACTATCCTAAAAATTATCTGACATGCGCCTGCAACTATCCTAAAAATTATCTGAAACGCGGCTGCAATGATCCTGCAAATCATCTGAAACGCGGCTGCAATTATCCTACAAAGTATCTGAAACGCGCCTGCAATGATCCAAAAAAGTATCTAAAACGCGCCTGCAATTTTCCTACAAAGTATATGAAACGCGCCGGCAATGATCCTGAAAAGTATCTGAAACGCGCCTGTAATGATCCTGAAAAGTATCTTAAACGCGTCTGTGATGATCCTGAAAAGTATCTGAAACGCGCCTGTGATGATCCTGAAAAGTATCTGAAACGCGTCTGCAATTATCGTAAAAAGTATCCGAAACACGCCTGCAATTATCCTTCAAACTTAGCAATTTCTGACTGTAACATGCATACAATATATTTGGAAGGTACAGTACTTGTAATGAGCCTACAAACATCCTGATTTCTTACGGGAGTTACTATTTCCCCTCTGTTTTCTAGCTGTAAGGTAACTATTTTATGACTCTAGAGTTGCTAAATTTTGTATACTGTTGTACTGAGTTTTCCAACGGAAGATATTTTTTCTGCAAAACGTCTAAAATGTTCTGCATTGCTCTCTGGAATCACCTTAATTTTGTCTGAAATTGAACATTTTTCAGGTTTATTCCAGTATTTTTCCAGAATATTCCAGTTTATTTGCAATATATTGCAGATTCTAAAAAATCTAATTAACAGCAAAAATGCAGCCGTAAATTTTTGTACGGGCACTCTTTTTGGCCTACCCTTGTAGGGCTGTTCTTCCGACAGCTTTTCAACCAAATCACAATGCTTTATAGGTTTCTTTTTTTTAGGGGTGACTAGAATTTCATTTGCCGTAGGTTTGGATGGAACTTGAATATCGACATGTTTAACGTTTGCACTTCTAGTTGCACCATCGTTTGTCTCTTTTCTTGAATATTTTCTTTTCTTAATGATTGAAACGTGTGGTGAAGCTTTACTAGATTTCTTGTTGGGTTGCGTTGGTTTAGATTTCGGTGTTTGCGGTTGTGAAGCTGTTTTCGTGTTTACTGTTAATGGCGTTTTAGAATGCTTACTTTTCGATGATGAAGCGTCCGAGATCTTGGGGGAATCTTTCTTGCTACCTTTCTTGGATAGAATGTATAGTTCATCTCGCAAACCACTAGCTCCCTTTGAACGATCATTTTTTTCATCTTTTATCCTTTCATCCATTGCAGTTAGAAATTCGTTGCTAAGTGCGTGAACAAATTTTCTTTCCAATTCCCTTTGAAAGGCTTCAGCCGCATCATATCCAATCACAGCTTCCGTTCCAACCAAAAACGCTTCCCTTAGTGTTTCTTGATTTTCTTTCACGGCGTCAACCACAGCTTGAAGAATATTTCGGCCATGTTTTAGAATACCCTTCTGGTTAAGTACTGATCTACAAATCCTATTTAGGATGAGTAGGTAATGTCGCAGTTGTTCTCTAGGTATAAATAATCCTCCAGCATCTCTTATTTTGATCCCTGAGAATAATATCTGTTCTTTCTCCTCGTTAGTTTGGCGAAGATTCAGAACTGTGTCATAGAGTAACTTTGCTTCAGCAATCTGTTTGTCGCTCAGACTTTTATTTCCAAGGAAAGATCTCCTTTTGCTCTTTCTCCATATTTGCCCCATACATCCTCCACCAACCGTTAAGAGAGATCTCACATACTTCTCTTCATCTTCAATATTAGCTTGAATATCTTCGTCATTATCATCAGTGACAGTATTTAGTATGCTAGAGATTCTACGTTTTTGGCACCAGTAATTTAGAATGCCTTCAGCGTACGCTTGGCACAAGAGTAACAATTCATTGTCATCTATTTGACCAATGGGCAAAGTTGTCGATTTATAGAAATCCATGTTCTGTCTAACAGATTGTAAAAACATAAAAACGACGAGATCACTTTTCGATTTCGTATCACCGAGTTCTCCTTTCTTCCTTTTACATGGTTTATTTCTATTATAAAGCGAAACAAAGGAACCGTGAATGTGTTGAAGTATAGTGCTTACTAAATTAGCATCTATTAGCTGGTTATGAATGCTAAGAATAGTACTAGATTCTCCAAAAAACTTTGGCAACAATATATTCAAACTACTTAAGATATCTAAATACTCTTCTGAGGATAAAACGTCCATTTTATGCTTCTAACTACCAAGCTCAATATTATCACTCTATCCAATTCTTACAATTTCAAATACTGCGGATTTCTGGCAGTGCTGCCAACCAACATGGAAAAAAGGTTGTTGAGCCTTATGTTCAGCCTGTATCGGAACCGGAACTCGCGGAGGGATACAATTAACGAGTTTCAGCTAATTGACGCAAGGGGGCGCCGCGCTGGAGAGTATAAGCAGATGACGTGAAAATCGGTTGTTGTCGGATCTAGCTAAATTGGCAAACTTATGTTTAATTATTGTACTTATGGTGGAACTTAAGACTTTGCCAACCTATAGCATAAAAATGTGGTCTTTTGGACATTACCTGTAACAATTTTGACAAATCGCTATCATCCTTACTCTACAACGTAACAAAGAGTTAAGAGAACAAAGGATAATAAACATGAAAAATCAAAATTATGTTTAGAAAGGTCTTCTCAAATATGCGTCGCTTTCAATACATCTAACGTATTTTACTTAATTTTAACCGCTTTTAGTCGAAATATTTTGTATCACACATAATTTTAGGCGCAATTTTCTACCTAAAACTGCCGCCATCTAATACTAGTCGGAAAAGATTGGTTCTATCCCTTTAACACTTAAAATAAAATAAGTATAAAGAACCAAAAGAAAAAAATTCAAAAGTATCCGTCCCCGTTCTATCCCTTTAACACTTAAAATAAAATAAGTATAAAGAACCAAAAGATAAAAATTCAAAAGTATCCGTCCCCATAGATAGAGGTACCACCCCGACACTTTAGAGATAAATTAAAGGATGGAAACTCTGGCCTTGTACCAAGGATCTATGGCTCAGTGGTAGCGTGTGTTACTGCTGCGCCAGCGAACCGCGTTCAATTCCCGGATGCGATGTGAAAATATTATAATTCTAATAAAATCTCTAATCGAGCTCAGCTACCCCTATTGGTGGGTTAAGGTACTGTAGAGTTCCTTTTAAGCTAAAATCTGACGACAACGAAGCGAAAACTCCGGCCACAACTACTACTATTACGGTTCGGGACAAACTAAGAGCGATGTGGCTAAAAATCTCAAAGGTTGGAGAAAAACAGGCTCAATCCAATTTTAGCAATTTTCACAAATCCAACCCTGCGAATGCTGGTTGACTAGGCTATGGACCGAAGAAAACACGCGAAATCAGCATCGCATTATACGTTGGTTTAAAGTTAGACCGCTTCCATAAAAGCTTTGTATTTCTGCCACTAAGTGTCGTCGCGTTTTTTGAGAGATAAAATTTTCTATTTCGCCAAAAGTAATAATACTCCCCAAATCAAGAATGTTAAAATACTGCAGGCTATGATTCAATTGAAAGCAAAATATTACTGCTAATAAGGCCGTTCTTAGTGACTGTAAACATCGACCGAAATTAGAAGTTGATGACATTTCCTTCTAGTGTAATTTTAACTTTTTAAGCACTAAATTTTACAAAACCACTACGATTTATAAACATTTGATTTTATATGGATCTATTTACATATGGTATAATAGTATGATGAAAAATAAACACCTTGCAACGAAATAAGTTTTAACATTGACACCTTGCAACGAAATAAGTTTTAACATTGACATGTCTTCCTATCCCCTTGATATATCTCAAGACAGTGTGAACAATTCGTCTTCTTTAATAGACTTTATTTTTCTAAATTTTTATCTACCTGCCAAAAACAAACATTTTTGAAAAAACATGTAACTCTTAATGAAAAATTCTGAAATTTAAAAACTATTTAGTTCCGTACTTAAAACGTCTATACTCTTTATACTCCAACACTGCATTTTTAATTGTTTTAGAGAAAAAACATTTTCCAAGCCGAAAGAACTGTTTAAACTACTCGTAAAATTGAAAAAAGTATTTCACGTGTTCTGTTGGTCAATTGTCGCATTGTTTCCGAACTTTCATTCAAAAGTTATAACCCTTTAAAGCATGGGAACAAATCTTACAAATAAATAATGTAGTTGAAACTAACTTGTTTAATTTGGTTGTTCATTCGAAACATTGCAGACTGAATTTCACCCACTCGTTTCAAAAGACACAGGTCAACCTGATCGCAATTAGCTCGAATATCCTCAGCGTAACCCTTAATAATGTCTTCCACAATGTAGCGAAATCTTTCGGATGTTTGTAACTGTTCTGTAGCCTTAGATAGCCGTTCCTTGGTTGCCTCAACACACTCATCTAAGCTAGTCCAACTAATTTAAATGTGTGCCAGCCTTTATTAGAACAGCTTGGTCTCAATAGCTTCCGCTAAGCAAATTAGTACCTTTTTCCTGATTGGGAATTATATGTTAATCCTGAGAACGGAAGCTGTAAATCCAGCTCCGCCTTTTTAATGCGCCTACATGTTTCGTTGATTTGATGGGTCTCATCTTTGTTGCTCCAGTCTCGTTCTAAATTCGTTTTCATTAGAATATTTCGCCTGTAAATTTGTAAAGCGCAAATCATTATGAGAAAAAATGTGAATAGAAAAGTCAACAATGGTTAATTGTCAACTAGGTTAAGGTAATTTGACATTGCCGAATTTCTTTCATAAAATTTAACATAAAACCGGTCTCGCTGTTGGAAACCAAACTATTACGTTTCCGAGTCGATAAGACGACTATCTCTTTACTTATTTCCCTGAATAGGCAACTTGCAATTCTTATTTACTGATAAACCACCGTTAGAGTCATAATTAATTTCTCAAGAATTTAAAAATAACTTTTCACAAATAACTTTTCACTACTAGATTGACGAGTAAACAAATCCCTTTCGTCATATCTAAACAATGTTCTTAGATTCTCAGTATGTTTGCTAACTTTTGCTCATATATAGCTGAATTATCCCTAGGAAGTGAAACAAAGCTAAGAATTTCAGACATTATAGATTTTTCGGCGCTTTTTAACGTGATGTGGTCTCCCACACTCTCCCATTGGTGGAATTTCCGCCATATTGGAAAATTGTGGACAAAATCGAGAAAACGTTTAATAACTCGGGTTCTACTTACCCGATTAACACGTAATTAGGCTTCAATTGTAGATTACCTTCAAACTTATTTGTGAGAGGATTTTACGGAAATTCAAAAACTGTTCAAGCATTAGGTACTTAAAAGAAATATGGATCATAGAAACCCTATGATGTACACCCGAGATCAGTGGCATTTCAATAACGCATATTTATTAAACAAAGTGGATTCTTTGCGAGATGAATTGAAAGGGTGAGTATATAATATTTTTCTCTATTCGTACATGATTATTAGTATATTAAGATTCCATACCGTTTTGTTGAAAAATCTGGTATGGTTATATCCCAATGAAAATTGTTTGTAAGACCTAATGAAACTACAAAGCATGCGCTTCTAGCCTAATGCATTATAAATAATTATATTTTATTATTATTATTATTAAATTATATAATATTGAGATTAATGATACTTTGCTTAATTTAGTTGTAGTTGAAAGATATAAAAAACGTCAAACGTCAAAGATTGCCATGAAGAAATTTACATTAGTGTGGAAGAAAATAAAATATATTAATTGAAATTATTTAGATATCTCCAAACACATTTTTACAAAATAAAAATTAGTATAATTCGAGTTGTAAAATCGATTCTACGCAACCGAAAGTCATAAAAATGAGTGAGGAAGATAACATATTTTAACTAATACGAACGAAATATTAATAATGTGTGGATTTTGTTTAGAAAAAACAAAAGGGTTGCCAACACAACGGATTCTGTGGGTTCTTTCTCTTATAAAATACATGATGCGGCCTCGTTCCTCTCAAGCATAGAGAAAGGAAGGCGTTAGACCTTCCTTCCTCTGTCTCATCCAACGCGTCGCTATCGGAGTTCCAAGCTCAAAGAGCGTGGCGCGCTCTAACGGGAGTTACAAACACGGATATAACATAATTATTCAAAGTTGCTGGTTGTATTGTTTGATGGTTTCAGTAGCTAAGGTCACTTAAATGATTGAAGGACCAAGCGGGTCAAGTCATTTACAATCTTCTTTATACGCGGTTTTTGAGAACATTGCATACATATCTAGTCTGGTACTATCTTGGACAGTCCTCATTTTGGGTTGTTAAAGTAGATTACATCATAAATAAAACATACTACATCACTAATAAATCTCGTTAAATATAGGATTTAATTTATTTATAACAGTTTATTTCAAATAGGATCCAATTGAAGTAAATCAAATATCTAGCCATGGATTTTACTGAACTGCTAGCCTTCCTCTCTGCATTTTTTTTTGGCTCACAAACGGTCTGTCGTCGAAAAAAGACGTAGTCATACAGTGATACTTGGTATTGCCGTAATATTTCTTGCTATAATGTCGATGGCGCTTTTTCCGACTAAGAACTTCACTTGGTGGTCTTTTTTTTTCGATTAACTTGATTTTTTTCTTAGGGGTGATAAAGGAGGTATCTTCCCTTGTGCAGAATTCCGTTAGACAGAATTCCCATTAGACCGAATCCCGCCAATGTTTTTAATGAATTTAGCCCAACGGCGGGTTTGGTATTTACAAATCAAACGACTCTTTTTGTCGAAAACAGGGACCCCAAATTGCTATTTAGTTTAATTTGTATTAATGTCGTTTTTTAATGAAAGCTTTTTAAATACATTTTTACTGACTTGGAAACGCCACTATTTGGTTATACACTTCAATTATATTAAAACAGCTTAAAGTATTTTCATGATGAATGTAACATAAAACGCCACTATTTGGTTAAGTTAGGTTAGTAATATTTTATAAATCACTTGACAATGTTACGCCTTTTCCAAAATATTGATGTTTATCTTCATTGACTTCTCAAATAATATGCCTTTTCCAAAAAATTACTCTTAGGTTAGGTTTGGTGAGGAGAACGTCTCTTACTCTTTGGAGCGGTAATACACTTCAATTATATTAAAACGGCTTAAAGTATTTTCATGATGAATGTAACATAAAACGGCACTATTTGGTTAAGTTAGGTTAGTAATATTTTAAAAATCACTTGACAATGTTACGCCTTTTCCAAAATATTGATGTTTATCTTCATTGACTTCTCAAATAATATGGGCCGTTGCTATTTTGCCCCGAAAATCGGGGGCAAATAGTGTCACGCTATTTAGCCCCGATTTTTGAGGCTAAATAGTTCAGAACTGCTTGGGACACTATTTAGCCCCGAAAATCGGGGCTAAATAGCCTTAGCCGCGCGGGGTGTGCTATTTGCCCCCGAATATTCAAAGCCCCGATTTTCGGGGGTAAATAGCACACCCCGCGCGGCCAAGGCTATTTACCCCCGAAAATCGGGGCTCCTATATTTACGGGGGTAAATAGCAATCGCCGCGCGGCCAACACTATTTACCCCCGAAAATCTGAACCCCTATTTTCGGGGCTAAATAGCCTTGATGCGGCTGCCTGCTATTTACCCCTGAAAACAACGAAGCCCCGATTTTCGGGGGCAAATAGCTTTGGCCGCGCGGCGATTGCTATTTGCCCCCGAAAATCGGGGCTTTGAATTTTCGGGGGCAAATAGAACGTTCCGCGCGGCCAAGGCTATTTACCCCCGAATGATAGCCCACCGGATCACGCACTTTTATCGTGCTGATTAAAGGGAGAATGAAATAGCCAGATAACCATTTAATAATGCATTTCGACTTTTAAAAGAACAACAAAATCGTTAAGAAACGTTTTGCGGCTGTAAGGAAAAATTCCTGACTAATATTGAACTCTCGGCCCAAACTTCTTTACATAGGAAGCTGAAACTTTGCAAGGACATTTTAAAGGGATCATAATTGCGTTACATAGGGGCTTAGCAAGAACAATATTTCAAAGTGTATTTGATAGAAGATAAACTTGATATATGATATAGGCCCCGCCCCTACATAACGGATTGTACATCCCTTTAAGCAATCCAGGGTCATCATAAAAATGGCACCCAGAAATGTAAAAACATCTTCCAAAACGGAATAACGTCCATACCCTTCAACTTATAGAATACTGTTTCGCTACATCCTATAGAAGGTCATCATGGCCTTTGGGGTTGATATGCCGTCAACATTTATAATGGTTGCCCGAAAAATTCCAATATTTTCATGACGGGCTAAGTAAGTCTTTATAAAGAGAGAGTGAAAAGAGCCAAAGATTTCGGTAACATTTTACTAATACCAGAAGTATATAATACTACTCTTTGAGAGAAGTGTACCACAAAGTTGGGTGAGTGTAACGCCACTCTTCCCAACATCGGAACATTTAGAGCAAGGTTACTAAACCGAATCACATACGCGATAAATAATTTCCTCATCATTACTCTATTAGCGCTTAAATATTTGGCAAGACGCGCTTGTGCATTTTGTCCCACGTCCAGACGAGGTTTGTGGGATGATTGCTGGGGATTTAGTGGCAAACAACTATTGAATTTACCTTACGGTGCGATGCCCATTTGTAGTTTGATAAGCGGGAAAGCAAACTAAAAGGGGGAGCCTGGGAAGAATGACGTTACATTACTAAAGCATAGGGAGGATACAGAGTGTCATCCTTCTTCTGTTATCCCCTTCTGCTAATACTAAATGTCCGGACGAAAGTTTATGACATGTGTAAGCACATAAGTCCACAATATAAGTCTAACTCTATCAGCACCCCGTACCTTCTTTGGAGTCCCTTTAAAGTAAATTCACAATCTAATTTCACCAGTTTTTTAAACGAGTGACGATGACGTCATGCAGAGGTATTGCACTGTCGTATATGTTTGTGTGTGTGTCTGTCACCGCGTTCAGTTGTGAAATCGGAGCAAACATGTTCGCAATTTCCGGACAACGTACGCAGTGCATAGAAATTACGTTATTTATCCCACTGAAACGTCAATCATTAACAAGCCATTCACCTTCATCCGCCAATTCCTCCATACATTAGTTATCGACTCGACACCAATCTGTGCGTGTTGGCTTCTAACAACTGGATTATACCACATAGCCACCAATCTGCAACACTAGTGTCTACTCAATTATCATCGTTAGGGTTAAAAACGATTAAAATTAAGAGCGAGGCGAAAGTTAAATGCATATTAAAAGAATAATATTAGGTTCTCTATTAGAACCACGAGTCATGACCACAAATAAAAGGCCATGGTTATGTGTCTGATCGGTCAATAGCTTCAATTCTTAGGTGCTAGAGATAATTTTTCTTTAGTATGGAGAAATATTAGCAATTATGCTGTATGCTTAAGAATATTGTTGAGGTGTAACGAGAGGGTAGTGTTTACAGAAGAATCGAGTTGTCAATGCAACGCTTTTGTCCTCCAAGTCGCATGACCTTCTGTGCAAATTGTATGTGTCCTCCTAGTCTGAAAACAATTTATAACTCGAAATCGAAAGGGGGAACTAAACGAACAAGTAAAGCGATGTCAATCTGTACAGGGTTCTGAAGTTTCTATTTTTTGGTTAAAATATGATGACGTGAAAGCTATATTTCGTAGCTTATTGTTTAGTGTACGCACAATATCGATGTGCTCTAAATAACCGTTAATGTAAATTTTTATGAACATTTAATTTTATCCCATTATTTCGGAACCGCTCCAACACCCTGTATTGTAGCGAGAATGAAAATAAAATTTCACTGTTCTTAACGCTTTATACTTAGTGTGTCCTTTTTCAACGTTATACGCGTTGGTTATAGATGGTCAGTTGAACAGAATTTAACCAGCACTGTTTTATTATACACATACTTGAACCTTGAACGTCATAAAATTGGACTTTACGAAAGATATTTGCGGGAAGGGACACTTACTAAATTTTTCGCTAGTTTGTCAGCATGAGTCAAGGGTTGACAAGAAAGGTTTATGTGGGGCTGTAAAAATTAGAAACATAAACAGTGGTAGGTTGAATTCGCCGATCAGTATCTATTGTCCGATCCCTCGGCACGCAGCTTGGGTAAAGCTTCATAAAAGATATAGCCACCACTTTCCCACGGTTCTGTTTATTTCACGAATGCGACTCATAGTTATATTATAAGTCACGGTTTCAACGCGCAACTTCATCACGAGTCGCTCTTGTTTTAAACGGAATGCGTTTTTGAAGTAGAAAATATGGCTATTGAATTAAATAAGCAATTTGATGACTGGAACTCCTGTTTAGATAATCATTATAAATACTGTGATCAAAATTTTGCTCCGATTTTGTCTAAACACAAGAACGCGACTTCTATAGAGGCCCATAACAAAAGATTGGCAAAAACAACTAAAGGATCTGCGAAGCTTCTCCCCGCTAAGCTTGAGTACTCCAAAGTTACTTTTGTATGCGCACATTTTGGACAATATGACTCAACATCAACTGGAAAAAGACAATCATCCACATTTCGCAGTCAGTGTCCAGCATTTATAAAGTATGCCGCTAGTAGTAAATTTGGCACTTTGGTGATTAGTTCCTTCGAACTTAAACATAACCACGAAACGGGACCAACCCTATATGAAAAATATCCAGCAAATCGAGCCATTCGTCGTGCAACTGAAGAGCAAAAAAGTGCCATTAAAGATCTAGTTGAAGTTCGTGGTGATAACAAAAGGATCTTAAAGAAAATATCTAAAATTACGGGAAAACGCGAAATACCAAAATCGCTTCATAACTTTAAATCCAAATTACCTAAATTAGACCAAACGTGGGATTCAAATTCCGCGCAACGACTTATGAAACTATTGAAGAAGGACCAGGAATCAGATTCGTCAATGGTAAGTGTATAGCCTCATGATTTTAACTAGCATGAAAAATTATCTCTCAATTTACCCATAATTCTTATCCCGTTGAAATTCAATTTAAAGAGTAAAGACAGGTTTGGTACTCTTTTCCTTCAAATTATTTGTAAATTCAGTGGGTTTTAATAGTTTTTATAGAACATTTAAAATGTTTGACGTCTTCAAAGGTTACATTAAAGGGAGAATGAAATTGTCAGACAACAATTTTCTAATCGATTCATATTGATAAAATTACTCTGAAAGCATACATAAAATTTACTTAAACAATTTCGTTAATTTTATACAAATATTCAAAGTTTGATAGATTACTTGCTAAGACTGTCACTTTTGAGACATAACTACGGTTTTGTTAAATATTAAAAATGTTGTGTAACCATTTATAAGCGTCGCCTCACGTGATTTATTCTACTGTTAAAGGGCGTGCTACTACTTTTTCATTTCTAGACAAAATGCGAGCTTTTAAAAATCGCGTGAGGCGACCCTTCTATTTAGTTACACGATATTATTAATATTTTTATTACAAAACTGTTGATTGTTTGTCTACAATGAGAGTTAGGTTCAGCAAGTCCTCTTTTAAAACTTTGAAAGGTTATTAAATTAAGGGAAAAGTTTTTGGTAAGTTTTACTTAGGATTTCGATGAATCGGTTAAAAATGCATGTCATACCATTTCATTATCCTTTTAAATGGAGGGTGAAGAGCAAAAACTAGTGGCGGTCCTATATAGAAGCCGATCAATCGGTGTAAGAACGATAATCTATAATTATCCGTCGAATAGTCGAAGGCGGTCGAAGGACTCCGATATTAACATAATCTTATATTGGAGGAAACCCAATTTTTTGGGTCTAATTTCGAAAATTTCTTGAAATTTTTCTTTCCGTAATTCGGGAGCTACGCCCAGATTCGCGCTTATGTATGGAGAATGAATTCTGTTTACGCTCTAGATAAATTGCGATTGAAATCTATAAAAAATCATTATATTTTGCTTTCCACCCTGCTATTAAGCTAACAATATCATTGGTATTTCTCTTGTTTAATGTTTACCCATTATGGTACAAAGCTATTCACCGTTAGCTGGTAATGCTCGCGTAACAATTAATACTTCCATTTTGTTTCTTTAACCGTTACATACGTGTATCACTAGATAATTGATAGTAACAAATCAATTAAATATTTATAGGTTGTTGAAGTTAGTGTTGATTCCGACTCAAACGAACTTGACTTCGTATATTGGCAAACCGGAAGAATGCTCGACACTTTTGAAAGGTATCCAGAACATCTCCTTTGCGACGCCACATATTCTCTGAACTATTGTAAAATGCCGTTGTACATAATCATGATTGTCGATGGGAATCTAGTGAGTGAAATTGTGGCTCTGGCTATCGTAACTAGGGAAACGTCACAATCTGTGAAAACTGTTTTTGAAACGTTCAAAACCCATAATCAAAATTGGTCAAAGATAAAAAGTGTTATGGTTGATAAAGACCTATCAGAAATTAACGCTTTGAAGGACTGCTTTCCTGGAGCCTAGGTTGAAATTTGTTTGTTCCATGTCTTAAAGGCAATTAAAGCCAAGATCAACTTGTTAAAATTGCCAAAGGTAGTGGAACTAGCAACTAAGGAATATGCGCAAAAAATTGCTTATTCATTCACGGAAGATATTTACGAAGAAAACGTTGAGTGTATGCTTCGTGATGAACGGTTAGCAACTGCACCAGCGTTCGTCAAATATCTTCAGGACAACTGGTTGTCTATAAAGGAAATGTGGGTGATGTGCTACCGAAGACAACACTTTAATTTAGGAGATACTACAAATAACCGCCTGGAATCGCTAAATCAGAAAATTAAAAGCGTATGCCGTAGAAACGCACCCCTAGACGAGTTCTACACCGATCTCAAACTGCTGTATCATTTTATTGAAAATCAACATGATTTCGAAAAATTTAAAGCTAAAACTAAGACAAAATTTCTTAAAATAGACACGAACGACAAAGACGTCCGCCACGCCAGTAAAGTAGTTGCTGAATTGTGTGTACCGCAGATGGTTGAGAGAATAACGAAAAACCTATTAAAAGGCGTCACTATTCCTGATTGCTACCCTATTGACATTAGTAGAAACTTCATCGTTAAAAGCAAAGGCCACGCTGATGCTGTCTCTGACGGTAATACTTGTTCGTGTTCAAGTTTCACGATGCTGCAAATACCATGTTTTCATATATTTTGCGTGAGAAAAGAACAAAACAAAGACCTGTTTAGTCAAGAAATGGTTACTCCTCGCCTTTGCAAAAAGAGATGGGTAGAGGGAATTACATCGAAAGCAGCTGTTCTTAGTCAACAAGTTTTCTTAAAAAAGAACAAGCAAAATACAGCGCCGAAATCACGTGGATGTCAACAAAGATATTCGGAACTTTTCCCTTACGTAAAGACCTTATGCGATGTGGCTTCAACGTCAAGTGAAGATATATTTTCGAAAAGAAAAAATATCATTAACTTATTGACCCAAGCTTGGGCGGATCAAAAGGATGTTAAATTACAGATAGGTGGGAAAGTATTCGATGGAGCGAGAGATAACGATGACGCAGAAGACATCGAGGAAACAGAGCAAAGTGATGAGGACATGGAGAATACAGACAACAGTGATGAGGACATTAAGAACAGCGACAAGAGCGATGAGCACAGTAACAGTGATGACGACTTTAAGAACAGCGACAAGAGCGATGAGCAGAGTAACAGTGATAAAAATAGTGATGAGGTCCGGAAGAGCGACAACAACAGATACAACATAAGTGATGAGGAACAAAACAGTGATAATATCGACGTGGAAAATAATATCGACAGCAGCAACAATGAGGCAAGGGTTTCCAATTTTTTTAGGCTTTTTAAATTTTTATCTTTATAAATATCATTTTAATTTCTCTAATTTGAATACGTTGAATGAGGTTGGTTTGTAAATATTTTCTATAGCTTTTTATACATAAAGGCCCTTCAATATGATACATACAAGAAATTCTATATATTGAAATTTTGCCTAAATATAAGGTAATTTTCCTACATTTCACGATGAAATTTTCTATAATTCCTTTAAAGGATTTCAAAATTATCCGTCGTCACCCTGAGGCAGTCACTGATACCACTGACAAGACAGGAAATGTTGATATTGAAAACAGTGAAGAGGACATCAGTGACAAAAGCGACGACCAGAAACAAAAAATCTCTCAGAAAATTGAAAAGAACATAAGTACCAAATTTGACGACAATTTTATGGGCTCAGTTAAAGAACCCTTGAAAACCAAGGTCAGGGGAAAACCAAAAGGAGTTTTCAACACTGTCATAGGGCTAAAGAAAAAGTTACCCGCTAAGAGCTATATTGCCGAAGAGTCACCAATTCATGTAAAATCCAACCGAAGATCAATAACGCCAATAAGTGTTGAGATGGAACCAATGCACGTTCCTGTAATTCACTACGACAAATCCGATGTTTGGTTAAGTGAGCCAATTACTTTGACAAAGGAACATGAAAAAGGAATTCTGTCTAAGGGCGGAGAAATGCATGTTATCAACGCCATTCAAATAATTCTGAAAAAAACATATCCTAATGTTTCTGCGGGCCTCGTAATGCTCAACAAATTGAACGTAGACGTTGGATCCAACCCCATTCCGTATATTGTGAACAATATACCCAATACAGGATACATGGTTCAAATGTACTACGTACAACACCACTTCTTTTGTGTAGCAGGATTTTATGATGATGAGTTGGCAGAGATTTCGGTATATGATTCTTTGAACAATAAATGTCGCTTAAAAAAAATTGTTTCACTTTTAAGTGCACAGTTTAAGAACACCAACGTAACGCGAATCCAGTTGAAATTTGTAGAGGTTACGTTTCAAAATGACAACGAGTGTGGAGCCCATGCTGTGGCAAATGCTATCAATTGCTGCATGAACATAAATCCCGGATCGGTGAGATTCGATACATCCCAAGGGGTTATGAGGAAATTTTTACATGGTATTCTGGAGCAAGGCAAAATTTCCCCCTTCCCAACTACCACCCGAAAACCACATGAAATAAAAGTGTATCATGAAAGCACACACAAACTCGTGTATTGCGTTTGTCGGAAAATTTTCACTGGAAGAATGGTACAGTGCGACAAGTGTCACGAATGGTTTCATGTTAAATGTCTATCTCGGGAGAAGTATCCAAAAAAAACGAAGGCTGGATATGCGAGTTTAAATGCGAAGTGGAACTCGTAAATATATCTTAAAATTAATACTCTGTTTTCTTTACTGTTTTCAAAATATTTCTGTAAGCATTTCAGACTGTAACACGGTCTTTGGTCTTTTTTTTTCTTTTTAACTAGTGAAGATTTGTATTTTGGCTCAAGATAAAAACAATTTAAACTGCAAATATCTGTTTATGTAATATGTGTTTTCTAAAATTACCAAAGATAATTATATATCTCTATTTGTTATACTGGTAACCAACCTACCTACCTATTTATAACCATTTTAGTTTAATAGTGTCCCAAAAACCATTTTTAAAATAACTTTTATAATGAATAAGACACGAAAACGTTTCCGTAATAGCTACGTGAATTAGAGAGAGAAAACCTCCAATTACAACAATCCCCAAAGGCCATTAAGCCCGTCAAAAAGTGTTAGCATAAGTTTATCAGATGTGTTCCTTAAGTATAACATTACCTAAACTATATAATGCTATAGAGAATGCTAGTTAGAGAACGACAAGCGAGATTAGAATACACTCGGTTTTACAGTCAATCTTCCTATTTAATCTGTAAGAAACCTATGACAGCAACTCACAAGGCGTCGCTTTAAGAGAATCTATGACGTTTTACTTACGTCACTTCCCGACAAGCTCTCAGTTATCAGTGACAAACTTATGGAACATATCTCATAAACTAATGGTATTGGCGAACTAGTAAACAAAATAGGTTTAAACTCATGGACGTTATTCCCCAGAGGTTTTAAACATTTATCGGCGCATTTTTCAAGAGGTTGCCTTCTTGAAAAACGGTTATTACCGAGTAACATGACTTGAAAACTAGTTTCAGATTTCTAGATACACATCCATTAGTAACATGGCGTCACGAAAAGAGCTCCTTACATCGTAAAAAAAAACTGGTGAATTAGATTGTGAATTTACTTTAAAGGGACTCCAAAAAAGGTACGGGGTGCTGATAGAGTTAGACTTATATTGTGGACTTATGTGCTTACACATGTCATAAACTTTCGTCCGGACATTTAGTATTAGTAAAATGTTACCGAAATCTTTGGCTCTTTTCACTCTCTCTTTATAAAGACTTACTTAGCCCGTCATGACAATATTGGAATTTTTCGGGCAATCATTATAAATGTTGACGGCATATCAACCCCAAAGGCCATGATGACCTTCTATAGGATGTAGCGAAACAGTATTCTATAAGTTGAAGGGTACGGACGTTATTCCGTTTTGGAAGATGTTTTTAAATTTCTGGGTGCCATTTTTATGATGACCCTGGATTGCTTAAAGGGATGTACAATCCGTTATGTAGGGGCGGGGCCTATATCAAGTTTATCTTCTATCAAATACACTTTGAAATATTGTTCTTGCTAAGCCCCTATGCAACGCAATTATGATCCCTTTAAAATGTCCTTGCAAAGTTTCAGCTTCCTATGTAAAGAAGTTTGGGCCGAGAGTTCAATATTAGTCAGGAATTTTTCCTTACAGCCACAAAACGTTTCTTAACGATTTTGTTGTTCTTTTAAAAGTCGAAATGCATTATTAAATGGTTATCTGGCTATTTCATTCTCCCTTTAATCAGCACGATAAAAGTGCGTGATCCGGTGGGCTATCATTCGGGGGTAAATAGCCTTGGCCGCGCGGAACGTTCTATTTGCCCCCGAAAATTCAAAGCCCCGATTTTCGGGGGCAAATAGCAATCGCCGCGCGGCCAAAGCTATTTGCCCCCGAAAATCGGGGCTTCGTTGTTTTCAGGGGTAAATAGCAGGCAGCCGCATCAAGGCTATTTAGCCCCGAAAATAGGGGTTCAGATTTTCGGGGGTAAATAGTGTTGGCCGCGCGGGGTGTGCTATTTACCCCCGAAAATCGGGGCTTTGAATATTCGGGGGCAAATAGCACACCCCGCGCGGCTAAGGCGAAAATCGGGGCTAAATAGTGTCCCAAGCAGTTCTGAACTATTTAGCCCCAAAAATCGGGGCTAAATAGCGCGACACTATTTGCCCCCGATTTTCGGGGCAAAATAGACACTCCGAATAATATGCCACTTCAAAAAATATTTTAACCTATACCTCTTTCAAAAAATGACAATAGATATAGTATTTAAAGCCTTTGCCCTTGGTACCACTAATGCAAAAAACATGTCAAAGGTTCTGTCATCCGAAAACTGACGATTTTTTATTATTCACAAGACTAACCGAAAACACATATCAGCGGCTATTGTGATTTGTCTATTATATTTTCTTCTTTTGTTATACTTACGGTTTTGTCATTTTACCGTACTACCTATTGAACTATGGTTAGATACATTTAACAACTGTAATTAACTTCCTTATCCTAAATATCCCCCTCCCCCGCTGATTATATCTCCCCAGGCTTCTTCACCCTTTAGTGCCTCACTCTACCCAGTTATCTATTACTCCTAGTATTCCTTCAATAGCCCTGTCAATATTTGATTGATTGATGAAAATTTTTTCTTGACAATACATCTTCAGAGACCAAAGTTTACTGTCGTAAAACCTATTAAAGGAATGACGCATCAGCTCCTTTGTTATAATTAATCCTTTTGTTGAATTAAAAAATCTATTGTTACCATCTGACATTTCTTAAAATCACTCGGATGTCAATCTTATGTCACCTATTGTTGATTGACAAACAATATTAGACGTGTTTAAACACGTCCGAAAGGTCAACTTACACTTGGTCAACAGAAGCTTAGGTAACCCTCCACCCCCTCTACCCCCTACTAATAAGCCTAGAGAAATTTAGTATAAAATAACTCGAGAAAAAACAGAATATCGCATTCAAACTTTAGACTTTAAAACCTCAAGATGGATCCTGAATCGCTTCGCTGGAATTTGGATGAACTAGCTGTAAATAGGCCTTGGCCACTACCCGTACTATACAAGTTTTATTGTTTTCCTATGTGCCTATTTACACATCAACCCTGCTAATGTACCCTCAACTTTTCCCAACTTTATTATGAATGGAGGTTTAAATATAATTCGGACCTTCCTTGATGTCGTTGAGTACATGAAAACCGTCCCTAGAACACCGGAAGACTGCCATACAATTGACGAATTGGACCACCTAAGTAACTTAATCCCTAGACCTCTAAATATTTCCTACGCTGATCGCATAGAAAGACGTCGGCATGAACTAATACCCACTAGCCATGAAGAAACCTTAATCGCCGAATTCAACACACCTCAATACGATATATAGATGGCGGCATTTTTGAATCAGATATGTCAACAAAACGACCCTTTTGAGTACCTGTCTATAAACTTCTCCAACTACCTACCCAGTGAACATGAATCTCTTGCGGACTCGGAAGAAGCCGAGGCCGATGCGTACGATCAGTGGGGTGGCGGCTACCCCCCTTCATATATTCAGGATGTCCCTTATTGCGAAATCTTGGAACAGAGCGAAAAATTCTTTGAACAGTTTAATATGTACGGTAGAGAATTAGTTCTAAACATCACTGACGATCCCGTTGACAGTATAAGTAGTATTACAGAGCACGTATTAAATGAGTACAGAGCAACAGATTATGTTCAAATAACATTGAGAAGCCTCGGTATAAATTGCAGGTCTGAATTAGAATTATCCTTTAGTAGTAGATCCCTCTATCCTCTTTGACCAACTAGCCGAACCGCTTTACGACGATGAAATTGAACATTTTTTTCAAGGCCCCGTAAAAATGATTTTTCAAATAACGAGAATTCCTGAAGGATACGGTCGATCTAATCGTCGTCAACTTAAACCCTTCAATGTTTTCTCTAAAGATAGGCGAGGAATACGTCGGATTACGAGTACGATAATCTGTGCCTAGCTCGAGCTCTCTGTGTAGCTATTTCTCATCGTGACTACATGAACAACAAAAAAAAACGAAGAGGTCAAAATCCATTACAAATCCAAAACCAGAATAGGTCCCCACAACAAACTGCAAAAAACAGCCGCTTCAGAGCTATGTCGTAAGGCAGGAGTCGCCCTAGACGAATGCGGGACCCCCGACTCATTTCAGAAATTTAAACTATATTTATCGGCTTACTCCATCTTTGTATATAAATTCGAAAATAGGGTACCCGTTTTAATATTAGGCGAAAATGACCCTAGTGATACCAGACCACGCCTCTTTCTACTTAACGATAATAATCACTACAACGTTATTACCAATTTAAAGCCTCTTTTTAGTCACGAGTACTTTTGCGAGAAGTGTGTCACTCCCTACTGGCGTATTCGATCTCATAAATGCAACGACATTTGTTTCAAATGTATGCGTCCAACAGTTTGTCACGGTAGCGAAAAAACATGCGGGTCATGTTTGCGAAAATTCTGGGGCGACAACTGATATAAAAGTCACTTGGTTCCAACTGGTAAAAACTGTTCTAAAACAATTGATTTCGGAAACCGCAAGACTAAACATACTTGTGGGGAAATGTACTGTCAAGTATGTGGAAAAAATCAACCCAACGATCATTTATGCTACACTCAAGTGATTAAGGATAAAAACCCCAGCGTTATCCCTTCGAAAAAACCTCGTCGTAATATACCTGAACTAATGTATGTTTTCTTTGATGTGGAATGCATACCGACAAAATTACGCCAGGAAAAATTGGGGGCGTATGAATATCAAGCCATCTTATGCGTCAGTATCTCAGTTTGCGAAGATTGTATAGAAGAAAAATCCCTAAATTTTAATTGCATCAAATGCAACCAATTTGTGTAGCGGTCGATAGTGTTTTTGGGCCCACAGGCTAACTAATAACTCAGCTACAAAGTTTTTACTTAGTTTTGACTAAGTTTTAAATAAAATAAAGCCGGTTGGGGTTAGTTTAAAAATAATACACTGTATTGCGACTCTCTCGAAAAAGAGCCAAACCAAATCTAACGAAATATACAAAAAGGGGTAGCAAGGGCTTACGAGGTAAAGTCCTTTGCTCCCGTGTTGACGTTAAGCCGATAACAATCAGTTTCTTTCCATCTCTATTCAAAAGCTCTAGTTAGCCCCTTGCTCCAAAGGTGTGGGTTTTTAAGAATCTTGAATCATGGAAAATCTCCAAAACTAGAGAAGCCATCGAGCATGGAAAATAACCAGGGACCACCAGGGTTATGAAGGAATCTATATTGCAACGTTACATTTGGGCCCCGGAAACAACGTTTCTCAAGCGGAAAACCTATAGCTCTAATCATGGACTATTTAGTCAGTTTATTCGACGTGAAGAAAGTTATTGTATTATCGCATTTTGGAAGCAACTATGACAATCAATTATTGATTAGGGAAATTATCAATCGTGACGAGAAATTTGTCCCCGAAACTCTGAAAATTAACGGTACGCGCATTTTAGAGATGAAGCTCTCTAATCTATTATTCCTCGACTCGTATAATTTTATCCCTGTAGCTTTATCTAAGTTCCCCGCCACTTTTGGTTTACCTAATGCCGCCAAAGGATACTTTCCCCATTTTCTTTTCAACGTAGTCGAACATGAGTTCGATATTGACAGACAGGAAGAGACAAACTACGTGTTAGAAAATAATTTACAAACACAGAGGCTTACGGGGGCCAGTATTTCACTAGGAAAAACTTGGAAGCCTTTATGAAATGGCACAACTCCGAAGTATGTAAGGGTAAAGGTTTTAATTTTTAAAACGAGCTTTATTATTATTGCGAAAACGACACTCTACTCCTATTTTTAGGTTGTTTAACTTTTCGGTCGCTCCTACTTAAAGTCACTACCGTAGACCCATTTAATTGCGGATCAGTCACCCTGCCTGGTGTCTGTTCCTACGTTTTCCTGAAAAATTATCTTAAATCGAACACCATTAGCATCATCCCATCAAACTATTACAGACTTGCTGAGAACCAATCTTAAGGCGCCATTGAATGGCTTGAATTGACTTCGCATGACAGAAATACCCCCATTCAATCCTCTTTTAGGGGTAAGGAAGTTAAAATCCAGACCCTAAAGGTAGACGGTTATTGTCCAGTCAACAAAGAAGTGTTCGAATATATGGGATGCTATTATCATGGATGCAAAAAGCACTTCCCCACCAATAGAAACAAGATGTTACATGGTGACCCTACTGAAACGTTAAACACAAGATACAAAAAAACTGAGAAGAAAATTAGCAAACTAGAGGCCCTCGGATATACAGTCAATATCAAATGGGAATGTGAGTGGCAGCAGAATAAAGCGAATAACCCCGAAATTAATGAATTTTTAAAACGGAACGACATCCGCGATAAAACATCCAAAAGGTTAAACCCTTGCGATGCTTTCTTCGGGGGACGCTGCTGTGCTAACAAGCTATACCATAAAACAACGGGGACAGAAAAATTGCACTATGTGGCTTTCACTAGCTTGTGCCCTTTCGCCAACAAAACTGGGAAAATTCCTATTGGTCATCCATACATTATTTTAGATAATTTCCCCGACATCTTCTCTTTCGATGGGCTTCTCAAATGTGACGTACTTCGGGCTCAAAATCTAATACATCCGGTTTTGCCAGCTCGTATAAACGGTAAGCTCACATTACACTTGTGTTACACCTGTTGTAATACTCAATTTCAAGGTGACTGCACACACACACCTGATCAAAGAGAACTGCGGGGTACCTGGGTAACAGATGAACTAAGATACGCCGTAGAACGAGGATACAAAATCACGCGGATTTTTGAAGCCTGGTCGTACAAAATAACCCAATAGGATCCCAATACTAAACAGGGTGGTCTTTTTAAAGACAATGTAAACGCCTTCCTCGAATATAAAACTTTGGCTAGCGGCTTCCCTGCTAAATGCGTCAAAAATTACAAAGAAGTCGAGGGGATCGACTTAGACATCGATAAAATTGAAAATAATGAGGGGTTGAGATGCCTAAGTAAGCTCATGTTGAACTCTTTTTGGGGGAAGTTCGGACAAAACACCAGACACGCCTCAACAGATATAATAAAAGACGCAAAAACCGTATATGAACTACTTCTTAACTTAGACAAAGAGGTCAAAAGTCTCTTGACTTTAAACGACAATACCACCTTAGTCAAATCAGAAGATATTGCAGAAAACGAGATAGCTCACAAGCATACAAACGTAGTTATAGCGTGCTATACTACGACTATGGCACGCCTTCATCTTTTTAAAACATCTCGAGATGGTGGGAGACTTATGTTTTTATATGGATACCGATAGTCTTATCTACCTCTCGCCAGATGGAGCCCCTACACTCCCCACAGGAGATTATCTTGGTGAGTTAAAGAATGAGTTAGAGCCATACGCAAAGACGCCTATATTTGTGAGTTTGGAAGCGCTGGTGCGAAAAATTATTCGATGAATATTTACGATCCCGCAACAGAAAAGATCACCAACAATTAAAGTTAAAGGATTCTATTTAAATTCATCAACAGAAAACCACGTCAATTGTGATATAATGAAGAAACTATTAGGTGTAAACAACGCTGGTAAACCAGAAATGAACTCAGTACAAGTACCTGTTAATGTATAAGGTTGATAATTAGTGAAGATTCGTTTCATTTAAGTTAATTTATTTAGTTAACAAACAAGTTAAATCTTTAGTACAATTATCTTCTTTTAGTTACACTAATAACGGGGCCAATATCAAGAGCAACTACCCACATCGGGTCTATACGAGGCAACTAACTGTTGTACAATCTAAAAATCTTTATTACACGTGGAATCCCTTATGGTGCATGTGTATAGTGGTGCATATGGATAATGGTCCCATGTCAGTGTATATAATGTCTATGTCTCAGCAACAGTACCGATTGGCCCGCAAATTAGACGTTTACCTAATCACACTTTAATTACTATTGATCAAACTAAAACGTATCAAGTAGTCGTTGATAAAGTCAGAGTTTTCACCGATTACACTACCACACCTTATGGTAATCTTAAGTAAATTTTAATTTTTAAAGTTGTATATAATTGTATAGTTATTAAGCATTTAATTTACTGGGGTTTTGTCTGCAGACATTTTTTTATTAATACCAAATTAATCTTCGTTAATCTATTTAAAATCATTGTTATTGCGAAATAAAGTTCTTAACTTCATATTATAGTCTTTATATATTTATTCTTAATTTATAAGCTTACAAAATCAATCAATCAAATATTGACAGGTAAAAACTGGAGATCGGGAAAACCCGACTCCTCCCCCTTGAGTGGCCGCCATCTTGAATTACCGCATACTGGCTGCATATTCCCTGATGTTCATGTGGTTTCAATCAAAATGTGTACCAATTTTCATAATTTTTAAAGAAGAATGTGGAATACATTGCAGCTGGCATTCCCGGCAGCCATTTTCCAAAATGGCGGCAAAAGCTCGCTTTTAGTATAATTTTTTTGGTTCACAAATAACACATGTACCAATTTTCATCTTTATGTTCAAATTTCCTAGATCAAACCCTACGGTCTATTAATGAAGATTCGTCATACAAAATCACTTACTCATTCTGGCTCTCGATGAGTTTCAGTTTCTGCGTAAGTTCTTCCTCATATTGTTTTAAAAAGTTTTGTTCCTGTGAAAAAAAAAAAAACCAAACAAATTTTTCATTTCGAAAAACCTTTCGAACAAGCAAAGTCTGCATGCAAAATAAACGGCTATCACTTCTTATGTTTTAAAAGGAACCCAGGGTTTTCCCTAGGGGCTACCTCATCTTAGATTAATAACAAGTTGGGAAAACCAAAATATTACCTCTCCGAGTCAAGAGGTCTACTACTACAAACTTATTTACCTAGATATGGAATTATTTCTCTTTTTTGAAGTAAAATTTATGAAATATTGAAGCAGTATTCCAAGCATAGAGAATATACAGTAAAGCAGACGACATTTTACATCCAATAAGGATAAATCTTGTACACATGGAAATCAGTCAATGGGGAAAAGAACAGGAAATGAAGTCTACGCTTAAGCTGTTTACCGTATATTCAGATAGCTACATTCAGAACTGGTTTGCAGTGTAAACACAATCGTATCGTCTCACCTCAACAATATTCTTAGTTTGCCAACATGAATGTTAACGTTAAATAACACCAAAGCTAAATTGTAGCTAGACGCACTAATAGTCAATGCGCACCATGTAGAGAATAAAAAGTCTGTAGCTACTACCCGTTTACCATTAGCCCTTTTACTATTCTAATTGCCACCATGATCTTTTCCTCTATTATAAAATCTTAACCTGATTATTTAAGAGTGTATTTAACTTTCGGCTCACTCTGAACCGTTGATGTCTCTTCATTTCAGACACGAAAATCAAAGCCCAAAGTTTAATTCACCTCAGGCCTCAATTATTTACTCTTTGTTTCACTAAGCCTATTGCGGATAATACTTGATATACCCGCCGGAGTCTAGGTCTTAGTTTTCTTCGTGAAATCACTAAACCAAGGGTTATTCTATACACAGATGTAGTAATGCTAAAGTAATATATAAACAGCCATTTCAAATAACAATATTAAAAAAATCTTTGGAATATCAAAATGAAACAGAGCTTTAAAGCTACAAAAGTACTAAATGCATCATAATTACGAAAAATACCTCCACATATTCACTTTATATTATGGAAAAAGGGAATATTAAAGGGATAGAATCGATGTTTTGGCTACTAATGAAAAGATTTCATATTTTAAAATCAGATAGAACCTAAAATTACGTTTTCAAAAATATATATATATTGATACTTTTAATAACTTAACTATTTTTAATTAATTTTTAAAAGTATTGTTTTTTGGGACTGCTCCGATCACTACCCCATCCTGCGTCGTTTGGCAAAAACACGGTTGAAACATCTACCCACCCCTCCATACGCTCCTCTTATTTGAAGATATGGTAGCTTTACGACTAACAGTAGTTTTCATACTATTTTTTCTTTGTGGATCACAAATAAACTTGGCCTTAACTTTTATTTCGATTTACGTGTTTTGAGAGGCGTGAAAGAAGCTAAATAGTTTCATAGCAATTAAATCGTTTAAGTAAGAGGTTTAGCACATTTAATTTGAAAAATAAATCTTAAAAGCTTGAATTTAGGGCCACTTAGAATAAAAAAAATCGATCATGGAAACTAAGCCTTTGACGAAATGTCGTAGAAAGTGCGTTGTTTTTGACTGTACCAATACAGACTCGGACAAATCTCTGTCATTTCATAGTCTACCAAGTAACGAATTATCCGAATTTGAATTTTCCTCACTTGAGTCACGAATTTCGAAAGATTCAACCGAGTCTAAACTATCGGATTCTACTACAGAGTCAGGCCCGTCTGATATTTCGGATTCCGAGCTACAACTCGACGTCGACGATGACATTTTCTATTTGGCTCCTGTAGCAGACGACGGAAAAAAACCTACTATCCTCAACTTGAGTTCCCCTACATTCTCCTATTTCCAAACAACCAATGAATCAAGAGACATTTACAACGTCATAGTGTGAAAAACAAGTTGGGCAGTATTTCGCGGCTAGTTTGAATTTCAAAATATCTAACGTACTTTTCTTAATTTTAAACGTTTTAATTCGATTTTTTTTTGGCACAAATAATTTTAGGCACATTTTTTTACCTAAAACTGCCCTCATCTTGTACTAGTCGGAAAACGTTGATCCTATCCCTTTAAGGTTCTGTATGATTTCTTAACACATCAACACAAGGCTAAGTGCTAACGCGACGCACTAATGTAACAATGGACGGACACACACAGACAAAAACATAGACTGCTTTTTAACTTTTTCCGTATTAATTTTGAGTTGAGAAACAAGATTATATGAAATATTAAAATAAATATAATTAATATTGAATATTTTCTTCGATAGTTGTTCGCCTAATTGAGTGTTACATCGTTTTGATAAAGAACAATTAAACATTCTTGAGAGACTTCTAATATTGGCGTTTGAAATGAAGCATACGCCGGTTGCTTCGCCTATCTCTAATAGGTAGTATATAAGGGTGTCGAACTACAGTTAAAAGCAAGAACAACCGCAATTACGAAAACCTTTGGTGGACAACCCACCCTAGGGAGGCTAGACGTTTCTCGTAACCCTAGCTGATCGCCGCGAATGTCTTAAACCAAACGATGACGATGGAGTTAGAAGCCAATGAGACAGGTTGGTGACTATGTGGAATAGACGGAAGAACAGTAGATGGTAGTGTTTAGAAGCCAGTATGTACAGACTGGTGTCCAAGTGGGATGGACAGAGAACAGATGATGGTGGTGATTAGAAGCCAGTATGTACAGACTGGTGTCCAAGTGGAATGGACGAAGACCAAAATATGGTGGTGATTAGAAGCCAGTAAGTACAGACTGGTGTCCTTATGGGATGGACAAAGACCAGAAGATGGTGGTGTGAGAACTCAAGTTAAGGAGCCATTTCCGTGACTGTGAATGCAGTTGGGAAATGGCGAACACGTTTGCTCCGATTTGGAAACTGCGAACGCGGTCACGTGGGTGTAACAACAGACACACACACTAACAGACAGACACACACGATCGTTACAGAACCTCTCCGTGACTTACGTCACTCGGAGAGATAAAAACTGACATTGTAGACAAAGACCGGAAAGTATAAAAGATAAGTGTAGAAAATGAACTGCCCGAAGTACAGATATTCAGATTTTCACTTTTCAAGACATAATTATAAAACATCAATTATTTTAAAAAATTCCTATCTTACTTTTTTCACCCAAATTACTTTTGTAAAACATTTTAACAAGAAACATAAGCGTCATTTTAAAAATAGTACGCGCTTGCATTAAATTTTCTCTCAAAAGTATACAATTAGCAGAAGAAAATGGCCTGCAATTAGGTAAAGAATTTGGCCCTATAAAGAGAAAAAAATGGACAGAAAATCATTGAGAGCTGTAAAAATGTAAACATAGTTAACAAAACGGATTCTTCAATTGTAAAGTTTTTGAAGTATTAAATATTAAAGTGCTGTATAGCTCTCAAAGATCAAGATCAAGGTTTCGATGTTCAGATGTTTTCGACACTCATAACTAAATCACTTCCTTCTTCTTTTCAGATATCCAAGTATTTGGATATGCTAATAGCAAATGTTAGTCGATAGTAAAACCTAGCATCAAGCTCATATCCCTTAAATTCTTCTAGGTGACTTTATTATTCAACTACTATTGAGAACATAATACTTGGTTAAATATTGTTGAAAAATATCTTGGGAAAATTAAATTTTGGTGAAACAAATTAAGATAAGAGTTTTTTAAATAATTGATGTTTTATAGTCATGTCTTCAAAAGTGAAAATTTGAATATCAGTTACTACAGGCAGTTCATTTTCTACACTTGTCATTTACACTTTCCAGTCTTTGTCAACAATGACAGTTTTTATTAATATCTGTCACTTCAGTCTTCATATTAATTAAAATTGTTTAGAAAACATAGGAGAGAAATAATCTTACGGCGTTGCGCGTCCATCCGTAATCTAGCTTAATTACCAGTCGACGGTAATCCCGCTTAATTACCAGCCGTCGGTAATCCGTCTAACTTTTTACTCGACGGTAATCCGGCTAGATAACCAGTCGTCGGTATTCTGGCTAAATTACCAGCCGTCGGTAATCCGTCTAGCTTTCCAGCCGACCGTAATCCAGCTAGATTACCACTCGTCGGTAATCCAGCTTATTTACCAGCCGTTGGTAAGTCTAGCTTAATTACCAGCCGTCGGTAATCTAGCTTAGTTACCAGTCGTTGGTAATCTAGCTAAATTACCAGTCGTCAGTAATCTAGCTAAATTACCAGTCGTCAGTAATCTAGCTTAATTACCAGTCGTCGGTAATCCGATTATATTACCAGTCGTCGGAAATCGGGCTTAATTACCATTAGTTTGTAATCGAGCTTAATTCCCAGTCGTCAGTAATCTAGCTTAATTACTAGTCGTCGGTCATACAGCTTAATTACCAGTCTTCGGTAATCTAGATTAATTACCAGTCGGCTGTAATCTAGATTAATTACCAGTCGGCTGTAATCTAGATTAATTACCAGTCGGCTGTAATCTAGATTAATTACCAGTCGGCTGTTATCTGGCTTAAATATCAGCCGTCGGTAATCCAGCTTAATTGACAGTCGTCGGTAATCTAGCTTAAATACCAGTCGTCGGTAATCAAGCTTAATTACCAGTCGTCGGTAATCTAGTTCAATTACCAGTCGTCGGTAATCAAGCTTAATTACCAGTCGTCGGTAATCAAGCTTAATTACCAGTCGTCGGTAACCCGAATTAATTACCAGTCGGTAATCCGAATTAATTTCCAGTCGTCAATATTCCGGCTAAATTACCAGTCGTCGGTATTCCGGCTAAATTACCAGTCGACGGTATTCCGGCTAAATTACCAGCCGTCGGTATTCCGGCTAAATTACCGGTCGTCGGTAATCGGGCAAAATTACCATGTTAGTCGGTAATCTAGCTTAATTACCTGCCACCTGTAATCTAGCTTAATTACCTGCCTTCGGTAATCTAGCTTAATTACCTGCCTTCGGTAATCTAGCTTAATTACCTGCCACCTGTAATCTAGCTTAATTACCTGCCACCGCTAATCTAGCTTAATTACCTGCCTTCGGTAATCTAGCTTAATTACCTGTAATAGCTAATCTAGCTTAATTACCAGTAATCGTTAATCTAGCTTAATTACCAGTAATCGTTAATCTAGCTTAATTACCTGTAATCGTTAGTCTAGCTTAATTACCTGTAATAGCTAATCTAGCTTAATTACCAGTAATCGTTAATCTAGCTTAATTACCAGTAATCGTTAATCTAGCTTAATTACCTGTAATCGTTAGTCTAGCTTAATTACCTGTAATCGTTAGTCTAGCTTAATTACCTAAAATCATTCAGTTTTTGCAACGAAAGAGAGTAAAATCATATAAAGGTCCGCGGTAAAACAGTGTATGTGCAAGAGTGGCTTTCTCCTCGGCTTTATCCAAGGTAAAACTCCGTAAGTCCAACAGTATGACACATAGGGTGCAACAACGTAAGTCAAAGCAGGATTAAAAAACATGAAATTTAGCACTTAAACTTATTTTTTCTCAAAAACCTTAAATTCTTTTCTAGAAAAAGGTTTATATTTTGATATAAAACCGTTCCCAAACCTAACAAACGAATATTTCATTTCAAAACGGTTGCGACAAAATGGGTAAAATGGTGAAAAACTCCCATGTTATTTCTACAGGTAAATTTAACGTTTTCACCAAAAACACTGACTTATTTTATGGAAATGAAAACCACCCTTAACAACTTTATTTTTTATAAAATCTTTTTGAAATTTTAAGCACATATTGAGGGCCCAAATTGTAGTTCTGTGGAAATTTTTAAAACAGTTGAAACAATACAAAAAAAGTTACATCCAAACAAAAACCCTCCTTATACCTTAAAAGCAGTATGAAGTCTTATCTAAAAGAGCTATCGCTCTCCTTGAATAGGCCATTCCTGCCAAAAGGCATTAAAAGAAGCAATCGGATTATTATACGTTAAAAAAGGCCAATATTGGTCACGCTGATATTTCCTTATAAAACAGTGTATCCATGCTAAAATATCGCAGATTGGGGTAGTTCTGTGAAATTTATTCAAAACAATTAATGCAATACAAAGAAATCTACATCAAAACAAAAAACCCTCCTTATACATTAAGACCAGCATCAAGTCTTATCTCAGAGAGCTACCGCTTTCTCAGAATTAGGTGAAAAATCACTCGCTACAAATGAAATCATGCTTAATTATAATTTTTATTTAAAATTATGTATTACCTTAATAAGTGCTTCTTGAACAAAGTCATTTACGAGGTCGCTCAACTTTCTTTTCTTCCTCAGGTGAAAACATTCGTCATTAACGTAAAAAGCTTGCTTTAATGCATGCTGAATTGTTTCTATCCTTTCGCGAAGAATTTGCAATTTTGACGTTTCCTGGGAAACCATTTCTATCCGTTCGTGCAAAGACTTTCGAAGTTCAAACATACATCTTGCTGTATTGGTTAGCTTCTGGGTCGTTTCTTCTTGGTCTAAATATGCCGCAAAAGATCTCTCTTTCGCCAGTTGTCTCGATTCTGCTTCAGACCTATATACCAAAGGATTGATTTTATTATTTAGAATTTTCGAAGACTTTTTACTGCTAACATGAAAAATATATTACTATAGCTATCATTGTAGATAAACGCTTGAAAAAGAAAAACCGAAATATACAACATCCACATGGTCCAAAATAAAAAATAATAATTTTCAAAGCCATGATTGTAAGGAATGTTTTTTTAAATATTCGTCTTCGATCTCCCCCCACCCCGAAAACGATTTATCGTGCAATTTGTGCAATATTTTCAAAATAGGCGCGTGTATCGTGTATTGCAGACTGAATTTTCTTTTTACTTTCTCAACTTTTCCGCATTCGTGGCAAAAAGCGTTTGCCGTCAGTTCCATTGTTATATCGTTTCCAGTCAAAAAGCAGGATTTATAAGTTTTGACTCAGAAACGTGTTTACATACAGCCGTTTAAAAGTGGCTGTGGGCTGTCCAAAGTTAATTAAGTTACAAACAACAGCGATTTTATATAAAACAAATTGTGAAACGAAAATATTAATTCTCCTAGTCGAGAAGAGGTCCATCTACGCACTAAATTACCTGAATGTGCAACTATTTATTGAAAAGAAACAGCATGTGTTAAAATTAAAGAATTTTTAAATAGTTATATTAAGTTCTGTTCACAACTGGGTTGGCGTGAAAACTATCCTCTCGTCTAATATATTTGGTTACCCTGCAGTATTGGCAAATTTCGTCCACGCTAAAGCTGAGTTAACTCTAACCTCACAAGAACAGAAATTGCACAAAAGAATGATAGCTATTAACAGATTAGACATTTAAAGTGTTAGTGCCATAATTATCGTCATCCACAAACTTATAGTGCGAAAAAGTCCTTGAAAAATCTACTTTATTAAGATATGTTAACTTTTGTATTTGGTTTGGTAGTAATTTATAAAATTGCAATCAAAGTTTTGTGTTTGGAAATGGCCTAGCTAAAATTTTGTTTCGTTTGATGACGTAGTAAGGAGAAATTTTCTCTCTAGATGTCGCTCACGTGACGCCTGTTAGTGTAGTGTCGCCGCGTTATGCCTATTTTATTCAGATTCGCGCGGCATTAGTAGACTTGGGCGCTCGCGCTTGGCCTTTCTGCGAGATGCCGTGAGTGACGTATCAAGGAGAAAAACCCGCCAAAAATCTTCTCCGCGTTTTTTCTTGTTTTCCCTCATATTTAAATATTGATCAAGCATATTTTTGGAACCAGAAGAGTTTAAACTCTCAAAAAAGTAAGGTTTTCTTTAGATTTGAGATAATTTTTAAACAACGGCACTATTCCTTTAATTACGGCGATATAGTTGCGGTCATGACAATGATACTAAGGATCCAAAACAATTTATTTAAAAAAAATAAGGCCTCTTCAGAGAGTACACGACCCGCAAAGCCAATTTCAATCGTATTCATCCTAGCTAGGGTCTTGTGTGTTCTTGCTTTTCGGACAAATACGAAGAAAAATACTGGTAATTGAAAACAAGCCGTGCTTCGAAACAGAACTTAAATGATAATTAGTTCGAAAAAAATATATTTATTTCTCAGATAATGAATTTAATGAAGAATTCGTTGATTATTTCATTTATTTTGTTCAAAATCCTTATTTTAAAACCAATTAAGGGAACCAATATCTAGCTAAAAAAATGTCGAATAAAATCTATTTCAATTGGGATTCTCTAAACTAAGCTGATATATTACTAAACCTAAACTGGTTAAGCTCCTAAAATTAGGTTTAAAATTGATTTACTGTTTTAATTGTATTGGCTTTGTAATTCATTATTTTATAATGCTTTTGTATTATATTTCATATTTTAATCACTTTGTAAATCCATATAAACTAAAATTGAAAGAGGAGGATAAAACCACAACTATCAAATGGTGGACAGGTATTTACGGGATGACGTTCTTTCCCGTACTGCCCTGTCCACTGTTCAGTTTGCCTACCAGAAATGCTAATTTACGGAGATGGCTCTTCACGGCATTCTGAATATATATATATATAAACTTGGCCTTTTAGTATACATAGTTTACAGACGTGGAGGATTCATACCATTTTCACAAGGAGACCTGGCAACTTAGAGTGTAAAATAGCAGACGATTTTACACTCTAAGTCGCTTGGTCTCCTTGTGTTAATGGTAGGAATCCTCCACGCCTGTAAACTATCTATAGGTTTCAAAAAGTATATTTTTAAACCACGCGCTAGCTCACGCGCCAGCACGCGCTGCATTTCAATAAAAATTTCAATTCAAATCTTGCGCTTTTTTCACCATTTCGGTTGTCAAATTAACGTCACGTGATTTTTCAGAAACCTTTTGGGCCTACTTTTTTGTCTTGCTAAACCTAAGGTTAAATGATCAAAAGATATAGCTGGAGAATTTTTATAATTTTCACATGGTTTCAACCAGTATTTAGCACTGTGTGTTTTTATATATTATCCGACCATTCCAAAAAGTGGACGATAGAGTTTGACTATTACAGAACTAATTTATTCCTAAATAATGTTTCTCTCCAAAAAGGGGCAGATATTATACAAAACGAGTTTTGCTTCGCAGTCCTTAAAAAAATACATTTATACACAATCCTTGTTGACACTTTTTCAAACCCACAAAGGGCCAAAAACTAGAAATTATTATATGTATTGCAATTTGAAATTAAGTTTAATCGATATGAGAAATTTGCTTTTAATTGCGTAGTTCAAATATTTGTTATGATAAGAAATTTTACAACAAAAACGGGTATAAATGCGGAGTTTCGGAACAAAGAGCTAAATCAAGGAAGATTATGACTCGAATTGAAGTTTAAAACTTATACAGGGTATAACAAAACATATATAAGAACACTTATTCTGAATGCATAATAAATGATAGAGATATGACACGGTCAGAAATCATAATGACGGATCTCATTTTAGGAGTAGTAAAGCGAAATTTTAATTGAAATAAGTGTTCTTATTATCTGTTTCACCCTGAAAAATTAAAATTCTAAAAGCTCATTTTGTATTTTTTCGCCTTAATTATTTGACATGGATAAGTTTTTACGGGAACAGATTCTATATAATTTCATAAGTGAAAATCTAAGCTCCCTTCATCTCGAAACGCCGTATTTATACCCGCTTTTGTTGGAAAATTTCAAATAGTAACAAATATTTGAACTACGCAATTAAAACGAAATTTCTCATATCGATTAAACTTAATTTCAAATTGCAATACATATAATAATTTCTAGTTTCTGGCCCTTTGTGGGTTTGAAAAAGTGTCGCGAAGGATTATGTACAAATGCAGTTTTTTAAGGACTACGAAGCAAAATTCGTTTTGTATAATATATATATATACCTAGTTATAGATTTTTACCACTTTTGTGAGAGACATCCTGGCTTTACGATTATGATCTGTGTTTATGTTTGTGGTTTGTCTGTGAAGATTGGTAGACGAAAAGACATTTTCAGTTAGGTGTGGTAAGACCTTAATGTACCCCGACCGTTAGGCCATCTCGAATATTACCATGGATGAAGCCAGGATAGCCGACTCTAGCTTTGGCCTATAGTTGTTGAAACCAAAATCTAGTTATATTTTAAATGTCGGACAAATAAGTCTTATTTTAGTATTTTTTAATTTTTAAATAATCTTGTGAGAGTTTTTTATTTAATCTGTAAGCAAACCTATTACAAAATAAAAACAGTATAACTCTAAAAAAAATGTTTGTCTACTAAAGCTTAAAAACTCTTTTAAATTTATTGTCATATAAGGAAATATTGTGATTTTTCTCTCTCTACCTTTTTTTATAATTTGGCCAATAGACATTTTTTTGAGCTCTTAATTGTTTACCTCTTGAAACGATTATCTTGAGATTTTTAGTCGCAATATTTTATTCAGCCTAACAAGTTAAGGATTCGTCTGCGAGTCGGCTTTATGGATAAATTCGAAATTGTAACTCGGAATTCGATACTTTTAACTATTATTCAAGATATTGTTTTTGTTTTCCTAACTAAAGTCGTTTCTTGGTTATACTATCCTCATTTTAAATGCGCGCGTGTCGAACGAACATCTTCAAAGTAGTATCTAACAAACTTTCGGACTTTTTCAGTCGGGTTCGAAAGCAATTTAAGCTCTCCCAATACGAGTAACTAAACTTTCGCGTAACATTTTGGTGCCCAAACCCGGGAGGATACGCCGATTTAACCTTAATACCATGGAGGGTCAACAACTACTACAAGATCCTGACTTCGCCGCCAGGGAACTTGCAAAAACAATAAGAAAACGTAATACGTTGCGAGCTTCAGTTACGAAGACAATTTCTGCGCTTCAGAAAGAAATAGATGATGGAAACCCTTGTCTCGATTACCTTCATAATGGCATACTACTTCTCAACGATAAGGAGGAGAAACTGAACTCACTAAACGCTAACGTGGAGCGTCTCATCGATAACCCTGAAGAAGAGGAAAGGGAGTTCGAGACCTGTATTAAGTACAATGACGAAATCATCGAGGTTCGTGGAGCTGCTCAGCGTCTACACGATCGTCTTAAACAACACGGAACTTCTTTAGTTCAAAACCTACGAGAAAATCCAGCGGGACCCATGTCATCAACGGTAACCAACCCTGGTATCCCACCGATAGATGAACTTTCGCTACAACCTAATCCACAAGATGAAAACCGTTCACAAGCTGGAAGTACGGGAGGTGTGTCGGCCTCACGAGAACTTTATGTGAGACTTCCAAAGTGGGAAATGCAACGTTTCAACGGTGATATGTCTGACTGACTCAACTTCTGGACACAATTTTGCAACGGCGTCCACGACAGAACTGATCTACGGAAGTCAGATAACTTTACCTATTTGAAGTCTTATTTAGAGGGAGAAGCCGCTATGGCTATAAAAGGATTAGCCTGATTCCAATAATGATTACGCTATTACTCTCATAAAAGAACGTTTTGGGGATACTGAAAAAATTGCTGGTACTCACATGAATATCTTGACTACTTTAAATCCTGTTAAAAGAGTGAGTGACATTGATTCTTTAAAACAATTGTATTCTACTTGCGAAGTGCAGATAAGAATTTTGCAGTCTTTAGGTGTATTTTCTGACTCTTACAGTATTCTCTTATGCCATGTTTTAACAAAATTGCTCCCGTTAGAGTTAACTATTGAATTTAATAGAAAATATGATAGCCTAACTTACAAAGTTGAGGATTTGTTAACTTTCCTTCGAAAAGAAATTGCATGTCGCGAAAATGCGTATAGTTTTAAGCCTTTTGAAACCGAGCACAAGCCTAGCACGCATAAGACCCACGACATTCGTGACCATAGACCACTGCTTCGTCTTTAAACCTATCAACTAGCAGTGTTTACGTGAAAATCTGATTTTATTGTTGTTAAGTATTGAATTGACACGATTACAGATTAAGAGCCATTTATTCTTAAGAGAGTCCCTCTACGCGTCTATATAAAATCTGCCCGCTTTGGGCGTCGAACTTCCTTTATATACAATCATATATTTTTTATCGTTGATCTATTATTGATCTATTATCATAAAGATGTTTTTTAACTATTCTTATCTAACAATTGTGATAAGCCTTTGCACAAAACCTCAGAGTGCACAGACCTAACACTCGTTGAACGTAAACATGCTGTGACATCCGAAAAAACGATGTTTCATATGCCTCCGAAAGCATTTCGTAAAGAAATGCGACAGTAAGAACAACTCTTGCAAACAATGTGGTAAACAACATCATTTAACTCTTTGCGACGATTTGGAAAGAAAAAGTAACGCCTCTGTATCTAACGAAGGGATAGTCAACTGTCACGTGGGTACAAACGGGAGTAAAAGAAATGGAACCGTGCTTTTGCAGATGGCCCAAGCCTTTGTAAGAAGTTCCGCTGGGGGAACTTCGATAACAATCCGTTTTCTCCTCGATAATGGAAGTCAGGTGACTGTCATAAAGGAAAGCGTCTCTAGAAAACTCGATCTTCCCGTAGTCAGAGAAGAAGAACTATATATTTTCTCCTTCGAAGGTGAAAAGCCCATAAAGACCGTTAGAAAAAGAGTTCGTCTTGAACTACAAAACGTACGAGATCCTTCAAAAACTGTAATTATCGAAGCCCTTGAATCTAAAGAAATCAGCGGAGCCGCGTTCTCTGTACCGAGCTCCGAGGTGGTCTTTGAGATGAATAAGAGGGGTCTAGCACTAGCTGACACCCCTGTGGAGACTAATGGCAGAAATTAAGATCACACGATCGATCTTTTGATCGGCTCCGACGAGTACTGGAGTATCGTCCTTGGTGGATTCGAACGACTCGGACCAAAGCTAGTTGCAGCTGAAACGATTCTTGGTTGGACGGTACACGGCCCATCATCCGTAACTACTGCATCAGTTGGAGTAAATACAGTTGCAATCTTCGCCGCGCCTATTCTCTTTAAGGAGGAAGATCTCACTTCCAATCAACTTCGCGCCTTCTGGGAGTTGGAGTCCATCGGAATAGTCGACTCACAATCTACATCTAAAAGTCCCAGCGCAGCACTAGCCTCTTTTGAACAATCTCTCTCGTTTAAGGCAGGACGCGATGAAACCATGCTAACCTGGAAGCCCAACAAGGAAGATCTTGGAGATAATCTTGCCATAGCTACGAAAAGAACGCTCAACCTGCTTGAAAAACTACGCAGAGACCGATATTATTCGCTAATTACAACGATGTAATGCGAGAACAACTCGATTCTGGAGTAATAGAAGAAGTAGATTCAAAGGAACAAGAAACTCGAACCCTAGTATACTATCTCCCTCATAGAGGCGTACACCGAGAATCTAGAGAAACAACAAAGTTACTTGTGGTTTTTGACGGGTCGTCACATGCCACAGGAAAACCGTCACTGAACGATTGCTTGGACCCTGGTCCAAACTTAAATCCGGACATTTTTGACATTGCTATTCGATTTCGAGGAGGAGAAGTTGCGTTTACTGGCGATGTTCAAAAGGTGTTCTTGCAAATAGCTATTAACAAGAATGACCGAGAAGTCCTACGTTTTCTGTGGATTGATGCAAAGAATCCAAATCCAAACTCTAAACTGAAGGTCTATCGCATTACTCGTGTACCATTTGGCGTCACATGTAGCCCCTTCCTGTTGGCAGCCGTGATAAAGCATCATTTCGAAAAGGATTCCCTCCCATTGGACCGAAATCCCATTCAACCGTAACCAAAGAAGGGAGGTCCCATTGGACCGAAATCCCGCACCTTGGGCGGTTTACGAAAAGTGGAAATAGCCATGAATGGCTGCACTTAACGTTAGTGTACACTGCCTAGTTATCTCCGATAAAAAGGAAGTAGCAATGAGTTAACCGTGGAATCGGTTTTAAAGGCTTATGTTAATTTAAGGGAAAGCTAAAATAAGCCGTAAACCGTAACATTTTCTTTAATGTTACTTAAAATTACAAAAGGCTTTAACTTGAACAAAAAGTCTAATAATTTTTTCTCTGTTTATTTCAACTTGGTTGTTTCAAATTGAAAAGTGTTCTAAAGTAAGTTTCCAATGGTATTTTCATGAAAAGTACGAAACATTTACGTCGCTCAACCTAACCAAAACAAAGCAAACCAATCCAAATCTAACCTAACCTAACCTAAAATAACAAAACAGTAATGTTTTGGAAAAGGCATATTATTTGAGAAGTCAATGAAGCTAAACATCAATATTCTGGAAAAGGCGTAGCACTGTTAAATGATTTATAAAATATTATTAACCTAACTTAACCTAACCTAACGTAACCTAACCTAACATAACAAAACAGTAATGTTTTGGAAAAGGCATATTATTTGAGAAGTCAATGAAGCTAAACATCAATATTCTGGAAAAGGCGTAGCACTGTTAAATGATTTATAAAATATTATTAACCTAACTTAACCTAACCTAACGTAACGTAACGTAACATAACAGTAGTGTTTTGGAAAAGGCATATTATTTGAGAAGTCAATGAAGCTAAACATCAATATTTTGGAAAAGGCGTCGCATTGTTAAATGATTTAAAAAATATTACTAACCTAACCCTGTCCTAAATTAACGTCACCCCGTTGCATTCGAATCGATGAGATCTCCTTATCTTACGCAAATCCCAGTGGTTCGAAAACCCGCCGTTCCGTTAGTTTCTTATCTAGTTTGGCGTATTTCGGTTGAATAGGATTTCGGTTCATTGGGAATTCGGTCCATTGGGAGGATACCTCGAAAAGTACCTATCACAAGAGCCCAAGGTCTGTGATTCTGTAGACAAGGGACGTTATGTAGATGACCTAGCCTGCATTCACCGAAGCGCTAAAGAAGCTTACCATATTTGTACTAAAGCCGCAGATCACATATTAGAAGCTGGAATGAAACTTCAAAAATTCAAGACAAATTGCGAAGAATTACGACAACTTTGGCTCAAAAATAAATACGCTGAAGATGACCTATCCAATCATTCTACGACTAAAGTCTTAGGAATATCCTGGAACACAGAGTCGGACTGTCTTTTCTTTGAAGTCGAACGCCTGCTTGATTTCTTAATGCACAGACTTAACACTAAGCGATGGGTACTCAGGGCCGTCGCACGCATTTATGACCCCCTGGGAATGCTGTAGTCTTTTACAGTACGAGCTAAGTTTCTCTTTCAAGCACTTTGGCAAAGGGGTTTACCTTGGGACGAAGAGTTACCCAATGATTTAAAAGCAAAATTCGACAGCTGGACTTCTGAATTAAGAAAAATCAGAAACCTGTCAATACCACGTTATTACTACAAAGAAGCTGGAGCTAAATTCCACGAAAACATTAAATCAAACGAGCTACACGTATTCGTTGACGCAAGCAAAAAAGCGTACGCGACCTGCGCTTATCTTCGATTCGAAACCAAGGACGGTACCATCGGGACCGTACTAGTCACTGCAAAGACCAGAATTGCGCCATTGAAGAAGATTACGCTTCCTCGGTTGGAGTTAATGGGAGCAACAATAGGAGCTAGACTAGCTAGGCATTTACTCGATACTATGTCAACCAAACCCACTGAATTAAAAATGTTGACCGATTCTACAATTGTTCTTCAATGGATCAGAGGTTCAGTCAATGAAAACCTTTTGTTTTTAACAGGGTCCGAGAAATTCAAACCTTGACCAATCCCGAAGTGTGGGGCCATTGCAGGACCAAAGAAAATCCCGCGGATCTACCCACGAGGGGAAAGACAGTATCAGAGTTGGAAAACAGTAGTCTGTGGTGGAATGGTCCTGTATGGCTCGGAAAACCCAAAGAGATGCAATCACGACAGAAGCAAGTTTCAAAGGGAAACTTTCCTGAATCGGACGAAGAGTTACGCAGTTCCTTTCGGTCCGTAACACAATCAATTTGCACCGTCGAACCCTCTATTGAACCACCACTCAATCTTGATAATTTCAGACTCAGAAAGGTCTATCGCGTTACAGCTTGAATATTCCGTCTAAAGGACAAGTTGGAAAACCTAAGGTAACCTAAAGTCGACCGGAAGTTGGACGATCTTTCCGTAGAAGAAATGACTAGAGCAGAAAAATTTTGGATACGGTTGGCCCAAAAGGAGAGCTTTCCTTCCGAACTTGAAAGTTTGAAAACTGGACAAAAGATAGCCTCAGATTCGAAGATCTTCATGCTGCAACCTTTTCTGGATGACGATCGTCTGATGTGCGTATGGGGACGTCTAACGTCAAAGTCCCTTTCATATAGAGAGCGCCATCCCTGTCTCCCAAACATAGGCTTGCCCATCTAATCGCCGACTATCATCATGGTCGTCCAAAGGTGGGCATTTTCTAATACTTCATTGTTAGAACATTCACACTCAAAGATAAAGACGTCTGTATTTACCATTTAACTCTTTCTTTTATGAAGGAATGAATCATGTTAAGCGAGAAATCATCAGGATCGCTGCTCAAAGTTTATAAGGACTGTTAAAACATTCTATATACTCGAAGGGACGATCCATGCCGCGAGATCCATATGACGTTTCTTCCAAGTGAAGATTCATGCCGCTAGAACTTTATGAAGTTTCTTCAAAATGAAGATTTATCCCGTGATATTCACATGATTTTTCTTCAAAATGAAGGTTCATACCGCAATACCCATATGAAGTTTCTTCAGAATGAAGGAAAGGCGATTGGTATATCATAATATTATGACACTCTGATCTTCGAATTAATATATTCAAAAAAGAACGGATTGGGAGGATACCTCGAAAAGTACCTATCACAAGAGCCCAAGGTCTGTGATTCTGTAGACAAGGGACGTTATGCAGATGACCTAGCCTGCATTCACCGAAGCGCTAAAGAAGCTTACCATATTTGTACTAAAGCCGCAGATCACTTATTAGAAGCTGGAATGAAACTTCAAAAATTCAAGACAAATTGCCAAGACTTACGACAACTTTGGCTCAAAAATAAATACGCTGAAGATGACCTATCCAATCATTCTACGACTAAAGTCTTAGGAATATCCTGGAACACAGAGTCGGACTGTCTTTTCTTTGATGTCGAACGCCTGCTTGATTTCTTAATGCACAGACTTAACACTAAGCGATGGGTACTCAAGGCCGTCTTCAGACGTATCGAACAAATAGTCTTCAAAAAATGGTCGAGAAACTTTGGCTATCACAGCAAACATTTCCCATGTTATTCCTTTGGGAAAATTTCCCTTTTTTTTGCCAAAATGACTGAATCATTTTTTGGAAATGAAAACCACCCTTAGAAACTTTATTTTTTATAAAATAAACTAATTAATGGATCTCTTTGAAATTTTAACCACATATTAAGAGCCTGGATTGTAGATCAGTGGAAATTGTTCAAAACAGTAAACATAATACGAAAAAAGTTACATCCAAACAAAAAACCCTCCTTATACATTAAAGTCAGTATGAAATCTTATCTAAGAGAGCAACCGCTCTCATAGAATAAAGTAATGATAAAGTTAATTGTTAGAGTATACAAACTTTAATTCTTTAACCTCTTTCTGAACACATCATCAAACATGAACGAAATTGTTCAATCGCAAAAGGTGTGCAAAACAAAATTTATTCTGCCCCAAAATTACATGATTCCGCTGCTGTAAATTTGTACTACAAACAAAGCTTTCATTAAAAATACATTAACTTCTCAACAATTTACTATAACTTGCTTATTTACATAGGCCTTCAAATAGTTTGATAATGTAATTTATTGCTACAACGTTATAATCCGAAAGAACTTGATTATGAACACTTTCCTTAAGTGCAGACTTTCTTCAAATAACTGAATTATTATTTAACCTAGTTCAATCACCCTTGATCGCTAACCTAGTTCAATTACCCTTGATCGCTAACCTAGTTCAATTACCTTGATCGCTAACCTAGTTCAATCACCCTTGATCGCTAATCTAATTCAATTAACCTTGATCGCTAATCTAATTCAATTAACCTTGATCGCTAACCTAGTTCAATTAACCTTGATCGCTAACCTGGTTCAATTAACCTTGATCGCTAACCTAGTTCAATTAACCTTGATCGATAACCTAGTTCAATCACCCTTGATCGCTAACCTAGTTCAATCACCCTTGATCGCTAACCTAGTTCAATCACCCTTGATCGCTAACCTAGTTCAATCACTCTTGATCGCTAACCTAGTTTAATTAACCTTGATCGCTAACCTAGTTCAATTAACCTTGATCGCTAACCTAGTTCAATTAACCTTGATCGCTAACCTATTTCAATCACCCTTGATCGCTAACCTAGTTCAATCACCCTTGATCGCTAATCTAATTCAATTAACCTTGATTGCTAACCTAGTTCAATTAACCTTGATCGCTAACCTGGTTCAATTAACCTTGATCGCTAACCTAGTTCAATTAACCTTGATCGATAACCTAGTTCAATCACCCTTGATCGCTAACCTAGTTCAATCACTCTTGATCGCTAACCTAGTACAATTAACCTTGATCGCTAACCTAGTTCAATTAACCTTGATCGCTAACCTATTTCAATCACCCTTGATTGCTAACCTAGTTCAATTACCCTAGATCGCTAACCTAGTACAATTAACCTTGATCGCTAACCTAGTTCAATTAACCTTGATCGCTAACCTATTTCAATCACCCTTGATTGCTAACCTAGTTCAATTACCCTAGATCGCTAACCTATATCATCACCCTTGATCGCTAACCTATTTCAATCACCCACGATCGCTAACCTAGTATAATCGTCTATAAAGACGCTATAATTGGGGTGAAACGACTACCTAACCCATACCACTAAAAAGTCGTATGTTCCACAGTTTTAGGGTAAACAACGCATTTTAGAGTATGTAATTAAAATTAAGAAAAACTATACTTCGACTTAATTGTTTTTAATGAAACTTCAAAAGGCACGAATTTAATGTTCGACCTTTCATTTAAAACGGTTTTCAGACCTATCGAAAAAATAGTCTTCAAAAAATGGTCGAGAAACTTTGGCTATCACAGCAAACATTTCCCATGTTATTCTTAAGGGAAAATTTCCCTTTTTTTGCCAAAATGACTGAATCATTTTATGGAAATGAAAACCACCCTTAGAAACTTTATTTTTTATAAAATTAACTAATTATTGGATCTCTTTGAAATTTTAACCACATATTGTGGGCCAGAAATGTAGTTCTGTGGAATTTTTCAAAACAGTTAAGGCAATACAAAAAAAACTACATCCAAACAAAAAACCCTCCTTATACATTAAGAGCAGTATGAAGTCATATTTAAGAGAGCTACCGCTCTCTCAGAATATATATATTGTTTCCAATGTACCTGATTTTAAAATTTCAAATGTACCTTTCTAAAGTTTCAAATGTACCTGATTTTTAAAATAAATCCACAAAACACTTTAAATAAGAAAATAAAGGTTGTCTTCCTTAAAAATACTTTTAAATAAGCCAATAAATAAATTAAAATTCAAAGAATATTAATACCAAAAACAGCTAAGTCAATATTCCCGCTTTTTACCTCTCCGAGTGACGTATGTCACGGAGAGGTTCTAATTTCGACGTGTCTGTGTGTCTGTCTGTCTGTCTGTTGTTACACCCACGTGACCGCGTTCGCAGTTTGCAAATCGGAGCAAACGTGTTCTCAATTTCCGGAAATTTCGAAAATTGCATTACACTTACAGGCTATTACTCCATTGCTTGTCTAACATCACCAGCCTCTGGTCTTTGTCCATCCCACATGGACACCAGTCTGTACACACTGGCTTCTAATCACAATCATCTGCTGCTCTTTGTCCATCCCACATGGACACCAGTCTGTACGCACTGGCTTCCAATCACCACCCTCTTGTGGTCTTTGTACATCCCACATTTACACCAGTCTGTACGCACTGGCTTCTAATCACCACCATCTTCTGGTCTTTGTCCATCCCACATGGACACCAGTCTGTACACCTGGCTTCTAATGAGATCCCCACCATCTTCTAGTCTTTGTCCATCCCAGATGCACACCAGTCTGTACACACTGGTTTCTACACACCACCGTCTTCTGGTCATTGTTTTTGTCCATCCCACATGGACACCAGTCTGCACACCTGGCTTCTACTCCATCATCATCGTGAAGGTAAAGACATACGCGGCGATCGGTCAGGGTTACGAGAAACGTCCGGCCTCCCTAAGGTGGGGCTTCCACCAAAGGTTCACGCAATTGCGCTGTTCTTATCCATAGCTGCGATTCGAAACCCTTATATACTACCTATTTTAGTAAGGCGAAGCAACCGGCGTATGCTTCATTTCAAACGCCAATATTAGTCAAGTCTCTCAAGAATGTTTAATTGTTCTTTTTTAAAACGATGTAACGTTCAATAAGGCGAATAACTAACGAAGAAAATATTAAATATTAATTATATTTATTTTAATATTTAAGATAATCTTGTTTCTCAATTCAAAATTAATACGGAAAGAGTTAAAAAGCAGCCTATGTTTTTGTCTGTGTGTGTCCGTCAGTTGTTACAGTAGTGCGCTGCGTTAGAAGTTCGTTTTGTTTTGATGTGTAAAGAAATCCTACAGAACCATAATATTCCCTTTATCCTTAATATAAAATGAATATGTGGAAATATTTTTCGTAATTATGATGCATTTAGTACTTTTGTAGCTTTAAAGCTCTATTTCATTTTGATATTCCAAAGATTTTTTTAAATAGTATTATTTAAAATGGATGTTTATATATTACTTAAGCTATACTAGATCTGTTTATAGCATAATCCTTTCTAAAGTGAATACAAGCACAATGCTACTATGTTGGTCAAATGAACTTTTATTTGTCAATAGGCCTAGTGAACCAAAAAGTAAACGCTTGGTTTTCGTTTCTGTAATGCAGAGACATTAACGGTTCAGAGTGAGCCGAAAGTTAAATACACTTTTAAATAATTAGGCTTAAATCTGGGCCGCGTTCAGCAGAGCCCAGCGCTGTGAACAGTGTCCTACATAACGGGATATTGTTTATGAATTATCACGTCATGGTGCTCAGCGCTGAGCTAGCGCGGTCTTCACAGAAAATAGTCGGCTTTTTGGATAACGTGACGTAAAACGCGTAGTTCTCAGCTTGGCGAAAAAACCATGGAGGAATTAATACAAATAGCTTGATGATTCTGATGGGACTATAGCTATTTAATTGGCGTGAAATCAGTTGATCACGCGAGAATTTTAAGAGATATGTTAGTTTCTAATTTTAATTATAAAAGTTGTTATCTATCTCTATAAATATGTTATCATACAATTTTTGTTAAGCCTTGGTACCTTGCACGCTTTATTGCGCTAGCGTCATTTATAAAACGCGGATGAGCGGAGAAAAGCTATGACGACAGAGCTCACCGGTAAACATTTCCAAAATCCGCTGTGTTTTTTGGTGAGCTCTGCTGAACGCAGCCCAGACCAGTGAAAGGTCTGATCGTAATCGGATTATAGCTTCGTGTTTTCATGCTTTTCATGATGCGCATTTACTTTCAGTGTGTGTAGCCACAAATAAGCTTTGGTGTTATGTAACGTTAACAGTCATGTTGACAAAACTAAGAAAATCGTTGAGGTGAAACGAGAGGATAGTGTTTACATGGCAACCCTGTTGTGAATATGGCTTTGAACATAGAGGAGTAGAAAATTGGGGTAATATCCCTCCAAAGTTTTATCTCTTCATTTCCCGTTTTTCCCCCATCGGATGATTTTAATGTGTACAAGTATATCATTATTGGATTTAAAATGTCGTCTGATTTACAGTATATTTGCAATGCTTTGTATACTGCTTTAATATTTCATAAATTTTAACTTAAGAAACATTTCCATATCTGTGTAAATAAGTTTGTAAGTAGTCGTCTTGACTCGGAGAGGGATTATTTTGGTTTTCCCAACTTGTACGTTTAAAAAATTCTCCACGTATGACGTCACATCTATGGAACGCGGACCATAAGCAGACGAAGTTTCGTCGAGAGACAGAAAATTGAAAATTCCTAGCTCCGATCGAGACCCCCTGGGATGCCCCTAGCTTCCCAGAAGTCTGACTTGGAATCTCGGTAAATGGATAGAATTCTTAGTTTCTCAGTCAGAATTCTCAGTAAGTAAACATTAAGGTTTCGTCTGCTATAAAAATGGGCACGGAAGCCTAAGCTTCAAATATCGTTTAAGCGTTAAAGAGCATTGTTATTTAACCTACGTAAATTGATGAATCAGTACCGCTATCCATCATTGTTTAATATATGTCGCGAAAAAATAGTGCTTTAAGCATAGACATTAGAACACTATTAAGAACCTAGACAAACTATTGCAAGGGGGGGTCTCGCGACATTCTGTTACGAAACTTTCCATCCCACCCCTTCGCGTGTGTGATAGGGTTTTTGATACGTGGCGCCCCTATCGGCGAGCGAAGGAGTTATACAATTTGAACAAAAAATAAATACCGTAATGTTTCGTCTTGCAAATATTTTAATTCTATGTTAATAAACATCTCTTTACTTTACAAACACTTTTCCTTCCATTAATTAATACGGAAATTAATGAAAATTAATTAAATATAAAACGTCCCCGGCGGGATTCGAACCCGCGGTGTCTCCCACCCAAGTACTGACCGCGCTAAAGCTGCTTAACTTCAGTGTTAACATAGGGTTAGTAATATTTTAGTTTACCTCGCCGCATGTAGATGGCGCTACAAGCAACTCACCCTATCACACACGCGAAGGGGCGCTTCCATTGAACCCGAATCAAAGCTGAAAATTCAACTGTTCCTCTTGTATCTCGATGGAAGTTACAACCCTAAACCACGCCAACACTCGCGCGCTTGAAGGCCGCCATTGCACAAGACTGGTCCGTGGCCTACAAGATATCTGTAGAGGGGAGGTCTGAATATGAGCCTCCGCAGACGATTTACAGTTTCAAATGACTACAAGAGGCCGCCTCCTCCGTTTTTTGGATGAAAATGCCGGTTACATTAGTCCAACGGCCGTGTTTTACTTATTAGGGGTAAAAAATCAGATGAAATTTTAAATCAAATTTCTCTCTTCAAATTCAACGCTAAAACTGTCAAATTTCAATGCTTCATCAAACGCTTGTCCACCATGTATTAATAAATGGTGAACTGCCATAGGCGTAGAGTTTCGTAAATGTTTGGTGGGGCCCGGCCCAACCGGCCTGGACCAATACATAGATAGCATCATGCATGATGCATGCATATGATGTATATAAATTCCTAACGAATATTAAGTAATAAATTTATATATACTACATTATATAGTATTTATTAAGTATATCCATGTACTATGTTTTCCTTTAAAGATAATCTAGGCTGTTTTAAAACAAATTTATCCGTATTTGCGCATTACAATGCGAATGTAAAAATCCTTTCAAAAATTTCGAGACCACTTTCAAAACTCGGGAAAATCACCAACTTAGGAAACCATGAGAGCGACTTAACCCATAAGACTAATTTATACTTGTGCCTCGAAAAACATTTTGAAAATTGTTTATCCCTATCAAGGACAAACTGAATTCCTATTCCGAGTATTCCCACATTTTTTGCGTTCCACCGGACCTAAGCCGTTCCACAGCGCGCCTATTTCTCTCATATTTCGCATCCTCCCGCCATCATCCTTGATTTGGCTTTGAATTGCACTAAAATCTAGAAGTCCGGTAGACTGTACTGCGCATGACACGCCGATAACTCTGTCGCAATTTCCGTCTCCTTTCGAATCCCTCTTAAAGCATCTAGTATCCCTGGCCTTACATTCGTCGCACTATTCCAAAAGCGGATTATGCTTCACACATAAAGTACGTAAGTCCCACTTTTCCATAGCTTTGGCCATAGATTTCATGACATTCCCGAAGTAAAAACTAAACAGACGAACAAGAAAGCTTTTAACCAATCATAAGTCCCCTAACCGTAGATAGCCTCTTTAATGCCAGACAAATCGGCGACGAATATTACTATTTTCTTGCATGGGACCTGGACTAGACCTCGCCGGCGATATAACCGGGAAGCTCGAAAGGCAAATTTGCGGTATCGTTCGTTAGTCGTTATATTATATTCAACGTTTTAAAGCTCAAGTTTCGAAAATTTTCGAGTCATTTAATAAGTCTTCAACTAAATATTATAAGAATTTTTTTAAATTCAGCAGAAAATAGCTCTGCGAGTAATAGTAGACTCGAAAACTACACTAAGCCTCGGCTAGGTATCGGCGGTATCCCGATTCCCGAGCCGCCAGCGGCTGGGCTCGCCGTAGCCGCGAGAACAGAAAAAATCCTCTTAAAAAACAGATACACGGCGTCTTAAATAGTCTGAGCAAAAGCTACCCAGATTGATTAGATCTTCGCGCCTTACTCCTAAAATAATCTTTGGTATTGTGTATAGTTTTAACTAAAGAATATTCAGTCTTTATAGTAGTTCCCTAATTTAAGTACCTGGAAAATCGGTTCTTAAAGCGGAAGGATCGCAAGGATCTGAAGGAGCCGCCTTACCGAATTATGTTCCTCCGCATAAGGGGGGTTCTTTCCCAGGAGCTTAGATAATATCGTGAAGCTCCTCCAGGCACAATGGCACATGTTACGTACTTCATGTGTAAAGCCTAATCGGCTTCTGACTATACTAGACTAGAGCATGCTAAAAATGGGTTATTTTCAGAAGACCAGTTGCACTTTTCAATCGGAGCCTCCGAAATGAACTAGGCCCATGCGTGTCGCGAAGCGAGAATATTTTTTTAACCAATTTAGTTCGCCGTGGTTTTACGCTTGGGGGCGCTTATATTACCGTACAATAAACAAAGTTCAACCCCGTGACCCTGTCGCGGATTGTAAGTATACGTTTTTATTACTCTTACTGAATTATTTTAATTGAAATAATTTATTTGTTGTCATCAATACAATCTAACCGAAAGATTCAATATAAAGTGAATAGTCCCAAAAACATTTACGTTAATTTTAGGATGAAACTTTTCTCTATCATAAAAATTTCATGACTGACCCCTAAAATATCAACGATAATTTAAGGAAGACCCCTGTTACAACGGTAAAATAAGCGCCATCTCGTACACATATATGGTGAAAATATTTTCCTTAACAAACTGGATATTTTCCCACATAAAATTTGACATGCATGGGCCTAGTTCATTTCGGAGGCTCCGTTTCAATCCCATCCCTCATTCCTTCCCTTATTTGTGCGACTTTTGTCAACGGTCAACGAAATTGTTGTAGTATCTAAATTTAATTGACGTGAAAATCTTGAAAACCAGCCAATCTGGTTAGGATGGGCTGCCAGCCGCTGCTGCCTGGACCGGTCAACTCACTTTTTCAACGAAATGGAAAAAAATCTCTTAGAAACTACACTTTTTAGACACGTCGTATGATGTACATCTACGATGTGGACATTAGTATGACCTGCCCTGCTGGCGGTGGCATTGTAGGAGTATCTCTTTACTGCCTTCTTTGTACTGCCTTTGGCAGTATAAAATGTTTCGTTCCTCATTGAAGGGAGAGTCAATGGGAGCTGATGGGAGAGGATAGTGGTGAGGTGATATTTTTCGTTCGTCATTGAAGTAAGAGTGAATATGAGAGGATTAAGCATTGCATTAATTGTACTAGTATGGTTAAGCATTGTTTGTTTCACATTTGCTCTATGTTTCAAGCGAGAGAGAGAGAGGATTGTGATATAGCCTTAAAATGGAAGGTTTAATACTCCCTTTAAAATTCCTATCACCCTTCGACAAGTATTTTACGCATTTAATCCCACTCCCCTATTTCAACATTCAAAGAAATCGTGGGGAATTTTAAAAGCAAAAGCTTCTCGGAACCGGGTTATTACAATTATAACATAAGTAAATTTCAAGTTTTCTGTTTATGTCGTACTATTACAAATATAACAGAAGTAAATTTCAAGTTCTCTGTTTATGTCGCACTATTACAATTATAACACAAGTAAATTTATTGAAGTAAGAATAAATAAATAGATAACGATGTGGCTACTATTATGGCCCAGCCCTTGAGTCGTCTTGTTTACATTTTGCAGAACAAAATAAAACTATTCTGTTCGGATAACACTGCTTTGTAGTGGTTTTAATGGTTTTTTGCAGTCAGTCAAACGCAAAAATTATTTTTATGAGGTCACTATCTTCATGATTTCGGTATTATGGATGACAAATTTTTGGAGGGGCCCGTGGCCACTTCTAAAATTTTTTGGGGGGCTCGGGCTCCACGGGCCTATAGAACTCTACGCCTATGCCCTTCTGGGCATTTAAGAGCTTCGCCAATGGTTTTTTTACCGATTTCAACATCTCCATCATCTTAAACAAACCCACCATCTAAGAGCCAATTTCGAATTAATTTTAACGCGTGAGGTGCATCAGCAAAGCATTATATTTTTCGGGATTACTAGGATGATCAAAAAAATTATTGTTTATATTGATCCTTAACTTGTTCCACAAACCCATGTTAACCCCTCCCATATCACTGACCATTGCAACTATTAAATAACCCGCATCGTATAGTTTGGATGGATATTTGAAACAAAATTTTTTTAGTCATTTTTGATCAAAATCAATATAAATTGGTTGCTTCGATTTGGAGAATAGACCTCTCACCATTGCCACCTGCATTTGACTATGTTTTCCTAATACCTGATCTCTTTTTACATCATATTCGTATTGACTTTTAATCTTCATTTCGTCAAAGGTTAAAACTGAAAGCTTTTCTAGGTCAGGCATATTCATTCCAGTACTTTTCATGATTCTCAAAATATCGTCTAATACTCCCTTTCCTAAACATATTTTTGAAGCGTAGGCTCTTAAAGTTGACAAAGATGGCAAAGGAATTTTAAGTTCCTTTTTTACAAACAAATATGCCCGTTTACTGAAATATCTCAATGCATATGCATATGCGTAGGTGAGATCTTCAATGGACCAAACCACCATTTTTTTACCCATTAATTGTTTGACCTGACTTTCTGTAAACACAGTGCTATGTATTTCGGAACATTTGCGGTTTAATAGTTCTTTTTTGTTTTTCTTAGTTTTCAAAAGCTTAAGTTCTTTTTTCAGTTGTTTGTTGGAAATTTCCGATATACGTTTTTCGATTTTTAAAGAGTTAACTTCCCTGATTTTCTTCACATATTTTTGCTTCATATTTGAATACCTTGATTGCCAAATTTTAAGCAGGTTCTGTTCTTTTCTAAAGATTCACAACTACAACACTTGCGCTTTTTTGGTATATTTTCAATGCAAAGTTTTTCTTGCTCCGAATTAGCCAAGTCAAAATTAATTGAGGTTGACTCTGAGTTTAACACATCCTTAGCGATTTTTTGTCTTTCTCGATTTCGGGCTCGTGCTTGCCTTTCATTTCTTGTAGTATCGCAAATTAAAACCTCAATACCTAGGTTTTGGGTGGGAATTGCAGTTTTCTTTAATAGCTTTCCATGTTTTTTTGGTTGATAGTTTAACAATTCTGCTTTGAGATTACGCTCATAATCTTCTTCATTAAAATGAACGGAACAAATAACACTTGTAGACGGGTTAAAAAAATCTTTTCTCCTACATTTGTTTATCCAAATGCTACGTCTTTCGTCTTTAGGAAAGGCATGATAAATTATGTGGCATTTTTGTGGATTCTGTTTTGTGGCAAACAAACTATTGTTGCACAGAGCCACTGCACACCTCATTCCTGGCATTGTGTAGTGTTATGAGCCTCTAAAACAAACCAACGGAAAATATTCTTAACCGAGATTTGCAAATAATTTAATAATATAGAGTTTGAGCGGATTTAGACTATTTAATTAGTACAATTGATTACGAAGCTTTGTTGGTAAAAATCCATTAAATTATGGGCAATAACCGATAACAAAATATAAGTACATTAAAGTTTAAAATTAAACCAAAATACACTTATTAAACCAGGCTTCATAATCTATTGACCAAGTCCTAATGTAACCTAATCCTAGAACCAGGGGGGTCTCGATCGGAGCTAGGAATTTTCAATTTTCTGTCTCTCGACGAAAGTTCGTCTGCATATGGTCCGCGTTCCATAGATGTGACGTCATACGTGGAGAATTTTTTAAACGTAAAAGGGGGAATATTGACTTTGCTGTTTTTGGTATTAATATTCTTTGAATTATAATTTATTTATTAGCTGATTTAAAAGTATTTTTAAGGAAGACAACCTTTTTTTCTTATTTAAAAGTATTTTTTAAGGAAGACAACCTTTTTTTTCTGATTTAAAAGTATTTTTAAGGAAGACATCCTTTTTTTTCTTATTTAAAGTGTTATGTGGATTTATTTTAAAAATCAGGTACATTTGAAACTTTAGAAAGGTACATTTGAAATTTTAAAATCAGGTACATTGGAAACAATATATATATATATATATATATATATATATATATATATATATATATATATATATATATATATATATATATATATACATTTTTTAAATGAAGTACATTTTAAATAATCACAACATGCTCATTTTTAGCAAATAAATTTAAGGGTTTTTTTAGCTGCTTTTATATTTTGGTTTGGTTCCAGAATTAGCTGGTTTAAAAACTTAATACGGATAAAAGTACGCATCTTCACAAATGTAGCAATATCTCTTGGGTATGTCGTAAATTGTTGACACACCTTATCCACAACACTATTGGGCGTATCAAGAGTAACATTGGACGTATCAATAGAAACATTGGACGTATCAATAGTAAATACGTTGGAAGTTTCATTAGATAATCAGTTCAGCCTTAAAATCTCTTACAAAATCTTCGTCTTTGAAATGTTCCGAGCAAATTCTTGCATAAGTAGTATTTAAAGTAACTGTTATGATTCTTGTCCACATTTTTAGAAGTTACGGAAAATTTATTATCACATCCAGTTATTGCACACTTTGCTCCACCGTACGGCATGTTAAAGATTTTATTTAGGTCATTAAAACAAGTTAAAAAATAGGAACTAATCAAAATTAATTGATTTTATCTAAGCCTTGTCCATAACTTATAGCCTCTACGCTGTATATATGAGCTTTGGTCGTCTGCAGAATTTCCACGTACTACGTCACAGAGAGAGTCAGGGAGAGACCAATCAAATAACGAGAAAAAATCGAAAGAAAACGGCGGGATCGAGGCAGCCTTATATAGCGCTTTCTTTATGAACCTTGATCCTAGATTATCAACTGTTACAGCGAATGATTAAAGAAACCTCAACGTTTGATTTTTTTATACTTATGATAATCGTATTTAGCATGAATAACAAACGTTTCAAATAAAAATTGGAGAATTAAACGTACCATTAAAATAAAACCTCCACGAAAAAACATCGTAGAAGCCTTCGAACTGGCGAGACCCCCGTGACAGGCGATTCGGAATCTCGGAGGTCGAAATATGACGTCACGAAACTTTCTCCCTTCGTCGCGTATTTTACTATTTTCCGAGTCGAAAACCGAAGCTTACGAACTGGCGAGACACCCGTGACAGGCGATTCGGAATCTCGGAGGTCGGAATATGACGTCACGAAACTTTCTCCCTTCGTCGCGTATTTTCCGAGTCTAAAACCGGTCGCGTTGGCACACCTATATAAGCAATATCTCCAACAACCTTGGATGCCCCCAAGGTTCGTAAAGAAAGCGCTATATAAGGTTGCCTCGATCCCGCCGTTTTCTTTCGATTTTTTCTCGTTATTTGATAGGTCTCTCCCTGACTCTCTCTGTGACGTAGTACGTGGAGATTCTGCAGACGACCATAGCTCATTTATACAGCATAGAGGCTATAAGTTATTGTTGTGTTTTCTACAACAATAACAACCACGACTGGGATACGGATAAAATACTTGGGTTGATTTATTACATTGGTTAAAAGATAATTACAAGTTCAGAGAACCGCGTTACATAGTGATACATCCGATAGTGATTTTCTATCGTTATCGCGTTGGCCTTTTATACACCCGGCTTATCTATTAGTAGGTCAATTATAGGTCATTTAGTTTTTTAAACATAACACCACTTTCTTCCTTTTCTTTTTTTATTATAACCCGAGTCGTTCTATTGCTTTGCGGGGTCTTTGCGAACGTCGAGGATTGACTTGAGTAGGTGGTCCTGTGTCATCTCCTTCGTCAGTTGTGGTCGCCTGGTTGGAAGTAGTATTGGTTGGTGGTTCGCCTTCAATTGCTACCTTGTCAGGTATGATTTATGTGGTCGTTGGAGACGTCGTTGGAAACCATTGATCTTCATCTACAAGTTTGTTCTGTGGATGTGGAGGTTTCGCCTGATCCCTAGACGCCACGTCGGAATGTTCGTCTTTGAGTGTTGTGTGTCGTTTTCTCAATTGGTTCTGGTGTTTCCTCATGACCCTGTCACCACTGACCACCTCGTACATGGTCATGCCTATCTTCTTGTTAACGTGTCCTTGAATCCATTTAGGTCCCCTGGAGTAGTTTCGGATGTAGACTTCTTCGGGCTCTTGGAACATGGCTTTGTTAACTGTGGCGGCTCGGTCGTCGTTGTTTGGATAGTTTCTAGGATGACTTAAGTCCATACAGGTGATGATACTTCTTCCCAACATGAGTTCGGCCGGGGATTTTCCACATGGTAACGGTGTTCTTCTATGTCGCATCAGGATACGAGCTAGTCTCTGATCTAGTGATCCAACGTTGAATGTCTTGAATCCCGCATTGAGAATATCGATGGTCGTATCATGCCTTCCGGATAACTTTTTGAGAGAACCTTTTATGGTCCGCACGGTTCTTTCGGCTTGGCCGTTCGATTGTGGATGGTAGGGCGCTATGGTGATGTGGTTCATTCCATTCTTGCGGCAAAGTCTTTGAATTGATGGCTTGAAAAACATGTTGCATTGTCCGTGACGAGAGTGCGTATGATCCCAAATCGTGCCATCATGTTGCGAAGGGATTGAATGATGTGGTCAGTTGATGTGGACGCGACAACGTCCACCTCTATCCATTTAGAAAACGCATCTACCGTTATTAGTAGAAATTTATTTTCTATTGGTCCGGCGAAGTCACAGTGTACCCTTTCCCAAGGTGTTTTAGCGGCAGGCCATGGTGAGAAGGTTTTCGCGGGCTCAGGTGCAAGAGATTGACAAGTATCACACTGCTTGGTGAACTCTACAATGTCTTCGTCAATCTTCGGCCACCAATACATGGAACGAGCCAATGCTTTCATACGAACGATTCCCTGGTGCGTTTCGTGGAGTTGCTTCAACATCGTTGATCTCAGGACCTTTGGAACGATGACACGTTGTCCGATCATGAGAACTCCCTGCGTTGTAGATAGTTCTTGCCGACGAGAGTAATATGGCCTTGCTTCGTTTGACTCCCGATCTTCTCGGCTCCAACAGTTTATTACGCTTGATTTGATTTTTAAGAGGAATTGGACGTTTTCAGTGGCGCGTCTTATGTCTGCCACGGTTGTTGGTCTCTGGTCTATCTTCTCTATCAGCAATACATATTCGGTAGGCAAGGGTGTTTCGTCGATCTCAACCGGAAGTGGTAAACGACTCAGCGCATCGGCGTTTGAATGCAGAATTCCCTTCTTGTATTCAATTTGGTAGTCGTATGCGGAAAGAACCAACGACCATCTTTGGATGATCCGTTATGAGCTTGAAGCGTCGCCCCAGCAAGTAATCTCGAAACTTCATTACGCCGTATACTAATGATAAGGCTTCCTTCTCCAGTTGGGAATAGTTCTTCTCAGCAGTTGAGATGGTTCTTGACGCAAATGATATGGGACGCTCTTCTCCGTCGATGACGTGTGAAAGAACGGCTCCGATGCCAACTGGAGACGCGTCGCAAGCTAGGCGAATCTCCTTAGTGGGATCGTAATGTGTCAGGAAGTTTGAGGATAGAAGGAACTCCATGGCTTTCTTGAAGGTATTTCGTTCCAGAGTGTTCCATCTCCATTCTGTCGATTTTTCGAGTAATTGGTATAGAGGCGATAGCTTCGTGGCGGAGTTTGGTATGAACTTTGAATAATAATTCAAAAGTCCTAGGAATGAACGTAGTTCCTCTATGTTTCTGGGTTCTGGAGCGTTGGAGATTGCAGCGGTTTTAGTTGGTAATGGATGAAGGCCGTGACCATCTAGATGATGTCCCAAGAAGTCTATGGATGGTTTCGCGAATTTACATTTTTCTTTACGCAATTTCAAACCGGCGTCTTTTATGACACGTAGTAACGAGTCTAATCTTCTTAAGTGATCGGCTTCATCGGTACCTCGCAACAGAATGTCATCCTGAAAGGGCGTGACGCTGTCTTCGTTACGTAGCAGCGACTCCATGTGCTTTTGGAAGATTGCAGACGCTGATGTGATTCCGTAAGGCAGGAAGTTGTATTGAAATAGCCCTTTTTGTGTGTTAATTACTACCAATTCCTTTGATGATTCTTCAAGCTCCAGTTGACTATAAGCGTCTCTCATGTTGAGTCTGGTGAAGATTTTGCAGCCTGATAATTTAGCGAATATATCCTCCGCTTTAGGTAGAGGGTACTTTTCCGTTTCAATCTGTCGATTTGCCGTAACTTTAAAGTCCCCACAGATCCGGACACTACCGTTTGGCTTTAGCACCGGAACTATTGGAGCTGTTGACCGGGCGAAAGGTACGGGTGATATGATCCCAGTTTCTTCCAGGCGTTGCAATTCCTGATCAACTTTTTCTCTGGAGGCATATGGCACGGATCGCGGCTTGTAGAATTTAGGCTCCACGTTTGCCTTCCGATGTAGCTGAACTTTTAGGCCTCTTAGGCATCCGTTTTTCTTCAGGTCGAACACTTCTTCATGCTCGCTCAGGATGGTATGTAAGGACTTGACCGGATCAGAGATTTTTAAAATGGCGTTCGATATGTTGGATTGAGGTAGTACTCCCTTTTGAATGATGGGAAGGGAAGACGACAGCCATGATCTTCCGCATAAAGTAGGTCCACTTCCTTTGTAGATTATTATGGGAAGGATGTCTTCGTGCATACGATACTGGACCTTGACTTGACTCGTGCCCATGATCTCAATGTTGTGACCTGAGAATGACGTCAATCGAACTTCGGAACTCTTTATGTTTTCCGCCTGGATTAGTCCATCAGCTTCCTCGCTAGGGATTAGCGTAAATTCGGAGCCAGTGTCTACCTCCATGGTGATTCTCTTCCCATTATCTACGCATTCGATCTTGTATGGATGCGGGGAGCTTGCGTTCTTCTTTTGGGCAGGAATGTGAAAAACATCATCGGATCTTCTCGGCAGTTGCGTTTTGGTGAAGAAAACGTCGTATTCCTCAGACTCCTCTACCTCGGCATCGATGTACTTCATTTTCTCGTCCCTTTTTTGCTGCTTTTTGTAAAAGGCTTTTGAGATGTGACCCTTTTTCCCGCATGCGTGGCAGGTTGAGTTTATGTAGGGACACTTAGACGCTGCGTGTCCTTGCACTCCGCATCGGTAGCATTTGTACTCAGCTTCCTTGACGGCGGGATCCAAGGCTTGGTTCGAGGCTGACATTTGTTTCCCTCGTTTTGCTCGGCCTCTTTTCTTCGACAGCAACGATATGGCGTGTACTTTCTCCGTGGATTCTCCATTTTGCTGATTCCTCATGGTACTAACGTTTTGTACCGCCTGTTCCATGGCTTGAGCAATTGACATAGCTTTAACGAGGGTTAACTTTTCTTCAGACAGTAACCTTTTCTGCAGAGAATCTTCCTTGCAGCCGCATACGAGCCTGTCCCTGAGCATGTTGTCAAGCGTAGTCCCGTAATTGCAAAATTCACTCATGCGACGAAGTTCTGATATGTACTTTGCTATCGTCTCTCCGGGTCTGCGATCACGTGAGTTGAATTTAAATCTTTCCACTATCTCGGATGGAACTGGGTTGAAGTAATACGCTAGTGTTTTTACCAAGACATCGTATCCCTTGTCAGTGGGTTTAGCGGGTCCCACGATGTTCCGTAGAGTTGCGTACGTAGCTGGGCCAATGACTGTCAACAGCATCGCTCTCTTCTTTGCCTCATCTTCAATATCATTCGCGATGAAGTACTGTTCTAGCCTCTCCGCGTATAATGTCCATGAATCCGTCTTTTCGTCAAAGGGACTGAACTGTGCGGCGAATGACATAATGCTTCGGGCGGTCTTCGTAACAGCGAGATATCTTTGTCTTGAGATGATGACGTTGAACTATCGATGGAATCTCGCCTCCGTCGCCAATTTGTTGTGTTATCTACAATAATAACAATCACGACTGGGATACGGATAAAATACTTGGGTTGATTTATTACATTGGTTAAAAGATAATTACAAGTTCAGAGAACCGCGTTACATAGTGATACATCCGATAGTGATTTTCTATCGTTATCGCGTTGGCCTTTTATACACCCGGCTTATCTATTAGTAGGTCATTTATAGGTCATTTAGTTTTTTAAACATAACAGTTATGGACAAGGCTTAGATAAAATCAATTAATTTTGATTAGTTCCTATTTTTTAACTTGTTTTAATGACCTAAATAAAATATTTAACATGCCGTACGGTGGAACAATGTGTGCATTAACTGGATGTGATAATAAATTTTCCGTAACTTCTAAAAATGTGGACAAGAATCATATAAGTTACTTTACATACTACTTATGCAAGAATTTGCTCGGAACATTTCAAAGACGAAGATTTTAAGGCTGAACTGATGGGAACGAAGCCTAAAAGACGGTTAAATTCAAGTGCAATTCCTTCTATGAAGTTACCATACCAACAGTCTGTGTGTGTGAAAAGTTCAGAAGCAAGAGAGTCTAGAGCCAGATGTAGAGAAAAAAGAAAACATATTGATGAGTTAGTAAATTCAGAACTGTTAGAATCTAATAAGATTTCTTCCAAATCATGTATATTATCTAATGAAACTTCCAACGTATTTACTATTGATACGTCCAATGTTTCTATTGATACGTCCAATAATGTAGTGGATAAGGTGTGTCAACAATTTACGACATACCCAAGAGAAATAATTGTTACATTTGTGAAAATGCGTACTTTTATCCGTATGAAGTTTTTAAACCAGCTAATTCTGGAACCAAACCAAAATATAAAAGCAGCAAAAAAACCCTTAAATTTATTTGCTAAAAATGAGCATGTTGTGATTATTTAAAATGTACTTCATTTAAAAATTTTATATATATATATATATATATATATATATTAACCAAAAATGTCTTGATTAGAATCAAGACCTAAAAAGTATCGATAAGACTGAGGTTATCACTTGTCTGAAGGATCATTACCGTTTTCCGTTGAAATAAATTATTTTACTGGTAATCAATTTCAAAAATTTACTTATCTCGGCTTTTTGACCACAATTCCATTCGACGAAAACATTTATTTATAATGATACTTAAAAAAACGTAAATCAACAAAAGTTAGTATTCTTATTGTAATTAACATAATACATTTTTTTATCCCAGAAATAGGACCAAATGGACAATTTTACAAAATTTTTAAAAATGCTGATTTATGTCCGTTTAACATATAGATAAGGCCAGTATGAAATTCGGATATCCTTAAAACTTCACAGAGACGATCCGAGATTGTCAATTTCAAACTTTTATGTAGCAAAAGTACCTACAAGCACCCGGAGCAAGTACCTACAAGCACCCGAAGCAAGTACCTACAAGCACCCACAAGTACCCACAAGTACCTACAAGCACCCACAAGTACCTACAAGCACCCACAAGTACCTACAAGCACCCACAATTACCTACAAGCACCCACAAGTACCTACAAGCACCCACAAGTACCTACAAGCACCCACAAGCACCTACAAGCACCCACAAGCACCTACAAGCACCCACAAGCACCCACAAGCATCCACAAGCACCCACAAGCATCCACAAGTACCTACAAGCACCCACAAGTACCTACAAGCACCCACAAGTACCTACAAGCACCCACAAGTACCTACAAGCACCCACAAGTACCTACAAGCACCCACAAGTACCTACAAGTACCCACAAGTACCTACAAGTACCTACAAGCACCCACAAGTACCTACAAGCACCCACAAGTACCCACAAGCACCCACAAGCACCCACTAGTACCTACAAGCACCCAGAAGTACCTTCAAGCACCCATAAGTACCTACAAGCACCCACAAGTACCCACAAGTACCAAAGGCAGTTGGTTACATAATTTATTAGTGAAGGGGACCATTTCCAACTTAACTTGTTAGCTCACACAAAGCTAGGTCCCCTTGTTTTTCAACCACCACGAAATATGAACCAAATAGCTTTAAAAGTGCTAACATCATAAACTGTCTCTTTACACTGCTTAATATCGCAGATATTTTGAAAATTTAAATTTAAACATACTTAGACTAAATTATAGTCAATGAAAATTGCTTAGCGGAATGTTAGGTGTTGTACCTTCCATTTAAAACCGTTTTCAAGTCTAACAAACGTATAGTTTTTTTAACATCGGAGCCACCGGATCGTTTTTTTCAGAAAATTTCCAATGTTATTTCTAGGGGAAAAAATCCTGTTTTTCATAAAAAGGTGTGAAAAATTTTATGGAAATGAAAACCACCCTTAGCAACTTTATTTTTTATAAAATTAACTAATTAATGGATCTCTTTGAAATTTTAACCACATATTGTGGGCCAGAAATGTAGTTCTGTGGAATTTTTCAAAACAGTTAATGCAATACAAAAAAAAACTACATCCAAACAAAAAACCCTCCTTATACATTAAGAGCAGTATGAAGTCATATCTAAGAGAGCTACCGCTCTCTCAGAATATATATTGTTTCCAATGTACCTGATTTTAAAATTTCAAATGTACCTGATTTTTAAAATAAATCCACAAAACACATTAAATAAGAAAAAAAAGGTTGTCTTCCTTAAAAATACTTTTAAATAAGCCAATAAATAAATTAAAATTCAAAGAATATTAATACCAAAAACAGCGAAGTCAATATTCCCGCTTTTACGTTTAAAAAATTCTCCACGTATGACGTCACATCTATGGAACGCGGACCATAAGCAGACGAAGTTTCGTCGAGAGACAGAAAATTGAAAATTCCTAGCTCCGATCGAGACCCCCTGGGATGCCCCTAGCTTCCCAGAAGTCTGACTTGGAATCTCGGTAAATGGATAGAATTCTTAGTTTCTCAGTCAGAATTCTCAGTAAGTAAACATTAAGGTTTCGTCTGCTATAAAAATGGACACGGAAGCCTAAGCTTCAAATATCGTTTAAGCGTTAAAGAGCATTGTTATTTAACCTACGTAAATTGATGAATCAGTACCGCTATCCATCATTGTTTAATATATGTCGCGAAAAAATAATGCTTTAAGCATAGATATTAGAACACTATTAAGAACCTAGACAAACTATTGAAAGGGGGGTCTCGCGACATTCTGTTACGAAACTTTCCATCCCACCCCTTCGCGTGTATGATAGGGTTTTTGATACGTGGCGCCCCTATCGGCGAGCGAAGGAGTTATACAATTTGAACAAAAAATAAATACCGTAATGTTTCATCTTGCAAATATTTTAATTCTTTGTTAATAAACATCTCTTTATTTTACAAACACTTTTCCTTCCATTAATTTATACGGAAATTAATGAAAATTAATTAAATATAAAACGTCCCCGGCGGGATTCGAACCCGCGGTGTCTCCCTCCCAAGTACTGACCGCGCTCGAAGCTGCTTAACTTCAGTGTTAACATAGGGTTAGTAATATTTTAGTTTACCTCGCCGCATGTAGATGGCGCTACAAGCAGCTCACCCTATCACACACGCGAAGGGGCGCTTCCATTGAACCCGAATCAAAGCTGAAAATTCAACTGTTCCTCTTGTATCTCGATGGAAGTTACAACCCTAAACCACGCCTACACTCGCGCGCTTGAAGGCCGCCATTACACAAGACTGGTCCGTGGCTTACAAGATATCTGTAGAGGGGAGGTCTGAATATGAGCCTCCGCAGACGATTTACAGTTTCAAATGACTACAAGAGGCCGCCTCCTTCGTTTTTTGGGTGAAAATGCCGGTTACATTAGTCCAACGGCCGTGTTTTACTTATTAGGGATAAAAAATCAGATGAAATTTTAAATCAAATTTCTCTCTTCAAAATTCAACGCTATAACTGTCAAATTTCAATGTTTCATCAAACGCATGTCCACCATGTATTAATAAATGGTGAACTGCCATAGGCGTAGAGTTTCGTAAATGTTTGGTGGGGCCCGGCCCAACCGGCCTGGACCAATACATAGATAGCATCATGCATGATGCATGCATATGATGTATATAAATTCCTAACGAATATTAAGTAATAAATTTATATATACTACATTATATAGTATTTATTAAGTATATCCATGTACTATGTTTTCCTTTAAAGATAATCTAGGCTGTTTTAAAACAAATTTATCCGTATTTGCGCATTACAATGCGAATGTAAAAATCCTTTCAAAAATTTCGAGACCACTTTCAAAACTCGGGAAAATCACCAACTTAGGAAACCATGAGAGCGACTTAACCCATAAGACTAATTTATACTTGTGCCTCGAAAAACATTTTGAAAATTGTTTATCCCTATCAAGGACAAACTGAATTCCTATTCCGAGTATTCCCACATTTTTTGCGTTCCACCGGACCTAAGCCGTTCCACAGCGCGCCTATTTCTCTCATATTTCGCATCCTCCCGCCATCATCCTTGATTTGGCTTTGAATTGCACTAAAATCTAGAAGTCCGGTAGACTGTACTGCGCATGACACGCCGATAACTCTGTCGCAATTTCCGTCTCCTTTCGAATCCCTCTTAAAGCATCTAGTATCCCTGGCCTTACATTCGTCGCACTATTCCAAAAGCGGATTATGCTTCACACATAAAGTACGTAAGTCCCACTTTTCCATAGCTTTGGCCATAGATTTCAGGACATTCCCGAAGTAAAAACTAAACAGACGAACAAGAAAGCTTTTAACCAATCATAAGTCCCCTAACTGTAGATAGCCTCTTTAATGCCAGACCAATCGGCGACGAATATTACTATTTTCTTGCATGGGACCTGGACTAGACCTCGCCGGCGATATAACCGGGAAGCTCGAAAGGCAAATTTGCGGTATCGTTCGTTAGTCGTTATATTATATTCAACGTTTTAAAGCTCAAGTTTCGAAAATTTTCGAGTCATTTAATAAGTCTTCAACTAAATATTATAAGATTTTTTTTAATTTCAGCAGAAAAATAGCTCTGCGAGTTATAGTAGACTCGAAAACTACACTAAGCCTCGGCTAGGTATCGGCGGTATCCCGATTCCCGAGCCGCCAGCGGCTGGGCTCGCCGTAGCCGCGAGAACAGAAATAGATCCTCTTAAAAAAACAGATACACGGCGTCTTAAATAGTCTAAGCAAAAGCTACCCAGATTGATTATATCTTCGCGCCTTACTCCTAAAATAATCTTTGGTATTGTGTATAGTTTTAACTAAAGAATATTCAGTCTTTATAGTAGTTCCCTAATTTAAGTACCTGGTAAATCGGTTCTTAAAGCGGAAGGATCGCAAGGATCTGAAGGAGCCGCCTTACCGAATTATGTTCCACCGCATAAGGGGGGTTCTTTCCCAGGAGCTTAGATAATATCGTGTAGCTCCTCCAGGCACAATGGCACATGTTACGTACTTCATGTGTAAAGCCTAATCGGCTTCTGAATATACTAGACTAGAGCATGCTAAAAATGGGTTATTTTCAGAAGACCAGTTGCACTTTTCAATCGGAGCCTCCGAAATGAACTAGGCCCATGCGTGTCGCGAAGCGAGAATATTTTTTTAACCAATTTAGTTCGCCGTGGTTTTACGCTTGGGGGCGCTTATATTACCGTACAATAAACAAAGTTCAACCCCGTGACCCTGTCGACTGCTTAAGTATTTGGGCCAAGGTCGCGGATTGTAAGTATACGTTTTTATTACTCTTACTGAATTATTTTAATTGAAATAATTTATTTGTTGTCATCAATACAATCTAACCGAAAGATTCAATATAAAGTGAATAGTCCCAAAAACATTTACGTTAATTTTAGGATGAAACTTTTCTCTATAATAAAACGTTTATGACTGACCCCTAAAATATCAACGATAATTTAAGGAAGACCCCTGTCACAACGGTAAAATAAGCGCCAACTCGTACACATATATGGTGAAAATATTTTCCTTAACAAACTGGATATTTTCCCACATAAAATTTGACATGCATGGGCCTAGTTCATTTCGGAGGCTCCGTTTCAATCCCATCCCTCATTCCTTCCCTTATTTGTGTGACTTGTGTCAACGGTCAACGAAATTGTTGTAGTATCTAAATTTAATTGACGTGAAAATCTTGAAAACCAGCCAATCTGGTTAGGATGGGCTGCCAGCCGCTGCTGCCTGGACCGGTCAACTCAATTTTTCAACGAAGTGGAAAAAAAAATCTCTTAGAAACTACACTTTTTAGACACGTCGTACGATGTACATCTACGATGTGAACATTAGTATGACCTGCCCTGCTGGCGGTGGCATTGTAGGAGTATCTCTGTACTGCCTTCTCTGTACTGCCTTTGGCAGTATAAAATTTTTCGTTCCTCATTGAAGGGAGAGTCAACGGGAGCTGATGGGAGAGGATAGTGGTGAGGTGATATTTTTCGTTCGTCATTGAAGTAAGAGTGAATATGAGAGGATTAAGCATTGCATTAATTGTACTAGTATGGTTAAGCATTGTTTGTTTCACATTTGCTCTATGTTTCAAGCGAGAGAGAGAGAGAGGATTGTGATATAGCCTTAAAATGGAAGGTTTAATACTCCCTTTAAAATTCCTATCACCCTTCGACAAGTATTTTACGCTTTTAATCCCACTCCCCTATTTCAACATTCAAAGAAATCGTGGGGAATTTTAAAAGCAAAAGCTTCTCGGAACCGGGTTATTACAATTATACCATAAGTAAATTTCAAGTTTTCTGTTTATGTCGTACTATTACAAATATAACAGAAGTAAATTTCAAGTTCTCTGTTTATGTCGCACTATTACAATTATAACACAAGTAAATTTATTGAAGTAAGAATAATTAAATAGATAACGATGTGGCTACTATTATGGCCCAGCCCTTGAGTCGTCTTGTTTACATTTTGCAGAACAAAATAAAACTATTCTGTTCGGATAACACTGCTTTGTAGTGGTTTTAATGGTTTTTTGCAGTCAGTCAAACGCAAAAATTATTTTTATGAGGTCACTATCTTCATGATTTCGGTATTATGGATGACAAATTTTTGGAGGGGCCCGTGGCCACTTCTAAAATTTTTTGGGGGGCTCGGGCCCCACGGGCCTATAGAACTCTACGCCTATGTGAACTGCTCAATTTTGAACGTAAGCAACTGAATATGAAGGCTAGGAGGATATAGGGGTGAAGGAGTCTTCGACTGCCCGATTTCCCATTGAAACGCGCTTACAGATTATCGGCCGTGGTTTCCCCCCGTTCTCTCTCGTTCTGGGAGATTCAAAGCCGCGCAACTAGTTCCGCGCACATCGTCATCGGGCGTCGTCTTTTCTTCAGATTTAATTTTTGGTAAAGGCTGCATTTTTTAGTGCTTTAACGGAACATTTATCATTATTTCATTTTTTATTAATTGTAAATTATTTGGTCTTTGATAAAACTGTTGTAGAGGGTACGCTTTTTTACTCTATCCCCAAACCAAAAACTTAAGTAAAAAAGTGTTAAAGATGGATTAAAGCCTGTGGGAGAGTAGAGTTAACACCCGATAACATTAAAAAATGTCATTCTATCCCCAAATCTCTTACTTTTTACAACGCCGCCTACATATAGGCGGTGTTGCTTCTAAGGCCTAAGCTAGCATGAAAAACCCGCTCTTTTTTGAATTGGGATTTGCGTGGTCACGTGATGCGCCTAACCAAGGTGCGCGTGAACGAATCTCCCATGGGAGAGGCCGAAACCTGAGCTCTAAGAACGGGCAGTCGAAGACTCCTTCACCCCTATATCCTCCTAGATGAAGGCTTGATCAAACTCTCCGATGTTGCTCAAAAATGAATGCATAAATATACAATATTAAACGTATAATTTTCCAATTAAATTTGAGCGGTTTCGTGCTTAAATTTACACGATATATTAACCTCTTACGCACGTGCGTGAGCGTTTAATTTTGAACAATTCGAACGCAAAGAAGTTATTCAAATTTGAACGCAAAGAAATTATTCAAATTTGAAGGCAAAGAAATTATTCAAATTTGAACGCAAAGAAATTATTCAAATTTGAACGCAAAGACATTATTCAAATTTGAACGTTAAAGTGTACCACCACAGTGTCGGGGCTATGCACGCCAAAGCATTCAAAGATGAATCTCACTTTTTATAGTCTATATATCGGTAAGCGGACTATAGTCATCTTCATTCATTGCGTGGCCTACGAATTCGTGGCTTTTGGATTTCCTCATTACTTTGTTGATGACTTTGACTTCATCCATCACTAAAATACCCTCCCCCCATAGGTGCAGGTTAACCCCTTTTTTCTTTCTCCTCCTTGAAAAGACAATGCTTCCTTTGCTCGGCGGCAAAAAAAGTGTTCTTGAACCCCTGGTTTTAGGTTTATTTTGTTTGTTTTCTATTTGAGACTTGACTCACAAGGGAGACTCAAAATTTTAAAACCATGTAAAGCTTTGTAAGCTGCTGGCCTACGGCAATATACGGCAAGGGCGATACTCAAAGTTATGGCATTTCATCTTTCTCTTGGTACAAAAAGAATTGGCCTGATCCAACATAAAATCCGTTTTAGTCAGCCATGTGTTTTAAAAGAGAATCTGGTTCCCATGATTCTTTTAAGAGGCGTTTTGTAAAGCCAGCTGTTGAGTTCAAGGTTTTGTCCAAATTGTCTTTAAATTCTTGATTTATTTTATCAACAATTTGCGACATTTCATGAGAATACGGATCGGATAATTCTAATTGCCGAATTTGTAATTCGTTCTCCAGGCTAGAAATCTTTCGATTCAAATTAAATCTTCCTTTTTGAACCCTTGACAGCCGTTGTTGTTTGTTTTTACGCGTTAGAAATTATATCGGATAGTTACTATTAATCCTTTGGCGCTTGTATTTTTGAGTGGGAGTTTCACATGCCTTTCTTTTCTTGCTTTTCAAAATTTAATTTGTTATTTCAGCACAAAAATGACACTGCTTGCTTTTAAGATGTTTAGAAATGTTTTTAAAATTATGCTGATAAAACAATTCACACCAAATTGCTTGGTATCTCATAAAAGGGTACTTGAAGGTTTTTAAACCTTTTGGCAGAACAAAATTTTCGGAACCATAGTTTCACTTTGAATTTTATCTCCGTTAACAACTGGGCAAAATGTATGACCAATTCGACCCGATATAATGTCAAGTAAATGTCTTAATTTTTCCTTGTTTATTGCCTGACTCTCCGTTTTGAGTTCGTATTTTTGCAAAGCTTTGAATAGGATGTAAAGGTTACATTGCCCACCTACCGAAATCACTAACTCCAATGGTTCTACTTTATATTCCTCATTAATCAGTCCAATAGCCTTTTTTCTCCAGACTCTTAAAATTGGTTGAGAACGACTTTCACATTTAACCTAATAATCGAATCATAAGTATTTGCAATATGCACTAGAAAAACTGAATTTAATGCCAAAGCCCAAACCCCAAAAACGAGGACCAATTAACTTATTTCGTAGTTTAATTCTTCGTGATAATAAAAATTTATCAGCTTTGGAGTATCACAAAGAAATGTCCCAACTACCACTGATTCTGTATGAGTGGATACATTCTTGAAAACTTTACGGTCGGCGTTGGTTGATTTGTCAGCAGCCAAAGTACCTTACCGTTTTACATCCGATTTCTTTGGTGGTATTGTGAAGGGATTTATTAAAGTCAAGCACTGGGTTGAAAGGCTTAGCTATATTTTCCGATTTTTCGTTACTTTTTGTCGGTTTTTTATCTATGTTACAACCTACAGACTTATTTCTCATATTTTGTTTGACCATTAAATAAAAAATACATTGATTTGATGCTTCTTCATAACTTTTAGAGCTGTTAATACTCATAATAGGTCGCGCGGAGTTTTCAAGCTTATATTCGGTGGCCATTTTCTCAGTTTCCCATGTTATTTCTCTTAACATCCACCTTAATTTTACTCCGTTGGTAGAGGGGAGAAATTTTAATCCACCCAGCCGTTCCTCTTTCCCTCTCTCGTAAATAAAATGCCCCCAAAGTGAGCCCTATTGCTCGTTCATAACTTCCCTTAATCCACCTCTGATTTTATGGAAATAAAAACACCCTTTAGTACAGTCATTTTATCCCAAAAATAGAGGGAACCCGGAACAAATTGGAACAAAGCTGACAATTTCAGATCCTATAGATTTTTGGGCGCTCTTTAACGTGGCGTGGTCTCCCACACTCTCCCATTGGTGGAATTTCCGCCATATTGGAAAATGGCGGACAAAATCGAGAAAATGTTTAATAACTCTGGTTAACCGATTAACACGTAATTAGGCTTCAATTGTAGATGACTTTCAAACATATAATTCACCTCTTAAGATATTTTGTCCTACAACTAACCAGAAGTTAATAATCGGACTCTGAAGATTAGCCTCATACACTCTAAGAAAAAAGGTTCTACTTTGCCGAGAAAAGGGTTCTTAACGCTTGTCCCCTATGTTAAACCCTTTTTTGATCTTCATAGAACCTTTTGATATGAGTTCTCTATAAAGCCCTAAGGAGTTCATCTACGATCCGAGCTGGGGTTTTTCTTTGAACCAAGTAAGTTTCTTTTGGAACCGTATTAGGTTCCTCCCTGAATTATGTGGCGTGTGCTTCAAAACCTTTTTCAGTTGTAATCGGAACCATCTGTAGTTTGACTGAGAGCCGTGTTGAGTTCGACTCTGAACCCCACTTCGTACGGCTAAGAACCGTATTGCGTTAAACCCAAACCCGGTTTATTCGACTCAGAACCCTGTTTAGTTCGACCCAGAACCCGGTTTATTCGACTCAGAACCCTGTTTAGTTCGACCCAGAACCCGGTTTAATTCGACCCAGAACCAGGTTTAGTTATAATCTGAATGCTGTGTAGTTTGACTCTGAATCATGTCGAGTTCGACTCTGAACCCTGTCGAGTTTGACTCAGAACTCTGTCGAGTTAGCCTAAGAACCCTGTTTCGTATGGCTAAGAACCGTATTGAGTTAGACCCAGAACTCCATGTAGTTTGACTCTGAACCGTGATGAGATCGCCTAAGAACCGCGTTGCAATCAACCCAGAACCCGTGTAGCTCGACTCTGAACCTGGTTTAGTTCAAATCTGAACCTGATTTATTTTGAATCTCGTTTGTTTCAACTCCGTTGCAATTACATTATATCATATGACCACCTAATAGAGGTTCTTATTTTAACAGTGTTAGGTTGCAATCATAACAATGATTTTCAATTTTTCTCTCTTGGTGACTTTTTTTAAAACTCTTCACCATGAAATATATGTTTACACTATATATAAATGTAGTAAAGCTGAATTAAAGAGTAAACACCAAATTTGAAATATTAATATAAAAATAATTTCTTGGAATATTGAAATGAAACAGAGCTTTGTAGCTACAAAACTACAAAAGGAATCGTAATGCCGAAACATATTTAACATGTTTTCATTTAATATTCAGCAATAAAAAAATTTTATGATTTCTAAGAGATCATTTCATCCTACTCGCTTTATATTAACCTTGTGTTTCTATTCATATGCAATCTTCATTACTCGTTCTATATAAACGTGCATTTGTGTCGTTCCGTAGAAAAGAAGATTATCTTAAATAATTATTTAAATATAACTGATATTAATTTTTTAATCGTCAGTATTTTTCCTTAATTCTAGTAAAGCCGTTTTAAGAAACGTTATTCTTAAAATGAATTTAAACATAGTTATTTTTGACTTTTGACTTCTAGCGTACACCTTTTTCACAATTTTTGAAAATTTAGGGTATATAAGGCGATTCATTCACAAATGATAAGAATAAGCGCAATTGCGTGAGCATTTGGTGGATGCCCTGTCATTGGGAAGCTAAACGTTTCTCGTAACCGTAGCCGATCGCGTGTACATCTTAACCCCAACGATGATAATGGAGTAGAAGCCAATGTTGCAGATTGGCGTGTATGTGGTATATACCATATGAAAGACAAGTGTGGAGATAGCGTAATGAAGTAGGATTTTCCTAATTTGCCAACTGCGAACGTGGTGACAAACAGACACACACACAGAAACGTCCAGTGTTATACCTCTTCGTGACGTCATCGTCACTCGGAGAGGTAAAAACCGGTGTTAAATGAAAATTCAAGTGATTTTTATGAATTCCTCTAATTCCAAGACATTCCAGCATATTGAACTCTCCGATTATTATTTCCCAATGATTGAAAAATCAAAATAAGTATGAATCCCCGAAGAATTATAATTTTTTTTTTATTTTTAAAAGCTTGGGATTTTTTAGGATGTTTCACTATGCAGGGAAAATTAGTAGATGATTTCTCTCTTCACCCATCACGCTCTAAGCTCATATCAAAAAACCTTTAACTTAAAAGTACACCATATGAGATAAAAAAGTGTTAAGTAAAGCCCAAAGGTGTTTATCCGCACCATTCAAACAGTTTTATAATAAACAACAATGCGATTCGGAATTGGTTCGATTATAAACGGTTGTATTTACACGTGGTTTAAAATCGTTTCCAATGCGTTGGCAACGGTTCGTGCAAGCTCGTGTAAACGCGGCTTGTATTTCCGTTTAAAAACATTTCAATAAGGGTCAATTAACACCCTGCCGTTTTCCTAAGCACCCATTGATAGAACACCTTCCAACTGAAACAAAAACACCCTTCAGATTAAAGCACACCTGGAAGAGTTAATAAAACCTAAAGGTGTTTCTACGTACCAGTGAATCACCATTTCCTTTAAAAAATACATAAAATGAGTCAACTAGCACCTTTTTACGGAGAAAACACCATCTCAGTTACAAAACACTCTAAAAAGAGTATATAAACACATCAAGGTATTTCCAAGGTATAGAGTGGTAACGATTGGTTTGAGTTAAGATCCTACCTGTCCCCAACCCCATTCTCTAGCATTTAGGCTGCTTCCAAGCCACGCTTGAACTTAATGAATGAATGAATGTTTTAGTGACCCAAAAAATAATAATCCCTTTTGAATCAGGGGTTCACAGGTCAAAAATAAAAACACATTTTTACAAGCAAAACTAATAATATCAAATATATAAATAACATCAAAATAGGCTAACCACAGAACAGGCTAAGGAGGGCGCTGGAGGCTTGGTGAATTTGAATGCTGCTTTGCTGCCGCACTTGTTGGTGAAAGAGAAGCTAATTCAAAAGCTCAATTCTATAATCTTCATTTAAAGTATACACTTGGTTATGTCAACTTCGTTTCACACGCTTCAACTCAACTTTAGCCGTATTGACAAGTGTGGGCGAACAATGGTATATATTAAAACATTAGGTTTTATGATGGTACAAAGGCTGTTATACCCTCTCCCGTACTATACATTATAACTCCGGTCAGAAAAGAAACAAAATTTGTCAGTAATAGGAACTATATGCTTAATTTTGGAAATGTATTCTGAAAATACAAACCTTAAAAACTTAAAATCCCCATTTTTTTATTTGAGGCTAATCTTCAGGGTCAAATTGTGAACTTCCAGTTAGTTGTAGGGCAACATATTGTGAGATGAATTTTGTGTTTGAAGGTAAGCTACAATAGAAGCCTAATTACGTGTTAATCGGTTACGTATAACCGGAGTTATTAAGCATTTTCTCGATTTTGTCCGCCATTTTCCAATATGGCATAAATTCCACCAATGGGAGACTGTGAGAACACACCACGTTAAAGAGCGCACAAAAATCTATAAGATCTGAAATTTTCAGCTTTGTTTCAATTTGTTCCGGGTTAAAACCTATTTTCCTCTATTACTTAGCAACTACCGCTCTCTTAGAATTACGTACCATGGCTAGATAGATGATTTACTTCAATTGGATCCTATTTGAAATAAACTGTTATAAATAAATTAAATCCTATATTTGACGAGATTTATTAGTGATGTAGTATGTTTTATTTAGGATGTAATCTACTTTAACAACGCAAAATGGGGACGGTCCTAGATAGTACCAGACTAGGGATGTATGCAATGTTCTCAAAAACCGCGTATAAAGAAGATTGTAAATGCACGACTTGACCCTCTTGGTCCTTCAATCATTTAAGTGACCTTAGCTACTGAAACCATCAAACAATACCACCAGGAACTTCGAATAATTATGTTATATCCGTGTTTGTAACTCCCGTTAGAGCGCGCCACGCTCTTTGAGCTTGGAACTCCGATAGCGACGCGTTGGGTGAGACAGAGGAAGGAAGGTCTAACGCCTTCCTTTCTCTATGGTTGAGAGGAACGAGGCCGCATCATATATTTTATAAGAGAAAGAACCCACAGAATCCGTTGTGTTGGCACCCCTTTTGTTTTTTCTAAACAAAATCTACACATTATTAATATTTCGTTCGTATTATTTAAAATATGTTATCTTCCTCACTCATTTTTATGACTTTCGGTTGCGTAGAATCGATTTTACAACTCGAATTATACTAATTTTTATTTTGTAAAAATGTGTTCGGAGATATCTAAATCATTTCAATTAATATTTTTTATTTTCTTCCACACTAATGTAAATTTCTTCATGGCAATCTTTGACGCTTGACGTTTTTTTATATCTTTTAACTACAGCTAAATTAAGCAAAGTATCATCAATCTCAATATTATATAATTTAATAATAATAATAAAATATAATTGTTTATAATGCATTAGGCTAGAAGCTCATGCTTTGTAGTTTCATTTGGTCTTACAAACAATTTTCATTGGGATATAACCATACCAGATTTTTCAACAAAACGGTATGGAATCTTAATATTCTAATAATCTTGTACGAATAGAGAAAAATATTATGTACTCACACTTTCAATTCATCTCGCAAAGAATCCACTTTGTTTAATAAATATGCGTTATTGAAATGCCACTGATCTCTGGTGTACATCATAGGGTTTCTATGATCCATATTTCTTTTAAGTACCTAATGCTTGAACAGTTTTTGAATTTCCGTAAGATCCTCTCACAAATAACAGTTTTTTTAGCCTTGAAAAACTACGATTTATACCAACATGTGTTGGTTTCATTCACTTTCTAGAACAGAGCGATATATAACGAGTCAAAAAACCATTGACGACAACCCAAAGCGAAATTCTAACTACTGTTTGGCGTTGCTAGGCGATCGATTCCAAACAAAACATTTCCGCAAGCTTTCGGTTCGCCGGCGTCGAAGACAGAAGGTTTCCTACAAAATTATTTCACAGAATTCTTATAAAAAAGTTTAAAAATGATTGGTTTATAAGTAACTGTGGGTGATAACTAAAACCAGAACATAAAGTTAGATGATTTAATTAAACATTCTAAAGCCATATTTGTAATAATATACAAAAGTAATTATTATACAAATCGAGTTTTCCTTCGTAGTCCTTAAAAACCCGCATTTATACACGATGCATGGCGAAACAAGGTCAAACCCACAAAGGTCCGGAAATTATAAATTAATTATTGATATTGCAAACTGAACCTAAGATTAATTGATATGTGAAAATACGTTCTAATTGCGTAGTTTAAAAATTTGTTATGATTCGAATTTTAACCAAAATAAAAAAAAACGGTTAAAAATGCAGAAATTTGTAAAAAATCATATAGAAACTGTTCTCGTAAAAAATTGTATATCAAATATTTAACGCGAGCAAATACAAAATAAGCTTTTAGCATTTTAATTATTCAATTAAAATGTCGTATTAAATTTCCTCCAATATTTATAAGCTCATTTTTTATGATGCTATGTAAGTATTTCGAGCTGTATGGCATGCTGTTGCATTTGGTTTTCAATTCTGGACATTTTCGTTTGAGCAGCTCTAAAATTTCTATAACGTTTCCTCGATTTTAAAGTTCGCTACTGCTTCTATGACCTCTAAGAGCTATGTCTTGCTGGACACAAAAGTAAAATAACCTCAAAGTGGTATTAGAAAACTTTCAAATTGCGCGCCTAAACGCAGTTCAGAACTTTTAAAAGACGGCACCATAGGTTATTGCCGATCGATAATCACGCGTTCTAAGAAAGAGCGGCAAAGAAACGCCACTTCTCATCTGGCGACCGCCATGTTAAGTTGTTATCTTAATACCGTCTTTATTTCAGTATAACATAACTTTTATCTATGTAATTAATTGACGAATGTTAAAAAAATATAACCATTAAATGATACAAACACTACTCGGACTCTACTCGTTCATAATTCAATAGAGTTAGCCCACAAAAAGCTAACATAATCAAAAGTGGGATAATGAATCTTCAACCCGTACAAGTCCGCCTAAACGAATAGCACCGGAAAAATAGGTTTCAACCCGGAACAAATTGAAACAAAGCTGAAAATTTCAGATCTTATAGATTTTTGTGCGCTCTTTAACGTGGTGTGTTCTCACAGTCTCCCATTGGTGGAATTTATGCCATATTGGAAAATGGCGGACAAAATCGAGAAAATGCTTAATAACTCCGGTTATACGTAACCGATTAACACGTAATTAGGCTTCTATTGTAGCTTACCTTCAAACACAAAATTCATCTCACAATATGTTGCCCTACAACTAACTGGAAGTTCACAATTTGACCCTGAAGATTAGCCTCAAATAAAAAAATGGGGATTTTAAGTTTTTAAGGTTTGTATTTTCAGAATACATTTCCAAAATTAAGCATATAGTTCCTATTACTGACAAATTTTGTTTCTTTTCTGACCGGAGCTATAGTGTATAGTACGGGAGAGGGTAAAACAGCCTTTGTACCATCATAAAACCTAATGATTTAATATATACCATTGTTCGCCCACAATTGTCAATGCGGCTAAAGTTGAGTTGAAGCGTGTGAAACGAAGTTGACATAACCAAGTGTATACTTTAAATGAAGATTATAGAATTGTGCTTTTGAATTAGCTTCTCTTCCACCAACAAGTGCAGCAGCAAAGCAGCATTCAAATAGAGTTTATCACCAAGTTCAAGCGTGGCTTGGAAGCAGCCTAAATGCCAGAGAATGTGGTTGGGGACAGGTAGGATCTGAAATCAAACCAATCGTTACCGCTCCACAAGCTGCTCCAGATGAGCTCTTGCAGATGATCTCTCGTAAATGAAAGGAAGTCCGTGACTTGAAATGTGAATGCCGTAAAACTGGTCCAGTCTGTTCTTCAATTTGTAGACACTGCAAGGGAGTATCTTGTTCAAATGAACATAGAGATTTTGAAGCTCAACCTCAAGAAGAGGACTATGATTAATCTGGTTCACGGGTAGTTGAGCGGTTTTCAAAAGAGCGTTTTGGAATAAAGCGGTTCCCAAAACAGCGGTTTGCAAAACCCCGTGGAAGCAAACCCGCATTTGCTGTTTCCGCGTTTCTCAATACAGCGCTATTTCCCAAAACAGCGGTTGCTGTTTCCGCCCAAACTGTGATTGATAGTGAGGGAAATCTCTATTATATTAAGTATATAGAACAAAGAACAATATTATGCAAAGAGGAGTAATGTTATATCGGAAGTAAATATAAAATATAATTTTTTGGAAAAGGCATATTATGAAGATAAAAAACAATATTTTGAAAAGGCGTAACGTGGATAATGGATAGATAATGCCGAGCTCTAATACTTATACCTTCAACAATACGAAACAACGCTCAAGATATAAACGCTGTAATCAAAATGCGCTGAAACGAGAAATGGCTATAATGGCAAACGCGTTTATGAAAAATCCGTTTTGGACAATGCTGTTTTGATAACACGCCCAATCTATAGCATACCGATTAGATCTTATGCTTAACCAATATTTTAAATATACTTATATACAAGTTGGTAAACCAAAAGAACCTCTCCGATTCAAGACGCAATTAAGAGGTTTTTCTTAAATAATTAAGAAAATATAATTGATATTAATTACTTTAGTCGTCAGTAGTTTAACGTATTTCTACTGATGTCGTTTTAAGAAACTTAATTCCTAAAATAATTTTAAACATAGCTATTTTTGACGTTTGAATTCTAGCGTAAGCCTCTTTAACAATTTTTGGAAATTTAGGGTATATAGGGTATATAAGGCGATTGATTCACAACAAATATAAAAAAACGTCTTGGTTTGGACCAAGGCCGAAAAAATAAATGATATGTGTGAGGTTTATCAATTGGCTGAAGTTTCAGATTTTGCAATTCTTTTAGTTATTTTTATCCATTTAATCCTTAATCAATATTAAATTCAATCAACTGATTTTACTGTTAATCGGTCTATTCCCTCTAAATTAATTGAAAAAATTACATATCTACGCTTTTTCAAGAACAATTGCATTTTCCGAAAACATTTTATCATGAAATTAATAATATTTAATAGTGGATGGCAAACCAGGGTGTTGCACGAATTCACACATTTAATTTCGTATATCGAAATGCTACATTTCTAATGTCGCGACTATGAAAGAAAGATTGCACTGCAATTTCCCTCTTCGTACTTTAGACTTTCTTGGGGGGGGGGGGGGTTTAATTAAGTGTGACCTTCTTCGTTTAACTGGTAATGAATGGAAATGAATATAACAAGCCATGGGTACTGAAACGTATTACTTTTTATGCAATCTTTACCTGTGCCTTTGGTTATATTTATACCGATATCATATTTTTCCAGTGCTACAGATAGCTACCTACTAACAAAAACCACACAGGATAAACGATGTTGCTTTGTCTTAAGTATACGGCATTCGTTTATTAACTAGTCTGAACAAAATAAATTTAAATTATCATATTTTTTTAACATCAGTATTCTTAGCAACTTACCGATTTAATTTTTTTTGATGCAAACTTGAAAATTTGTCAAGCCAGCAACAATTAAAACTATGTCCGTCAAGGTGCTTACACGAAATCCCTTCAAAATAATTAATTTCACGATAAAATGTTTTCGGAAAATGTAATTGTTCTTGAAAAAGCGTAGATATGTAATTTTTTCAATTAATTTAGAGGGAATAGATCGATTAACAGTAAAATGAGTTGATTGAAAGTAATATTGATTAAGGATTAAATGGATAAAAATAACTAAAAAAATTGTAATATCTGAACTTCAGCCAATTGATAAACCTCACACATCGTTTGTTTTGTCGGCCTTGGTCCAAACCAAGACGTTTTTTACAATATCTGTTACTTCAGTATTAATTAAATTTTGAATAATTATGTTTGCTTTACCGTCATATATTTGGGGTTGATCTATTTCTAATTGCTTAAAGAAGTACTTAAGTATCGTTAATTACATTTAACTTACATCCAATAACATTGATTTCGATAAGCATATAATGTTGCACTTTATTTATGAAAGAAGCTTAAAAACGACGGTATTTGAAATATGGAAGAAAAATATTTGTTTCGTACACTGTATACATATACAGTGGTGTCGAGATCAGACCAACAGCTTCCATTATGTACAACCCCCAATACTGCCAACGGGTGATGTCATACTAAGTTATACAGGGTGTAAATAAATGTTTAGAATTCATGTTTTATTGTATGCAAGTGACAACGAGTGACAAGGTACAAAAAGAATACTGGAGAGTGCAACAAAATATTTTAAAGCACTGTCCTACGATTAGTCTTAGAACGTGGGCTTCAAATTACAACCTCTTAACTGTTTGGTAAACACCTCAACGTAAATATTCGACGTTTCTACCATTGTGGTTTAGGCACTCTTCCAGACGACTGTCCATGTCTTGCAATACATTTGCAAGCAGTAAACTCATGACGCATGGTAAGACTAATGGTATTGCCGTCTTAGGAAATCCACGTTCGTTAAGGCTTGATGTAGGGGGGGTATGATAATGCCGGTAGTGATGCCCTTGTAAACTGGCACAAACAGTAGAATGGCTTAGTGCAACTTCTTGTTCCACCGCTCTACTATTAGCATGAATTGGCTTCAAAACGTGCTACGATGTCAAAATCTCTATCCTCATTACAGACTATAAAGTCTCTTCTACGTTTACGATCTTGCACTACCGAAATCACGAAGGTGCTTGCCAATGTCGGAAAAGGTGCTTCGCACCGGATGTTGTCGGTGTGGAAACCGTTCGGCATAACGCACTGCCTTAAGTTGAACGTTACTGCACCTTCACCCAAAATAAACATCCTGTCCAATTTGTACTGGTTTTAATAGGTTGGCATTTTGCTAGGAAACGAGACTAACTACTGTAACTCTACTACTTAGCTCCTACGCTGAAGACCCTGTATATCAAAAGGGACCGGAAGTACCTCAAAGTTGAGTTTTCAAAGATTGCCAGATTGAGCAGGTCATGGGATTTAAAGTGATGAAGGTCGCTTTAACGTTCAACAAGTGACACCGCGGCGCGGTATGTTTTTGGTGCTCCAATGTCCTCACCCAACAGGTCCAAACAATTACCATCCTGGTTTTTCGGCTCAGCGTTGCGGTATTGCCGGTTCCATTAGAAATTATTTAAAAAAGACTTGGTTTGCCCAAGCCTTAAAAACAAAACGATAAGAGTTTTTCCAGTTGACTGAAGCGCGGATATTATTTTTTCTATTGAATTTTAAAGACAATCCGTATTTTACTACTCTTTAGAACTTAATTCAATCACCTGATTTTACTGCTAATGGATTAGTTTCCAATAAATTAATTGAAATAAAAAATTACTTATCTCAGATTTTTCAAGAACAATTCCATTTTCCTGAAACATTTTATCTTGAAATTTTTCCTTTTCAAGGGAAGAACGTACTTTAATTTTCAAATAATACTTTCATTAATATTTTATTATATGCGGTCGTTTCGAATACAAAAGGTGGTTGTTATCACCTTTCTTATATTTGACAAAGGGGTTCTTTAAGCACAGTCACAATTATTGAACTGTGTATATCAGTACTTGTGGGGAAGATTTTAGAAGTGTTGGTTGACTTGCTGTTTAATGGACAACATTATGAAAACTTGTTGTGTTTAAAACCTTTTGAAAGGAAAATTCTCGGAGATTAAACAAGATGGCCCCGGCCAGATTATGCTTTCGCTGCGCCCTCTAGCGGCTAAAACTTCTACGACCCCGGAAATTTTATTTTCCGTTATTCTTTTCTTATTTATTAAATATCCTTTCGATTATGAATGAAACACTAATGATAACTTTGTTTTTAAAACAAATGTTTTAAGAAAACTAATTAAGTACAGTAATTTGTTTTTATATTCGCATTATATTTTATTGCCGTTTGAAAAACTTAATGATAATTTTGACCAAACACTTTCCAAGATTATTTTCAGTTACAATTTTGGAGAAACAAAAAGATAATTATAAGTATACGCTATAAAATATTTCTATTATCGTTTAATTACCCAAATAACCCATGATAACAAATTTTACCAAGCACTTTTTAAGGTTATTTTCAGTTACAATTTTTGACAAAGAAAAATGATCATTGGTAGTTTAAATTTGCCTCAAAACGATAAAAATAATTGGTTTACCTCTTAATTTTAACTTAAATTAAGAGTAATCAATTACTAATCATCACTTATCTTAATAGTTTCTTAAATAACTAAAATACAGTGGAGGTTGCAAAGCCACCTAGGTATGGTTCTAGGTACTATTTATAAATTTCAATGCGATTCCGCACGCGAATAAAAAGGGGAAAAGGCACCCAGAAAGCAAGGGTCAGACAAATGCTTTTGCTACTCGAATCGCAAAAGCAAAAACAAAAAAATTTGAAGCTTAAATTATCATTTTTGTTGCACAAAAAATATTTGTCTTGGATTCCAAGCCTTATATGGGTTTCTTACTCTAGGTTCCCAAGCCCACTGTTGAACCAATGCCGACTCAATTTATAAAGGCCCATGCATGCCTCGGTTTTTTAATTTATTTTCGCTTTTTCGAATTCGCCAAAAAGTGCCGCACAGCGACTTGGCGCTCTCCGATACAGAGGATTCAAAATGTTTTCGCGCCGTGTAAGAGCCAATAAGAGTGAGGGAAACTACGGCCATGCAGTTGAGGGGGGAGGAGTATACGACTGTTAGCCTGTTAGAGACTCTTTGGAAACGGAGTTCTCAACTGTTTTTGATGTGGAGGAAATAATTTTCGCAAATGTTAGTAAATTTAACTAGTTTATGTTTAAGTTTCTTATATTATGAAATATAATTAGGGACGGGATTTAAAAAGTTAAAATGAATGTAAACTAAAGGGGAAGAGTGTGATATTTTTCATTGCGATAAAACCACTTTGTTACAAAATGTTAATTCTGGTCATTAATAAGATACTATAATTTTTGTAATGATATATGTTAATTTCTAGGGTAAACATTTTTCTTATCATCATTTTGTCGTATTTCCACTTAATTTTAAAAATTATGCTAGCAAAAACCGATATTTTAGGTATCATGCATTTTGGCGCCAAAATATCTTTGGCGCGAACTTTAAATTCATTCAAATATTTATACAACAGAAAGCGCCACCTAGCTTCTGGGAGAGGCGGCCGATAAAAGGTCCGGTCCCCTACTCCCGAGGCACCATGCATGGGCCTTTATAAATTGAGTCGGCATTGGTTGAACTTGACAGTTGTAGGTGGCTCAATCTGGATATTGTAGATCAAGTAGTTCGATTTGGGTTACCGTTCATCTTGTAATATACAGGGTGTTTCTGGAAAGTCTGGCACAAATTAACAGGCATGTTCCTTGAGTCAAAAGGAGTCCGAAAGGTCCTATGACGTTTTGGGGTAAAGCGCTCCGTTGCGACGTTATGGGCTCTCAAAAGTAGGCCGAAAAACAAGGAGATTTTGCAGAATTATAGCAATAGTATTGTGGTTTTGACCCAATTGTTTTTGATTATTGAGCATAAGGCAATGATCGAAATAAGTTCAAACCTAGTGGAAAACCGTGAAGGTGTTAAACGGCCAAAAGCGTTAATCCCTTTGTTTTTATTAATGATTGTATTTAAAGGTAAGGAAAGTAGCTCTGATATCGGTTACTTGTTTGTTCAGATGTACTGGTAACTGACCAGTCTTTTATTCTTTATTTCAATTAGACACATTACTTTTACAATAATTCGAATGAACCCACTTACTTTTACAATATTAATTCAAATGAACACCTTAAATTTTACAATAAATTGAATCGAACCCATTAATAATACAATAATTTGAATCGTATCATTAATTTTACAATAATTCGAATTGAACCCAATACATTTACAATAATTCGAATTGAACCCAGTACATTTACAATAATTCGATTGAACCCCATTACATTTACAATAATTCGATTGAACCCCATTACATTTACAATAATTCGATTGAACCCCATTACATTTACAATAATTCGAATCGAACCCCGTTACTTTTACAATAATTGGAATCGACCCGCATTACTTTTACAATAATTCGAATGAAACACATTTACATTGTTCTACAAAAATTGCATCAACGTTTAAGCAAACTTGCGACCGTCGTTTGAAAGATTCACGAACACGTTCGAAGATTTCTATCGTGTTACGGATGCTATCACGTCCATCAATTATCCTTTGTCGTAAGTCTTCGACATCGTGAACTTCACTTCGGTATACCAGCCCTTGAGATGGCAACAAAGAAAAAAATCGCAAGGGTTGAGATCGGGAGATCTTGCTGGCCACGCAACAGTTCCGCCTCGACCTATCCACCTCCGGGGAAACGCGACATCAAGATATGCTCTAACCTGAAGACTAAAATGGGGCGGTGCGCCATCGTGCATGAACCACATTATTTGTCGCAGTTGTAACGGTACGTCCTCTAAAAGCTCCGGTAAATTGTCTCGCAGAAAGGTCAAGTACGCCTCCACATTTAGCCTTGGTTGCAAAAAAAAAAGGTCCAATTAAATGATCTCCTACAATTCCGCATCAGATGTTCAAACTAAACTGAACTTGATGGTTTCTTGACAGTGGTCGCGTGCTGGTTTTGTTGCTTCCACTCGTGATAGTTATGTAAATTAAGTATCCCGTCACGCGAGAAATTGGCCTCGTTGGAAACTAGCAAGGTACGCGGAAAGTCTAAGTTATTTACCCGTGCCACAAACCACTGGCAGAAATCGACCCGTATCGGATAATCAGCTTCGTTTAAAGCTTGTACCTCTTGCAAATGGTATGAGTGGAACTGATGTCCTCGAAGGATTTTCCAGACGAGTACATGGTTAACGCCCAATTGTCGCCCGACGATCCTGGTACTGGCAGTTGGATCATCTTCGAAAATTGTCAAAACGGTGTCCTCTACATCCTCGGGAACAATCGCCGCACGAGGTTCAGGTCCGGACGGTTGAAGTTTCCCGGTTTCTCTGAAGCGTCTGTCGACTGCCGTAAATGATTGTCGATTGAGAACTTGTCGTTGAGGAAAGTGCTCCTGGTACAATCGCCGAGCTACCACCGCATTTCCCCGAGCCAGTCCATACATAAGATGGATATCTGAGTACTTTGCATTCGTGAAGTAGACCATGATTAGTTCCAGATAAGCTTCCAAATGTGCACGTACGCCATTAAATACGTTAAGGTACACACATTTAAGCCGTCTGTAAAAAACCTACAACTTCTGACGTCGAAAACTACCCTAATGTTTAGACTAACACAGCATAATTTGTTTTTAACGTTAGAAGTTGTGGGTTTTTTACAGACGGCCTAAATGTAAACGAAGCTGATTATCCGAGACGGGTCGATTTCTGCCAGTGGCTTGTGGCACGGGTAAATGACTTAGACTTTCCGCGTACTTTGCTAGTTTCCGACGAGGTCAATTTCTCGCGTGACGGGATACTTAATTTACATAACTATCACGAGTGGAAGCACCAAAACCAGCACGCGACCACTGTCATGAAACATCAAGTTCAGTTTAGTTTGAACATCTGATGCGGAATTGTAGGAGATCATTTAATTGGACCTTATTTTTTGCAACCGAGGCTAAATGGGGAGGCGTACTTGACCTTTCTGCGAGACAATTTACCGGAGCTTTTAGAGGACGTACCGTTACAACTGCGACAAATAATGTGGTTCATGCACGATGGCGCACCGCCCCATTTTAGTCTTCAGGTTAGAGCGTATCTTGATGTCGCGTTTCCCGGGAGGTGGATAGGTCGAGGCGGAACTGTTGCGTCGCCAGCAAGATCTCCCGATCTCAACCCATGCGATTTTTTTCTTTGGGCCATCTCAAGGACTGGTATACCGAAGTGAAGTTCGCGATGTCGAAGACTTACGACAAAGGATAATTGATGGATGTGATAGCATCCGTAACACACCAGAAATCTTCGAACGTGTTCGTGAATCTTTCAAACGACGGGCGCAAGTTTGCTTAAACGTTGATGGTGCCCATTTTGAACAATTTTTGTAGAACAATGTAAATGTGTTTCATTCGAATTATTGTAAAAGTAATGCGGTTCGATTCCAATTATTGTAAAAGTAATGGGTTCGATTCCAATTATTGTAAAAGTAATGGGTTCGATTCCAATTATTGTAAAAGTAATGGGTTCGATTCAAATTATTGTAAAATTAAAGGAATCGGTTCGATTTATTGTAAAATTTAAGGGGTTAATTCGATTTATTGTAAAATTTAAGGGGTTCATTCGATTTATTGAAAAATTTAAGGGGTTCATTCGATTAATTGTAAAATTTAAGGGTTTCATTCGAATTATTGTAAAAGTAATGTTTCTAATTGAAATAAAGAATAAAAGACTGGTCAGTTACCAGTACATCCGAACAAAGAAGTAACCGATATCTGAGCTACTTTCCTTACCTTTAATTACAATCAGTAATAAAAAAACAAAGGGATTAACGCTTTTGGCCGTTTAACACGTTCACGGTCTTCCACTAGGTTTGAACTTATTTCGATCATTGCCTTATGCTCAATAATCGAAAACAATTGGGTCAAACCACAATACTAGTGCTATAATTCTGCAAAATCTCCTTGTTTATCGGCCTACTTTTGAGAGCCCATAACGTCGCAACGGAGCGCTTTACCCCAAAACGTCATAGGACCTTTCGGATTCCTTTTGACCCAAGGAACATGCCTGTTAATTTGTGCCAGACTTTGCAGAAACACCCTGTATATGTGGGCTTCATTATTTAGGATTCTAAACCTAATATGGGTGTCTTTCTCAAGGATCCCAAGCTTTATTTGGGTCTCTTACTCTAGGATCCCAGTCAACAATTTTTAACGGTTACACCTAAATTACACTATAGCGCGAGCGGCTTGCGTCGTGATGCGCGTGATCTAGTGGGCTATGATTACACGCAAGGCTAGGAGGCTTGGGAATAAGATATTTTTCGAAACTAGTCCTCCGTACCAGTGAGCAGTGACCCCTGGTGTCTTAAATATTAAACTGGTCCCGGGAAAAGTCACTTTTCCCTATTTATATTTCTTCTGGTTCCATCTAGTGTGAATCCAACGTAATTAATAAGTCAATTTGATGAAGTTATTTAATTTTTTATGTTGAGATGGTTGGCTTTCAATAAAATATTTCGTAGCATAGAATTTTCCTAGATTTATCAAATTTTTGGTGGAATTTCCCTTTTTGCCGTTTTTAGGAGTCAAAATTTCCCTAGATATGGGAAATTTTCCTCAATCTGGCATCACTGTTCTGTTCTAAAAAATCTCTCTGGACTCTCTCTAGTCTCAACCTAGGAGTGTATACAAAAATGCACAACTGGAGTCGAAATTTATGTTACAATTACAATAATTATAGTGGTCCCTATATCAACTTTTAATAAAAGTAGGAATTAATAAACTAGTCATTGGGACCAGTGAGTCTCACGTTATGAATAAAAAATAACTGGTCCAAGCTATTAATAAACTGGTTTTTAACCAGTATACCAGTCTTATTTCCTAGCCTGAAGGCACGGATGTGTATTGTAGGAGTAGAGACTCGTAGCTTCCACTCTACTAAAAAAAAGCTAGACCTTATTTGTCCATAAAAAGGGGTATGAATTTTGAGCCTCCTTCCAAACCTAGACGAGCCCAATGAGATAGATAGAGTTACAATTCAAATCGGCTTACCGCGAAACACATTGTGTTTATCAAGCACATTTATCAAAACATGACAGCGCCACCTGTCACCCTCTCGCGGAACTAATTACAACTTTTACTCGTTTATTTGCAATCAGAAACATCGTTATGATTTTATTTCATCTATTTATTAGATTAAAGGACTAGAGTTTTTATTATTTAACTCGCGTATTTTATTTAACACGTTTAAAAACTATCTTGACAGCTTATTAGTTGTTACACAGATTATAGCAGCAGACGGTAATAAAAATGTTCTTAGGGTGGCGCCACCCGTATTTGATAAAGATTCATGCTCGACAAAAGGTGTATCGCGAAACGTCGATCTTGTGACTCTAGGTTTAATATATACATTCTATCTCATTGGACGAGCGCATGTAAACAAGAAAGATGGCCGCGAGCTACGTTAAGCCTCGGTCTTTTGTGTATAGAATCCGAGTAGATGATGATATGATTAAATTAAATTTTATATTAATTAAAACAACGTGGTAGGCGTCAGATTTCGTTCTGGTAAGTTAGTGAACTTGTAGTTGTAAGAATGGGATGCGATGATATTGATAAATTAATTTTATCATGGTTTAATTGATTTCTAGCCTTCTAGGTAATTTTTTATCCTTATGGTGATAGAAATCAAGGACATTTATTTTTAAACTAGGGTTTGTAATTATTATATTACCAGTTCTTAATTTATTTTGATTGAGATAAGTATTTAAATATTAAAAATAATGTTGAATTTTTTTCTTAAGATAAGTGATGATTAGTAATTGATTACTCTTAAAAGTTAAAATTAAATTAATAAAAGTTAATTAAATAATTTATAATTAGATTTTAAAGGCAAATCTAAACTTCAAATGATAATTTTTGTAAAAGAAAAATTGTAACTGAAAATAACCTTAGAAAGTGCTTGGTCAAAATCATTATTAAGGGTTATTTTTTGAAATAAAATTGTTTAACACCTTTTGATATAAAGCTTATTGCTAAAACAGTCGACTTATGTATTACTCAGAAGAGTTTAAATTTTAGGCAGATATGAATTAATCTGCAATCGCTTAACCTTATGATTATGTTAACATAAATAGCTCCGTTCTAGTTCTAATTGGATTTAAGTAATCGTTAAACTAATCTGAAATCGCGTAACTTAAAAAGTATGTTAACTTGAATACCAATCGCGTAACTTAAATAGTACCTTAACGTAATTATTTCATTAGTTTTTTGTTCAAGTGAGTGTGATCAACTTTAGTCGTTTTTTTTTCGTTTGAGTACTTTAACTTAAAGGGGCTGTTCGGAACGTGGGAGAGGGGTCGTAAAGCCCCTTTAAGCGATCGAATTGAAATCATAATAGTGAAGGTAATTATATCATTTGAAGTTTGAATAAGTTTACCAACGTGAGCGTGATAAACTTACTGATACGTTAATAATAGTGAACGTAATTATAATATTAGTTGTTGTTGGAGTTCGTTAATATAAATCTTATTAAAACCATAATAGTGAACGCAATTATATCATTAGTTGTTGTTTCAGTACGTTAACTTAATCTAAACCGAAATTCAATATTAACGCCGCATACAACCGTTCTAGCAACACCGAAAACAGCCTAACCCTAAACCGAAATTAAATATTAACGCCTCATACAAACTTTGTAGTTCTAGTAACAGCTATGTGCCGCCGATAAATAAAACACCCTTGCACTAAAAAGAAATTGAGACGCGGGCGCGGCAAGCGTCGACCGTTCTAAACTCTAGTAACGAGAGTCACGTGGTCCCCCTCCTCTCTCTCTCTCTTTCTCTCTGGAAAAAAAATAGCTAGCCCGTCGAGGGAAGAGTGAGATACTGTTGGTGAAAATCGCAGAGAGGTACTAAGCCTCAATAGCTCAGTCTGTAAGGCGTTGTACTCTGGTGCCTGTGTGGATACAAACGTGGCGGGTTCAAATCCCGGTCCTGCCAAAAAATTAATTCTTCAATAGTAAAATATTTACGGGACTTTGTATAGATGTCGCTGAAGTTCGCATTCCTAGCGGGAAGTTTGAAATGAAAGTAACTTTATTTATGATGGATTCTCCCAGGTCACATGAAAAATTGGGGGCAGAAGGGGGGGGGAGAAGGCGCCCAGCCGTAAGGGGTAATTGCAATGCTTAGGCAGTCTATAGACAGCGAAAGCAAAAAGAAAGTGTCAATTTGATTAATTTACACGATATCCCTCAAAATAATAAATGCATGATAAAATGTTTCAGGAAAATTTAATTGTTCTTGAAAAATCTGAGATAAGTAATTTTTTATTTCAATTAAATTATTGGAAACTAATCCATTAGCAGTAAAATCAGGTGATTGAATTAAGTTCTAAAAAGTAGTAAAATACGGATTGTCTTTAAATTTCAATAGAAAAAATAATATCCGCGCTTCAGTCAACTGGAAAAACTCTTATCGTTTTGTTTTTAAGGCTTGGGCAAACCAAGTCTTTTTTATATAATATCTGTTCTTTCAGACTTAATTTGTATTAATCTGTTATAAAAATAAATATATGCTTGTCAAACGTCATTAATTCGATGTTCCAGTAAGATGTTCGTGAGCATATTGGCTCACACCGAGTGCTTCTCATTATTTAATGGGAAAGTTTAAATAATTTGGTAGGGGAGTGGTAAATTAATTCACAATTGGTAGGCGGATGGTAAATTAATTCACCATAGATAGGCAGGTGGTAACTTATTTCATGATAAAAAGTCGGTTGGTAACTCATTTCGTCTAGGTATTAATCTAAGCCTAAACTTGTGACCCTCATAAGTCTTACTTATGATAACTGGTTTTTAATATTTAGATTTGAGGCAGTTACATTGATTTTATACAAAGGTTCTATTGGGAGAGAAGGTTATGTTATTTACCGTATGGCTGCCAGAGCGCGACTATCTGTCGCTATCACTGAGGGTTTAAAAGAGGCTAGCGTCATCTATATGAGTATACAAACATAACAAGTAACGGTTTTACCATAATTTATAAATTAATTAAAATAAAATACTTGGACTTAATTGTTCTTAAGGAAACTTCAGAAGTTTAAAATTCAATAGCTGCTTGAAAATTCAAAATATTCCGAACCTTAACTTCGCTGCTGTTCCTTGGTTATTCGATGTAACCGACCACCAAAAATCCCATGCTTTTTCCATGGGACGCTAAGCCTAAAATATGTGAATTTTTTGTTTAACATTACGGGAGGGTGTGGGTTCTTATCCAGAAGGGCCTACCGGCCCTCTAGAATACAGATAACGCGTATTGGTCAACACCCATACTGTCACAATTATAACCCTATCAGTACTTGGAAGTTGGAACCTAAGAACATTCAACCTCCTTCTTAGTTCAACTGAAACTCAGTGAAGACCCGAAGGTTGAAATAATGTTAGCGGAAAACGAACAAGACGACAAGAGTTATGGTTTTTTTTTTGGTTTTTTTTTAAGAAAAAGGGCTGAATAAGCTTTTCAATTTTCCAAGAAGTCGATACTAGCGCCGCCTGGCTACCAGCGCTGGAAAGCCTCGCATGAAAAATAAAATGTACTGGACATAAGAAAAGAAAAACCAGCGTTTTGCTTCTAGCAAACGACACAAAGGAAAAACTCGAACGTAGCCAAGGTCTATAGAGTTACCGCTATGGACCGTAGCGCGGGTTTGTTTCTAGTGTCCAGTACATTTTATTTTTTACGCGATGCTTTCCAGCGCTGGTAGCCAGGTGGCGCTAGTATCTACTTGTCTACTTTTTAGTATAGGGAGTTGCACATCCTATAGAGCGACGAATGTTTTTCACGCGCATCAAAACTTCGGAAAAATTTACAGGTCCGCCGTGACCCCTTTTGTTTTATATAAAAATTATGGAAAATTTAAAATATCTATTAGACAATGTCCAGTGTCCTGTGCTTATTTACAGGCCTGAGATAGTTTCACCTATCCTGACCTGGGCCGGAAATAAAAACAGCACACGGAATTTTATCCAATAAAATTTTTAAGTGACCCATAATTTAGAAAATCGCGTCAGGGATTTTCTATTTATACTCAATCCTAACTCAAATGTTAATCTCTACGGAGCTCAACATTACGTCGTGAAAGAATTTTCAGAATTAGACCCAAGGTTTCCCAACCAAGAGGGTGCACTTTTTTCACAACAAAACTTTACAGCAATAGTCTAGCAAAGGCACATCTCTCAGTGTAAAGTTTAGTTGACCATTTTGTATAGGTTTAAAAAAACATTATTTCTAAACCATGCGCCAGCACGCGCACATTTCATTGAAAGTTTCTTATTTAAGACTTTGCCCTTCTATATACTAAGAATATTCATCAAAAACAGACAAAGAGCTTTCCAAGACTCGAACCTGCAATGTTTTGTCTCGAATGCAAAAGCGTTATCCATTACGCCACATGCCCGTACTTCATAAAAAAAAGAAATTATCGAAACATTGTATTTAGAGGATTATTTCTTTTATGATGTATAAAAGATCTGTAAAAATAAACTCCTAGCTTGCCAGGACTCGAACCTGCAATCTTCTGCTCCGTAGGCAAACGCGTTACTCTATGCGCCACAAACCCGTTGGAGGCTGTACAAAATGATATGCAAACAGTGTAATATTTGTAACGGTTTTACGATGATTTATAAATTAATTAAAATAAAATACTTAGACTTAATTATTCTTAATTAAACTTCAGAAGTTCAACATTCCATAGGTGCTTGATAATTCTAAAGCGTTCCGAACCTTAACTTCGCAGTAGTTTCTGAGTTATTCGATGGAGTAGACCAATAAAATTCCCATGCTTTATCTATGGGACGCTAAGCCTAAAATCTGTGAATTATTTCTTTAACATTACGGGAGGGTGTGGGTTCTTATCTTGAAGGGCCTACCGGCCCTCTAGAATACAAGGTCTGTAGTGTTACAGTTGTAACAATACTCCTGTTAAAAAGGCACACATACTGTACCCCCCTCCCCCCAAAAAAACTTTTAAATTTCGCGCCTTTTCAATAGCTCTCTTTTCAATATGGGAAAAAATGATTTTAAATGACAATTTATTTAAGTGTAAGAATTAAACAGGAAAATGGAGGTTGAGTGAAAGATTAGTGAAGTTTTAATTATAATTTGTTAGTTTAATTATAAGGTATCCATGAATTTACCAAAAACTTTCGTGTTTTGGGTTAATTTCACATTAATTATACTTCATTAAGTTTAATTTAACGGTTTATCTAGTGTGGATTTAGTTTATAATACAAGTTTCAATGAAATATTAACTTTAATTGCAATTACTCAAAAATATGTATGCGCTTTTGATGTATTTTAATGATGAATTAAATTAATTCGAAAGTGAAATAGGAAACATCTGTGGCTGAGAGAAAAACTTGTGTTGTTTTAATCTTAATTTGAGCGCAGTTCCGGAGAGTCGATTAAGCTTGAAAGTATAATTTATTGGAATTTTTTACCCTAATTGGAACGTTTTGTGCAGTTTATCATTTTTGCCACAGTCATTATTTTACCCTCAACTTTTGAATTTCGCGCCAATTAATGTTCTTTAAACATAGTTGAAATTAACTGAAGTGTGAAATAGAAAACATTTGGATTTTCCAACGGCTTGGGTAGTTTTAATCTTAATTAAACAGTTTATTTAAAAGTTATTTGAGCTTTTAATCCAAAAAATGAATATTTTTGGTTTAATTTCACGTTAATTATATTTAATTGATTTAAAATTAACGTAGGATTGTGTTTCGGCAGTGTACATTTAGGTTATAAATGACTTTCAATATATACTTAACCTTAATTGCAATTTTTAGTGGGTTTTGAATCTTATTTTACCTTAAACTTTCAAATTTCGCGCCTATTAATGTACTTTAAAGATAATTTAAATTAACTAAGTATGAGATAGAAAACATGGAGCTTGTGCAGTTTTAATCTTAATTTATTATTTTATTTCAAAGTTACTCGAGTTCTCATCCAAACATGTATATTTCATGTTTAAATTCACGTTAATTATACTAATTCAGTTGAAATTAATGGAGGATTGAGGTTTGGCAGTGTTGATTTAGCTTATAAAATGAGTTTCAAAACACCTTAATTGTAAAGTTTAGAAGAGTTTGTAGCGGAACGCTACATTTGGGCCTTCACAAACAACATCTACACATTTAGACTTACCCATTCAGGCACCAAATTATATCTCACTGAACCCTAAGCCTACATCCATCCTAATCAGATGGAGTCTCTAGCTAGAGGGGAGCACTATTGCACTACTTGAGCGCCCCCTAGTCTAGATAGGCCTAACTATAGATAAGGGAAAAGTATATATAGCCTGAACAGCCGTGGGAGCAGTGGTTAGTTAGTTGGTTAGTTCATCCGTGGTACTTCGGTTAGAAAGTTAGTCGGTGGGATCTCCTATCTAACACCCGAGTGATTGACATCTATCACCGGCAGCAATAGACGGTCGCGTTTCCGACCCTCTAACGGTTTTGCAATTTAGTGAATCCCGCGCGCTTCTCAGACCAGCCGCCTACCGTTTAAACAAGACCAACAGACACCGTTCACATGGCTCTTATAATTACTGTAAGTGTAATGTTTATTTAACGGACATTCCCTACTGGCGCTTCCCCGATTAAGTACTACATTGTATATAGCCATTTTTCATAATTACTAAAAATTAAACTAACCCATAAAATCATTTATTATTCCAAGGAAAATTACTAACCTAACCTGACTCTGGTAAATAAACGAGATCGAATTTTGTCAACTAATTTTGGTCTCATTATTCCTGACTCTGTATACCTTCGCTTTTAAAGCAAATCGGTTACAAGTTTATCATTCTTGCCAACACAATGTGTTCAATTTTTATCATACCACGTGCTAAATTTGCGGTAACATAAAGATCATCTATAACATATGTTAATGAATGATGTGATTCTATAGTTTAGCAACTTTGGCTTCAATAACAGTAATTAAATTAAATACCTAAACAATTCATTGCAATTTAGACAAATAAACAAACGGCAATGTGAACTGTGGAGATAGCGAACAACGTAACCCTTCGGTGCTGACATGGTTACGTTGGAAAAATCTGCGCTGATGTAAACATGGAAATTATTTGACTAATTAAATTACATAACGACACTGTCCTCCTGGATTAATCAGCACCACTGTTACTTATATTTATGAATTAACAAAATCCACTTTTGGTAACAAATAGTTAAACTGCGCTAACCACGACTCTTTTAACGGGAATTCTTTCTTAACTGTTCTCGCATTAGGAATTATTCGTTGCTTTTCGACGTTACTGATGCACTTTAACTTGGACGATTCTTCCGCGACTCTGACCGCATTCACAGGAATCAAGGGATTCAAGGCTGGCTTTTGCTTAACAGCTTCAGAACTAAAACTTACAGAAGGCATCTACATAGGCTTGCTTTTTCCAATTGCTTTTGAATACTATTCCTTTGTTATGGCACAATTCTTTTAGTTCCAATATTTTAAATTTTTTATAATAAAGGTCCAAATAAATATCGCGGTCAATCACTCCAGCCATTTTCCCTATAGGGCGGACACGTCGTCTGCTACTTTATCCACAACGTACATCATGCGCATGCGTGCATAAAATTACGGAAAGGGCTATTTCAAACTGTGAATTTTCAAGAATTTCCTGTAAATGATTATTTTTAATCTATCCGATGTCGAAGCCTTTAGGTTCTTTCGTCAAATGGATTTCATTCAATTGGAGTGTCTGTATTCAGGCAAAAAACATGGTTTCTCCAAATATTTTAATTTTACATGTGTAGTTGTTAAAGGAAAGTTAGATAACATAACATTACACCTTAGAATAACGGCCTTTTTCTAAACATACAAGGGAAAATGTTATTATTACATAATAATTAGCATTTATTTGGTCTTAAAAACGAGGACTACTGCCATTGGTTTAGTGGCGTCCACTAAATCGAACCTCATACCCTCTTACCCCTACCAAGAAGTGATATCTAGTTTATTAGGGAGAAGGTATAAATTCACCACATTTCCAGCTTTATCGCCAGTCCAAACGTAGGTCCGGAGTTAATCCCCGCCTCTTAATTACAACCAGCATCTCATTGGTTCTTGAAAACTCACGTCAGCCCGACGCGAATGACGAAAATTATGTATTTTCTGACTGAGGAGAGGCGAAATAGCCCGGCCTCCTTTTACGTCCCCCTTGTATTTTGAAAGGGGGACTTGGACCATGGTGCGCGAATACCAAGGCATCTTATACCTTCTCCCTAATAAACTAGATATCACTTCTTGCCCTACCTTACCCTTACTCCTCCCAGCTGTGAGAATTCAACCAATCCCGTACGTTTTTACTATTATATTTAGAAAAAGGACGTTTTTAAACAATTTTGCCTAGACCTAGATGCAGTTTTAAATACCGCGAAAAGTTAAGGTTGTATTAGTTTACGTAAAATCGAGAGATTTTGATAGAAATTATCAAAAATTTAGACAACAATGAGTGTTACAAATATTCGAAAAGATTTTGATTCAATGGCCATTTTCGTCAGTCTCCATATTTCTACGAAATTGACGCTAAATGTTTTACTGAAGAGTGAGATATTAATTATGGAGCAAACCGCAAGTACACGCGTTAAATACATAATTTGTATCAAAATATCAACTACACCAAATTGGACACTAAAATTAAATTTGATTGTCCAATAAATAAAGTGTAATGCATGTGTAATTAAAAGTGTTAACCATCCTCTCTGAGTGAAGTGTTTACGTTTTACACCAAACCTAATATATCGAGAAGCCCTCACATGAGCAGTTCCCGTATGAGCGGATTTCATAATAGCGGTCCTCATAACAGCAGTTCCCTAAATAGCAGTTTCCCGAAATGGCAGTTTACCCGTTACAGCAATTACCTATACAGCGGTTCTCGTAAACGCGGCGTACCGTTACAGCAGTTCTCTAAAGAGCAGAAAGACAGATATGTGAAAAACAATAGTTGTTTATTATGGTGTAAGCTGGCCCAGCTGGGTTATATGTACTCAAATAGAACTAGGTCAGATATGGATAATTTGGTTAGGTTAAAATTCATTATTTCAACTAAATAGTATTAGGTCAGGTCAGGTTAGGTTAGGTTGGATTGGGTTGGGTTCGGTTGGTTTTTTTAGGTTTTGTCCCGTTTGGTTAGAGTTAGGTCAGTAATATTTTGAAAATGGTGTAACAATGTTACGCCTTTCCTAAAATATTGTTGTTTATCTTCATTGATTTCCCAATAATAATATGCCTTTTCCAAAAAATACTGTTTACAATTATCTACTTCCGAAATAAAATAAGCTTTCCCGAATTATTTTTCTATCCTGGTATGAGAATTGTAAACTGATACAGCTGAAGAATAGTACAATATTTAGGTGTACTTTAAAAAATTCAAAAACACGATCCGTTTGTCGGTCACATTACTGATTAAATGATCACAGAAAAAGGTAGATTTTGAAACCAACGAGCATATTTTTAAGAAATGCTCGAAACTCTAGACAAACACTGCTATTTCCCAAAATAGCAGCCGCTATTTCTAAAACAGCAGTTTTGAACAAAGCCACTGTTTTTTTGTAATCGCGGTTGCTATTTCGAGAACTGCTCTACCGGGAACTACTCATACGAGGTACAGTACACCCAAAATATCACAGACATTGTAGAATTCTCAATATAACCAAAGCAAACTTATTTTTTTGCTGTGACGTTCATCTCCATTTCCACAACCAAATATTTTGCAAATTTTTTAGTCTCGATGTTTTGCAATTTTACGAGCAAACATTTTAAACGCTTTTAGTCACGGTTCACGATCACCATCTTCCAAAACCCTAACGTTGGTTCCTTTCTTCAACTGGGTAAATTGCTTTATCGCAAGAAACAATTCATAAAGTAACGTGAGCTGAGCTGAGCTGAGTCCAAGCTATGGTGGACAGGTATGGTCGTGGGTTTTCAACGGCGAACCCCCGTATTGCTTAATTCGTGACTACAATCACTGAATTCTTCATGGTTTCTTCTCCACCATAGACAAAGTGAATGACAAATATGAAGTGGAACTTATCACCAAGTTTTGAATAAAGTCAACGTCAATTCTGACGCAATTCAAGACCGAGTAATTCATGGGAGCCGATTTTAATTTGTAAATTAAAAATCGTTCTAAGGTCGCTTCGTGAAATGACAGACCAATGAACATTTTTCCTAAATGGCAAGCTGAAATTAACATAGGTGCTAATTGTCGACAAAATAACCAATAAATATAACGTAGAAATTAGCGGTAAAAAGGTATATATCGCTTCGGAAACATTGTGTAATGTTGATCCTTGCATCATTACACAAATCGAGACAATAACAGCGACGTTAACAAAGAATTCGACTAGCCACAAACATAAAAATATTTTCGCAGTTGAATTCGAATCTTCAAGCATTTTCACAACGTCTGTATGAATGACCGCGATGTGTTTAACGTTATTTTCAGGGTTTTTAATCATATTAGCTAATTCAGTCACTCGAAACCGCACAACGTGAGCTTGAAAAGCCAAGATAATTTGAAAAAGATACGGTACAGTTAAGATTAAATAATAAATCACAGCATCAACTGAAGCAACGACTTTGGCTAAATCTAGATTCCGTTTTAAATACCGGGAATTGTAAAGAATGCATTCAATGTAATAAAGTGTGTCTTCAAAGTTGCCTTGAGCGAATGCGGAAATTCTGGTCGAAATGAGCAAAACGTTAGACGTTAAAGCGAGCGTTGCAAAAATTCTATAAGAATTTGTTTCAATGGCCATTTTTGTCAGTGTGCATATTTTCACGAAATTCTCGCTAAATGTTTTACTGAATAGGCAGATATTTATAACATAACAAGCCACAAAAGCACGCGATGCATACGTAATTTGATACAAAATATCAACTTTGCCTAATTCGACACGAAAATTGAATTCGATTGCCCAACAAATCAAGTGTAATCCGTACGAATTGGCAATCAGAAATGATACCCATCCTCTTTTAGTTAACCGTTTACGCTTTTCACCAAACCTAACTAATCCCAGACATTGCACAATTTTCAATATAACAAAAGTGAATACATTTTTCCTGCAACTTTGATTTTCATTTTCTCGACCAGACATTTTGCGACATTTTTTAGTTACGATATATTTGCAGACGCGTGAATTTGCAATTCTACGAGCAAACATTTTTTTTCACATATGGTCACGGTTCGGTCACCAAAATCTACCGAAACACTAACGTGTGTTTTATCCTTCAAATTGTTTTACCGTAAGAGAGTTTATTCCATAAACAGTATTAATTATTTAACATACTGCGTAGATAGAGCAGAAAGGTACCGTTTTCACTATCTCTTTCAGGTCGACATATTTTAATTAAATACTATAATTACGTTCATTTCCATTTTTTCCTACACGCAACGTAGCGTTTGCAATTTAATGAAGGATAAGCAAAGTGTTACGGGTATAAATGAGAGAGGCCGATAAAAGGTTTAACTAGCTTTATTCAGTGCGTTAGCGAGAGTGTCTGTAGGCCCAATAGGTCAGTCTAGATTACGACTCGGGAGACGCCCCCTTGTGAGGTTGTCTACTGAGATAACGGTTATTACATCGATTAGATCGCAGCATGATAATAGGCCACGTATCACAAAGGATTTAGATTTACAATTCCACGTATACAACCCGATATCATTTGTAGACATTTTGATTTTCAATTATTCGAGCAAACAAAGGCTATTAAAGGGAGGGTGAAGTGGAAAATCAAGTGATTTTTTATCGATTCTTCTTCTAATTATAAGACCAGCCTGCATAGTGAAACATCCAGGAAATCCCTCCGAGTGATTTTAAAATTCTAATTAGGTTCAGTTTATATGTATAATTTGAAATAAGACATGGAGCGTGCCACGAGAATATTTTGAACAAAGAGGCAGGGCGTTACGCGATTGGTCGGAGGGGCTTATATCAAATTATTCTTAAAATCTGAACCTAATTTGAATTTTAAAGTCATTCGTAGGTATTTCCTGAATGTTTAACTATGCAGTTTTTTTAATTAGAAGAAGAATTGATATAAAATCACTTAGTCAAGTGGGATGATCACCAAAATGTACTGAAAAAGTTTGATCAGTTCTTGAAGCGCATAACACAATTTTTGACTCGATGAATTTTAATCCTTGCATGGTTGGGTTATTTAACATACTGCTGAGAAGATTGGAGTATTGACTATAAAGTACTACAGTATGGTTCCACAAGGGAAAAATAATTTTGCAATACTACTTGTGATTTCAAACGTGCTAAGGGTGTACAGCACCCAACAATGATCAAAGGCTATACAGCGTCTCTTTCGAATACACTATAAATTTCTTAAGAGGAATGTCAGTATCAATCAATGCTCGCGGAATACAGTGACCACGACACGATAAGGCGACAACCTTCGTTATTTCGGTAGTTTCGTCGTGCAAGTACGTGAACGACTGTATAGTCTGTAGTGAGTAGGTATGAACCGATATCATATCAGTATCGGCACCGATACTCGGTGTTTAGTTAATGTTTAACTGCGACTGACTTAGTTATTCATTTTTTTACACAATAAAAAGGGTACACATGTCATGCCGTGAAGCGGTCGTTAACTAACCCCGTATACAACAACTCCTAACTATTTATCTGTATTCTGTTATCACGTGATCTTATCAATTAACATAGCTCTAGGTACAAAGATCATTTAGATGATAAGCCTACATTACGTTACGTCCTCTATTTTCTCTTTTTTTACAAATTTATTCTGAAAGGTGGTTTGCTTTTTCTTCCCGACCTTGTAACTCGAGTATTTTAATGCTCTGCACGGCTGGTATCCGCCACTTCATCGGTATTGTCGGCTTTACTCTCGCTAACGCCACATCGTTCTGGTTCCGGTCCTTGCGGAGTAGGTCGAGGCTCCTGTCCATCCCTTGGTGCGGACGGACTGTCTCTCCCAATGGTGCTTTTTTCGGAAGGGGGTGGCTCCTGGATACTCGTCACCTCCGTGTTCAATGGCGAGTTGACAGATGTGGCTTCTTCATGAACAGGATTACTGGCGAAGAACCATGGCTGACTAATTCCGATGGTGTGCATATTGACCTGGAATTCGCCGGTTTGTTTTTGGTTTGTCCGGTCTGGAATTTGGACTAGATGATATCTATTCCGGCGAATAATTTCCCTTGTTGTCTCAATCATATATGACCTGCGCTCGTTGGCTTTTCGTAGAAAATTTTCTTTCCCGTCGCATGTCTACAACACAGACTCGATCCCCAGCAGAAAGCTCGGGTAACTGACGGACGCCATGGTGTCGATCATAATTTGCCTTCTGCTTTTTTTTGTTGCAGTAGATGATGTTGTAATACTAGTCGTTTTGGTGGGATCACTGGCTCCTACGACAATGCGCTAGTTGGAAGCGTGGTGCGTAAACGTCGATTCATTAACAGCTCTGCTGGGCTAAATCCGTTATCAACAGGCGTTGCTCTGTAGGCCAAGAGTCCCAAGTGTATGTCTTCTGATTTTTTTAAACGTTCTTTTATCGTTTTCACCATGGATTCCACAAAACCGTTACTCTGTGGATACCTCGGGCTGCTTGTGATGATCTTAAAACCATAGCTTTTGGCGAATTTGGCAAACTTCAGCGTTCTGGTTGCGTTGAACTGGGTACAATCTCCGGGATGCCGAACCTCGAATTTTTTTTAATCGCTTCGATGACTGTAGATGCACGCTGATCCTTTAGCTCGGTTTGTTCCGGATACCTTGAATAGTAATCGACTATGAGTAAATACCATACAGGCGAGCGTCGGATGCAGGCAGACTTTGGAACACGAGCTGGACATATGCCGAAATTTCGTCAGATAGTTCGTTTTCGTCAAGATCGCTCAACGGGTTTCGTCACAATGTGTCAGCTGTGGTTAGCAGTCGTCCCGGGGTGTATTGAACGTCATACGAATCTTATTCGCAGACGCTGTAGTCTAGGAGATAAATCGTCCACCGGTATCGTTTTTAATATTGAGAATAAGGGTTTGTGGTCCGTTTCCAAGGTGATCTTCAGCCCTAATATGTAGTCTCGGAACCTCTCGCAGGCCCAAGCCAACGCTAGCGCTTTCTTTTCAATCTGCTGTTAACGTTCTTGAGGCATAAGCTATGACTTTAACGTCGCCACCTGGTTGGACTTGGCGCAAAACGGCACCTACGCCGTAGGCTGAGGCATCCGCTGATACTGTGGTTGGATAGTTTGGGTCGTAGACACCCAATACTGGCTGGCTCGTCTACGTCACCTTCAGATATTCTAACGCCCTGTCCTGGCTTAAGCCCCATGTCCAAGCGTTGTTTTTGCTTAGCAGGCTCGTCAACGGGCGTAGATTGTCTGCCATCTTTGGAAAATCTTTCCTAAGTAGTTAGCAATACCCAGGATTCGTCGTACGTCGGGAACATTGGCCAGTGAGGGAATTTGGATTATAGCCCGACGCTTTTCCGGATCTGGACTGATTCCATCGGGTTCAAGTACGTGCCCCAGGAAGACGACACGGTTAACTCCAAATTGGCATTTCTTTTCATTTAAAGTAATCCTGTTGTCTGCCAAACCGTGAAGTACCCTCGTTAAGTCGCTGTCGTATTCTTGTCGGTTTCTGCCCCATACAAGAATGTCGTCTTGATGGCTAATCGCGTTCTTGGTACCATCTATATATTTACAAATCCGACGCTGAAAGTGCTCCGAAGCTGAATTAAGCCCAATCAGCAGGCGGTTGAAACAATATCTTGCCAATGGTGTTAAAAACGTCGTCAGCGGAATAGAATCTGGATGGAGCGGCACTTGCCAATATCCGGAGTTGCAGTCCTGCTTCGAAAAGACCTTTGCTCCCAATAACTGTCTAAACGTATGGTCGACCGATGGGATTTGATAACGCTCTCGTTCAACGCTGTTATTTAGTTCGGTGAAATCCACGCAAACACGAAGACTTTCTTTGCGATTTAGGACGACTATCATTGGTGAACACCACTTCGTGCCTTCTTCGATTTTGCGTATCACCCCCTGTTCGATCATCTTGTCCAACTCTTCCTTGACTTTGTCCATCAACGGTAGGGCTATTCGCCTGGGCGGAGCAATTGAGAAGGCCGCTGTTCTTGGCTTTAGTTTGATCTTGTACGCCTAAGCCATGCATCCCAGACCCGAAAAAAAGGGCAGGAAACTCTGCCATGACATCGGTGTGAGAGACTTCCTGGATTTTACTTTCGTCTAGTCTCTGCAGCAAACATAAATCTTCACTAGCTTTCGGACTCAGCAAAGGGAGCTGCAGTTCTTGGATTATGTATATGTAGTCGCTAACGGTTCTGTCACCCCATTTCAATGTCACTGCCGCCAAACCCCTGCAATTGAGCTGAACTTTGCCAGGCCCAAATAGCCGCCGGTTCGATTTTTCCACCCGCAAACCTCTGATGGATGTTCCGACCATTGCCTCCGGGACAGCACTGACCTCGGCGCCAGTATCTATTTTGAACGTGATTGGAGATTATGGACACTACTCATTTGTTGCTGGTCTGTAAGAGCACCCAGAAAGTCGTCATGAGTGGTTTCTGAAGGTACGTCGGTGCCTGGGATTGCCCGGGCGGTGGATGTCGCGTCGTGTTTTCTGATAGGTCTGACGTTATTTCACGAGTGAAACGTGCCGGTGCTGAGCGACAAACTCGTGAAAAATGGCCTCGACGGTCGCAGTTGCGGCAGTTCATGTTGCGAGCAGGGCAGTTAAAGCGGTTGTGCCGGTCGGATCGTCCACAGATGCGGCATGGATATGTTGTCCCTGAAGCGGAGGGATCTTCGAATCTTACTCGATCCGGAAGGGTGGCGTTGCGCTGGCTTGCATGCGACGGAACTCTGTTCATCACGAGCCTGTCGACATCCGCAGCGGAAGGTTGAGCCTGCCCGTTTTGGCTACGAATGGTCCGTTGTTGGTTGTGGATCTCTTCAGCCTATCGTACTGTAGCAATAGTCTTCTCTAAGGTTAAAGAATTATCGAATTGCATCTACTCTACCTAAGTATCATTTTAGCGACGAATTGCACCCATAGTCCGCCACAGCATGGGAAATAAGGCGGTGGCACAGGGCAAATGACCAGTTTAAAAATTGCCTGGTCCAGTTTAAAAATTAAATCGGAGGGGGTCAATGGTCCTCTGGACCACTTAGATAATTCAAGGGTAACTAGAGTCCAAACATTAACTCTAATAGTTTAATTATCCACTTCTCTAGTTTAGCAGACGGCGTGCCCTTGTGAAATGGACCAGGTTATTTAGTCCAGTTTAAAAATCCTTATTTCCCACCCTGGTCCGCCATAAGCGAAGGACGTGACGTCATGCGAGACTGCGCAGGACGAATTTACTTTCGTCATCGCGAAAATTCTCCCCAGAAAAGAGCCATCTAACGGTTACTTAGCGCAAATTCAAAATGTCAAATAAAAATACTTCTGTTGTACATTTCCAGGCCTAGTATTAGAGAAGGCAGTGGCGAAGTTCATGCAAATAATGGAACCAAGGCTTAACAGATAAACTGAACACTGCACTAATTGCGGCCCAGCTATTGTTTTTTTTTTTGCAATCTTTGTTTCTAATATCATACAGATTTGTATTGGTCCACGCGTGGTCGAAAATGACGTCACGACTCTAGCTTATTGCTGATTGGCTCGCGCAGAGCGTTAACGTTGAACGCGGTCGAAAAAATAGAAAGCTAATATCGCCACACTCAACGTAATTTCTGTCCAGCGTAACTAGGTTTTTTTTCGGTTGTCGCTTGACGTCGGGCGAAAAGTCGTGATTTACGCCAAGAGAAAACCATGCTTAAATTAGCAAATTATTTTTTACATGCTTTAAAACATTTGAAACTTTAAAAGAAGAACCTTTTTTACCGTTTTTATTGGCAATTTTCATGGAATAATTCTAAGGAGTAAGAGTGTACATTTCCTTATGGGTACTTTGCATCTCGCATAGCAGGTTCAGCTAGCTGGCAGATTGCTACCAGTTAGTAAACGTCATTAGTTAAAGTTTAAGGGTGGTCTGCAAATCACTATAAAACGTTCGCATGCTACGGGTGAAGTTTCGGGTGAGGCCCCAAGAAAACCGCCATTACTCCTTCACTGTAATTTTTTAGAGAAAGGAATGTTCCCTTTTTTGGTCACTTTGAACCGTAACAAATTTTATTTCATTTTCAACATTTAGGTTTCTTCATTATTTGTTGATTTTTATAAGGATAAAATTTTACAAATTATGCATTTTACTGCTCAGTTTTAACAGCCGTTGCCCACCAACCCATCCCAAACAATCGTCCACTAACATTTATTCACGAATACCGATTTCGATAAGTTGCAACATAAACCTAATCTTTAAACTAAATGCAACATTTCGATTGTTTGAAGAATGAAGCAAAATGTTCGTGTTCCTTATTAGTTTGCGCTACTTATCGCTGTCAGTTTCCCGTTTCAACACACTAAATTGAAACATGTTGTTTTACATTGATGTTGTTTATGAGTCATCAACTGTACAACTTTCTACTCCTCAAAAATTGACTATAAACTCTATGGCTTTGAGGCTTTTTTTGTTTTAGATGGCAACCACTAATTTGCAATAACCATCCAATTTTGAACTTAATTCCTACTGTTTTAGACGAAGTAAACATGCGTTTTATGCAAACTAGCAAGTGTGAGGTTCAAGTAACTTCCAAATGGGTTGGCGTACGACAAAATGTCATACCACAGTTTCGCCTTATATTGACCCCAGGAACCCAAATACTTTCGCTCCTACGTCCATTTCTGATACACCCTGTAGAATAATCCTTGCTTTAGTCATTATGAGAAGAACACTAAGGTCTAGTCTCTGCCGGTTTTTTTAAGTATTATCCGCAATAGGCCTTGTGAACCAAAGAGTAATTAATTGAGGTCCAAGGTGAAGTAAACTATGGGTTTTGATTTTTATGTCTGTGATGAAGAGACATTAACGGTTCAGAGTGAGCCGAAAGCTAAGTTTACGTTTAAATAATCAGGTTTAGATTTTATAATGGAAAGAAAAGATCATCGCGATGGCGGCAATTAGATCAGTAAAAGGGCTGATCGTCATCGGGTTGAAGCTACGGAGTTTTCATTCTTTTTATGGTGCGCATTGACTTTCAGTGTGTCTAACCACAAATCAGATTTGATGTTATTTAACGTTAACATTCATGTTGGCAAACTAAGAATATCGTTGAGGTGAAACGAGACGATAGTGTTTACACTGCAAACTAGTTGTGAATGTAGCTATGACAATATAGGGTATACAGCTGAAGTGTAGACAATTGGACCTTTACAAACACATAAAGGTTATATCTCTCCAAAATGTATACACTTCATTTCCTGTTTTTTCCCCATTGACTGATTTCCATGTGTCCAAGACACATCCTTTTTGGTTTTAAAACGTCGTGTGTTTTACTGTATATTCGCTATGCTTGGAATACTGCTTTAATAATTCGTAAATTTTTATTTTTTAAAAATAGAGAAATAATTCCATATCTAGGTAAATAAGTTTGTAAGTTGTCCTCTTGACTCGGAGAGGAATATTTTGGTTTTCCCAACTTGTTTTTAGCTAATTTATTTCGCCGTGTTTTCTCGCTCGGGGGCGCTTTTAGTATCGTAAAATAAAAATAATTTCAGCCTCGTGACCCCGTCGACTGCTACAATATTAGGACAAGGCATAGACGTAGAGCGGTGAAGAGGAGGTCGCGGATAGTAAGAAAATGTTTTAGAAAATTTCCGAAGACCTTTTTTAAACAATCATGCCAAAGAAGTAGAGGATAAAAAAGCTAAGGTTTAAAAAAATTAAAGGTTACGAAGGAGTAAAAAGATTTCTCTTATGGTATAATACAAGACGGCCCAAGGGCTCGTAATAGTAGCCACATCGTACGAGTGAATAGCCCCTCTATACACTACCCTAATGAGTGGATAACCCCTCTATACACTACCCTAATGAGTGGATAACCCCTCTATACCTTACCCTAATGAGTGAATAGCGCTATCTTTTTCAATGCTTAAATGATTTACCGTGCATAAAATCTGAGTTAATAGCCCCTCGATTCCCTACTCTAAACAGTGATAAAATTATAACCGTATAAATTTACTTTAGCTGTAATTATAATATTCCGGCGAATCGAAGAACAGATAGTTTTTAGTGATAATGCCCTCGAGTTTACAACATAGACTTATGCCGATGCACACTTATCGCATCTTATAAATTTCTAACAAGGACTTATGCCCAGAAAATTTTGAAAGAGAAAGTTTAGTTATAGTGATTATCCCCTCGAACAGGGCCGTCGTCAGGGGAAGGGCCGGGTGGGCCCGGCCCTACCTACAATGTGTTTGGCCCTACCTGAAATATTTCCAAAATTCTTGGAAACAGCTTATGGCCCTACCAGTAGTTTCATTGGCCCAAAGCTCCTACCCCTAACCCCACCAGACTACGTTCATCAGTGTGAGAAATAAGGACCTGTGACCTGTGGCCAGTAGAGCCTTGGTATTTTAATTAAAAAACTGGCCACGGTGTCACCTACCATTTTTAGCCTGAAAAACCAGCCTTTCGTATTTTATGGCCAAACTATCTATTCTTGACAATATGTGCTAGGGCATAGGCTTAGTAGGTTAGTTTTAGTACGGGTATTTCAAAATATTGGAGTCTTAAATTAAGAGCTATAAGTCTTTATTGAGTAATGCTAAATTAAAAAATTCGACCCATAGGGATTGAGTTGACACTCCATTGTTATCTTCCCATAGACTCTAATACAGTCAAAGGCATCAGGCTGCCTTTTCTTTAGACCAGACCCGAGCATATAGTGTTATATGTCTGTGCTACAGAGAGATTATCCTCCCTTTAGCTACCTGCAAAAATCACTTCATCTACAGTTCTACAGTGTGTAGAGTGTAGACAGACATAGGAAACCCACCCATAACCATAATCCCACTCCCACACACAATTCAGGCCAAGCAAGCTAACAACGTAGAAGCAAAGACGCAAAGACGAGACAATTTTAGGGATTAACATGATATTTATTTAATGAACCAAAATCTTGAAAGACTTTGAATTAATTAAGTGGCCACCGGGGCCAGTAGACCCCAAAGCGTTTAATTTTTAAACTGGCTATTGGCCTGTGATAGTGCCTAATTTCCCACTCTGACGTTCATGACATTCTGCTAAGGCTATAAATCCCATATCATTAAAACGAAATTAAAAAATTATTGTCTGGCATTAAAAAACGTTTTCGCCAAGCTTTGGCAAATCGGCACACTCTTCGTAGACGGTAGAGCAGATGATTCCAGTGTTGCCAATATTTGAAAGTGGATTTTCCCACTTCTATTTGAAACATTTCCCCCATTTCCCACAGCCCCTTTTTAGCCCCGCCCCCAGCTAAAATATGGAAAAAAGGGTACAGTCACATTTATCTGGACTATGTTTTCCTACTAGGTTTTATATGGAATACACTCCGCATGGCTTTGACATTATGTACAAAACGCGCCAAAACGCTATAAAGCTTTAAGATTCTCAAAATATGCTACTCTTTTTCCAGTGTCAGATTTACAATCACCGAATTTATTTCATAATATCTCTTGCAATTACTTAACCGTGCAAAATTTTCGAAAATGCATCAATTTTAACTGCATAGTCTGCACTTTTAACACTTAAACAGTGAAATTCCCACATTTAACCGATTTCGGAAAAAAATTACGTTTTTCCTACAGAGCCTAAAACCAAAAATAAATAGGGGAAAGTGTCGGACTGCCATATTTTCCTGCCTTTGCCTTAGCTTGACATGCATTTCGAGACGCTCAAGCGCGCGAGAGGTGTTTAGCCAATCAAATTTGAAGTTGATGATGTCATTCTTCCCGAAAATAACGCTCGTACGCCACCAAACGGGACAATTTGGCATAGGCGTATCTCAAGGAAGAGTCACAACCTCGGACCTCAATGCTCTGTTCTATTTTCTTTAGTGTTATTTTCGCGTTTGAACGAGGTTAATATTTGTTTAAAACGTTAGCACGCCGAAAATAAATTAAAAATGCCGCAAATTATCATTTATTTCAAAAAACTCATGGGTAAAATCCTTCAGAATTTCGTTCAAACTTAGGCCCTGGGTAGTCATTATAAGCTAAATGGTTTTAATATTAGTAAATAAAATCAATATTAGCAAACTAAATTAATGCAATCATGTACATCATCAAATTAAATTGTGGACACGGTTAGCCTCAGTCAAAAGCAACTAATGTAAAATAAAACCGCACTATTTCTTCACGCGCAATATCACAAATTATCTTAGGTACATGGTGAATAGGCGAGGGGGATGAAACAGATTTCGCGAGTATGCATTCACCCCTCCACTAAAAAGTCTTTGGGGTCATCTCAAAGATTTTGTTGACATCGTGTACAAGAATGAAGTCCGTGAATAAAAAACAATGCTGACAGCCATGACGCAAACGTAAAAACTAAACGGTGGTTTGCTATAAAGTAACGCGATGTTGTTGATAACGTCACAGTATCACTTCGAACGAACGTGTGGTAGTACAGTATGGCGTATACCAATTCAGAATATGCAGACATGCATCTCATGTATGGACTGGCGCAGGGCAATTCAGTGGAAGCACAGCGGCGATACCAGGAACAATTTCCGCAACGACGCATACCAAATCGTCGTACGTTCGAGGCTGTTGACAGGCGCTTGAGGGACATCGGACAAGTACAACCCAACAACGTTCGAGAGCGAGACATTCCAGAAGACATGGAGGAAATCGAGGAAGACGTCCTTGCCATGTTCGATGAGGACCCCTCGACAAGTACCAGACAAGTTGGACGACAATTACATGTTAATCACGTTTTGGTCTGGCGAATTCTCCGCGGACATCAGTTTCACCCGTATCATATTCAAAAGGTGCAAACTCTTAACCCGGCAGATTATCCAAGACGCATCGACTTTTGCGAGTGGTTTTTGGCCAGAGTAGAGGACAATCAATTTCCACGGGTCCTTTTAGTAACCGACGAGGCACATTTTTCCCGGGATGGAATTCTGAACTATCACAACCACCACGAATGGCGCCAATTAAACCCACACGCAACTAGTGTTAGAAGTCACCAACAGCAATTTTCTTTAAACGTATGGTGCGGCATTGTCGGTAATCATTTACTAGGTCCGCATTTTCTTCCACCCAGACTAAATGGTGAAGCATATCTCACGTTCTTAAGAGACACTTTACCTGAACTACTCGAGGACATACCGTTAGCATTACTTCGTGACATGTGGTTTATGCACGACGGGGCACCCCCACATTTCAGCCGTGCAGTTAGAGAACATCTTAATGCTACGTTTAATTTGAGGTGGATTGGGCGTGGAGGACCAGTTGCGTGGCCAGCCAGATCTCCGGATTTAAATCCGTGCGATTTCTATCTTTGGGGTCATCTCAAAGACATCGTGTACAAGAATGAAGTCCGTGATGAGGAAGACTTGCGAAGACGAATTATTGAAGGTTGTCAAACAATCAGGAACATGCCAGGAATCTTCCAACATGTAGAAGAATCTTTCGAAAGACGGGTTCATGTTTGTCTTAACGCCTTTGGTGGACATTTTGAACAATACCTGTAACGTCCATGTTAACTTGTTAAGAATAAAAGTAATACCAACCGAAAGGTACCATGATACTTTGAATTTACTTTACTAGAGTAGGCATACTTCTACTCATTTAATACACTTCTGCCAGGTGAAAGTTCAATAACGATGTTAGAGGGAAACTATTGAAATTGTCTCATACTTCTAAACAAGTTGATAAGGCTGAATTTGTTTTAGTCTACATTTTCGAATATTTTCTTGTTTTAAGGGCCAATGTTTGGGGGGCCATATCTTCGTTGCAAATTCTTGTACACCCCATGTTCTTTGACACTTTCCACTCAGTTTGACCCAAAGAACACGCCCCTTGATTTATGGCAGACTTATCAGTAACACCCTGTATTCAACGAAAGATTGTTGCAGAGAACATGTTTATACCTTTGCAAGACATGAGAAAGAACTTCAAGGGAAGATATTATTATTAGAAGATCGTTTGCTCAAAAAAGAAGAAGAAAACAATCACCTTAAAAATAAAATAGAGGCCTTAGATGAACTATTAGGGGAAAAGGATGAATCAACAAAAGTTAATAGTGGAATGCAAGACTTTAACTTTCAAAATATAAGCAAGAGCTCACAGCAATTGAAATTTTACACTGGATTTCAGTCAGTCGAAGATTTCAACGATGTATTTGAACTTATAGAAGATGATCTACCCACTTTAACTTTATACCATAGTAAGGAAAACACCAAGAAATAAGACTTCAAAAGGGAGACCACCTAGTCTAGATTACAAAAATGAAATATTTTTAGTCCTTTGTAGAATCAGAGTTGGACTTTTGGAGCAGGATCTAGCCTATCGTTTTAGTATTAGTTTATCAACCTTAAGTAATATTTGGATAACATGGGTGGATCTATTGCATAGAAGACTCACTCGTGTACCAATCTGGCCATCTCGAAAGATAGTTGACGAGTTTATGCCAGAATCCTTCAAAAAGTTGTACCCATCGACACGCGTTATAATTGACTGCACAGAACTATTTATAGAAAAGCCAAACCATTATAATACGCAGAGTGACACTTATTCTCAGTATAAAAAACATAACACTGCTAAAGGATTGCTAGGCATTTCTCCAAATGGATTAGTAACATTTGTTTCAAACTTATCACCTGGAAGAATTTCTGATAAAGAAATAACACTCGATAGTGGTCTCTTGTACCTTCTAGAGGAAAATGACTCCGTTATGGCTGACCGGGGGTTCATAATAGAGGAAGATTTAAGAAATAGGGGCATAAAATTGAATATGCCACCGTTCTTAGGTAAAAGATCCCAACTTTCAAAACCAGAAGTGGAGAAAACTCGAGAAATCGCGAATTTGAGAATCCATGTGGAGCGGGTCATAGCCGAAATTAAAAAGAATAGAATTTTAAAGTTTGTATTTCCGAATGCAATGCACACCCAACTTAATAAAGTTTGGATGATATGTGGTTACTTGACCAATTTCTTCAATGAACCACTGCTTGATAGGGTCAGTGGAAGCCAGGGCATGATTGCCACCGTAAATCCTTAGTCGGTAAAACCATGATGGAACATTTTTCTTCCTTTATTAATAAAATGATACATTTTTAATTAAATCAAAATTTACTGAAAAATGTCAAATAAAAACTTAACATTCGCATCACAGTGTAATATGCTTGTTTTAATGATAACACTGAAGGTGTTTCAAGTAAATATCACAATACCCATGACTTGTTTAAAGTAAATATCACAATACCCATGACTTGTTTAAAGTAAATATCACAATACCCATGACTTGTTTAAAGTAAATATCACAATACCCATGACTTGTTTAAAGTAAATATCACAATACCCATGACTTGTTTAAAGTAAATATCACAATACCCATGACTTATTTAAAGTGTTTAAAGTAAAAGTCACAAAGCTTAGGAACCATCAGATCATTAAACAACTGTTGATCAAATTTTACTCTTTCGCAAAATGAGTCTTTTTCTGTCACTATGAAGAAATCGCACCATTTAAAACCAGTAAGGCCAAGTTGTTCTTGTACCTGGTAAAAATAGTTGTGATTTATTTTTAAATTTATTTCACCACTATCATTTAATTTCAAACATGTTGCGGCTTTATTGATAATAGCTTCTTTAATTGTCCACTTCTCTTTTTTTGCTTTTGAAAGGGTCTTTATTTCAATCAGTCCGTATTCGTTGACTGTTTTATCATAGCAAAGTCGATCGGGGGAAGCCCCAAGAACTGGTACTGTGGGATTAACGCAAAATCCGGACTTGAAAATAACAACCTGCCTATTTTTAACCCGTGCTCCCTCTCACTTTTCCAAAGTTGGCAGTTTTTTGATCTTGGATCAGCTTGGTCTCTTGTCAAAACTTCCAGTTCTTTGGCTTGTTCTATTGTTATTGAACAATTGAGTGGAAATACAAAATTTACTGCTGATGTAATAGTTGGAAAGGGAATACTTCCAAGTCAATATTAGCTTGAAATATAGGTGACTCGTTTAATACTGATGTTCTTATTGCTGTTGGTTGGTAATCATTCTCAGCTATTATCATTCTCAGCATCTTTCGTTTTGTCAAACATTTCTTAGAAAAACTTTCCAACCTTCCCCGTAGTTTGATGTTATCATTCAAGACTTCAGTTTCATTCATTTTTGGCAATGACGAAAAGCTTTTAACATTGAAAGATTGGAGTCGCTTTGGTTTATCCGTTAAACGGTTGACTAATTTGTGTCTTACAAAGTTCAAATCGGAAAAATTTTTAGTGACTAGTTTCGAAGATCTTGCTTTGATAATTCCCCATTGCCTGGGACCTTCCGTACATGCTTTATCATCCCTAACATATATACTTTTATCAACTTTACAGTCCCATAGACAAAACAATAAGGCACTAACGTGTTTGCAAACTCCACCAGTTCCACAAGGGCACTGACAGTACGCATTTATCACTACCCCAGTTTTGTTATTAAGTTCTACTTGAACGATATATTCTTTTGAACTATAGGAAGAGATAGTAACACTCTTTACATATAAAGCATTGGGACTAGACGATGGTGCATTGCATAGAAAAACCTGTCCAACTTTATTGGATTTCACCATTCTATTCCCGTCTTCTAAGTGCTTTGTTGCTTTATGAAGATTAAAATATTCAAAAATGGTCTCGATACTAAATGTTATTGGCAGAGTCCTTAGCTGCTTAGTCCATGGTCCTTTGGGAAAGTTTTTAAGTGTTTTAACTGAATCATTTTTGGGATTAAGGGCTTTATCACACCTTTTTGGAAATTTTTGATTTATTGATGGGAGAAACAGTTAGTACCTCATCTATCACAGAATTTTTTGGAATTTCCGAACCCTCCAGGCATAATTTTCTTTTTACATTGGCATTATCGCCAATATTTAGAAGTTTTCCACTTGCAACTGCATTTGGACTCTTCTCTTTTAAAACAAATTTTTCTTGAGGGGCAAATTTCACACAATTGAACAAGAATTTTCTTTTTCTAACTCGCCAGCATTAAGCCTTGGCTTAAATATTGTTCTGGGTTTCAACTTCACTTGGGGTTGGGGAAGTTGGGGGGTAGATTTAAAATCCATGTTTAGCTTTAATAAAATGCTCTAAAACAGAAAAGGGCCAAAATAATTAATAAACATTAATTTTGATTTACTCTTGAATTCCAGTTTTTACTACAAACCTTTAAAAAGGAACTTGACCAAATTTATTCCCTTACGACTTAAGTTACGAGAACGAGCCACGCCGGTCACGCAGTGCTGAGCGAGTTGAGTTATGTATGTTCCGCTTATAACGGCTTATTGAGTTGGCCGTAACTACTAACTAGTTGACCGTACCAAGGAAATTTGGAAATTTTGGGAAATTAATTCACTGAGAATTCACCATAAATATGGCAGCCCTGCTTCTAATTTTTGTCATAGAGCCCCCTCATAAGAAAAACCGGGGGGCAAGAGAATTTTTCAAAATTTTGTGGATTGAGCTATTTTCGAATCGGAACATGCAGCAGAGTATTATTAATTTACTGTTTTCGCCGAAGGACCATGAGGTTTTATAAATATTATTGGCGCTCAACATATTTCAAAACCTTCAGGAGTTCAACACATAATTACTTATGATAATAAAATCTTTTTATATAAAAAGGAATTTTTTTAGTATTAATTGGCAAAAGTAACACTGAAACCGTAAGCTAGAAATCCAATAGTCTATCCATGTGAGGTGTTTCTAGGACGCGGGAAAATGACCGGGGGATTTTGCCTTGAGAATGGGGGGCTTTACTTTCTTCTAGGATGAGGGATAATGACCAGGGGATTTGGCGTCGAGAATGGGGGGAAGGCTTTACTTTCTTCTAGGATGAGGGAAAATGACCGGGGGATTTTGCCTTGAGAATGGGGGGAGGGCTTTACTTTCTTCTAGGATGAGGGAAAATGACCGGGGGATTTTGCCTTGAGAATGGGGGTGCTTTGCGTTCTTCTAGGATGAGGGAAAATGACCGGGGATTTGGCCTTGAGAATGGGGGGAGGGCTTTACTTTCTTGTAGGATGAGGGAAAATGACAGGGGGATTTGGCCTTGAGAATGGGGGGAGGGCTTTACTTTCTTCTAGGATGAGGGAAAATGACCGGGGGATTTTGCCTTGAGAATGGGGGGGGGGCTTTGCGTTCTTCTAGGATGAGGGAAAATGACCGGGGGATTTTGCCTTGAGAATGGGGGGAGGGCTTTACTTTCTTCTAGGATGAGGGAACATGACCGGGGGATTTTGCCTTGAGAATGGGGGTGCTTTGCGTTCTTCTAGGATGAGGGAAAATGACCGGGGATTTGGCCTTGAGAATGGGGGAGGGCTTTACTTTCTTCTAGGGTGAGGGAAAATGACAGGGGGATTTGGCCTTGAGAATAGGGGGAGGGCTTTACTTTCTTCTAGGATGAGGGAACATGACCGGGGGATTTTGCCTTGAGAATGGGGGCTTTGCGTTCTACTAGGATGAGGGAAAATGACCGGGGATTTTGCCTTGAGAATGGGGGCTTTACTTTCTTCTAGGATGAGGGAAAATGACAGGGGGATTTGGCCTTGAGAATGGGGGGAGGGCTTTACTTTCTTCTAGGATGAGGGAAAATGACCGGGGGATTTTGCCTTGAGAATGGGGGGGGGGCTTTGCGTTCTTCTAGGATGAGGGAAAATGACCGGGTGATTTTGAATTGAGAATGGGGGAGGGCTTTACTTTCTTCTAGGATGAGGGAACATGACCGGGGGATTTTGCCTTGAGAATGAGGGTGCTTTGCGTTCTTCTAGGATGAGGGAAAATGACCGGGGATTTGGCCTTGAGAATGGGGGGAGGGCTTAACTTTCTTCTAGGATGAGGGAAAATGACCGGGGGATTTTGCCTTGAGAATGGGGGGAGGGCTTTACTTTCTTCTAGGATGAGGGAAAATGACCGGGGGATTATGCCTTGAGAATGGGGGGAGTTACTTTACTCTAGGATGAGGGAAAATGACCGGGGGATTTTGCCTTGAGAATGGGGGGGGCCTTTACTTTCTTCTAGGAAGAGGGAAAATGACCGGGAGATTTTGCCTCGAGAATGGGGGGGGGGCTTTGCGTTCTTCTAGGATGAGGGAAAATGACCGGGGATTTTGCCTTGAGAATGGGGGCTTTGCGTTCTTCTAGGATGAGGGAAAATGACCGGGGGATTTTGCCTTGAGAATGGGGGGGGGCTTTGCGTTCTTCTAGGATGAGGGAAAATGACCGGGGATTTTGCCTTGAGAATGGGGGCTTTGCGTTCTTCTAGGATGAGGGAAAATGACCCGGGATTTTGCCTAGAGAATGGGGGTTTACTTTCTTCTAGGATAGGCAAAACGGACCAGAGGATTTTGCCTTGAGAATGCGGGAAAACGACCGGGGATTTTGTCTAAGGAGGGGTGTTTTATTTTTTTTTAATAGTGAGGATTATGACCTGGGGTTTCGGTCTTAAGGGTATTTAGTCCGTATACCGTTTCGAAGTAAATTTAAGACTCGGAACTAAAAATCCACTTGTATTTGTGGTAACTACTGTCGGACTAACAATGTTACGATAGGCCTGGCAATAGAAAAGCCCGAAATTTCGTACCAATGATCATTTGACATTACTGTTTTTACTCATGACCCATACAAGACATTCAGAAATTGAACGTCACAGCAATCGTAAATTTAAACATTATTTCTATGAAGAAGTTGGTGTGGTGTGTAAGGATTTCAAACTAGTCAGCTACGCGGCGTTGTTCGGGTGTATAAGTTGACTTAAACCAGGTGTTTGACAATTCTCAAATTCAAAATAATAATGCTTAAACAGGGTTTATTCATAAAACTAATATGTTGCGGGTCTATAATACTACGTTCCTAAGGGAGTGAATAACTAGACATTCGTAGACCCAGCCTCAGCTAATCCACATGTGAAGTCATCCTCTATTGTCAGTGGTCAAATTGGGTAACTAACCGTGACTGTGCATAAAGACTAAATAAACTAAAATACAAACTAACTTTTCAAATATAAGATCTCAGCTACTTATGAACCTTCACCTTATGGGTTATATTTGGCTTGAGAAGACCAACCGTTCTGATTATTCATGGTGAAGTCAAAATATCGTGAAGCTCGGTCATAAACAGCAGCTTAGAATACGAGATTTAATCCAAACAGGTAAACACTACTAAACAGGGCCAGGAATAAGCACAGGACACAGGACATTGTCCAATTAAATTTGAAAATGCCCCATATTTTTTTTTAAAAAATTAAGGTCACTTCACATTTTGACCCATAAATATTTCCGAAGTTGAGATAGCTTGACTATTAGGTTTCGACACTTTTTTGGACACTCCGGAGGACAGGGTTCTATATATTTTCCAGTCAAAGGAGGGGTTACTGGATACACGTTATATAATAATTTTACCTTATTTCAGGCCCTGCTACTAAACCAATGGGAAAGTAGTCTTTACATTTAAAAAAATTCCTTGTGACATTTACAACGGCCAGGTAATATTGAAGTGAAAGACTAAATTCTTAAAATTAGAACATTTATGTATCCATTTAAACATAATGAAAAGTTAAAGTTAGCTGGAACTTACTAATTCGTCATATCAACAAAAAGATAGGTAGAAATACCCTATATGGGGTGTTCTAGATATTTGGGTAAACGGTTTTCATTTTCACTTTTTGTGGAACTTAGAGGGTTCTCAATTTTATAAATTTAAACAAATTGAAATATCTTGCGAAATATTAAAGATACAAGGAAATTGAAGACACTTTCTGAATATAAATTGACCCCCCTGATAACGAAAATCCCATTTATATTTTTCAAAAACTATTATTTAAAAAGTTGAACCTTTTCAGATTTTCGAATAATTCGCTTTTTTTAGCACGTGCTTCGACCTACGACTTCAAATTTGGTCTCATTTGATGGAAAACTAAATTATTTATCTTATTGTCAAATATCAATTCTCTGTGATCAACGGTTTTTGAATTATTCAAAATTTTCGGAAAAAAAATCAACGGGCAAAGACTTTTCTAACAGACTGTGCTTAACACAGTAACATAGACACTTTTTTAGGAAAAGAACCATTTTTTTTTTAAAATTGCGCGATAACTTGCATCGTCACATTGACGGTCATGGTGAAAGCTGACGGCTTTGAATTTTCAAGTGGTAGTCGGAAATGCACAATTCAATTTATTTTCTTCTTTTACATGTTATTGTTATGACTTGCGTAATTTAATTTATAGTTAAACCCTTGTATTAATTTGTTTTAAGACCTCGTTGACATTGTCTCTTCTCTCGCTTAATTTTTAATAAATATTACAAAGTTTTTTAATTTCTTGTATATACAGGATTTTAATACTAATCCCCCAATTCCCGATGAGTATACCAATGCTTATAGCACGATTTTAATTGAACAATCTGAGGCAAAATGATGCGTCCTGTTCTTCACAGTAGGAACTTTTAAGTTATTTTCTAATATGCATCATCTTGAACCAGACTATTGAGTTAAAAATCTTGCGTTAAGACTTGGCACACGCATCGATAATTAGGTGCCTTCGTCCGAATATGTGCCCTACCGTGGCCCTACCTAAACTTTGACCCTGGCGACGGTCCTGCCCTCGAATTACCTTTAGCAATGCTAAAATGATCAAACGCATAACGCTCATTTAACACTATGTTAGCTCTATCTAAACCCACATTTGAATTAACCGTCAAAACGTTCCAGTCAAACATAACATAGATGACGATAGCTACCGAACGAGAACGAAACACATGAGGAGCGCGGTAGGAAACGGGGAAAATCGTTATCTATTTAATTAGCATATAAATAAAAAGAAAATAAATATAAAAACCCCAAACATACAAATTCATAGGTATCCGACCCCACAGATAAAAATTCAAAAGTATCCGACCCCACAGATTAAGGGGCACCCCACCCCACATCACCCCAATATTTTAGAGATAAAAAGAAACGATAAAAAAGTCGGGATTTCTATCAAGTCTCGATGGTTCAGTGGTAGAATGTTTGTCTACTACACCAGAGACCCGGGTTCGATTCCCGGGTCTGACCTGAAAAAATTTTAATTAAAATTAAATCTCAAACCGAGCCCTTTTAAGTTAAAATCTGACGATAACGAAGCGACAACCCCGGCCACTACCACTACTACTACTACGGATGACGGCTCGGGTCAAACTAAGAGCCTATCGTATACTACGATGAGGCTAAAAACTGTGAATTAGCAATTTCAAGAAGTTTTGTTTTACTTAAAAAAAAACAATGTTAAAATCTCATAATTAATTTTGTGTTCACACAATCTAACCAATAGATTCAATAAAATGTAAATAGCCCCTAAAACAATTACGTTAATTTAAGGGTGAATCCTTTCTCTTTCCCCTAAAATATCAGCGATAATTTATGGAAGACCCCGGTCGCAACGATAATAAAAGCGCCATCCAGTACACATATAAGGTGATTTATTTCCTCTATGAAACTGCTTTTTTTCCCACGTAAAAATCGACACGCACGGGCGTAGATCATCTCGGAGGCTCCGCTTTAAATTACTACACTGCCCCCGTAGAAACCTTTGCAGAACATATCTATCTATGTACGGTGTATTTGCACGTTGATGAGAAAATTAATCTTTTCTCGCGAGCGTTCACGGAATAAAAATAAGCATGCTATTTCATTTACAGAGTGTAACATCGAGTCGTCAACTAATCTCTCTACTGTGCTTAAACAGAATCCGGTCTTTCTTCGGTATACTCATTAAATACACACGGCGGGAAACTTTTGTAATGGGTGACTCTCAAACGTCGCACCCTGCACGATAATAGGACCGTTAACAACACACGCGAGCTAATAAAAACATTTCAAACATATGGTCTATTTCCCATAGCGTTAGCGAAATATGTGGTCTCACTTACACTAAGAAATGTCCACCAATGCGTGTTATTAACTTTTGAGACTCTCAAAATTTAATAATATTAGCGACTAGCTAAGAGGAAAAAATGTAAGGAGTGCCGACGCTAAACGCTAGCAGATTGTAATGGATGTCAATATTGAAAAAAACTACAGAGTCATATATCATGTTGTAAGTAAAGCTTTCTTTATGAATTTATATAAACTCAACTGCAAATGTATTTGGGAAACATTTTATTTACTATACAAATATCGTGATAACAGTTTTTTGTGGGTTAACGTTTTTGGATTTGATTCAATCGGGGATAGGTTTAATTTTAGAAGTAGGAATGGAGAACAGAGTAATCTGGGCGCGCGTCAAAGTCCCGGACCCCCTTCCTCGGGACGGTGAGGGGAGTATGAAAGAAGAGGCGGGTAATGGCGAAAGAGATATACAGGAATTACGTATTTTTGCCGTCCCCGTCAGCAAAGTCATCAAAACGTAATTTAAGTGAGCCAATGAGATAATTTAAAATTTTCGTTACGTGTTTGAGGGAGGAGCTCTATACTGGGCAATGAGTCGGACTGAAGTAAATACTAACCGTTCTCCATTCCTACTTCTAAAATTAAATCTATTACTTATTCAATTAATTTCTAAACAGCGATATTCGATTTTGAATGTTAACAAACATTACTTTAAGCAGAAATGTTACTTTCTAGAATTATCTTCAAAGAGGCTAGTTTTCTGATTGACCCATGTGTCTATAAATATGTCACATCGTATAACTCTTTGTTAGACTTTTTTCAAAAAGCACCATATTCGTATGTTAAACGTAATACAGGTTTTCATGCCATTTTTGGATTGAATATAAATAGATGTTAGCAGGAGCTCATAGTTACCTCCCTTCGGGGGAAGTACGGAACTGGCCATTGAGCTAATGGTAAAAATCGCGAACAACAAGATTTTGTCGTTGCGCATAGAAAGGATTAGCCTGTTGATGGACATACAACAAAACTTCCGTTTTCTGGGAATATGTCACATCGTATACCTCTTTGTTAGACTTTTTTCAAAAAGCACCATATTCGTATGTTAAACGTAATACAGGTTTTCATGCCATTTTTGGATTGAATATATATAGATGTTAGCAGGAGTTCATAGTTACCTCCCTTTGGGGGAAGTACGGAACTGGCCATTGAGCTAATGGTAAAAATCGCGAACAACAAGATTTTGTCGTTGCGCATAGAAAGGATTAGCCTGTTGATGGACATACAACAAAACTTCCGTTGGCTGGGATCTTTGTCGTTAATAAAAATGGCGACTATGGTGGACGTGGAAACACGATAGAATCCTTATATTAAAGATACTAGGAATAAATTTGTCCAAACCGTTTTAATTTAACCACGGACTTCTCACTCACACATATCACAACAAAACATTAATGACGATCGTTTAAATGTTTTGTAGAAAACTAGAAACCATCGAATAGCCAACTTCTTAGCCAAGGCTTAATTTCCACCGCGCCGACAGACACTGACCTAAGAGGATATACCATGTGATATACGCGATGTACGAGGTTACCTCCCATTTTTTAAATGTTAGTAGTTTTTGGTAAGCGCAATCAAGTGAGCGAATTCTGTACTTTGATTTTATTCCGTATTTTAAAAATGGCCGCGGACAACAACATTCTTTATGACACAGAGTTAACCCTTTGTCAGGTACCGAATGAAGTTTGCAAACCTGCGATCTCCACTCCCTTAAATCCCTATCACAACTTTTACAGCCAAGAACGGAACATGTTCTACCCGAACTCGCCATTTTTATTTTTCAAAACTTACTAATTACCAATGAGAATTAAAAAATATGTTCAAATCACCGGATTCACCGCAGCAAAGGATTTCAGACGATGGGTTTGAACTTCCTGCTATTGAACGCTAGATGGCTTTAAACACCGACGTTTAAAGAGACAAAAATACCGAATTTTACGCTTTTCTTCGACGCTAGAACGTGGTAGCAAAAACTACTAAAACTAAGGTTTCCCACAGTTCAGTTCAAACAGTTCAGTTTTCGGTTCAGTTCAGTTGTTTTCGGTTTCAGTTTAGGGACTAAACTAATTTGATTGCTTCAGTTCAGTTTCAGTTTGCAAATCTCCAAACTGATCAGTTTTCAGTTCGGTTCGGTTTATTTCACAAACTGAACTGATAAAAACTGGACTGAAGAGATAGTTAAGTACTCTTTCGATCTATCGCGAGAAACGATATCAATACGTTCCCACAAACATTAGTAGAACAATCGAAAACTGGCATCATTTAGTATTGCATGCTGTATGATATTTTGGGGGATGTGTCGCGTAAAGTTACCTTATTAGTGTCGCGTATATTTCATCATTTATGTCGCGTATATTTAATTATGCATAGAAATAAGCTATTAATTTAAGTCCCGTGATTAGCTTGAACCCTCTGCAGAGAGACACAGGCTAAAAGAATACCAATAATTTGTAACTAAAAAGGGTATCATAATTAGTTAATTAGTCCAAAGTTAAATTGTTCAATGTTAATAATTAGTAGTTAGTGAAATAAACATGACTCCCAAGGTATGGCACTTCACGATTCCAAAATACTTAGTACTAGTAGAAAATGTTAGCGGTTAATAGTTACTTTTGGGCCTCTGACACCGTATTTTTCTTCTTGATAGACTCTGAAGGGGTTTTCGGTTCAGTTCAGTTATAACTGAAGCTGAACTGATCAGTTCGGTTTCCTGGCTGAACCGAACTGATAATTTCAGTTCAGTTTCAGTTCTTGAAAATCTTAACTGAAAAGTTTCAGTTCAGTTTCAGTTCTTGAAAATCTTAACTGAAAAGTTTCAGTTCAGTTTCAGTTCTTGAAAATCTTAACTGAAAAGTTTCAGTTCAGTTTCAGTTCTTGAAAATCTTAACTGAAAAGTTTCAGTTCAGTTTCAGTTTTAGTCCAAAACCGATTTGAACCGAACTGTGGGAAACCTTAACTAAAACGCAATGGAAGCCCCCTTGGAATTTGCCTGGCAAACGACGTATAGGGGTGAGGGAGTCTTCGACTGTCCGTTCTTAGAGCTCAGGTTTCGGCCTCTCCGATGTTACATTCGTACACGCGCACCTAGTTACCTTGGTTACGCGCATCACGTGACCAGGCAAATCCCAATTCAAAAAATAGCGGGTTTTTCATGCTAGCTTAGGCCTTAGAATCAACGTCTCCTATATTTCGTGTTCACTGCACATGTAGTACGTTTTTTAAAAGACATTGCAAAAAGGAGTCAAAAAGGCAGAAAGCGGAAGAACATCGAAAAAAAGGTAGAGGCAGAGCCACTGAAAAACAGCCAGAGCCAAAGCGCCTTTTCTCAAAGAGACCTGTTCCGAAACCTAAGCTTCTCCCAATTGTCGAGACTGATTATGGACCAACTGCGGATGCTCCGACAAAGACAGAAGCGGAGTTCAATATCGCGGCACGAGAGAAGCTACAAAATATTCAGGCAAATAATATTCAGTTTCATTTTCAGATGACTACCGATAACACAACTCAAAAATATTGGTCGTTACAGGTTTCAGCAGCTGAGCGCGATAACATAGAACGACTTTCAAGGGGACAACACGGAAATCCTTTCTACGCTAGCCACCGCCACCACCGACTCGCGGCGTCCAGGTTTGGGGAGGTCATTAGGAGGCGCTCAATGACATCTTGCCATACTATGGTTCGATCTGTTGTTTATCGCGACCACATTTCAACTACAGATATGCGTTATGGCCAAGAAAACGAAAACGTAGCAAAGAACAAATTTACTGAAATAACAGGCCTTGCGATTAGAGAAAGTGGATTTTACATAGACTTGACTCACGGATTTTTAGGTGCTAGTCCAGATGGTGAGACATAAAAATTTAATCTTATTTCATATTTATATTTTATTTTTATATCCATCAAATGACTAAATTAATTTGAGTTCTTAAATGTATAGGAGTTATTGAAAAAGAAAACGCCTTAGTGGAAGTGAAATGCATTCGTTCAGCCAAACGAAACGGGGAATCACTGGCAGAACATGCGCAATCAACTTCAAGCTTTTGTTTGAAATTGGAAAATGGAGAATTGCAACTAAAAACACCCACAGCTACTATTATCAAATACAGGGACAACTGAACATTTGCCAAAAAGATACATGCTATTTCATAGTTTTCGTAGACAACGAAAGTCCATTGTTTTACAAAAAAGTTCGTCGTGACAAAGAAATTTGGAATAGTGTTATGGTCCCAGCTCTAGAAGCGTTTTTCAAAGATTGCATTCTTCCGGAATTAATTGAACCCTAGGTTCCATTGGGAAAGAGATGCAAGGATCCTCAGTATATTATCGACGCTCAAATGAAAGCGAGCAATAAGAAAGAAAGAATCCAAGAAAATAGTGAGATTTCGGTTGAAACTCCTGTTAAAGGAAAGCTTAACATATCAAACTAGATCATGAATTTTAGTATATTTTCAAATATTGGACAGGAAAACGTCTCCAAAACCCTGAATTATTTTTATATTTGATAATATGTACATTCATGTATTTGTAAATAAACCATCTTGTTGACTGCTCATTACTGTACTGAATATAAGGTGTTTATTTACGGAAGAGCTAGGGGCTAATTGAACTATTTTAAAAATATAATTACATAACCCTTAGCATTAATGGTTAAGGGGTTAATTTGGCCTAAATTATATCTTCCTTATAACTAGTCTAGCCGATTTCAAAAATCTCCGGAACTGACGTGTTCTTGTAGAGAATCCACAGCGTGAACTACAGCATTATAAGATAGCTTGAGTCCGTTTCATTTACTATTTCAATAATACCAAAGATACACTTCAGCAAACATAATAAATATTCCCCTCGATTTATTTGGCTGAACTTCTCTTTAGACATGGGGACCCCCGGCGTGGCATTTGAGGTGTGGGAGTGATGAACTACTTTTTGGGAGGAAAAGAAGAGAAACACACCCACCCACCCCCTCTTTCCGTTTTCGGCGCCATCTGGAAGAAATAGGCTGAACAAACATCCTATACTCTCATTGAACTTGGTGTGACTTGTCAGCGTTGTAGAATACAGGCATAAATGAACGACAATTGTTTCGTCACCAAATCTCTAATTAAAATTTTCTAAAAAAAATAACTATTTCCTAAATGGAAGAATACTTCGATATACAGAACATATTATATTAATATGATAATGTGTTCATAATTCATGGAGAAAATTCAAATTAAGAAATTTTCAATACATGTCTTCAATCTTTGAGTTTAATTTCTGTCGTTCCTAATTCAAGAAGTTCGAAATAATTACATATTCTCGCCAAACTATTCCACTACCCGTTTCAAGTAAAAGGAGGATTTTCAATTCGTTATTTTGATAGATTTGGCGACGAAAGCAATAGCTCGAAACTTTAAAAAGCAGTATGTTTAGAATTTATTAAATCCTAAACTAATTAATTTAATTTTATCTTATCAATAGATATAGATAGGGCAAATTTCCTTCTATGAGTGGTAATAATGGCATGTTTTTATTTGTTATAGAAGTATTTAAAAAATTAAATACTTACAACTCAAAAACACCAAAATATCTAAGGAAGGGCATGAATTGCGTCTTTTCACATTGCCAAAATAATGTTTCAAGATAATAATACCATAATAAGTTGTAATTGTAACGGAGCGTGTGCACGAGGAAGTAAAAAAAAACAAGAGGGGACACGGGGGACACGGAAGAAGCGTGCTTGCTGACACCCTTTTCTATTTATTTCTATATAGTATAGCTTTGAATGTGATAGACTCTCCTCTTGGTACAGAGCTAGCTTAAAGGGGGGGGGTATTTTCTAAGAAACCCTTATAGAACACCTGACCACCGCGGGGTAGCTAAGATTTATTTTTCGTTTTTAACCTTGACTGTATTTCCCGTACAAAAAACCATGGATAAATATACTGTCACTATATTGCTCCATAACCTTTTGTGTCATATCTCCAAGGCGCATACATTTAGCTATTGCGCCACGCCATCTATTTTAAATATTGGAACTACGTCGCTAATGCCTGGATGCGATACATTCTTTAAAACCATTACTACTTATTACCGACCCAAAAATAGTATTTGTTTAGTTGTTACCAGGTTGTCCGTTATAAAAAACATCTACCAAATATTATGTACCAAACTACCTAGAGTGCAAAAACTTAAAACGAACTTAATAATTTATTGATAACTTTTTGACAACTATAAACAGGCTAATTACCAACCAAAAAATAGTGGTTTTTTGTGCAAACTTGAAGTCCACTTAGAAAAAACGATCAAACTATACAAACAACTTAGGACTTGATGCTAGCTAGTTCTTATTTAGTTGTGAAAACGTTGTTCGTTAAAAACGATATTGAAAACATTAGATTATATTGTAAGTTAGTATAACCTACTTATTACCGACCCAAAAGTAGTATTTGTTTAGTTGTTAACAAGTTGTCCGTTATAAAAAAAATCTACCAAATATTATGTACCAAACTACCTAAAGTGCAAAAACTTAAAACGAACTTAATACTTTATTGATAACTTTTTGACAACTATAAACAAGCTAATTACCAACCAAAAAATAGTGGTTTTTTCTGCAAACTTGAAGTCCACTTAGAAAAAACGATCAAACTATACAAACAACTTAGGACTTGATGCTAGCTAGTTCTTATTTAGTTGTGAAAACGTTGTTCGTTAAAAACGATAATGAAAACATTAGATCGTATTGTCAGTGAGTATAACCTACTTATTACCGACCCAAAAGTAGTATTCTGAGAGAGCGGTAGCTCTCTTAGATAAGACTTCATACTGCCCTTAATGTATAAGGGTGGTTTTTTGATTGGATGTAACTTTTTTTGTATTTCGTTTACTGTTTTGAAAATATACCCCAGAACTACAATTTGGGCCCTTAATGTGTGGTTAAAATTTCAAAAAGATCCATCCATTAGTTTTTTTATAAAGAATAAAGTTGCTAAGGGTGGTTTTCATTTCCATAAAATTTTTCACACCTTTTTATGAAAAACAGGAATTTTTCCCATAGAAATAACATGGGAAATTTTTTGAAAAGAACCGTCCGGTTACTCCGATGATAGGAAAACTATACGTTTGTTAGTTTTGGGAACGGTCTTAAATGAAAGGTAGAACATTTCTCATTCCGCTAAGCGATTTTCATGGAAAATAATTAAGTTTAAGTATTAATTTTGATAACATTTAGAACATAATTCGATTTGCGATTTTATATCATGGATACACTAATTTACTAGAAAATATCAGCGCGACCAAAATTGGCGTATTTTAACGTTTAGTTGCCTCATAATTATTTGAGAGTTTCTTCATAATGCTTTTTAGATGAAATGGCCTATAGAGAGCGGGATAAGACGGCTTTAATAATGCCGCGCAGCCGCCGTGACGTTGAAACGGCGATAGCTTAAGTCGGCGACGCCATCAAAATACTAGAGTCTAAATCGTCGCCTTAAATAGCGTTTAAGAACTTTGTGAAGCTTTAGGAAAGTAATTTGGTCTAATTTTAGTATTTTTAGTTGCTAAAACTTAATATTATTTAAATATAAAACGCTTAAGGTAAAAATTATCATTAAATTTGTAAATTATTGTAAATTAATCTATTTCATTTCACTAAGCCTTGGTCAAAACAATCTCCGTAGACTCCGTAGCACCGTGCTAGGATATCCTCTGTTCCTAACTTCGAAGTCGTAATTATGCTATGATTTTATGCTTTGTTTATTTCGTCAACATAGGTAACAGTAGTGCTAGTTAATTCAGGATACCGTTATCTAATGTGCTCAAATCAGGGTAGAAAAAACCATGTAGTCGTGTTCTTTAGTACACATCTGCTTTTATCCGTTACGGCTATTTTCATATCTCCATTGTATTAATTAAAAAATTACATTTCTACCCAAATAATTGAAATAATTAATTAGGTAATGCTTTTTGAAAGGCCACGCTTACTACAGAACAACCAACGTAACATCTTTGTTTACATTGTAAACTATTAAACACAAGAAATAGCACTGCCTTTAACGGCGATTTTTTAATGAAATAATAAGTAATGACTGCAGACCTTATTTTGTTAACTAATAGTCCTCATTTATTATAATTTTAGCTCAAAGTGCTTTAATTGACACGCTTTTAACAAGTTTTTTAATTGTGATTGTATGAATGTAACACTTGATGGATGAAGTTCAGTTTGGTATGAAGCCACTTAACGTGAGCCAACCAACGAACTATGGTTTCTAACCAAATAGACTATTGTGAGTAAGTCAAAAATAGTAAATAATTTCCTAGAATGCTGCTAGTATTTTTCTTTTATTTCAACAAAATACTTCCATCAGTTTGGTGGAGAAAATTCTGCGTTAGCGTTAGCATAGTTTTCTGAACAACGAATAATGGAATGTTGAAATCGGTATTTAATGCCCAACATTTGTTATTAGGTAAAAATTTAATTATAAATAAATTATTTGCGTGTCCAGTCACTGTCCATATCTCAGTTTAAAAAAACCAATGTTCCTAATGTTGTAAAATTATTGATTTGCAGAAAAACAGTTTATTTTGCCAAGGTTAGCGGAGCATCTAGTGCCGTCGGGTTAAATTAACCCTAACAGAATTTTTTTTTGCTTTGAGATGTGTGGAAATTTGCTACGTGGACAAAATTGTTAACGCTAATTTATAAATAAATTGACAATTTTTAATAGATATTATTAATATTAGACAACAGTAGCTAAATGACTCCATTCATTCATTTATGACATGATTTATTTATGTCAGTATACATGTTTGTTCATTATTTTCAGTATAAATGATTCATTTATGTCAGTGTAAATAATTCATTTATGTCAGTGTAAATAATTCGTTTATGTCAGTGTAAATAATTCGTTTATGTCAGTGTTAATAATTTATTTATCTATTTGGTCGTCAGGTATTGTGGAAAAATTATGACATTTTACGCTACATCTTAGACCTCTCAACACCTCTCCTGGGTGGGCTCGAACCACCAACCTTTTGATTAACAGCTGAACGCGCTAACCTTTTCGCCACGGAAGCTTAGAAACGAAATAATCCTCTGGTATTGTGGAAAAATTATGACTTTTGACGCTACATCTGAGACCTCACAACACCTTTACCGGGTGGGCTCGAACCACCAACCTTTTTATTAACAGCTGAACGCGCTAACCATTGCGCCACGGAAGCCCAAAAATTTAATGGTCGTGAGGTATTGTGGAAAAACTTTGACTTATTAAGTTACATCTGAGACCTCACAACACCGCTCCCGGGTGTGCTCGAACCACCAACCTTTCGGTTAACAGTCGAACACGCTAACCAATGTACTACGGAAGCTTAGAAATTAATAGTCATCAGGTATTGTGGTTATATCTGAGACATCACAACACCGCTCCCGGGTGGGCTTGAACCACCAACCTTTCGGTTAACAGCCGAACGTGCTAACCATTGAGCCACGGAAGCTTAGAAGTGAAATAATCCTCTGCTATTGTGGAAAAATTATGACTTTTGACGCTACATCTGAGACCTCACAACACCGCTACCGGGTGGGCTCAAACCACCAACCTTTTTAACAGCTTAACGCGCTAACCATTGCGCCACGGAAGCCCAAAAATTAAATGGTCGTCAGGTATTGTGGAAAAATTATGACATTTTACGCTACATCTTAGACCTCTCAACACCTCTCCCGGGTGGGCTCGAACCACCAACCTTTTGATTAACAGCTGAACGCGCTAACCTTTTCGCCACGGAAGCTTAGAAACGAAATAATCCTCTGGTATTGTGGAAACATTATGACTTTTAACGCTACATCTGAGACCTCACAACACCGCTACCGGGTGGGCTCGAACCACCAGCCTTTTTATTAACAGCTGAACACGCTAACCATTGCTCCACGGAAGCCCAAAAATTAAATGGTCGTGAGGTATTGTGGAAAAACTTTGACTTATTAAGTTACATCTGAGACCTCACAACACCGCTCCCGGGTGTGCTCGAACCACCAACCTTTCGGATAACAGTCGAACACGCTAACTAATGTACCACGGAAGCTTAGAAATTAATTGTCATCAGGTATTGTGGTTACATCTCAGACCTCACAACACCGCTACCGGGTGGGCTCGAACCACCAGCCTTTTTATTAACAGCTGAACGCGCTAACCATTGCTCCACGGAAGCCCAAAAATTAAATGGTCGTGAGGTATTGTGGAAAAACTTTGACTTATTAAGTTACATCTGAGACCTCACAACACCGCTCCCGGGTGTGCTCGAACCACCAACCTTTCGGATAACAGTCGAACACGCTAACTAATGTACCACGGAAGCTTAGAAATTGATTGTCATCAGGTATTGTGGTTACATCTGAGACCTCACAACACCGCTCCCGCGTGGGCTCGAACCACGAACCTATTGATTAACAGCTGAACGCGCTAACGTTTGCGCCACGGAAGCTTAGAAATGAAATAATCCTCTGGTATTGTGGAAACATTATAACTTTTAACGCTACATGTGAGACTTCACAACACCGCTACCGGGTGGGCTCAAACCACCAACCTTTCGGTTAACAGTCGAACACGCTATCCAATGTGCCACGGAAGCTTAGAAATTAATTTTTCATCAGGTATTGTGGTTACATCTGAGACCGCACAACACCGCTCCCGGGTGGGCTCGAACCACGAGCCTTTTGATTAACAGCTGAACGCGCTAAACTTTGCTCCACGGAAGCTTAGAAATGAAATAATCCTCTGGTATTGTGGAAACATTATGACATTTAACGCTACATCTGAGACCTCACAGCACCGCTACCGGGTGGGCTCGAACCACCAACCTTTTTATTAACAGCTGAACGCGCTAACCATTGCGCCACGGAAGCCCAAAAATTAAGTGTTCGTCAGGTATTGTGGAAAAATTATGACATTTTACGCTACATCATACACCTCACAACACCGCTCCCGGGTGGGCTCGAACCACGAACCAATTGATTAACAGCTGAAGGCGCTAACCTTTTCGCCACGGAAGCTTAGAAATGAAATAATCCTCTGGTATTATGGAAACATTATGACTTTTAACGCTACATCTGAGACCTCACAACACCGCTACCGGGTGGGCTCGAACCACCAACCTTTTTATTAACAGCTGAACGCGCTAACCATTGCTCCACGGAAGCCCAAAAATTAAATGGTCGTGAGGTATTGTGGAAAAACTTTGACTTATTAAGTTACATCTGAGACCTCACAACACCGCTCCCGGGTGGGCTTGAACCACCAACCTTTCTGTTAACAGCCGAACGTGCTAACCATTGAGCCACGGAAGCTTAGAAGTGAAATAATCCTCTGGTATTGTGGAAAAATTATGACTTTTGACGCTACATCTGAGACCTCACAACACCGCTACCGGGTGGGCTCAAACCACCAACCTTTTTAAAAGCTTAACGCGCTAACCATTGCGCCACGGAAGCCCAAAAATTAAATGGTCGTCAGGTATTGTGGAAAACTTATGACATTTTACGCTACATCTTAGACCTCTCAACACCTCTCCCGGGTGGGCTCGAACCACCAACCTTTTGATTAACAGCTGAACGCGCTAACCTTTTCGCCTCGGAAGCTTAGAAACGAAATAATCCTCTGGTATTGTGGAAACATTATGACTTTTAACGCTACATCTGAGACCTCACAACACCGCTACCGGGTGGGCTCGAACCACCAACCTTTTTATTAACAGCTGAACGCGCTAACCATTGCTCCACAGAAGCCCAAAAATTAAATGGTCGTGAGGTATTGTGCAAAAACTTTGACTTATTAAGTTACATCTGAGACCTCACAACACCGCTCCCGGGTGTGCTCGAACCACCAACCTTTCGGATAACAGTCGAACACGCTAACTAATGTACCACGGAAGCTTAGAAATTAATTGTCATCAGGTATTGTGGTTACATCTGAGACGTCACAACACCGCTCCCGCGTGGGCTCGAACCACGAACCTATTGATTAACAGCTGAACGCGCTAACGTTTGCGCCACGGAAGCTTAGAAATGAAATAATCCTCTGGTATTGTGGAAACATTATAACTTTTAACGCTACATGTGAGACTTCACAACACCGCTACCGGGTGGGCTCAAACCACCAACCTTTCGGTTAACAGTCGAACACGCTAACCAATGTGCCACGGAAGCTTAGAAATTAATTTTCATCAGGTATTGTGGTTACATCTGAGACCGCACAACACCGCTCCCGGATGGGCTCGAACCACGAGCCTATTGATTAACAGCTGAACGCGCTAAACTTTGCACCACGGAAGCTTAGAAATGAAACAATCCTCTGGTATTGTGGAAACATTATGACATTTAACGCTACATCTGAGACCTCACAACACCGCTACCGGGTGGGCTCGAACCACCAACCTTTTTATTAACAGCTGAACGCGCTAACCATTGCTCCACGGAAGCCCAAAAATTAAATGGTCGTGAGGTATTGTGGAAAAACTTTGACTTATTAAGTTACATCTGAGACCTCACAACACCGCTCCCGGGTGGGCTTGAACCACCAACCTTTCTGTTAACAGCCGAACGTGCTAACCATTGAGCCACGGAAGCTTAGAAGTGAAATAATCCTCTGGTATTGTGGAAAAATTATGACTTTTGACGCTACATCTGAGACCTCACAACACCGCTACCGGGTGGGCTCAAACCACCAACCTTTTTAAAAGCTTAACGCGCTAACCATTGCGCCACGGAAGCCCAAAAATTAAATGGTCGTCAGGTATTGTGGAAAACTTATGACATTTTACGCTACATCTTAGACCTCTCAACACCTCTCCCGGGTGGGCTCGAACCACCAACCTTTTGATTAACAGCTGAACGCGCTAACCTTTTCGCCTCGGAAGCTTAGAAACGAAATAATCCTCTGGTATTGTGGAAACATTATGACTTTTAACGCTACATCTGAGACCTCACAACACCGCTACCGGGTGGGCTCGAACCACCAACCTTTTTATTAACAGCTGAACGCGCTAACCATTGCTCCACAGAAGCCCAAAAATTAAATGGTCGTGAGGTATTGTGCAAAAACTTTGACTTATTAAGTTACATCTGAGACCTCACAACACCGCTCCCGGGTGTGCTCGAACCACCAACCTTTCGGATAACAGTCGAACACGCTAACTAATGTACCACGGAAGCTTAGAAATTAATTGTCATCAGGTATTGTGGTTACATCTGAGACGTCACAACACCGCTCCCGCGTGGGCTCGAACCACGAACCTATTGATTAACAGCTGAACGCGCTAACGTTTGCGCCACGGAAGCTTAGAAATGAAATAATCCTCTGGTATTGTGGAAACATTATAACTTTTAACGTTACATGTGAGACTTCACAACACCGCTACCGGGTGGGCTCAAACCACCAACCTTTCGGTTAACAGTCGAACACGCTAACCAATGTGCCACGGAAGCTTAGAAATTAATTTTCATCAGGTATTGTGGTTACATCTGAGACCGCACAACACCGCTCCCGGATGGGCTCGAACCACGAGCCTATTGATTAACAGCTGAACGCGCTAAACTTTGCACCACGGAAGCTTAGAAATGATACAATCCTCTGGTATTGTGGAAACATTATGACATTTAACGCTACATCTGAGACCTCACAACACCGCTACCGGGTGGGCTCGAACCACCAACCTTTTTATTAACAGCTGAACGCGCTAACCATTGCTCCACGGAAACCCAAAAATTAAATGGTCGTCAGATATTGTGGAAAAACTTTGACTTATTAAGTTACATCTGAGACCTCACAACACCGCTCCCGGGTGTGCTCGAACCACCAACCTTTCGGTTAACAGTCGAACACGCTAACCAATGTACTACGGAAGCTAAGAAATTAATTGTCATCAGGTATTGTGGTTATATCTGAGACATCACAACACCGCTTCCGGGCGGGCTTGAACCACCAACCTTTCGGTTAACAGCCGAACGTGCTAACCATTGAGCCACGGAAGCTTAGAAATGAAATAATCCTCTGGTATTGTGGAAAAATTATGACTTTTGACGCTACATCTGAGACCTCACAACATCGCTACCGGGTGGGCTCAAACCACCAACCTTTTTAACAGCTTAACGCGCTAACCATTGCGCCACGGAAGCCCAAAAATTAAATGGTCGTCAGGTATTGTGGAAAAATTATGACATTTTACGCTACATCTTAGACCTCTCAACACTTCTCCCGGGTGGGCTCGAACCACCAACCTTTTGATTAACAGCTGAACGCGCTAACCTTTTCGCCTCGGAAGCTTAGAAACGAAATAATCCTCTGGTATAGTGGAAACATTATGACTTTTAACGCTACATCTGAGACCTCACAACACCGCTACCGGGTGGGCTCGAACCACCAACCTTTTTATTAACAGCTGAACGCGCTAACCATTGCTCCACGGAAGCCCAAAAATTAAATGGTCGTGAGGTATTGTGCAAAAACTTTGACTTATTAAGTTACATCTGAGACCTCACAACACCGCTCCCGGGTGTGCTCGAACCACCAACCTTTCGGATAACAGTCGAACACGCTAAATAATGTACCACGGAAGCTTAGAAATTAATTGTCATCAGGTATTGTGGTAACATCTGAGACGTCACAACACCGCTCCCGCGTGGGCTCGAACCACGAACCTATTGATTAACAGCTGAACGCGCTAACTTTTGCGCCACGGAAGCTTAGAAATGAAATAATCCTCTGGTATTGTGGAAACATTATAACTTTTAACGCTACATGTGAGACTTCACAACACGGCTACCGGGTGGGCTCAAACCACCAACCTTTCGGTTAACAGTCGAACACGCTAACCAATGTACTACGGAAGCTTAGAAATTAATTTTCATCAGGTATTGTGGTTACATCTGAGACCGCACAACACCGCTCCCGGGTGGGCTCGAACCACGAGCCTATTGATTAACAGCTGAACGCGCTAAACTTTGCACCACGGAAGCTTAGAAATGAAATAATCCTCTGGTATTGTGGAAACATTATGATATTTAACGCTACATCTGAGACCTCACAACACCGCTACCGGGTGGGCTCGAACCACCAACCTTTTTATTAGCAGCTGAACGCGCAAACCATTGCGCCACGGAAGCTCAAAAATTAAATGTTCGTCAGGTATTGTGGAAAAATTATGACATTTTACGCTACATCATACACCTCACAACACCGCTCCCGGGTGGGCTCGAACCACGAACCAATTGATTAACAGCTGAACGCGCTAACCTTTTCGCCACGGAAGCTTAGAAATGAAATAATCCTCTGGTATTGTGGAAACATTATGACTTTTAACGCTACATCTGAGACCTCACAACACCGCTACCGGGTGGGCTCGAACCACCAACCTTTTTATTAACAGCTGAACGCGCTAACCATTGCTCCACGGAAGCCCAAAAATTAAATGGTCGTCAGATATTGTGGAAAAACTTTGACTTATTAAGTTACATCTGAGACCTCACAACACCGCTCCCGGGTGTGCTCGAACCACCAACCTTTCGGTTAACAGTCGAACACGCTAACCAATGTACTACGGAAGCTTAGAAATTAATTGTCATCAGGTATTGTGGTTATATCTGAGACATCACAACACCACTTCCGGGTGGGTTTGAACCACCAACCTTTCGGTTAACAGCCGAACGTGCTAACCATTGAGCCACGGAAGCTTAGAAATGAAATAATCCTCTGGTATTGTGGAAAAATTATGACTTTTGACGCTACATCTGAGACCTCACAACACCGCTACCGGGTGGGCTCAAACCACCAACCTTTTTAACAGCTTAACGCGCTAACCATTGCGCCACGGAAGCCCAAAAATTAAATGGTCGTCAGGTATTGTGGAAAAATTATGACATTTTACGCTACATCTTAGACCTCTCAACACCTCTCACGGGTGGGCTCGAACCACCAACCTTTTGATTAACAGCTGAACGCGCTAACCTTTTCGCCACGGAAGCTTAGAAACGCAATAATCCTCTGGTATTGTGGAAAAATTATGACTTTTGACGCTACATCTGAGACCCCACAACGCCTTTACCGGGTGGGCTCGAACCACCAAACTTTTTATTAACAGCTGAACGCGCTAACCATTGCGCCACGGAAGCCCAAACATTAAATGGTCGTCAGGTATTGTGGAAAAATTTTGACTTAATACGTTACATCTGAGACCTCACAACACCGCTCCCGGGTGTGCTCAAACCACCAACCTTTCGGTTAACAGTCGAACACGCTAACCAATGTGCCACGGAAGCTTAGAAATTAATTGTCACCAGGTATTGTGGTTACATCTGAGACCTCACAACACCGCTCCCGGGTGGGCTCGAAAGTAGTAGGATTTTGAGAGAGCTGGATCAAAAAAGCCGTGGAAAAGCGGTGGAATTGCGGTGGAATACGGTGGAAGAGCGGTGAACGGCGGTAAAAAATTTTTTAATGTTAAAATCCCATAGACATTTAACATGGTTGAGAGTTCTAGATCAAAAAAGTGACGAAAACTCGGTATAGCAAGGGTGAGAGAACTAAACCAAAGCGGTGGTTATGGTGGTATCTTATCTATTGTGAGATAAAGATATCAGAAATTATTGGTATATAAACCTTCACTATCGGCAAACTAACATATTCGATTAAAAAAGGAATCTGAATCGGAAAACTAAGGTGGAAAAGAGGTGGAATTGAGGCGACCCAAAAAACACATGTTAAAATCCCATATTGTTTAACATGGGTGGGGTTTCAAAATCATAAGCGGTGGGTTTCAGTTAAAGCCATCACTGGTGGATTTAATCAAGTTTTAAGATACGATAAGGCGATTCTAAAGAAGAAAAATATTCTTTCGAAAGTGTGCTTGAGATAAACATGTTTGTACGTCAATCACATTTTAAATTAAATGTATTGTACTTAAACTAATTAATTCAAAAATGACTTATTATCGAAGGGAATTTTCTTAGAGCCAAGAACGAATACAGCATAAAAGAGTTAGCCTTTTGTATTATAGAAACTCAGGAAAGTACGGTTTTTCTTTTCAAAGCACCTTATGATTATCATGACCTTAATTACAAGGAAAAACGGACAAATACATGGATGGCGTACAATATATGTGGATTACAGTGGAATGAAGGTGACATAGCCTTCGAGGATCTAGCATGTATAGCTGCATCAATATCTTCTAAGGCAACCAAGTTTTTCTCAAAGGGTTGGGAAAAATGCAGTATTTTCAGTGAACATTTAGGGAAAAAAGTTGAAAACTTGGAAGATATGAAGTGTCCTAAGTTTAGCTCACTTCCAAAATGTGAACTTCAATTAAAGTGTAAATATCATAATGAAAGTGATAACTGCGCCTTGTTCAAGTCATATCAATTGACTTCATTTTTCCATTATAAGTCAATTTAATTTTTGTTATAATAAAAGTTTACATTTTTGATAAATAAAAGTTTAATTTATTCTCGAAACTCTTACAATATTTAAGGACTGACGTCAATTAACCCTTTTTGTTGTATTAATATCTCCAGAGGATTCGGGGTATTTTAGCCAGGGGAATATAAATCAAGAGGTCATACAATTCAAAATATGTTTATTTTAATTTCAAAAAATTGAATTACCCACAGTGAATTAAGATTAAGATGATCTTTAATTGTGTTTACTTTCATCTTGTAAACCGGTTTTCCACCATATTTCATATCATATTGAGAACTAAAAATATATAGATTAAAATTTCAAGTGCTTTTCATATTTCCAATATAAATGTGGCGATATTTTGGGTAGTCACTATTCAACTTAGAAACACACTAAATATTATACTTAAAGAAAAAATCAATATGGAAAATCAAGTAAAAGACGCTGTTAATATGAACGAAACTGTTCAAGTTTTAAGATATTATCGCTCATAAGTAACCCCATACCAGTGAAACAAAACTCGCCCCAGTTTACCTTCCGTATAATGGAAATCCTTATACGGAAGTATAAAAATTGGTATTGTCGTGAAATCGACGTTCAAGAAGCTAAGGGCTACGTGGATGTACACCTAGCTACGTTTGTCAACATAGAAAAATTATTTGAGAGAATCGGAGAACTCTCGAAAAACTATTTTAAGGTAAGACATGTTTTTAAATAGTAATTAATATATATAGTAATACAAAAATACCCTGACTCATTACTTTCTAAATTGAAAAAAGACTTTCAGGAGTAACCGATAAAGAAGAGGAGATATGTGACAACTTCCTAGCTTTTTTCAAGGAGAGTCCGAATAAAGCTGTGTCTTCACAATCATCTATTTCCAAAGTGAACGGAGGGGGAGGGAAGAGAAGACGTCCAGAAGACAATGATCAAAATTTTAAAAAAAATTTAAAACTGTTGTAGAGAACAAAGATTTAGAAAATATTATTGCATCAACAATTTTAATAAATGAAATAAATACTTAACAAGTTTCTCTGTGAAATTCCCTTCTATCAATTCCAAAAACACTCTTACTATCACCACCACCTCACATATTTATTCTTAACAATTTTAATAAATGAAATAAATACTTAACAAGTTTCTCTGTGCAATTCCCTTCTATCAATTCCAAAAACACTCTTACTATCACCACCACCTCACTTATTTATTCTTAAGATTCTTAAGCAGATAAAATAAACAATCAAAATATGGGTGCATATAAAAACAGTCAAATCAAAACTTATAGTAGAATGTGTAAAACCATCCATCCCAGATGCAACATGATTGTATAATGATGGATTGGGAAGAAAGAATTGAATCGCACCCTTTAGATGTTGTTGATAAGTTAAGTTATTCGAGTAATATTGTTTGTACAGCGAAGAAAATGCTATTAGGAAAATAAATATAACTTGACACGTTTGAAATGTTTCATTCTTGAAATGAAATCTACGCAACAAAACACAACTAAATTACAACAAAATACAATTAAATTACAGGAAAATACACTAAAACTACAATAAAGCACACTAAAATACACTAAAACTACAATAAAACACACTAACACTACAATAAAACATACTTAAAATACACTAAAACTATAATAAAACACACATAAGCACACTAAAGTTCATTAGAACTTTAATGAAATAAAATAAAGAGGCAAGCAACCATCAGTTTCATCCATTCTATAAAAGATGATTTTATTCAGCATTATTATAATGTTGATAACAAGTCATAGCTTTTTCATCATAAGTATTATTAATATCAGGACTTCTAAAAATTTTTGAAACAACTACATTATTTTGCCATGGACATTCTCTTTTTAATCCATGGTAATGAGGATATATTTGTCTACATGTATCATCATCCATTATTGTCATAAGAGGAGTTAAAAAACAATTTTCACACCAATTATTTCGATCTCTTATAATTTCATCATGAATATCTTGAATGTCGCAAACAGTATGGTATTTAATTTTTTGAATAATGTCCCATTTTTTGTCAAGGTCGTGTTTATCACCATAAAAACAGGTGGAACATATTTTATGAAAGAATCTTAAATCGGGATCATTTTCATGAGAACGGGTACACAGAGGATCTCCAAATGGGCAATCGAAATGCATTTGGCACAGGTAATAATGGTAGATAACGTGTGTTCCTTCAATCCATATCGGTATGTATTCATTTTCCGCCATCATGAAATTGAATTCTGGGTAAGACTTTGAAGATCCTTCTATGATGTTTGAATCAAAAAATCCGTCTAATATATCCAAAAGAGCTGCACCTTTTTGAGTGACCGGACAAAGAGAAGCTTCCCGAAGCTGAGGATCCAACGTGCGTGCGATTGATGTTGGTAGTATTGGTGAGTGATGCAAGTTCCATCTCGAGGCCGTTCCCATATTAAATGATTCCCGAAACACTCCGACCATACTATCCTTACATAAATTAAAAAGTGTAGGAGGATTCATACCTTCAAGTTGCTGCGACTGTCGTCGAGGTATAATCTGTAATGCTCTGTAGAAAAATTGATGGTTGTGTACTGAAAATGTTAGCTATTTATACTAAAGTTCTGTAGCGTAGTTTACATACTAGGGGAAATCAACCCGAAACTTACAGTTGAAATAGAACATGCGGTTTAATTTATTGCTATTTGCTCCAAACCTACATACTCAGGGAAATCACCTCGAAACTTAGTTGACATAGACCATGTAGTTTAATTTATCGGTATTTGCTTCAATCCATGTTTGCTCGGGTGTTATTTTGGAAATCATGAAGGTATTTTATAGAGAAGGTATTTTATGAAAATAGGGTTAATTCGGTGAAATTACAGCACAGGAGTATAAAATGAAATAAAATTTCCACTCATGTTAGAACAATTCCATCTTTATTTATCGTGAACACTGATACCTCTAAAGGCAATGGGGAGCATTGGTGTGCAATATACATTTCAAGGAAGAAGAATACAGAGTTATTTTGAGAGTTACGGAAATGCACCAGATATTTTCAAATTTAATCATTTTATAGAAAGAATTTAACCATAAGACAATGCACGTATTCCATCCCCCAAAATATATCTCTTGTTATCACAGGGATTTAAGGAAATCTTATTTTGCGATATTGTAAACAAATCGTGTTTGGTACTCATTATTCGTTTCATTGTATTTACAGAGATTTTTATGTTGAATAGGTTCTCAAGATAATCCGAATGACATATGTTTTTTAACAATTCGCTTAGAAATTCCATTCAAAGCTTGTGATAACACTCACAGTTTAATGTTTCATGAAGTTCATTATCACATGAGATCCAATCACATGAATAATTATTTCGCGAATAAGTATTTCGCAGACTTTCTTTAATTAATAAAACGTTTGTAAGTTCTACATTTTGTAGGCGAGGGATAGTGTTAAACGCTAAACAATATTTGTAGAATCTCGAATAAAAAGAAAATGTTCGAATGATTTGGGTTTCTAATTGTTTTACGTAGGTTTAATGTAATTAATATTTTAAGCCCATTTTAAAACCTTATCTTTTGGTCATTTAAACAACCGCCTTATCTGGAAGTTCATATCTATATATAAATAACTATTTTATTATATATTCCTATTTATGTTTATCTTAAGACTATATATTTAAACTACGAGATGTTTATAAAAATTAAACAATAAAACACACATAAAGACATTAAAATTCATTAGAACTGCAATAAAACTCTCTACAAATTGAAAATTACAATAAAACACACCAAAATTATAAAAGAACTCACTAAAATTACAATAAAACACACTTAAATTACAATAGAAAACTTAAATTACAACAAAACACACTATAATACACTAAAACTACAATAAAACACATATAAACACACTAAAATACGCTAAAACTGCAATAAAACACACATAAACACACTAAAATACGCTAAAACTGCAATAAAACACTCTAAATACACTGAAAGTTCAGAAAATACACTAAAACTATATAAAACACTCTAAAATTACAGTAAAAAACTTAAATTACAACCAAATACACTAAAACTACCATAAAGCACACTAAAACTGAAATAAAGCACACTAAAATACACTAAAACTGAAATAAAACATACTTAAAATACACTAAATCTACAATAAAACACTCTAAAACGTAAAACAAAGCACTAAAATTCATTAAAACCGCAATAAAACATTGTAGAATACACTAAAATTACAATAAAACGCGCTTCAATTACATTAAAACACACTAAAATACGCTAAAACTGTAAAAAAACACTCTAAAATACACTGAAAGTGTAATAAAACACTCTAAAATACACTGAAAGTACAGAAAATACACTAAAACTATAATAAACAATCTAAAATTAGAATATAACACACTTAAACTACAATAAAAAACTTAAATTACAACAAAATACACTCAAAATTACAATAAAGCACACTCAAAATTACAATAAAGCACACTCAAAATTACAATAAAGCACACTCAAAATTACAATAAAGCACACTAAAATACACTAAAACAGCAATAAAACATACTTAAAATACACTAAAACAACAATAAAACATTCTAAAACGTAAAACAAAGCACTAAAATTCATTAAAACTGCAACAAAACATTGTAGAATACACTTCAATAGGCGCGATGGTTGGAAAACTACTCGAAGTTGCCGAAACGTTGCTTTGAGTCTCCTTTCCTTGATCCTTCTTTTGATGTAGAAGATGGTGTTTTTTTAAACTATCTTTACGTGTGAAAGATTTGTTGCAACTTTCACAACCGAATTTTTATTCTCATGTTTACTCAACACGTGACGTTTTAAAGGGGAACTCTGCTCGGTTGGCGCCCCTTTAGTGAAACTTTCCTGTGTAGCTCCAAACGCCGAGAAAATGTGCTGCCGCCTAGGCGAAAAAGCTTGCAACTCAGTTTATTTCTAACGAATTTTCTACTCCCCCCTTTCCCCCATCCGTTACCGCACCAACGACGAAGCCACGCTTCCTTTAGGTTCGCCAAACCCCCCTTCCCCCATGGATGATGCCCGCGCCACGTGACCGTTGATGGTAGGGATAGCTTAAGAATGTTAAACGGGGGGACGAAAAACGCCAGACTGGGTTTTCTTTTTGCCCCTATATAGAGTAGTGGCACTCCATGTTAATTTCTCATAGAGCGTAACGTAGCCAAAGGCAAGGAGGTGCCATTACTCTAAAGTCTTACTGCCATGATTATCCTGGGGACTGCGGTACCAAGAAGGGGTTCGGAGTTTTAAGAGGGCAAAGGTTTAAACTGAAACCCCCTAACATTGCAATACTATTAAGTATTTTCTCTGTAAGAAGGAGGTACCTCCCCCCCTTGTTTTTTCAAATAAGGGCAGGGTAGCTTCGACCACCTGAATAAATTGACAACCAATCACCTATAGTTGATTCCTTTATTCCCTTTTCCCAATGCCATACACACGCCTTTCAATCCATTTTCTCACTCTCCATGTGCTAAAGGCTAGTAGCTTTGAATAGAAAGGTCTTTTATAAAGATTCACTATTTTTTTCGATTCGATATTTTTAACTTAAAATGAAACTATGGAGACAAATATCTATACTCCTGTTTATCCGCACTTGAGAAACCGTACTTGCCATTATATATTGGCTAATGCTCCTCAACTTTTACAATACTGTCAAGTGAGGTTGAACAAGAGTATATAATGAGCATTTTTATTTATTTCTTGGAAAAACTGAAAAAGTACATTGGTTTGAACGTTCTTCAAACGAAAGGGACGTGATCCTTCTTTATATCCTGTGAACACCTGACGTGAAATGATTTGGTTATCCCGATCTAATTCCTTATATCGTGTGATAATTGCGAAGTGTTTCGAACATACTTCTTTCTGAAATGAAATGACTCGTTAATCGCTTTACAATTACCTTTGCCATGTGTAATTGGCGAGTTGTTCTGGGTACAAGTGGCGATTAAATAATGTTATAATCACTGCAGTAACCATAATAGTGAGTTCACTGCTCGCGGGAGGCTAGCCAACTCGCACTGAATCTAGCGGGGTTTCTTGGCGCCAAGGAGGATACCGCAATGGTACCGTATTTAATTTCCGAAATGGTCTATACGGTAGGTAGCAAGGCGGATTTAAAAGAGAGGAGGTTCAGAGTCAGACAAAATGCACGTAGTCCGCAGTTCATAAAATTACACTGTGGCGTTCCCCAGTTACCATGATTACCACGACCCCCTCATGGCAAGAGAGCGTACGTTCTCACCCATGCGTTCAAGCCCCCTTTTTCTAGCCTCATCAGCTTGTTTATAATTTTGAATATTCCTCGTTTGCAAGAACGATCACGTGACGTGCGCCTTTACCAACGGCTTACGCGCCGATGCATGTTTTTATTTCCACATTTCCAAAACGAGTCTTCTCTCTTATTCATCCTCCTTGCTTTTAGCGAGCCGGCACAAAAATTTTCCAACACCATCACACCTTTACCCCACTCAAAGTAACGAAGCAAGTACCAGTCCATACTACCCCTTAATGCCAATAAGGATGAATACATACATCTCCTTTGCTAATTACTACCTGGTATTATCTATCATTCGATGTTGCTAACAAAGACCAAAATTATTTTGCAATGTGCTAAGGTTGTACAATACCCAACAATGGTCTAAGGCTGTGCAGTGCATGACGCATAAGTTTTTTCTCCTTTCCTAAATCGTAGAAAATGTCTTTAGCCTACCTATTCTCTCCCAAACCTGTCGCGATTTATGGATACAATAGTTTGAAGCGCTACACCCTTTCCCTCTTGAAGCTGGCAGTTTAACAGCTCTATGATTAGACACGGTTATACGAGAAAGAATCACAACATTGTATAGAAAACCCTGGTTGTAAAGGCTTGTCTATATACATGTACAGGTACACAAACTGGTTCTGATGTTGTAAGACTGAAATCAGGCCCGATATAGAGTAATGGCAGTACTACCTATGCAAACGGCATACCTCCTATCTCTTAGCTCAGTGTCATGCCCCTACTGGGCGCGTACAGTATCCTCTCTTACAAAAGCGCGCCCAGAGGGAGGGATACACGGTTTTCACCCCTCTCTACCACCATTAGTCTATACACTGTATCCTCAAAAAGTTTTTATAAATACGAAGTTTGAAAAAATATTCTAACTATTGCGACTGTCCACTTAAAATATCGCGAGTGTCCACTTAAAAATTAAAATAACGCGAGTGTCCACTTAAAAATTAAAATAACGCGAGTGTCCATTTAAAATATCGCGAGCGTACATTTAAAATATCGCGAGCGTCCATTTAAAATATCGCGAGCGTCCATTTAAAATATCGCGAGCGTCCATTTAAAATATCGCGAGCGTCCATTTAAAATATCGCGAGCGTCCATTTAAAATATCGCGAGCGTCCATTTAAAATATCGCGAGCGTCCATTTAAAATAACGCGAGTGTCCACTTAAAAATTAAAATAACGCGAGTGTCCATTTAAAATATCGCGAGCGTCCATTTAAAATATCGCGAGTGTCCACTTAAAAATTAAAATAACGCGAGTGTCCATTTAAAATATCGCGAGTGTCCATTTAAACTATCGCGAGCGTCCATTTAAAATATCGCGAGCGTCCATTTAAAATATCGCGAGCGTCCATTTAAAATATCGCGAGCGTCCATTTGAAATATCGCGAGTGTCCACTTAAAAGTTAAAATATCGCGAGTGTCCATTTAAAATATCGCGAGTGTCCATTTAAAATATCGCGAGCGTCCATTTAAAATATCGCGAGCGTCCATTTAAAATATCGCGAGCGTCCATTTAAATTTTGCCAGCGTCCAGTAACCCAGTTCAATTTCACTTTGGTTCTCCCAGTGTTACTAAGCCAAGAGGCTGCAGGGAGAAAGGCTAGCAGTTCAGTTTGAATTAGTACTTGACCATCTTGGCTGACGTAGAATGCCTCACAATCACAACATGGCACTGAAGATAAAGCTGAGAGAGGGAGCAACTTCTCCCACCCCAATAATTTCAAACATTATTCACACGTCCTGTTAAATTATCAGTAACGTCCTGGTGTATACACACTATTTAAAAGTCACAAAATGTTTAGTCACTAATCTTTTAGATTGGTCAAACTTAACATTCGATTTTTACCTCATTTTATTTTTGATGTTCATTACCAAACACCACTAAAATAATTTTCCTGATAAAACAAAGCATGAATTAAAACCAGGCATGGATATAGTTTTGATGCTTTTATTAATAGTTACCTATCATCTTCATATAAAACAGTTCCGAACACAATTGACTTCATGCGATATGAAGAAAGCTCAATTCGTTTCTTACTAACCGTCTTTCTGAAATCCCGTCCCGAAGAAAGATACCTAACCGATCGCTAAACGCGCCAGGCCCCAAGCCCCCAACCAAACCAAGTCGAATGATTTCTCAATTCCGCGAATTTCCCCTCTCCTATGACTATAACAGCATAGTACAAAAAAAAAAGAAAAATTCCAAGAATAAAAGAAGTTCCCAGGTGCAAAAAAGAAAAACTGCTCCTCGCTGTCACGAAAGAATGAGGAAAAGGGGTGCAAAATGGACTGCAAGGTTTTGCGCTATAGGCGAGCTTCATTTATATTGATACGTGGAGTCCAGGTTGAGGGGCAAATAGAGTCTTTGTAACCCACGTGACGCGATTCATCCACTCGTAGGGTATGGTCCTTTTTTCAAATTTTAGGCCACCGCCTCCAACGCGAGCGCCATCTAGCGTTCTAGATCGGTGATAAACGTCGCCGACGCTACCTTTAAGGCGTCTATCCGACTGAATTCCGCGAAACATACGGTGCAGGGAAACATTTTCACGTTCTAACTAAATCCGACTGAATTCCGTGAAACATATGGTGTAGGGAAACATTTTCACGTTCTAACTAAATTGAATGTTTTGTTGGGGTTTTATATACCCTAGTTGGTGGATTATTGTGGTGGAGTTGATTATTGAAGTGGGTATATATTCTAACTGATTAAATAAAGATATGACATTGTGGTGGAGTGAAGAACGTATTATTTACTCACGTCATTGAAATTCCTTTTCACTTGAATATATTAGTTTTCAGATAGTGCAAGCTTAAGGACCACTTATTTCAAATTAATTTATCTTACAAACAAATTAAAGTAGTATACAAAAGAGTCTTTCGCGCCAGTGACACCCTGTTGACACCTGACACCCTGTTGACACCTGACACCCAGTTGGCGCCTGACACCCAAATTGGCGCCTGACACCCTGTTGACGCCTGACACCCTGTTGACGCCTGACACCCCGTTGACGCCTGACACCCTCTTGGCACCTGACACCCAAATTGGCGCCTGACACCAAGATGGCGTCCTCACGCCAGATGGTACTGTTGGTACAGTTGGCGACTGACACCGAATTGGCGCCTGACACCAAGATGGCGTCCTCACGCCAGATGGTACTGTTGGTACAGTTGGCGCCTGACACCGAATTGGCGCCTGACACCAAGATGGCGTCCTCACGCCAGATTTTTTGGCGGGGAAAACCAGGGGAAAGCTTGACACCATGTTGACTTTGTGAATGGCGTGGAAATTTTCAATTTCGGCGTGGAAAACCAGGGGAAAGCTTGACACCAAGTTGGCGCCGTTGCCGCTGTTGACGCCGTTATCACTGAAGTCGCTTCAATCTCCCCTTTGACGCCAGATATTCAATGCGCGCCTTATCCTTATTGACTTTGATAAGGGAAAACATATGTTAGGCTTAAGACTAAGCGCCATATTTCCACAACTTCTCCTGAAACTAGAATTCAATTATGGCGCCAGATATTTGTGGGCGCCTTATTGACTTTGACAATGTGGCGGGGAAATACGTATGGAAAAATACGCGACCAATGGGGGTAAATAAGTGTGGGGAATTTTTCGTTTTCAATGGCGTCTTCTTATTTTCAAATCAATACGTTACACTTATCTGTCTAAAAATATCTAGGTATATTGGCTCGAATTTCTTAAATACGGCGCTGGAACCGTTATCTTAAATAGTATCCCTACACCTGCTTCAAATAGCGTATCATTAACGTAAGCCAAAACAGAGACGTACAATACAATGTGTTTGACCTAAAATATATTATTGGAATACACTATGTTAGGCTTAACATTTTTAACGAAGTAGGCGGGGAATATGAACGGAAAAAAGAGTGTTCGGTTTTCGGATACGACGGTGTACGTGATTCCTCAAGAGGACAGGGTGAACCATGAATTTCGTAACCTGCAATGGTTTAGAATGCAATTAAAGTGTAAATACGAATACATATTATCCCCGATATTGGAGTTGAAAATTGAACTTTTCGCTAACCCTTGTCTTACACGCGACTCGAGGCTTTCTACGTCACGTTAACTTTCGACAACGTGGTGGGAGGGGGAAATTATATATGTTAGGCTTAGAGATTAAGTGTCATATCGTCGTTCGTCAACGTGTTTGAGGATACCATGGTAAATACCCGGGTTCAGAGCGTCACGGTAAATTCCCGTTACGTCGTTGATTGAGAAAATACACCCATCATATCTTGGGTTATCGTCTCGCGATAAGATCCTATAAAAGACGCGGTAGTTTAAAAGATAAGTCATTTTACGACTCTTCAAGCTTTTCACCCCAGCTAACGATATCCACGTGTCATCACTTAGAAATGGACTCAGTTAAATTGTAAGTATGTTCTTAACAATATAGTTAACCCTTGCATGTCCATTTGTATCCAGACTTATAATTAGAGTATTCGGTTAATTTTTTCTCCATCAGGGACGGATCAAAAGCGTTCTCCGAAACTGACAATACGCCGGACACGCCTTCCTGTCCTATCTGCTGTAGTGAGGATGGTAGAATGAATTCACCCATTACTTTAGAAGCCGCCGTTAGACGAAACAACTTAAGACGAATTGAAAAATTTGGTGCTATCGGATGGGATAAAGATTACGGAAAATCCGAAAGGACTGCAGATCTCGAAACGGGGGATTTACTAATAAACCCCATACCGAATGAAGTCTATAATGTAGACGATGGTGAAGGTTATATATGGCAATACGTTAATGGCCCTAATATAAATTTTGGTTTGAAACACTTAGCGATGTACAGATTACTAACTTCTACAGTACAATTACCCGCAGGGTCATTAATTGACATGTATGCTAGACAGTTTCCATGTATCATAAATAAGAAGACCCATCAATTCAAATTGGAAGAATTTGCGGGAGATACTATCCTCGAATTTCCCGTACACCTCACACCACACAAAATGTACGGAATGCCAAACCCAAATATTTGCCATTTAGGGAGTTGTCACCCCCGCAATGAGGGGGAATGTAAATTTCGCACCTTTTATTACGGTGGATACGAATTTCATTGTCCATATCAGTACTTGAGAGTTCTGAACTTAGCTCTTCATATGTGTATGTTTATGGTATACAAAACTAACAAAACCGTAAGGAAAAATTATAGTGATGAAAACGACCTAGCTACGCATTATATATTCAAGGCCCTGCAGATTTGCAGGTTAGCCAAGTGTCTGTGTGATAACACTCACAGTTTAATGTTTCACGAAGTTCATTATCACATGAGATCCAATGACGCGAATAATTATTTCGCGAATAAGTATTTCGCAGACTTTCTTTAACTATGATTACCCCCGATCGGTTAAGCGAGGGAGTATAGTGTTTCAATAAAACGTGTTTGAAAATGCTGTGAAATTAATAGTTTAAACGATGTTAAAGCGCGAATAATAATTTCGCGAATAAGTATTTCGCAGACTTTCTTTAATTAATAAAACGTTTGTAAGTTCGACATTTTGTAGGCGAAGCATAGTGTTAAATGCTAAATAATATTTGTAGAATCTCGAATAAAAAGAAAATGGTTGAATGATATGGGTTTCTAATTATTTTACGTAGGTTTAATATAATTAATATTTTAAGCCCATTTTAAAACCTTAAATTTTGGCCATTTATTTAATTTTCAGCATTAATTCACATATCAAACGATATATATCAATAATAAGTACATCTGACATCACTAAAATACAATGAAACCCGGGAGTATTATTCACACGTACCCATCTCACGGTCCATGAAATCTTGTACATCACGGTATTCTTGGCTTGTTAAATCATCCATCTCGTCGGAATCTGGGAAATGCTCAAGCATGTGGATGTTCAAAACATCAAGGTCGTCAAACCATTTATCGCAGATGTAACAAGAAACTTTCGGAGGCGGTGTGTCAGGCAGCGTGATGACATCTGGTTGGTCATACTCTTTAATCGCAGCGACACACTCAAATCGATCCATGAGATCATGTAGGGTCTGATTTTCCTGGTCTGTTAAGTCATCGAGGGTAAGGATGCAGGAATGCGACGAGGTAGGAGGGTTGTCACCGGCAGGACGGAAAGAATCAGGAACAAAGGGGTATGCAACCCCAGACGTCACCTTAGACCCCTCAAGTCCATCCCCTTGGGCTGAAAGGACATTTCTATGGTCGGGTATACAAATAAACGGAAATATAGATTAGAATGGTGGAATGTTATTACATCATACAATTACACCTTAACTAAATATACCATCACTTACTGTACGTACTTGAAAATTATTAACTTATTCGCTATTTCACAGAGTAGCCCGTCTAAAATAACGAAGTTCCTCACACTAACCCCAATCAAACCCCACATCCAATAACCCCTCATGAAATTCTACACACTAAAAACCATACCCATAAATTACTAATAAATTATTAAGTGAATTCTCTAAATATAAGTGTAAAGGGATGGGTATACATTGTTAAGAGTATACTTACAATTTAACTGAGTCCATTTCTTTGGGTTAACACGTGAATTTCGTTAGTCGAGGTAGAAAGTTTGAAGAGTCGTAAATGACTTCTTCCTTTGACCTACCACGTCTTATAAACCACCCGTTTTATCTTAGGTTTCAATTATAATCGAATAAATGCACGTGGGGAGAGGGATTGATTTATTCGCAATATTTGTTGTGTTTCGGAAATAAGATTTACATCTTGCGAAAAACGTTTTCAATCAACTTAACCACACTATTGTTTACTAGACATGATTAGAAGAAGAAGAACATTTCCATTCTTTTTATCTGATGTTTAATCATGCGCGCGGGAAGAGGGTTTGATTTCTTCGCAATATCTGTTTGTTGCGTTTCGGAAATAAGATTAACATCTTCCGATATTTGTGTGCTGTTTAGGGGAAACATATATTTATGTTCAAAAATTCACTATTTCTGTTCAAAGTTTCACTATTTCTTGTCAAAGTTTCACTATTTCTGTTCTATGTTTCACTATTTTTGTTCAATGTTACACTATTTCTGTTCAAAGTTTCACTATTTCTGTTTAAAGTTTCACTATTTCTGTTCAAAGTTTCACTATTTCTGTTCAAAGTTTCACTATTTTTGTTCAATGTTTCACTATTTCTGTTCCATGTTTCACTATTTATGTTCAAAGTTTCACTATTTATGTTTAAAGTTTCACTATTTATGTTCAAAGTTTCCCCCAATTTCTGTTCAATTTCTCCCTTTTTCTGTTCAAACGTCCCCATTTCTGTTCAGACATTTCTGCGTGGGAAGAGGGATTGACATCCTCGCAATATCGGTCTGTTGGAAATAAGATTAACATCTTTCGAAATTTGTGTGGTGTTTAGGGGAAATATTTACTTACGCGTCGAAAGAAATTGTAAAATGTTTTTCTTTTACATCAATACGAAATATCTGTCTTTCTAAACTAATTTGTTCATTCAGCGTTGATGGTAAATATGGAGATAAGATTTAAAATAGGCCTACAAATAATTAAAAATTAGCTTAAAATAATAATTAATTCAATTCTCAGAAACATATATACTAGCAGCAAAGGTACCCGGCGTTGCACGTGAGCCCATAAGTCCGTCGGGGCGATTTAATTACTTTTGCCGAAATTCTACATCGCTTTACTAATTTCTATGGTTTTGAAATCGAATTTCAAAGTTCCATAACTAAAATTCTAATGTGATATAAATGTGTTGAATACCTTATTAGCTAATAATGTATGAATTCCTAGAATATAAACGTCTTACTCCTAACCGGGATACATTAATTTATAATTTTAAATTACTTTAGTATTGTGAGATTTAGAACTCTTGATAAATTCCTAATCCTACTGCAAAAGTTTATATCGAAAACGATTTTTCAAGGTGAAAGATACGTAGTGTAAAATGGATGATTTCAAAGTTCAGACTAAATACAAGAAAATCAATGAAACACCATCTCCTCATTAACATTAATTTATGTTTTGATATTATTGCAGTTTGGTTTCTAATATGTTTATAGGTATTTACGTAATAGAGAACGTTTTCAAGTGACTGAATTTCGATAAAGTTTTGTTCACAAGAAACTAAAAAAGCGGTTGAAAGTGTCATGAAATGTCTATAATTCAATTAAAAGTATCGGCAAAACACTAAAATTGGTTAAAGTTTCGCTAAATGTTTAGTAAACGTTTCGTTATTCGACTTAAATATATCCGATATTGTTAATATATGACTATTATAAAACAGATAATGAAGTTGAATGGCGAAACGTTTACTAAACATTTAGCGAAACTTTAACCAATTTTAGTGTTTTGCCGATACTTTTAATTGAATTATAGACATTTCATGACACTTTCAACCGCTTTTTTAGTTTCTTGTGAACAAAACTTTATCGAAATTCAGTCACTTGAAAACGTTCTCTATTACGTAAATACCTATAAACATATTAGAAACCAAACTGCAATAATATCAAAACATAAATTAATGTTAATGAGGAGATGGTGTTTCATTGATTTTCTTGTATTTAGTCTGAACTTTGAAATCATCCATTTTACACTACGTATCTTTCACCTTGAAAAATCGTTTTCGATATAAACTTTTGCAGTAGGATTAGGAATTTATCAAGAGTTCTAAATCTCACAATACTAAAGTAATTTAAAATTATAAATTAATGTATCCCGGTTAGGAGTAAGACGTTTATATTCTAGGAATTCATACATTATTAGCTAATAAGGTATTCAACACATTTATATCACATTAGAATTTTAGTTATGGAACTTTGAAATTCGATTTCAAAACCATAGAAATTAGTAAAGCGATGTAGAATTTCGGCAAAAGTAATTAAATCGCCCCGACGGACTTATGGGCTCACGTGCAACGCCGGGTACCTTTGCTGCTAGTATATATGTTTCTGAGAATTGAATTAATTATTATTTTAAGCTAATTTTTAATTATTTGTAGGCCTATTTTAAATCTTATCTCCATATTTACCATCAACGCTGAATGAACAAATTAGTTTAGAAAGACAGATATTTCGTATTGATGTAAAAGAAAAACATTTTACAATTTCTTTCGACGCGTAAGTAAATATTTCCCCTAAACACCACACAAATTTCGAAAGATGTTAATCTTATTTCCAACAGACCGATATTGCGAGGATGTCAATCCCTCTTCCCACGCAGAAATGTCTGAACAGAAATGGGGACGTTTGAACAGAAAAAGGGAGAAATTGAACAGAAATTGGGGGAAACTTTGAACATAAATAGTGAAACTTTAAACATAAATAGTGAAACTTTGAACATAAATAGTGAAACATGGAACAGAAATAGTGAAACATTGAACAAAAATAGTGAAACTTTGAACAGAAATAGTGAAACTTTGAACAGAAATAGTGAAACTTTAAACAGAAATAGTGAAACTTTGAACAGAAATAGTGTAACATTGAACAAAAATAGTGAAACATAGAACAGAAATAGTGAAACTTTGACAAGAAATAGTGAAACTTTGAACAGAAATAGTGAATTTTTGAACATAAATATATGTTTCCCCTAAACAGCACACAAATATCGGAAGATGTTAATCTTATTTCCGAAACGCAACAAACAGATATTGCGAAGAAATCAAACCCTCTTCCCGCGCGCATGATTAAACATCAGATAAAAAGAATGGAAATGTTCTTCTTCTTCTAATCATGTCTAGTAAACAATAGTGTGGTTAAGTTGATTGAAAACGTTTTTCGCAAGATGTAAATCTTATTTCCGAAACACAACAAATATTGCGAATAAATCAATCCCTCTCCCCACGTGCATTTATTCGATTATAATTGAAACCTAAGATAAAACGGGTGGTTTATAAGACGTGGTAGGTCAAAGGAAGAAGTCATTTACGACTCTTCAAACTTTCTACCTCGACTAACGAAATTCACGTGTTAACCCAAAGAAATGGACTCAGTTAAATTGTAAGTATACTCTTAACAATGTATACCCATCCCTTTACACTTATATTTAGAGAATTCACTTAATAATTTATTAGTAATTTATGGGTATGGTTTTTAGTGTGTAGAATTTCATGAGGGGTTATTGGATGTGGGGTTTGATTGGGGTTAGTGTGAGGAACTTCGTTATTTTAGACGGGCTACTCTGTGAAATAGCGAATAAGTTAATAATTTTCAAGTACGTACAGTAAGTGATGGTATATTTAGTTAAGGTGTAATTGTATGATGTAATAACATTCCACCATTCTAATCTATATTTCCGTTTATTTGTATACCCGACCATAGAAATGTCCTTTCAGCCCAAGGGGATGGACTTGAGGGGTCTAAGGTGACGTCTGGGGTTGCATACCCCTTTGTTCCTGATTCTTTCCGTCCTGCCGGTGACAACCCTCCTACCTCGTCGCATTCCTGCATCCTTACCCTCGATGACTTAACAGACCAGGAAAATCAGACCCTACATGATCTCATGGATCGATTTGAGTGTGTCGCTGCGATTAAAGAGTATGACCAACCAGATGTCATCACGCTGCCTGACACACCGCCTCCGAAAGTTTCTTGTTACATCTGCGATAAATGGTTTGACGACCTTGATGTTTTGAACATCCACATGCTTGAGCATTTCCCAGATTCCGACGAGATGGATGATTTAACAAGCCAAGAATACCGTGATGTACAAGATTTCATGGACCGTGAGATGGGTACGTGTGAATAATACTCCCGGGTTTCATTGTATTTTAGTGATGTCAGATGTACTTATTATTGATATATATCGTTTGATATGTGAATTAATGCTGAAAATTAAATAAATGGCCAAAATTTAAGGTTTTAAAATGGGCTTAAAATATTAATTATATTAAACCTACGTAAAATAATTAGAAACCCATATCATTCAACCATTTTCTTTTTATTCGAGATTCTACAAATATTATTTAGCATTTAACACTATGCTTCGCCTACAAAATGTCGAACTTACAAACGTTTTATTAATTAAAGAAAGTCTGCGAAATACTTATTCGCGAAATTATTATTCGCGCTTTAACATCGTTTAAACTATTAATTTCACAGCATTTTCAAACACGTTTTATTGAAACACTATACTCCCTCGCTTAACCGATCGGGGGTAATCATAGTTAAAGAAAGTCTGCGAAATACTTATTCGCGAAATAATTATTCGCGTCATTGGATCTCATGTGATAATGAACTTCGTGAAACATTAAACTGTGAGTGTTATCACACAGACACTTGGCTAACCTGCAAATCTGCAGGGCCTTGAATATATAATGCGTAGCTAGGTCGTTTTCATCACTATAATTTTTCCTTACGGTTTTGTTAGTTTTGTATACCATAAACATACACATATGAAGAGCTAAGTTCAGAACTCTCAAGTACTGATATGGACAATGAAATTCGTATCCACCGTAATAAAAGGTGCGAAATTTACATTCCCCCTCATTGCGGGGGTGACAACTCCCTAAATGGCAAATATTTGGGTTTGGCATTCCGTACATTTTGTGTGGTGTGAGGTGTACGGGAAATTCGAGGATAGTATCTCCCGCAAATTCTTCCAATTTGAATTGATGGGTCTTCTTATTTATGATACATGGAAACTGTCTAGCATACATGTCAATTAATGACCCTGCGGGTAATTGTACTGTAGAAGTTAGTAATCTGTACATCGCTAAGTGTTTCAAACCAAAATTTATATTAGGGCCATTAACGTATTGCCATATATAACCTTCACCATCGTCTACATTATAGACTTCATTCGGTATGGGGTTTATTAGTAAATCCCCCGTTTCGAGATCTGCAGTCCTTTCGGATTTTCCGTAATCTTTATCCCATCCGATAGCACCAAATTTTTCAATTCGTCTTAAGTTGTTTCGTCTAACGGCGGCTTCTAAAGTAATGGGTGAATTCATTCTACCATCCTCACTACAGCAGATAGGACAGGAAGGCGTGTCCGGCGTATTGTCAGTTTCGGAGAACGCTTTTGATCCGTCCCTGATGGAGAAAAAATTAACCGAATACTCTAATTATAAGTCTGGATACAAATGGACATGCAAGGGTTAACTATATTGTTAAGAACATACTTACAATTTAACTGAGTCCATTTCTAAGTGATGACACGTGGATATCGTTAGCTGGGGTGAAAAGCTTGAAGAGTCGTAAAATGACTTATCTTTTAAACTACCGCGTCTTTTATAGGATCTTATCGCGAGACGATAACCCAAGATATGATGGGTGTATTTTCTCAATCAACGACGTAACGGGAATTTACCGTGACGCTCTGAACCCGGGTATTTACCATGGTATCCTCAAACACGTTGACGAACGACGATATGACACTTAATCTCTAAGCCTAACATATATAATTTCCCCCTCCCACCACGTTGTCGAAAGTTAACGTGACGTAGAAAGCCTCGAGTCGCGTGTAAGACAAGGGTTAGCGAAAAGTTCAATTTTCAACTCCAATATCGGGGATAATATGTATTCGTATTTACACTTTAATTGCATTCTAAACCATTGCAGGTTACGAAATTCATGGTTCACCCTGTCCTCTTGAGGAATCACGTACACCGTCGTATCCGAAAACCGAACACTCTTTTTTCCGTTCATATTCCCCGCCTACTTCGTTAAAAATGTTAAGCCTAACATAGTGTATTCCAATAATATATTTTAGGTCAAACACATTGTATTGTACGTCTCTGTTTTGGCTTACGTTAATGATACGCTATTTGAAGCAGGTGTAGGGATACTATTTAAGATAACGGTTCCAGCGCCGTATTTAAGAAATTCGAGCCAATATACCTAGATATTTTTAGACAGATAAGTGTAACGTATTGATTTGAAAATAAGAAGACGCCATTGAAAACGAAAAATTCCCCACACTTATTTACCCCCATTGGTCGCGTATTTTTCCATACGTATTTCCCCGCCACATTGTCAAAGTCAATAAGGCGCCCACAAATATCTGGCGCCATAATTGAATTCTAGTTTCAGGAGAAGTTGTGGAAATATGGCGCTTAGTCTTAAGCCTAACATATGTTTTCCCTTATCAAAGTCAATAAGGATAAGGCGCGCATTGAATATCTGGCGTCAAAGGGGAGATTGAAGCGACTTCAGTGATAACGGCGTCAACAGCGGCAACGGCGCCAACTTGGTGTCAAGCTTTCTCCTGGTTTTCCACGCCGAAATTGAAAATTTCCACGCCATTCACAAAGTCAACATGGTGTCAAGCTTTCCCCTGGTTTTCCCCGCCAAAAAATCTGGCGTGAGGACGCCATCTTGGTGTCAGGCGCCAATTCGGTGTCAGGCGCCAACTGTACCAACAGTACCATCTGGCGTGAGGACGCCATCTTGGTGTCAGGCGCCAATTCGGTGTCAGTCGCCAACTGTACCAACAGTACCATCTGGCGTGAGGACGCCATCTTGGTGTCAGGCGCCAATTTGGGTGTCAGGTGCCAAGAGGGTGTCAGGCGTCAACGGGGTGTCAGGCGTCAACAGGGTGTCAGGCGTCAACAGGGTGTCAGGCGCCAATTTGGGTGTCAGGCGCCAACTGGGTGTCAGGTGTCAACAGGGTGTCAGGTGTCAACAGGGTGTCACTGGCGCGAAAGACTCTTTTGTATACTACTAATTAAGTTAGTATTATTTCCACCACCTTTTTTGGTTTGAGTTGAGAAACTTCCCCACCACCCTTCGGCCAACACTAGGAATGAATCACTTTAAAGTTCAAGTTATTTTATTTACAGATATTCATTACTAGGAAAGAATCACATTTAAAGTACCAAGTTATTTTTATTTACAAATATTGTTGAGCATTACAAACGATTTGGTCAATCATACACTTACAAAATTCGTCACTTAAAAAAGTGTTCATTGTAAATACCTTATTTATTGTTACATAATCTAAGTTATTTATCGCGGTGTCAAAGTTCATTGAAACACGCATTTCCCAGTCATTTAAACAATCGTGTTGAATTTGGGAAGGGTGGTCAACATTACATCCGAAACAACATCTACGGATATTTGTTTTCAATTGTTCTACAATACAATTTTTTAGTAACTTATGCTCCCGATTCGCCTCCTTGAGAAATGTCACCACGTCTTTATACGTATCCATTAACGTCTTGGTAAGGTGGTATCCGACAGCAAAGCCCTTTTTGGTTGGTTAGAATTTACCGTACATAGCACCTGTTCCGGGGTACATTTCTCGGATGTCTAGAATCTTGCGGTCTTGATACGTTCGACACTCCACACGTTTCGTTTCCGAACTGGTGAAAAACCATGATGTTCCTAGGGTGTCATCAGTTTCAAAGAACGATAAAATTTCGTCCTTCCTAGCGTAGAGTTCGTGGAAATCAGATTCGTGTAGGATGAGTCCAGTTGAACTATCTTTTAACCCCAGTCGTACACCTAACTTCGGTGTAATCTCGATCACTTTTTCTTCTGAGAGGGTAAATACAGGCATGATAAAGTTGATTCTATCACAATGAACAGACGATCGTAACATAACTATTTCAAATTCAATATCATTTAATTAGTATAGCTTAAATCTAAAATAAAAAGAAAGTATTTACTCACATTATTCAGATTCATTTTTTACTCGAATATGTTAGTTTCCCGAGAGTGAAGGTTTATATACCAATAATTTCTGATATCTTTATCTCACAATAGATAAGATACCACCATAACCACCGCTTTTGGTTTAGTTCTCTCACCCTTGCTATACCGAGTTTTCGTCACTATTTTGATCTAGAACTCTCAACCATGTTAAATGTCTATGGGATTTTAACATTGAAAATTTTTCACCGCCGTTCCACCGCTCTTCCACCGTATTCCACCGCAATTTCACCGCTTTTTTGATCCAGCTCTCTCAAAATCCTACTACTCTCGAACCACCAACCTTTTGATTAACAGCAGAACGCGCTAACATTTGCGCCACGGAAGCTTAGAAATAAAATAATCCTTTGGTATTGTGGAAAAATTATGACTTTTAACGCTACATCTGAGACCTCACAACACCGCTCCCGGGTGGGCTCGAACCACCAACCTTTTGATTAACAGCTGAACGTGCTAACCATTGCACCACGGAAGCCCAAAAATTAAATGGTCGTCAGGTATTGTGGAAAAACTTCGACTTTTAACGCTACATCTGAGACCTCACAACACCGCTCCCGGGTGGGCTCGAACCACCAACCTTTTTATTAACAGCTGAACGCGCTAACCATTGCGCCACGGAACCCAAAAATTAAATGGACGTCAGGTATTGTGGAAAATTAACATACTTTACGTTACATCTTACACCTCACAATACCGCTCCCGGGTGGTCTCGAAAAACCAACCTTTCGGTTAACAGCCGAGCGCGCTAACCATTGTGCCAAGGAAGCTTAGAGATTAAATGGTCGTCAGGTATTGTGGCAAAAACTTCGACTTTTTACGTTACAACTGAGACCTCGCAACATCGCTCCCGGGTGGGCTCGAACCACCAACCTTTTGATTAACAGCTGAACGCGCTAACCATTGCGCCACGGAAGCCCAAAAATTAAATGGACGTCAGGTATTGTGGAAAATTAACATATTTTACGTTACATCTTACACCTCACAATACCGCTCCCGGGTGGTCTCGAAAAACCAACCTTTCGGTTAACAGCCGAGCGCGCTAACCATTGTGCCAAGGAAGCTTAGAGATTAAATGGTCGTCAGGTATTGTGGAAAAACTTCGACTTTTAACGCTACATCTGAGACCTCACAACACCGCTCCCGGGTGGGCTCGAACCACCAACCTTTTTATTAACAGCTGAACGCGCTAACCATTGCGCCACGGAACCCAAAAATTAAATGGACGTCAGGTATTGTGGAAAATTAACATATTTTACGTTACATCTTACACCTCACAATACCGCTCCCGGGTGGTCTCGAAAAACCAACCTTTCGGTTAACAGCCGAGCGCGCTAACCATTGTGCCAAGGAAGCTTAGAGATTAAATGGTCGTTAGGTATTGTGGAAAAACTTCGACTTTTTACGTTACAACTGAGACCTCGCAACATCGCTCCCAGGTGGGCTCGAACCACCAACCTTTTGATTAACAGCTGAACGCGCTAACCATTGCGCCACGGAAGCCCAAAAATTAAATGGACGTCAGGTATTGTGGAAAATTAACATATTTTACGTTACATCTTACACCTCACAATACCGCTCCCGGGTGGTCTCGAAAAACCAACCTTTCGGTTAACAGCCGAGCGCGCTAACCATTGTGCCAAGGAAGCTTAGAGATTAAATGGTCGTCAGGTATTGTGGAAAAACTTCGACTTTTTACGTTACAACTGAGACCTCGCAACATCGCTCCCGGGTGGGCTCGAACCACCAACCTTTTGATTAACAGCTGAACGCGCTAACCATTGCGCCATGGAAGCCCAAAAATTGAATAGGTCGTCAGGTATTGTGGAAAAGCTTTGACTTTTTACGTTACTTATAAAACTTCACACCAACGTTCCCGGGTGGGCTCGTACAACCAACCTTTCGGTTAACAGCCGAACGCGCTAACCATTGCGCCACGGAAGCCCGAAAATAAAAAGGTCGTCAGGTATTGTGGAAAAACTTTGACTTTTTACGTTACATCTGAGACCTCACAACATCGCTCGCGGGTGGGCTCGAACCACTAACCTTTCGGTTAACAGCCGAACGCACTAAGCATTGCGCCACGGAATCTTAGAAAATAATTGTCATCAGGTATTGTGGTTACATCTGAGACCTCACAACACCGCTCCCAGGTGGGCCCGAACCACCAACGTTTCGGTTAACGGCCAAACGCACTAAGCATTGCGCCACGGAAGCTTAGAAATGAAATAATCGTCCGGTATTGTGGAAAAATTATGACTTTTTATGCTACATCTGAGACCTCACAACACCGCACCCGGGTGGGCTCGAACCATCAACCTTTTGATTAACAGCTGAATGCACTAAGCATTGCGCCACGGAAGCTTAGAAATTTAAAAATCATCAGGTATTGTGGAAAAATTATGACTTTTAACGCTTTGTCTGAGACCACACAACACCGCTCCCGGGTGGGCTCGAACCACCAACCTTTCGGTTAACAGCAGAACGCACTAAGCATTGCGCCACGGAAGCCCAAAAATTAAATGCTCGTCAGGTATTGTGGAAAAACTTTGATATTTTTCGTTACATCTGAGACCTCACAACACCGCCCCCGGGTGGGCTCGAACTACCAACCTTTCGGTTAACAATCGAACGCGCAAACCATTGAGCCACGGAAGCTAAGAAATTAAATGGTCGTCAGGTATTAAGGAAAAAATTTGATTCTTAACGCTACATCTGAGACCTCACAACAACGCTCCCGGGAGGTCTCGAACCACCAACCTTTTGATTAACAGCTGAACGCTCTAACCATTGCGCAACTGAAGCCCAAAAATTAAATAATCGTCAGGTATTCTGGAAAAACTTTGACTTTTCACGTTACAACTGAGACCTCACAACATCGCTCCCGGGTGGGCTCGAACCACCAACCTTTTGATCAACAGCTAAACGCGCTAAGCATTGCGCCACGGAAGCTTAGAAGTGAAATAATCGTCAGGTATTGTGGAAAAACTATGACTTTTAACGCTACATCTGAGACCTCACAACACCGCTCCCGGGCGTGCTCGAACCACCAACCTTTTGGTTAACAGCTGAACGCACTAAGCATTGCGCCACGGAAGCTTAGAAATTTAAAAATCATCAGGTATTGTGGAAAAATTATGAATTTAACGCATTATCTGAGACCACACAACACCGCTCCCGGGTGGGCTCGAACCACCAACCTTTCGGTTAACAGCAGAACGCACTAAGAATCCTTCTGCGTAGAGTTTGCAAGTTCTCTCCCCGCTTGTTAAAAGGAGTTTTCCTCCGCGGTCTAACCCGGTTTCACCTTTCCATCAAAACTTGCAGAGGTTAACGGTAATAGTTAGTGTAGGGCGCTGTAGGTTAGCTGTGGCATAGGGGCTAGCCACCACCCCTCTATGCATTGTAAAGGGACCCACCTGTAAATAAGTCGCGAGTTGACTTAGTGTGGATATCCCTTCCTAGACCAAGCTTAGATTATTATTATTATTATTGCGCCACGGAAGCCCAAAAATTAAATGCTCGTCAGGTATTGTGGAAAAACTTTGATATTTTGCGTTACATCTGAGACCTCACAACACCACTTTTGGGTGGTAGCGAACCACCAACCTTTCGGTTAATAGCCGAACGAGCTAACCATTGTTCCACGGAAGCTTACAAATTAAATGGTCGTCAGGTATTGTGGAAAAACTTTGACTTATTACGTTACATCTGAGAACTCACAACACCGCTCCCGGGTGTGCTCGAACCACCAACCTTTTGATTAACAGCTGAACGCGCTAACCATTGCACCACGGAAGCCCAAATTTTAAACGGTCGTCAGGTATTGTGAAAAAATTATGACTTTTAACGCTACATCTGAGACCTCACAACAACGCTCCCGCGAGGGCTCGAACCACCAACCTTTTGATTAACAGCTGAACGCTCTAACCATTGCGCAACTGAAGCCCAAAAATTAAATAATCGTCAGGTATTCTGGAAAAACTTTGACTTTTTACGTTGCAACTGAGACCTCACAACATCGCTCCCGAGTGGGCTTGAACCACCAACCTTTTGGTTAACAGCTAAACGCGCTAAGCATTGCGCCACGGAAGCTTAGAAATAAAAAAATCGTCAGGTATTGTGGAAAAACTATGACTTTTAACGCTACATCCGAGACCTCACAACACCGCTCCCGTGTGGGCTCGAACCACCAAACTTTTGATTAACAGCTGAACGCGCTAAGCATTGCGCCACGGAAGCTTAGAAATAAAATAATCGTCAGGTATTGTGGAAAAACTATGTCTTTTAACGCTACAACTAAGACCACACAATACTGCTCCTGGGTGGGCTCGAACCACCAACCTTTCGGTTAACAGGAGAAAGCACTAAGCATTGCGCCACGGAAGCTTAGAAATTTAAAAATCATCAGGTATTGTGGAAAAATTATGACTTTTTAACGCTTTATCTGAGACCACACAACACCGCTCCCGGGTGGGCTCGAACCACCAACCTCTCGGTTAACAGCAGAACGCACTAAGCATTGCGCCACGGAAGCCCAAAAATTAAATGCTCGTCAGGTATTGTGGAAAAACTTTGATATTTTGCGTTACATCTGAGACCTCACAACACCACTTCCGGGTGGTAGCGAACCACCAACCTTTCGGTTAATAGCCGAACGTGCTAACCATTGTGCCACGGAATCTTACAAATTAAATGGTCGTCAGGTATTGTGGAAAAACTTTGACTTATTACGTTACATCTGAGAACTCACAACACCGCTCCCGGGTGTGCTCGAACCACCAACCTTTTGATTAACAGCTGAACGCGCTAACCATTGCACCACGGAAGCCCAAATATTAAATGGTCGTCAGGTATTGTGAAAAAATTATGACTTTTAACGCTACATCTGAGACCTCACAACAACGCTCCCGGGAGGGCTCGAACCACCAACCTTTTGATTAACAGCTGAACGCTCTAACCATTGCGCAACTGAAGCCCAAAAATTAAATAATCGTCAGGTATTCTGGAAAAACTTTGACTTTTTACGTTACAACTGAGACCTCACAACATCGCTCCCGGGTGGGCTTGAAAGACCAACCTTTTGATTAACAGCTAAACGCGCAAAGCATTGCGCCACGGAAGCTTAGAAATAAAATAATCGTCAGGTATTGTGGAAAAACTATGACTTTTAACGCTACATCTGAGACCTCACAACACCGCTCCCGTGTGGGCTCGAATCACCAAACTTTTGATTAACAGCTGAACGCGCTAACCATTGCGCCACGGATGCCTAAAAATTAAATAGTCGTTAGGTATTGGGGAAAAATTATGACATTTTACGCTACATCTGAGACCCCACAACACCGCTCCCGGGTGGGCTCAAACCACAAACCTTGCGTTTAACAGCCGAACGCGCTAACCATTGAGCCACGGAAGCTCAGAAATTAAATGGTCGTCAGGTATTGTGGAAAAGCTTTGACTCTTTACGTTACTTATAAAACTTCACACCAACGATCCCGGGTGGGCTCGTTCAACCAACCTTTCGGTTAACAGCCGAACGCGCTAACCATTGCGCCACGGAAGTCCAAAAACTAAATGGTCGTCAGGTATTATGGAAAAACTTACTTTTTACGTTACATATGAGACCTCACAACACCGCTCCCGGGTGGGCTTGAGACACCAACCATTCGGTTAGCAGCCGAACGCACTAAGCATTGCGCCACGGAATCTTGGAAAATAATTGTCATCAGGTATTGTGGTTACATCTGAGACCTCACAACACCGCTCCCAGGTGGGCCCGAACCACCAACGTTTCGGTTAACAGCCGAACGCACTAAGCATTGAGCCACGGAAGCTTAGAATTAAAATAATCGTCAGGTATTGTGGAAAAACTATGACTTTTTACGCTACATCTGAGACCTCACAACACCGCTCCCGGGTGGGCTCGAACCACCAACCTTTCGATTAACAGCTGAACGCGCTAACCATTGCGCCACGGAAGCTTAGAAACAAAATAATCGTCAGGTATTGTGGAAAAACTATGACTTTTTACGCTACATCTGAGACCTCACAACACCGCTCCCTGGTGGGCTCGAACCAAGGTTCGTAAAGAGAAAGCACTATATAGGTTGCCTCAATCCGTGCATTTCGCCTTCGATATTTCCCGTAATTTCATTGGCTAATAAAACGACTCTCTCACTGACGTCGTACGTGGAGATCTGCAGACGACGTAATGGTTTTCACGCCATAGTTCATCTGTATTTCTTTCGAATGGGGTTTTTCTTTCCCCGGCGCTTTCGAAATTGGAACCACGACTTTAGGCAAAGGTTAGTAATAATTATAAATACAGATTACAGATGACATGATATGAATAAGCCTGCTCTGATTGAAGTTTCTATTTGTTATGACCAAGGCTTACAATAGAATTTCTATCCAGAATCGCGATTTATGCTTATTTCCCATGTTTCTTGCTAATTGATATTGTAACTTAAATAAGGAACTTCTTTTTAGGACAGAAAATCATTTAACATGCCTTATGGTGGAGTAACGTGTGCCGTTACTGGATGTGACAATAAATTTCGAGTAACTTCTAAATCTGATGGCAAGAAACAAATTAGTTACTTCACATTTCCAAAGGACCAAAAAGTTAGAAGAATATGGACACGTAAATGTGATAATCCAACGGTTAATACTACATACGGACGAATATGTTCTGAACATTTCCAAAATAACGATTTTGAAAGAGATCTTAAATCGGAATTGTTGGGAATTAAAACCAAAAAAAGGTTAATTCCAGGTGCTGTTCCTTCTTTGAAGCTACCGTTTCAAGATTCAGTTTGTGTAAAACGTTCAGAAGAGAGAGAATCAAGAGTTAGACGTAGAGAACGAAAAAAAATTGTTACCGAATTATTGGAAAGTTCAAAGTCGTTAGACTCTGGTGTAAACTGTGATATTTCTACTGAGTCAAATGTTGATAGCAATGCTGTTAATGAGAATGTTCCTACAAATGAGATCTGTGATAAATCTGATAATTTACCTCAAACTAGTACTAAAGATGCTTTACAACGAAATTTATTCAAGGCAGTAAAGAATGACGATGAAAATATTACTAATGCTGAAGAAATTTTGAATTTCGGAGAAGAAGAGAGTCAGATAATCTGTCCGTCGGAGAACATTCCTACTCAAAAGCATCACGAAGTTGCGTTTTCTCGTTGTCCAAGAAATGATTGCAATTGTGATGCGGTTGAAAACTTAAGGAAAAGTAATATATTTTTTAAAAACTTTGCGCGTTCTGAAAAAGAAAGGAAAACGTTAGCCAAACATTTAAACATAGCCAAACATAGAATTTTGAAAAAGCAGAGGAAAAATCAGCTTCAAGCCTACGAAATCGCTTCCCAAAGATGTGCTATTCGAAGATTAAACAATGAAGTAAAACGTCTAAAGAAGAAACTTAAAGAGAGTGATGCGTATAAAAACAAGTACATTGGTTCATTAAAGCAAATTTTCACACCATGCCAAATTAAAATGCTACTAAGTAAGAAGAAAGTGAACTGGGACCGTGAAGATATAGCGAACGCTTTCACGCTACGGTACCTGAGTAAAAGAGCTTATGTTTATTTGAGAGAAAAGCGAAAAATTCCATTGTCTGGCATTTCAACTCTCCAACGTTATACTTCTCAAATAGACCTTAGAAAAGGTTTGATCACCGATGTATTGTCGCTAATGAAATCAATAGGTCAGACTCTCTCCGACACAGAAAAATTAACCGTCCCAACATTTGATGAAGTCAATGTGAAATCCTTTTACGAATATGATGTGAAAAATGATCAGATTGTTGGGAAGCACAAATATTTACAAGTGATAATGGCTAGAGGCTTATTTTCAAATTGGAAACAACCAATATACTTGCAGTTTGACCAAAAAATGACAAAGAATATTTTGTCAAGCGCAATTGTGGAGTTACACAAAGCTGGATTTACTGTTCTGGCTTGCGTTAATGATATGGGAGGAGGCAATATGGGACTTTGGCGAGAACTGGGTATAACCATAAATAAAACCTGGTTTCACAATCCAGCTCTTCCAGATGAGATAATCTACTGTTTTGCAGATGTTCCACATGCTCTGAAACTAGTCAGAAATTGGTTTTTGGATACGGGGTTTGATTTTGACGGAACCACTATTAAAAAAGATCTTGTTGTAGCCATGTTTAAGCATGACAGGGCCGAATTGAAGACGTGTCACAAGTTAACGAAACTGCACCTTGAGTGTGTTAAAACACAACGGCAAAACGTGCGGCTCGCTGCGGAGTTATTATCACGTACTGTAGCTGTGGCCATTAAACGCATGCCTCCATCTTTAGAGGAAGATGAAGAATCTCGAATGGCAACAGTGGATTTCATTGAAACCGTAGATAGTTGGTTTGATGTTATGAATAGCTATAACCAAAATGATGGCACCAAAAGTGGATATGGAGTGGATTTGAAAGAGCAATCAGCCGCTTTGGACAAAATGACCAAGCTCATGCTGTCAATAAGATGTTTTGGTAAAAAAGGTGTGCCCTTAAAATGCTTACAACTTATCCAAAAAGGCATAATCATAGGCAATAAATCGCTTCAGTCTCTCTTTTATGACGTAAAACGTAAATACAATATAATTATATATTAACGCACCGCTTAAATCAGGACTGTTTAGAAAATTTCTTTTCTCAATTGCGGACACGTGGTGGTCTTGACGACCACCCGACACCACTAAACGCTTTAGCAGGGTTAAAATGATTATTTTGGGCAAGAACCCAGGAATTCTCCAAAAAAACTGCAATACAGAGTCAAAGGCCAACGATGAGCATTTTGTTACAAAACTATTTTCTCAAGCAGACCTCAAATTCGACGATGCCCAAGAGGTTAGCTGTATGTTAAATGATGAAATTGAACATCCAACCAGCTCTATTAGTACATATGAAAGCCCATTAAAGTCAACTACCCGTCACAATTTAAATATAACCACCAATTTGAATTCGCCGGTACGTTTTTTTCCACCAACAACCAGTACACCAAAATCATGCACGACTCAGCTTTCACTAAGAAAGTCACCACCCAAAATCAACCAAGAAAACCAAGAAATGGAGGTTGATAAATCGCTATATGATTTCAATCAACATGAAGAAGGGGGTCTTGAATATTTAGCGGGTTGGGTCGGAAAGAAATTTATTTCTAAATACCCTAACTTAAATTTAGTGTAAAAATGCAGAAGCAGACTTGAGCATGATTACGGAGTTCCATCGTGGGTCTCTCAACTGTCGTATGGTGGAATAATTGTACCATCGACTGAATTCGTAAATGATGTTAAACGTTTTGAAACCATTTTTCTCAACCATCATTATAATAATAATACTAATCTACAACCTACACTGTCAAATGAAGTTGGAATCGTCCGCAATGTTACTGATAAGATTTGTCTAGTATTCACATTATACCCTAGGGATCTTGTTCATACATTTGTAAAAATGCGCACTTTCATAAGAATGAAATTTTTAAATCAGCTAGTCATTGAGCCAAATCAAGATAAAAAAACAGCTAAAAAAACATTAAAATTTGTTACCTAAGAAAAACAAAGATACCTGATTTTTAGAAAATAAATTATTCTCGTTGTGATATATTCAAATGATACCTGATTTTTTGAAAATAAATTTTTCTCGTTGTGATAAATTCAAATGATACCTGATTTTTTTTGAAAATAAATTTATCTCGTTGTGATAAATTCAAATGATACCTGATTTTTTTGAAAATAAATTTATCTCGTTGTGATAAATTCAAATGATACCTGAATTTATCTCGTTGTGATAAATTCAAATGATACCTGATTTTTTTGAAAATAAAAGTATTAAATAATTCCTATTTAATATGCTTCCATATTGAAATCAAATATATATTAGTAATTAAAAAAAACCAATTAAAAACAATCTAAATTCCGACGGTAAAAGATTCCCGCTGTAACTTTTGAATAATATCTCAACTTGTGACGTCACACGTTTTATAAAGTAGACGACGCTTCAAGCCATCCCAAAACTTTTCTCAAACCATAGAGGGATCGAGACCCCCTTGGGCTCGAACCACCAACGTTTCGGTTAGCAGCAGAACGCGCCACGGAAGCACGAAATAAAATGGTCGTCAGGTATTGTGGAAGAACTTTGACTTTTTACGTTACAACTGAGACCTCGCTACATCGCTCCCGGGTGGGCTCGAACCACCAACCTTTTGATTAACAGCTGAACGCGCTAACCATTGTGCCAAGGAAGCTTAGAGATTAAATGGTCGTCAGGTATTGTGGAAAAACTTCGACTTTTTACGTTACAACTGAGACCTCGCAACATCGCTCCCGGGTGGGCTCGAACCACCAACCTTTTGATTAACAGCTGAACGCGCTAACCATTGCGCCATGGAAGCCCAAAAATTAAATGGTCGTCAGGTATTGTGGAAAAGCTTTGACTTATTACGTTACATCTGAGACCTCACAACACCGCTCCCGGGTGTGCTCGAACCACCAACATTTTGATTAACAGCTGAACGCACTAAGCATTGCGCCACGGAAGCCCAAAAATTATATGCTCGTCAGGTATTGTGGAAAAACTTTGATATTTTGCGTTACATCTGAGACCTCACAACACCACTTCTGGGTGGTAGCGAACCACCAACCTTTCGGTTAATAGCCGAACGTGCTAACCATTGTGCCACGGAAGCTCACAAATTAAATGGTCGTCAGGTATTGTGGAAAAACTTTTACTTATTACGTTACATCTGAGAACTCACAACACCGCTCCCGGGTGTGCTCGAACCACCAACCTTTTGATTAACAGCTGAACGCGCTAACCATTGCATAACGGAAGCCCAAATATTAAATGGTCGTCAGGTATTGTGAAAAAATTATAACTTTTTACGCTACATTTGATACCTCACAACACCGCCCCCGGGTGGGCTCGAACTACCAGCTTTCGTTTAACAATCGAACGCGCTAACCATTGAGCCACGGAAGCTAAGAAATTAAATGGTCGTCAGGTATAAAGGAAAAGCTTTGACTTTTAACGCTACATCTGAGACCTCACAACAACGCTCCCGGGAGGGCTCGAACCACCAACCTTTTGATTAACAGCTGAACGCTCTAACCTTTGCGCAACTGAAGCCCAAAAATTAAATAATCGTCAGGTATTCTGGAAGAACTTTGACTTTTTACGTTACAACTGAGGCCTCACAACATCGCTCCCGGGTGGGCTCGAACCACCAACCTTTTGATTAACAGCTAAACGCGCTAAGCATTGCGCCACGGAAGCTTAGAAATAAAAAAATCGTCAGGTAGTGTGGAAAAACTATGACTTTTAACGCTACATCTAAGACCTCACAACACCGCTCCCGTGTGGGCTCGAACCACCAAACTTTTGATTAACATCTGAACGCGCTAACCATTGCGCCACGGAAGCCCAAAAATCAAATGGTCGTCAGGTATTGTGGAAAAATTATGACATTTTACGCTACATCTGAGACCCCACAACACCGCTCCCGGGTGGGCTCAAACCACGAACCTTGCGTTTAACAGCCGAACGCGCTAACCATTGATACACGGAAGCTCAGAAATTAAATGGTCGTCAGGTATTGTGGAAAAGCTTTGACTTTTTACGTTACTTATAAAACTTCACACCAACGTTCCTGGGTGGGCTCGTTCAACCAACCTTTCGGTTAACAGCCGAACGCGCTAATCATTGCTCCACGGAAGTCCAAAAACTAAATGGTCGTCAGGTATTATAGAAAAACTTACTTTTTACGTTACATATGAGACCTCACAACACCGCTCCCGGGTGAGCTTGAACCACCAACCATTCGGTCAACAGCCGAACGCACTAAGCATTGCGCCACGGAATCTTGGAAAATAATTGTCATCAGGTATTGTGGTTACATCTGAGACCTCACAACACCGCTCCCAGGTGGGCTCGAACCACCAACGTTTCGGTTAGCAGCCGAACGCGCCACGGTAGCACGAAAATAAAATGGTCGTCAGGTATTGTGGAAGAACTTTGACTTTTTACGTTACATCTGAGACCTCACAACACCGCTCCCGGTTGGGCTCGTACCACCAACCTTTCGGTTAACAGCCGAACGCACTAAGCATTGCGCCACGGAAGCTTAGAAATTAATTGTCATCAAGTATTGTGGTTACATCTGAGACGTCACAACACCGCTCCAGGGTGGGCTCGAACCACCAATCTTTTGATTAACAACTGAACGCGCTAACCATTGCGCCACTGAAGCTTAGAAGTTTAAAAATCGTCTGGTATTGTGGAAAAATTATGTCTTTTATCGCTACATCTAAGACCACACAATACCGCTCCAGGGTGGGCTCGAACCACCAACCTTTTGATTAACAGCTGAACGCACTAAGCATTACGCCACGGAAACTATGATATTTAAAAATCATCAGGTATTGTGGAAAAATTATGACTTTTAACGCTTTATCTGAGACCACACAACACCGCTCCCGGGTGGGCTCGAACCACCAACCTTTCGGTTAACAGCAGAACGCACTAAGCATTATGCCACGGAAGCCCAAAAATTAAATGGTCGTCAGGTATTGTGGAAAAGCTTTGACTTTTTACGTTACTTATAAAACTTCACACCAACGTTCCCGGGTGGGCTCGTACAACCAACCTTTCGGTTAACAGCCTAACGCGTTAACCATTGCGCCACGAAAGTCCAAAAACTAAATGGTTGTCAGATATTCTGGAAAAACTTACTTTTTACGTTACATATGAGACCTCACAACACCGCTCCCGGATGGGCTTGAACCACCAACCATTCGGTTAACAGCCAAACGCACTAAGCATTGCACCACGGAAGCTTAGAAATGAAATAGACGTCAGGTATTGTGAAAAAAATTATGTCTTTTAACGCTACATCTGAGACCACACAACACCGCTCCCGGGTGGGATCGAACCACCAACTTTTCGGTTAACAGCAGACCGCACTAAGCATTGCGCCACGGAAGCTTACAAATTAAATGGTCGTCAGGTATTGTGGAAAAACTTTGACTTATTACGTTACATCTGAGACCTCACAACACCGCTCCCAGGTGTGCTCGAACCACCAACCTTTTGATTAACAGCTGAACGCGCTAATCGTTGCGCCAATGAAGCCCAAAATTGAATGGTCGTCAGGTATTCTGGAAAAACTTTGACTTATTACGTTACATCTGAGACCTCACAACACCGCTCCCGGGTGGGCTCGAACCACCAAACTTTTGATTAACAGCTGAACGCGCTAACCATATCGCCACGGAAACCCATTAATTAAATTGTCGTCAGGTGTTGTGGAAAAATTATGACATTTTACGCTACTTCTGAGACCTCACAACACCGCTCCCGGGTGGGCTCGAACCACCAACCTTTCGGTTAACAAGCGAACGCGCTAACCATCGAGCCACGGAAGCTTAGAATTTAAATGGTCGTCAGGTATTGTGGAAAAGCTATGACTTTTAACGCTGCATCTGAGACCACACAACACCGCTCCCGGGTAGGCTCGAACCACCAACCTTTTGATTAACAGCTGAACGCGCTAGCCATTGAGCCACGGAAGCTTAGAAATTGTATGGTCGTCAGGTATTGTGGAAAAACTATGACTTTTTACGTTACTTATAAAACTTCACACCAACGTTCCCGGGTAGGCTCGTACAACAAACCTTTCGGATAACAGCCGAACGCGCTAACCATTGCGCCACGGAAGTCCAAAAATTAATGGTCGTCAGGTATTGTGAAAAAATTATGACTTTTTACGCTACATCTGAGACCTCACAACACCGCTCCCGGGTGGGCTCGCACCACCAACCTTTCGGTTAAAAATCGAACGCGCTAACCATTGAGCCACGGAAGCTAAGAAATCAAATGGTCGACAGGTATTGAGGAAAAGCTTTGACTTTTAACGCTACATCTGAGACCTCACAACACCGCTCCCGGGAGGGCTCGACCCACCAACCTTTTGATTAACAGCCGAACGCACTAAGCATTGCGCCACGGAAGCTTAAAAATGAGATAATCGTCAGGTATTGTGAAAAAATTATATCTTTTAACGCTACATCTGACACCACACAACACCGCTCCCGGGTGGGCTCGAACCACCAACCATTCGGTTAACAGCCGAACGCACTAAGCATTGCGCCACGGAAGCTTAGAAATGAAATAATCGTCAGGAATTGGGGAAAAATTATGTTTTTAACGCTACATCTGAGACCTCACAACACCGCTCTCAGGTGGTCTCGAACCACCAACGTTTCGGTTAGCAGCCAAACGCGCCACGAAAGCACGAAAATAAAATGGTCGTCAGGTATTGTGGAAAAATTATGACTTTTATCGCTACATCTGAGACCTCACAACATCGCTCCCGGGTGGGCTCGAACCACCAACCTTTTGATTTACAGCTGAACGCGCTAAGCATTGCGCCACGGAAGCTAAGAAATAAAATAATCGTCAGGTATTAGGTAAAAACTATGACTTTTTACGCTACATCTGAGACCTCACAACACCGCTTCTGGGTGGGCTCAAACCACGCACCTTGCGGTTAACAGCCGAACGCGCTAAACATTGAGCCACGGAAGCTCAGAAATTAAATGGTCGTCAGGTATCGTGGAAAGCTTTGACATTTTACGTTATTTATAAAACTTTACTCCACCGTTCCCGGGTGGTCTCGAACCACCAACCTTTCGGTTAACAGCCGAACGCGCTAACCATTGTGCCACGGAAGCACAAAAATTAAACGGTCGTAAGGTATTGTGGGAAAATTGTGACATTTCAGAATACCTGACGATTACTTCTTAGTGCGTTCGGCTGCTAACCAAAAGGTTGGTGGTTCGAGACCACCCGGGAGCGGTGTTGTGAAGTCTCAAATGTAACCACAATACCTTATGACCATTTTGAATGAATATCGTTACAAGATACAAAATCCGTCACAACGATTTCTTATTGAAAATTGAATGTTAACCGTTTTTTGAATGAATATCGTTACATTTGCTTGAATTAAAGCAAAAAGTAGAAAAATAATGGTTTCAGTGGTTATATTTGAAAATAGTGAAGAAATACTCAAAATATGCTTCTCTGGCCGTGAAACGTCGATTTTGAAAATGATATTAAAAATCGAGGTACATTTTTATTTATTGTTCAATCGAGATGAAATCACTTTTAGTGAGTATTTTATAGGGAATTGGGCTTAATTCGGCCAAATATTTGCCCAGAAAAAAATGCATTCAAAAGTGTACCGAAAAAATCGCATGTTTTTTTCTTCAAGATAGAAAATCCGTCACAATGATTTCTTATTGAAAATTGAATTTTAACCGTTTTTTGAATGAATATCGTTACATTTGCTTGAATTAAAGCAAAAAGTAGAAAAATAATGGTTTCAGTGGTTGTATTTGAAAATAGTGAAGAAATACTCAAAATATGCTTCTCTGGCCGTGAAACGTCGATTTTGAAAATGTTATTAAAAATCGAGGTACATTTTTATTTATTGTTCAATCGAGATGAAATCACTTTTAGTGAGTATTTTATAGGGAATTAAGCTTAATTCGGCCAAATATTTGCCCAGAAAAAAATGCATTCAAAAGTGTACCGAAAAAATCGCATGTTTTTTTCTTCAAGATACAAAATCCGTCACAACGATTTCTTATTGAAAATTGAATGTTAACCGTTTTTTGAATGAATATCGTTACATTTGCTTGAATTAAAGCAAAAAGTAGAAAAATAATGGTTTCAGTGGTTATATTTGAAAATAGTAAAGAAATACTAAATATTAAACTATTCAAACTAAAAGAATTTATATTATTAAAATTGATGAGAATTTAAATTTGGACCTTCAATTTGGATTAGCTGTTTAAGATTTAATTAATCGAAAAATATAATAGTCTCAACTTTTTTAATTTAAGTTTTGTTTTTACTATTAACTTTGTTTTTAAATTAATTTATTTATTAATTTTTTATTAGTTTTAACTACTAAAATTGTATTATCTGTTTTGTTATAAAAACCTATGCGAAGCAGGGCCAAAGTCGCTAGTTGACTTCGGCCCTTAAGAAACGAAACAAATGTAATCATGAATTTGGAAATTTGGAAAATACTCAAAATATGCTTCTCTGGCCGTGAAACGTCGATTTTGAAAATGATATTAAAAATCGAGGTACATTTTTATTTATTGTTCAATCGAGATGAAATCACTTTTAGTGAGTATTTTATAGGGAATTAAGCTTAATTCGGCCAAATATTTGCCCAGAAAAAAATGCATTCAAAAGTGTACCGAAAAAATCGCATGTTTTTTTTCATCTAGATACAAAATCCGTGACTACGATTTCTTATTGAAAATTAATTTTTAACCTTTTTTGAATGAATATCGTTACATTTGCTTGAATTAAAGCAAAAAGTAGAAAAATAATGGTTTCAGTGGTTATATTTGAAAATAGTGAAGAAATACTCAAAATATGCTTCTCTGGCCGTGAAACGTCGATTTTGAAAATGTTATTAAAAATCGAAGTACATTTTTATTTATTGTTCAATCGAGATGAAATCACTTTTAGTGAGTATTTTATTGGGAATTAAGCTTAATTCGGCCAAATATTTGCCCAGAAAAAAATGCATTCAAAAGTGTACCGAAAAAATCGCATGTTTTTTTCTTCAAGATACAAAATCCGTCACAACGATTTCTTATTGAAAATTGAATGTTTACCGTTTTTTGAATGAATATCGTTACATTTGCTTGAATTAAAGCAAAAAGTAGAAAAATAATGGTTTCAGTGGTTATATTTGAAAATAGTGAAGAAATACTCAAAATATGCTTCTCTGGCCGTGAAACGTCGATTTTGAAAATGTTATTAAAAATCGAGGTACATTTTTATTTATTGTTCAATCGAGATGAAATCACTTTTAGTGAGTATTTTATAGGGAATTAAGCTTAATTCGGCCAAATATTTGCCCAGAAAAAAATGCATTCAAAAGTGTACCGAAAAAATCGCATGTTTTTTTCTTCAAGATACAAAATCCGTCACAACGATTTCTTATTGAAAATTGAATTTTAACCGTTTTTTGAATGAATATCGTTACATTTGCTTGAATTAAAGCAAAAAGTACAAAAATAATGGTTTCAGTGGTTATATTTGAAAATAGTAAAGAAATACTAAATATTAAACTATTCAAACTAAAAGAATTTATATTATTAAAATTGATAAGAATTTAAATTTGGACCTTCAATTTGGATTAGCTTTTTAAGATTTAATTAATCGAAAAATATAATAGTCTCAACTTTTTTAATTTAAGTTTTGTTTTTACTATTAACTTTGTTTTTAAATTAATTTATTTATTAATTTTTTATTAGTTTTAACTACTAAAATTGTATTATCTGTTTTGTTATAAAAACCTATGCGAAGCAGGGCCAAAGTCGCTAGTTGACTTCGGCCCTTAAGAAACGAAACAAATGTAATCATGAATTTGGAAATTTGGAAAATACTCAAAATATGCTTCTCTGGCCGTGAAACGTCGATTTTGAAAATGATATTAAAAATCGAGGTACATTTTTATTTATTGTTCAATCGAGATGAAATCACTTTTAGTGAGTATTTTATAGGGAATTAAGCTTAATTCGGCCAAATATTTGACCAGAAAAAAATGCATTCAAAAGTGTACCGAAAAAATCGCATGTTTTTTTCTTCAAGATAGAAAATCCGTCACAATGATTTCTTATTGAAAATTGAATTTTAACCGTTTTTTGAATGAATATCGTTACATTTGCTTGAATTAAAGCAAAAAGTAGAAAAATAATGGTTTCAGTGGTTATATTTGAAAATAGTGAAGAAATACTCAAAATATGCTTCTCTGGCCGTGAAACGTCGATTTTGAAAATGTTATTAAAAATCGAGGTACATTTTTATTTATTGTTCAATCGAGATGAAATCACTTTTAGTGAGTATTTTATAGGGAATTAAGCTTAATTCGGCCAAATATTTGCCCAGAAAAAAATGCATTCAAAAGTGTACGGAAAAAATTGCATGTTTTTTTTCATCTAGATACAAAATCCGTGACTACGATTTCTTATTGAAAATTAATTTTTAACCTTTTTTGAATGAATATCGTTACATTTGCTTGAATTAAAGCAAAAAGTAGAAAAATAATGGTTTCAGTGGTTATATTTGAAAATAGTGAAGAAATACTCAAAATATGCTTCTCTGGCCGTGAAACGTCGATTTTGAAAATGTTATTAAAAATCGAGGTACATTTTTATTTATTGTTCAATCGAGATGAAATCACTTTTAGTGAGTATTTTATAGGGAATTAAGCTTAATTCGGCCAAATATTTGCCCAGAAAAAAATGCATTCAAAAGTGTACCGAAAAAATCGCATGTTTTTTTCTTCAAGATACAAAATCCGTCACAACGATTTCTTATTGAAAATTGAATGTTAACCGTTTTTTGAATGAATATCGTTACATTTGCTTGAATTAAAGCAAAAAGTAGAAAAATAATGGTTTCAGTGGTTATATTTGAAAATAGTGAAGAAATACTCAAAATATGCTTCTCTGGCCGTGAAACGTCGATTTTGTAAATGTTATTAAAAATCGAGGTACATTTTTATTTATTGTTCAATCGAGATGAAATCACTTTTAGTGAGTATTTTATAGGGAATTAAGCTTAATTCGGCCAAATATTTGCCCAGAAAAAAATGCATTCAAAAGTGTACCGAAAAAATCGCATGTTTTTTTCTTCAAGATACAAAATCCGTCACAACGATTTCTTATTGAAAATTGAATTTTAACCGTTTTTTGAATGAATATCGTTACATTTGCTTGAATTAAAGCAAAAATACAAAAATAATGGTTTCAGTGGTTATATTTGAAAATAGTAAAGAAATTCTAAATATTAAACTATTCAAACTAAAAGAATTTATATTATTAAAATTGATAAGAATTTAAATTTGGACCTTCAATTTGGATTAGCTGTTTAAGATTTAATTAATCGAAAAATATAATAGTCTCAACTTTTTTAATTTAAGTTTTGTTTTTACTATTAACTTTGTTTTTAAATTAATTTATTTATTAATTTTTTATTAGTTTTAAATACTAAAATTGTATTATCTGTTTTGTTATAAAAACCTATGCGAAGCAGGGCCAAAGTCGCTAGTTGACTTCGGCCCTTAAGAAACGAAACAAATGTAATCATGAATTTGGAAATTTGGAAAATACTCAAAATATGCTTCTCTGGCCGTGAAACGTCGACTTTGAAAATGATATTAAAAATCGAGGTACATTTTTATTTATTGTTCAATCGAGATGAAATCACTTTTAGTGAGTATTTTATAGGGAATTAAGCTTAATTCGGCCAAATATTTGCCCAGAAAAAAATGCATTCAAAAGTGTACCGAAAAAATCGCATGTTTTTTTCTTCAAGATACAAAATCCGTCACAACGATTTCTTATTGAAAATTGAATGTTAACCGTTTTTTGAATGAATATCGTTACATTTGCTTGAATTAAAGCAAAAAGTAGAAAAATAATGGTTTCAGTGGTTATATTTGAAAATAGTGAAGAAATACTCAAAATATGCTTCTCTGGCCGTGAAACGTCGATTTTGAAAATGTTATTAAAAATCGAGGTACATTTTTATTTATTGTTCAATCGAGATGAAATCACTTTTAGTGAGTATTTTATAGGGAATTAAGCTTAATTCGGCCAAATATTTGCCCAGAAAAAAATGGATTCAAAAGTGTACGGAAAAAATTGCATGTTTTTTTCTTCAAGATAGAAAATCCGTCACAATGATTTCTTATTGAAAATTGAATTTTAACCGTTTTTTGAATGAATATCGTTACCTTTGCTTGAATTAAAGCAAAAAGTAGAAAAATAATGGTTTCAGTGGTTATATTTGAAAATAGTGAAGAAATACTCAAAATATGCTTCTCTGGCCGTGAAACGTCGATTTTGAAAATGTTATTAAAAATCGAGGTACATTTTTATTTATTGTTCAATCGAGATGAAATCACTTTTAGTGAGTATTTTATAGGGAATTAAGCTTAATTCGGCCAAATATTTGCCCAGAAAAAAATGCATTCAAAAGTGTACCGAAAAAATCGCATGTTTTTTTCTTCAAGATACAAAATCCGTCACAACGATTTCTTATTGAAAATTGAATGTTAACCGTTTTTTGAATGAATATCGTTACATTTGCTTGAATTAAAGCAAAAAGTACAAAAATAATGCTTTCAGTGGTTATATTTGAAAATTGTGAAGAAATACTCAAAATGTGTTTCTCTTCCCGAGAAACGTCGATTTTCAAAATGTTATTAAATTCGAGGTACATTTTATTTACTGTTCAATCGAGATGAAATCTCTTTTTATGAGTATTTTATAGGGAACTAAGCTGAATTCGGTCAAAAATTTGTCCAGAAAAAAATGCATTCGAAAGTGTACCGAAAAAATTGCATGTTTTTTTTCTTCTAGATACAAAATCCGTGACTACGATTTCTTATTGAAAATAACTTTTAACCGTTTTTTGAATGAATATCGTTACATTTGTTTGAATTAAAGCAAAAAGTACAAAAATAATGGTTTCAGTGGTTATATTTGAAAATAGTGAAGAAATACTCAAAATGTGTTTCTCTGGCCAAGAAACGTCGATTTTGAAAATGTTATTAAAAATCGAGGTACATTTTTATTTATTGTTCAATCGAGATGAAATCACTTTTAGTAAGTATTTTATAGGGAATTAAGCTTAATTCGGCCAAATATTTGCCCAGAAAAAAATGCATTCAAAAGTGTACCGAAAAAATCGCATGTTTTTTTCTTCAAGATACAAAATCCGTCACAACGATTTCTTATTGAAAATTGAATGTTAACCGTTTTTTGAATGAATATCGTTACATTTGCTTGAATTAAAGCAAAAAGTACAAAAATAATGCTTTCAGTGGTTATATTTGAAAATTGTGAAGAAATACTCAAAATGTGTTTCTCTGGCCGAGAAACGTCGATTTTCAAAATGTTATTAAATTCGAGGTACATTTTATTTACTGTTCAATCGAGATGAAATCTCTTTTTATGAGTATTTTATAGGGAACTAAGCTGAATTAGGTCAAAAATTTGTCCAGAAAAAAATGCATTCGAAAGTGTATCGAAAAGATTGCATGTTTTTTTTCTTCTAGATACAAAATCCGTGACTACGATTTCTTATTGAAAATTGAATTTTAACCGTTTTTTGAATGAATATCGTTACATTTGCTTGAATTAAAGCAAAAAGTACAAAAATAATGGTTTCAGTGGTTATATTTGAAAATAGCGACTGAAGATCAATATGTGCTTCTCTGGTCGAGAAACGTCGATTTTGAAAATGATATTAAAAATCGAGGTACATTTTTATTTATTGTTCAATCGAGATGAAATCACTTTTAGTGAGTATTTTATAGGGAATTAAGCTTAATTCGGCCAAATATTTGCCCAGAAAAAAATGCATTCAAAAGTGTACCGAAAAAATCGCATGTTTTTTTCTTCAAGATACAAAATCCGTCACAACGATTTCTTATTGAAAATTGAATTTTAACCGTTTTTTGAATGAATATCGTTACATTTGCTTGAATTAAAGCAAAAAGTACAAAAATAATGGTTTCAGTGGTTATATTTGAAAATAGTAAAGAAATACTAAATATTAAACTATTCAAACTAAAAGAATTTATATTATTAAAATTGATAAGAATTTAAATTTGGACCTTCAATTTGGATTAGCTTTTTAAGATTTAATTAATCGAAAAATATAATAGTCTCAACTTTTTTAATTTAAGTTTTGTTTTTACTATTAACTTTGTTTTTAAATTAATTTATTTATTAATTTTTTATTAGTTTTAACTACTAAAATTGTATTATCTGTTTTGTTATAAAAACCTATGCGAAGCAGGGCCAAAGTCGCTAGTTGACTTCGGCCCTTAAGAAACGAAACAAATGTAATCATGAATTTGGAAATTTGGAAAATACTCAAAATATGCTTCTCTGGCCGTGAAACGTCGATTTTGAAAATGATATTAAAAATCGAGGTACATTTTTATTTATTGTTCAATCGAGATGAAATCACTTTTAGTGAGTATTTTATAGGGAATTAAGCTTAATTCGGCCAAATATTTGACCAGAAAAAAATGCATTCAAAAGTGTACCGAAAAAATCGCATGTTTTTTTCTTCAAGATAGAAAATCCGTCACAATGATTTCTTATTGAAAATTGAATTTTAACCGTTTTTTGAATGAATATCGTTACATTTGCTTGAATTAAAGCAAAAAGTAGAAAAATAATGGTTTCAGTGGTTATATTTGAAAATAGTGAAGAAATACTCAAAATATGCTTCTCTGGCCGTGAAACGTCGATTTTGAAAATGTTATTAAAAATCGAGGTACATTTTTATTTATTGTTCAATCGAGATGAAATCACTTTTAGTGAGTATTTTATAGGGAATTAAGCTTAATTCGGCCAAATATTTGCCCAGAAAAAAAATGCATTCAAAAGTGTACGGAAAAAATTGCATGTTTTTTTCATCTAGATACAAAATCCGTGACTACGATTTCTTATTGAAAATTAATTTTTAACCTTTTTTGAATGAATATCGTTACATTTGCTTGAATTAAAGCAAAAAGTAGAAAAATAATGGTTTCAGTGGTTATATTTGAAAATAGTGAAGAAATACTCAAAATATGCTTCTCTGGCCGTGAAACGTCGATTTTGAAAATGTTATTAAAAATCGAGGTACATTTTTATTTATTGTTCAATCGAGATGAAATCACTTTTAGTGAGTATTTTATAGGGAATTAAGCTTAATTCGGCCAAATATTTGCCCAGAAAAAAATGCATTCAAAAGTGTACCGAAAAAATCGCATGTTTTTTTCTTCAAGATACAAAATCCGTCACAACGATTTCTTATTGAAAATTGAATGTTAACCGTTTTTTGAATGAATATCGTTACATTTGCTTGAATTAAAGCAAAAAGTAGAAAAATAATGGTTTCAGTGGTTATATTTGAAAATAGTGAAGAAATACTCAAAATATGCTTCTCTGGCCGTGAAACGTCGATTTTGAAAATGTTATTAAAAATCGAGGTACATTTTTATTTATTGTTCAATCGAGATGAAATCACTTTTAGTGAGTATTTTATAGGGAATTAAGCTTAATTCGGCCAAATATTTGCCCAGAAAAAAATGCATTCAAAAGTGTACCGAAAAAATCGCATGTTTTTTTCTTCAAGATACAAAATCCGTCACAACGATTTCTTATTGAAAATTGAATTTTAACCGTTTTTTGAATGAATATCGTTACATTTGCTTGAATTAAAGCAAAAATACAAAAATAATGGTTTCAGTGGTTATATTTGAAAATAGTAAAGAAATACTAAATATTAAACTATTCAAACTAAAAGAATTTATATTATTAAAATTGATAAGAATTTAAATTTGGACCTTCAATTTGGATTAGCTGTTTAAGATTTAATTAATCGAAAAATATAATAGTCTCAACTTTTTTAATTTAAGTTTTGTTTTTACTATTAACTTTGTTTTTAAATTAATTTATTTATTAATTTTTTATTAGTTTTAAATACTAAAATTGTATTATCTGTTTTGTTATAAAAACCTATGCGAAGCAGGGCCAAAGTCGCTAGTTGACTTCGGCCCTTAAGAAACGAAACAAATGTAATCATGAATTTGGAAATTTGGAAAATACTCAAAATATGCTTCTCTGGCCGTGAAACGTCGACTTTGAAAATGATATTAAAAATCGAGGTACATTTTTATTTATTGTTCAATCGAGATGAAATCACTTTTAGTGAGTATTTTATAGGGAATTAAGCTTAATTCGGCCAAATATTTGCCCAGAAAAAAATGCATTCAAAAGTGTACCGAAAAAATCGCATGTTTTTTTCTTCAAGATACAAAATCCGTCACAACGATTTCTTATTGAAAATTGAATGTTTACCGTTTTTTGAATGAATATCGTTACATTTGCTTGAATTAAAGCAAAAAGTAGAAAAATAATGGTTTCAGTGGTTATATTTGAAAATAGTGAAGAAATACTCAAAATATGCTTCTCTGGCCGTGAAACGTCGATTTTGAAAATGTTATTAAAAATCGAGGTACATTTTTATTTATTGTTCAATCGAGATGAAATCACTTTTAGTGGGTATTTTATAGGGAATTAAGCTTAATTCGGCCAAATATTTGCCCAGAAAAAAATGCATTCAAAAGTGTACCGAAAAAATCGCATGTTTTTTTCTTCAAGATACAAAATCCGTCACAACGATTTCTTATTGAAAATTGAATTTTAACCGTTTTTTGAATGAATATCGTTACATTTGCTTGAATTAAAGCAAAAAGTACAAAAATAATGGTTTCAGTGGTTATATTTGAAAATAGTAAAGAAATACTAAATATTAAACTATTCAAACTAAAAGAATTTATATTATTAAAATTGATAAGAATTTAAATTTGGACCTTCAATTTGGATTAGCTTTTTAAGATTTAATTAATCGAAAAATATAATAGTCTCAACTTTTTTAATTTAAGTTTTGTTTTTACTATTAACTTTGTTTTTAAATTAATTTATTTATTAATTTTTTATTAGTTTTAACTACTAAAATTGTATTATCTGTTTTGTTATAAAAACCTATGCGAAGCAGGGCCAAAGTCGCTAGTTGACTTCGGCCCTTAAGAAACGAAACAAATGTAATCATGAATTTGGAAATTTGGAAAATACTCAAAATATGCTTCTCTGGCCGTGAAACGTCGATTTTGAAAATGATATTAAAAATCGAGGTACATTTTTATTTATTGTTCAATCGAGATGAAATCACTTTTAGTGAGTATTTTATAGGGAATTAAGCTTAATTCGGCCAAATATTTGACCAGAAAAAAATGCATTCAAAAGTGTACCGAAAAAATCGCATGTTTTTTTCTTCAAGATAGAAAATCCGTCACAATGATTTCTTATTGAAAATTGAATTTTAACCGTTTTTTGAATGAATATCGTTACATTTGCTTGAATTAAAGCAAAAAGTAGAAAAATAATGGTTTCAGTGGTTATATTTGAAAATAGTGAAGAAATACTCAAAATATGCTTCTCTGGCCGTGAAACGTCGATTTTGAAAATGTTATTAAAAATCGAGGTACATTTTTATTTATTGTTCAATCGAGATGAAATCACTTTTAGTGAGTATTTTATAGGGAATTAAGCTTAATTCGGCCAAATATTTGCCCAGAAAAAAAATGCATTCAAAAGTGTACGGAAAAAATTGCATGTTTTTTTCATCTAGATACAAAATCCGTGACTACGATTTCTTATTGAAAATTAATTTTTAACCTTTTTTGAATGAATATCGTTACATTTGCTTGAATTAAAGCAAAAAGTAGAAAAATAATGGTTTCAGTGGTTATATTTGAAAATAGTGAAGAAATACTCAAAATATGCTTCTCTGGCCGTGAAACGTCGATTTTGAAAATGTTATTAAAAATCGAGGTACATTTTTATTTATTGTTCAATCGAGATGAAATCACTTTTAGTGAGTATTTTATAGGGAATTAAGCTTAATTCGGCCAAATATTTGCCCAGAAAAAAATGCATTCAAAAGTGTACCGAAAAAATCGCATGTTTTTTTCTTCAAGATACAAAATCCGTCACAACGATTTCTTATTGAAAATTGAATGTTAACCGTTTTTTGAATGAATATCGTTACATTTGCTTGAATTAAAGCAAAAAGTAGAAAAATAATGGTTTCAGTGGTTATATTTGAAAATAGTGAAGAAATACTCAAAATATGCTTCTCTGGCCGTGAAACGTCGATTTTGAAAATGTTATTAAAAATCGAGGTACATTTTTATTTATTGTTCAATCGAGATGAAATCACTTTTAGTGAGTATTTTATAGGGAATTAAGCTTAATTCGGCCAAATATTTGCCCAGAAAAAAATGCATTCAAAAGTGTACCGAAAAAATCGCATGTTTTTTTCTTCAAGATACAAAATCCGTCACAACGATTTCTTATTGAAAATTGAATGTTAACCGTTTTTTGAATGAATATCGTTACATTTGCTTGAATTAAAGCAAAAAGTAGAAAAATAATGGTTTCAGTGGTTATATTTGAAAATAGTGAAGAAATACTCAAAATATGCTTCTCTGGCCGTGAAACGTCGATTTTGAAAATGTTATTAAAAATCGAGGTACATTTTTATTTATTGTTCAATCGAGATGAAATCACTTTTAGTGAGTATTTTATAGGGAATTAAGCTTAATTCGGCCAAATATTTGCCCAGAAAAAAATGCATTCAAAAGTGTACCGAAAAAATCGCATGTTTTTTTCTTCAAGATACAAAATCCGTCACAACGATTTCTTATTGAAAATTGAATTTTAACCGTTTTTTGAATGAATATCGTTACATTTGCTTGAATTAAAGCAAAAATACAAAAATAATGGTTTCAGTGGTTATATTTGAAAATAGTAAAGAAATACTAAATATTAAACTATTCAAACTAAAAGAATTTATATTATTAAAATTGATAAGAATTTAAATTTGGACCTTCAATTTGGATTAGCTGTTTAAGATTTAATTAATCGAAAAATATAATAGTCTCAACTTTTTTAATTTAAGTTTTGTTTTTACTATTAACTTTGTTTTTAAATTAATTTATTTATTAATTTTTTATTAGTTTTAAATACTAAAATTGTATTATCTGTTTTGTTATAAAAACCTATGCGAAGCAGGGCCAAAGTCGCTAGTTGACTTCGGCCCTTAAGAAACGAAACAAATGTAATCATGAATTTGGAAATTTGGAAAATACTCAAAATATGCTTCTCTGGCCGTGAAACGTCGACTTTGAAAATGATATTAAAAATCGAGGTACATTTTTATTTATTGTTCAATCGAGATGAAATCACTTTTAGTGAGTATTTTATAGGGAATTAAGCTTAATTCGGCCAAATATTTGCCCAGAAAAAAATGCATTCAAAAGTGTACCGAAAAAATCGCATGTTTTTTTCTTCAAGATACAAAATCCGTCACAACGATTTCTTATTGAAAATTGAATGTTAACCGTTTTTTGAATGAATATCGTTACATTTGCTTGAATTAAAGCAAAAAGTAGAAAAATAATGGTTTCAGTGGTTATATTTGAAAATAGTGAAGAAATACTCAAAATATGCTTCTCTGGCCGTGAAACGTCGATTTTGAAAATGTTATTAAAAATCGAGGTACATTTTTATTTATTGTTCAATCGAGATGAAATCACTTTTAGTGAGTATTTTATAGGGAATTAAGCTTAATTCGGCCAAATATTTGCCCAGAAAAAAATGCATTCAAAAGTGTACCGAAAAAATCGCATGTTTTTTTCTTCAAGATATAAAATCCGTCACAACGATTTCTTATTGAAAATTGAATGTTAACCGTTTTTTGAATGAATATCGTTACATTTGCTTGAATTAAAGCAAAAAGTACAAAAATAATGCTTTCAGTGGTTATATTTGAAAATTGTGAAGAAATACTCAAAATGTGTTTCTCTGGCCGAGAAACGTCGATTTTCAAAATGTTATTAAATTCGAGGTACATTTTATTTACTGTTCAATCGAGATGAAATCTCTTTTTATGAGTATTTTATAGGGAACTAAGCTGAATTCGGTCAAAAATTTGTCCAGAAAAAAATGCATTCGAAAGTGTACCGAAAAAATTGCATGTTTTTTTTCTTCTAGATACAAAATCCGTGACTACGATTTCTTATTGAAAATAACTTTTAACCGTTTTTTGAATGAATATCGTTACATTTGTTTGAATTAAAGCAAAAAGTACAAAAATAATGGTTTCAGTGGTTATATTTGAAAATAGTGAAGAAATACTCAAAATGTGTTTCTCTGGCCAAGAAACGTCGATTTTGAAAATGTTATTAAAAATCGAGGTACATTTTTATTTATTGTTCAATCGAGATGAAATCACTTTTAGTAAGTATTTTATAGGGAATTAAGCTTAATTCGGCCAAATATTTGCCCAGAAAAAAATGCATTCAAAAGTGTACCGAAAAAATCGCATGTTTTTTTCTTCAAGATACAAAATCCGTCACAACGATTTCTTATTGAAAATTGAATGTTTACCGTTTTTTGAATGAATATCGTTACATTTGCTTGAATTAAAGCAAAAAGTAGAAAAATAATGGTTTCAGTGGTTATATTTGAAAATAGTGAAGAAATACTCAAAATATGCTTCTCTGGCCGTGAAACGTCGATTTTGAAAATGATATTAAAAATCGAGGTACATTTTTATTTATTGTTCAATCGAGATGAAATCACTTTTAGTGAGTATTTTATAGGGAATTAAGCTTAATTCGGCCAAATATTTGCCCAGCAAAAAATGCATTCAAAAGTGTACCGAAAAAATCGCATGTTTTTTTCTTCAAGATACAAAATCCGTCACAACGATTTCTTATTGAAAATTGAATGTTAACCGTTTTTTGAATGAATATCGTTACATTTGCTTGAATTAAAGCAAAAAGTACAAAAATAATGCTTTCAGTGGTTATATTTGAAAATTGTGAAGAAATACTCAAAATGTGTTTCTCTGGCCGAGAAACGTCAATTTTCAAAATGTTATTAAATTCGAGGTACATTTTATTTACTGTTCAATCGAGATGAAATCTCTTTTTATGAGTATTTTATAGGGAACTTAGCTGAATTCGGTCAAAAATTTGTCCAGAAAAAAATGCATTCGAAAGTGTACCGAAAAAATTGCATGTTTTTTTTCTTCTAGATACAAAATCCGTGACTACGATTTCTTATTGAAAATAACTTTTAACCGTTTTTTGAATGAATATCGTTACATTTGTTTGAATTAAAGCAAAAAGTACAAAAATAATGGTTTCAGTGGTTATATTTGAAAATAGTGAAGAAATACTCAAAATGTGTTTCTCTGGCCAAGAAACGTCGATTTTGAAAATGTTATTAAAAATCGAGGTACATTTTTATTTATTGTTCAATCGAGATGAAATCACTTTTAGTAAGTATTTTATAGGGAATTAAGCTTAATTCGGCCAAATATTTGCCCAGAAAAAAATGCATTCAAAAGTGTACCGAAAAAATCGCATGTTTTTTTCTTCAAGATACAAAATCCGTCACAACGATTTCTTATTGAAAATTGAATGTTTACCGTTTTTTGAATGAATATCGTTACATTTGCTTGAATTAAAGCAAAAAGTAGAAAAATAATGGTTTCAGTGGTTATATTTGAAAATAGTGAAGAAATACTCAAAATATGCTTCTCTGGCCGTGAAACGTCGATTTTGAAAATGATATTAAAAATCGAGGTACATTTTTATTTATTGTTCAATCGAGATGAAATCACTTTTAGTGAGTATTTTATAGGGAATTAAGCTTAATTCGGCCAAATATTTGCCCAGCAAAAAATGCATTCAAAAGTGTACCGAAAAAATCGCATGTTTTTTTCTTCAAGATACAAAATCCGTCACAACGATTTCTTATTGAAAATTGAATGTTAACCGTTTTTTGAATGAATATCGTTACATTTGCTTGAATTAAAGCAAAAAGTACAAAAATAATGCTTTCAGTGGTTATATTTGAAAATTGTGAAGAAATACTCAAAATGTGTTTCTCTGGCCGAGAAACGTCAATTTTCAAAATGTTATTAAATTCGAGGTACATTTTATTTACTGTTCAATCGAGATGAAATCTCTTTTTATGAGTATTTTATAGGGAACTAAGCTGAATTCGGTCAAAAATTTGTCCAGAAAAAAATGCATTCGAAAGTGTATCGAAAAGATTGCATGTTTTTTTTCTTCTAGATACAAAATCCGTGACTACGATTTCTTATTGAAAATTGAATTTTAACCGTTTTTTGAATGAATATCGTTACATTTGCTTGAATTAAAGCAAAAAGTACAAAAATAATGGTTTCAGTGGTTATATTTGAAAATAGCGACTGAAGATCAATATGTGCTTCTCTGGTCGAGAAACGTCGATTTTGAAAATGCTATTAAAAATCGAGGTACATTTTTATTTATTGTTCAATCGAGATGAAATCACTTTTAGTGAGTATTTTATAGGGAATTAAGCTGAATTCGGTCAAATATTTGCCCAGAAAAAAATGAATTCAAAAGTGTACCGAAAAAATCGCATGTTTTTTTCTTCAAGATAGAAAATCCTTCACAACGATTTCTTATTGAAAATTGAATTTTAACCATTTTTTGAATGAATATCGTTACATTTGCTTGAATTAAAGCAAAAAGTAGAAAAATAATGGTTTCAGTGGTTATATTTGAAAATAGTGAAGAAATACTCAAAATATGCTTCTCTGGCCGTGAAACGTCGATTTTGAAAATGTTACTAAAAATCGAGGTACATTTTTATTTATTGTTCAATCGAGATGAAATCACTTTTAGTGAGTATTTTATAGGGAATTAAGCTTAATTCGGCCAAATATTTGCCCAGAAAAAAATGCATTAAAAAGTGTACCGAAAAAATCGCATGTTTTTTTCTTCAAGATACAAAATCCGTCACAACGATTTCTTATTGAAAATTGAATGTTAACCGTTTTTTGAATGAATATCGTTACATTTGCTTGAATTAAAGCAAAAAGTAGAAAAATAATGGTTTCAGTGGTTATATTTGAAAATAGTGAAGAAATACTCAAAATATGCTTCTCTGGCCGTGAAACGTCGATTTTGAAAATGTTATTAAAAATCGAGGTACTTTTTTATTTATTGTTCAATCGAGATGAAATCACTTTTAGTGAGTATTTTATAGGGAATTAAGCTTAATTCGGCCAAATATTTGCCCAGAAAAAAATGCATTCAAAAGTGTACCGAAAAAATCGCATGTTTTTTTCTTCAAGATACAAAATCCGTCACAACGATTTCTTATTGAAAATTGAATTTTAACCGTTTTTTGAATGAATATCGTTACATTTGCTTGAATTAAAGCAAAAAGTAGAAAAATAATGGTTTCAGTGGTTATATTTGAAAATAGTGAAGAAATACTCAAAATATGCTTCTCTGGCCGTGAAACGTCGATTTTGAAAATGTTATTAAAAATCGAGGTACATTTTTATTTATTGTTCAATCGAGATGAAATCACTTTTAGTGAGTATTTTATAGGGAATTAAGCTTAATTCGGCCAAATATTTGCCCAGAAAAAAATGCATTCAAAAGTGTACGGAAAAAATTGCATGTTTTTTTTCATCTAGATACAAAATCCGTGACTACGATTTCTTATTGAAAATTAATTTTTAACCTTTTTTGAATGAATATCGTTACATTTGCTTGAATTAAAGCAAAAAGTAGAAAAATAATGGTTTCAGTGGTTATATTTGAAAATAGTGAAGAAATACTCAAAATATGCTTCTCTGGCCGTGAAACGTCGATTTTGAAAATGTTATTAAAAATCGAGGTACATTTTTATTTATTGTTCAATCGAGATGAAATCACTTTTAGTGAGTATTTTATAGGGAATTAAGCTTAATTCGGCCAAATATTTGCCCAGAAAAAAATGCATTCAAAAGTGTACCGAAAAAATCGCATGTTTTTTTCTTCAAGATACAAAATCCGTCACAACGATTTGTTATTGAAAATTGAATGTTAACCGTTTTTTGAATGAATATCGTTACATTTGCTTGAATTAAAGCAAAAAGTAGAAAAATAATGGTTTCAGTGGTTATATTTGAAAATAGTGAAGAAATACTAAAAATATGCTTCTCTGGCCGTGAAACGTCGATTTTGAAAATGTTATTAAAAATCGAGGTACATTTTTATTTATTGTTCAATCGAGATGAAATCACATTTAGTGAGTATTTTATAGGGAATTAAGCTTAATTCGGCCAAATATTTGCCCAGAAAAAAATGCATTCAAAAGTGAACCGAAAAAATCGCATGTTTTTTTCTTCAAGATACAAAATCCGTCACAACGATTTCTTATTGAAAATTGAATGTTAACCGTTTTTTGAATGAATATCGTTAAATTTGCTTGAATTAAAGCAAAAAGTAGAAAAATAATGGTTTCAGTGGTTATATTTGAAAATAGTGAAGAAATACTCAAAATATGCTTCTCTGGCCGTGAAACGTCGATTTTGAAAATGTTATTAAAAATCGAGGTACATTTTATTTACTGTTCAATCGAGATGAAATCTCTTTTTATGAGTATTTTATAGGGAACTAAGCTGAATTCGGTCAAAAATTTGTCCAGAAAAAAATGCATTCGAAAGTGTACCGAAAAAATTGCATGTTTTTTTCTTCAAGATACAAAATCCGTCACAACGATTTGTTATTGAAAATTGAATGTTAACCGTTTTTTGAATGAATATCGTTACATTTGCTTGAATTAAAGCAAAAAGTAGAAAAATAATGGTTTCAGTGGTTATATTTGAAAATAGTGAAGAAATACTAAAAATATGCTTCTCTGGCCGTGAAACGTCGATTTTGAAAATGTTATTAAAAATCGAGGTACATTTTTATTTATTGTTCAATCGAGATGAAATCACATTTAGTGAGTATTTTATAGGGAATTAAGCTTAATTCGGCCAAATATTTGCCCAGAAAAAAATGCATTCAAAAGTGAACCGAAAAAATCGCATGTTTTTTTCTTCAAGATACAAAATCCGTCACAACGATTTCTTATTGAAAATTGAATTTTAACCGTTTTTTGAATGAATATCGTTACATTTGCTTGAATTAAAGCAAAAAGTAGAAAAATAATGGTTTCAGTGGTTATATTTGAAAATAGTGAAGAAATACTCAAAATATGCTTCTCTGGCCGTGAAACGTCGATTTTGAAAATGTTATTAAAAATCGAGGTACATTTTTATTTATTGTTCAATCGAGATGAAATCACTTTTAGTGAGTATTTTATAGGGAATTAAGCTTAATTCGGCCAAATATTTGCCCAGAAAAAAATGCATTCAAAAGTGTACCGAAAAAATCGCATGTTTTTTTCTTCAAGATACAAAATCCGTCACAACGATTTCTTATTGAAAATTGAATGTTAACCGTTTTTTGAATGAATATCGTTAAATTTGCTTGAATTAAAGCAAAAAGTAGAAAAATAATGGTTTCAGTGGTTATATTTGAAAATAGTGAAGAAATACTCAAAATATGCTTCTCTGGCCGTGAAACGTCGATTTTGAAAATGTTATTAAAAATCGAGGTACATTTTTATTTATTGTTCAATCGAGATGAAATCACTTTTAGTGAGTATTTTATAGGGAATTAAGCTTAATTCGGCCAAATATTTGCCCAGAAAAAAATGCATTCAAAAGTGTACCGAAAAAATCGCATGTTTTTTCTTCAAGATACAAAATCCGTCACAACGATTTCTTATTGAAAATTGAATGTTAACCGTTTTTTGAATGAATATCGTTACATTTGCTTGAATTAAAGCAAAAAGTAGAAAAATAATGGTTTCAGTGGTTATATTTGAAAATAGTGAAGAAATACTCAAAATATGCTTCTCTGGCCGTGAAACGTCGATTTTGAAAATGTTATTAAAAATCGAGGTACATTTTTATTTATTGTTCAATCGAGATGAAATCACTTTTAGTGAGTATTTTATAGGGAATTAAGCTTAATTCGGCCAAATATTTGCCCAGAAAAAAATGCATTCAAAAGTGTACCGAAAAAATCGCATGTTTTTTTCTTCAAGATACAAAATCCGTCACAACGATGTCTTATTGAAAATTGAATTTTAACCGTTTTTTGAATGAATATCGTTACATTTGCTTGAATTTAAGCAAAAAGTACAAAAATAATGGTTTCAGTGGTTATATTTGAAAATAGTAAAGAAATACTAAATATTAAACTATTCAAACTAAAAGAATTTATATTATTAAAATTGATAAGAATTTAAATTTGGACCTTCAATTTGGATTAGCTGTTTAAGATTTAATTAATCGAAAAATATAATAGTCTCAACTTTTTTAATTTAAGTTTTGTTTTTACTATTAACTTTGTTTTTAAATTAATTTATTTATTAATTTTTTATTAGTTTTAAATACTAAAATTGTATTATCTGTTTTGTTATAAAAACCTATGCGAAGCAGGGCCAAAGTCGCTAGTTGACTTCGGCCCTTAAGAAACGAAACAAATGTAATCATGAATTTGGAAATTTGGAAAATACTCAAAATATGCTTCTCTGGCCGTGAAACGTCGACTTTGAAAATGATATTAAAAATCGAGGTACATTTTTTTTTATTGTTCAATCGAGATGAAATCACTTTTAGTGAGTATTTTATAGGGAATTAAGCTTAATTCGGCCAAATATTTGCCCAGAAAAAAATGCATTCAAAAGTGTACCGAAAAAATCGCATGTTTTTTTCTTCAAGATACAAAATCCGTCACAACGATTTCTTATTGAAAATTGAATGTTAACCGTTTTTTGAATGAATATCGTTACATTTGCTTGAATTAAAGCAAAAAGTAGAAAAATAATGGTTTCAGTGGTTATATTTGAAAATAGTGAAGAAATACTCAAAATATGCTTCTCTGGCCGTGAAACGTCGATTTTGAAAATGTTATTAAAAATCGAGGTACATTTTTATTTATTGTTCAATCGAGATGAAATCACTTTTAGTGAGTATTTTATAGGGAATTAAGCTTAATTCGGCCAAATATTTGCCCAGAAAAAAATGGATTCAAAAGTGTACGGAAAAAATTGCATGTTTTTTTTCATCTAGATACAAAATCCGTCACAACGATTTCTTATTGAAAATTGAATTTTAACCGTTTTTTGAATGAATATCGTTACATTTGCTTGAATTAAAGCAAAAAGTAGAAAAATAATGGTTTCAGTGGTTATATTTGAAAATAGTGAAGAAATACTCAAAATATGCTTCTCTGGCCGTGAAACGTCGATTTTGAAAATGTTATTAAAAATCGAGGTACATTTTTATTTATTGTTCAATCGAGATGAAATCACTTTTAGTGAGTATTTTATAGGGAATTAAGCTTAATTCGGCCAAATATTTGCCCAGAAAAAAATGCATTCAAAAGTGTACCGAAAAAATCGCATGTTTTTTTCTTCAAGATACAAAATCCGTCACAACGATTTCTTATTGAAAATTGAATTTTAACCGTTTTTTGAATGAATATCGTTAAATTTGCTTGAATTAAAGCAAAAAGTAGAAAAATAATGGTTTCAGTGGTTATATTTGAAAATAGTGAAGAAATACTCAAAATATGCTTCTCTGGCCGTGAAACGTCGATTTTGAAAATGTTATTAAAAATCGAGGTACATTTTTATTTATTGTTCAATCGAGATGAAATCACTTTTAGTGAGTATTTTATAGGGAATTAAGCTTAATTCGGCCAAATATTTGCCCAGAAAAAAATGCATTCAAAAGTGTACCGAAAAAATCGCATGTTTTTTCTTCAAGATACAAAATCCGTCACAACGATTTCTTATTGAAAATTGAATGTTAACCGTTTTTTGAATGAATATCGTTACATTTGCTTGAATTAAAGCAAAAAGTAGAAAAATAATGGTTTCAGTGGTTATATTTGAAAATAGTGAAGAAATACTCAAAATATGCTTCTCTGGCCGTGAAACGTCGATTTTGAAAATGTTATTAAAAATCGAGGTACATTTTTATTTATTGTTCAATCGAGATGAAATCACTTTTAGTGAGTATTTTATAGGGAATTAAGCTTAATTCGGCCAAATATTTGCCCAGAAAAAAATGCATTCAAAAGTGTACCGAAAAAATCGCATGTTTTTTTCTTCAAGATACAAAATCCGTCACAACGATGTCTTATTGAAAATTGAATTTTAACCGTTTTTTGAATGAATATCGTTACATTTGCTTGAATTTAAGCAAAAAGTACAAAAATAATGGTTTCAGTGGTTATATTTGAAAATAGTAAAGAAATACTAAATATTAAACTATTCAAACTAAAAGAATTTATATTATTAAAATTGATAAGAATTTAAATTTGGACCTTCAATTTGGATTAGCTGTTTAAGATTTAATTAATCGAAAAATATAATAGTCTCAACTTTTTTAATTTAAGTTTTGTTTTTACTATTAACTTTGTTTTTAAATTAATTTATTTATTAATTTTTTATTAGTTTTAAATACTAAAATTGTATTATCTGTTTTGTTATAAAAACCTATGCGAAGCAGGGCCAAAGTCGCTAGTTGACTTCGGCCCTTAAGAAACGAAACAAATGTAATCATGAATTTGGAAATTTGGAAAATACTCAAAATATGCTTCTCTGGCCGTGAAACGTCGACTTTGAAAATGATATTAAAAATCGAGGTACATTTTTTTTTATTGTTCAATCGAGATGAAATCACTTTTAGTGAGTATTTTATAGGGAATTAAGCTTAATTCGGCCAAATATTTGCCCAGAAAAAAATGCATTCAAAAGTGTACCGAAAAAATCGCATGTTTTTTTCTTCAAGATACAAAATCCGTCACAACGATTTCTTATTGAAAATTGAATGTTAACCGTTTTTTGAATGAATATCGTTACATTTGCTTGAATTAAAGCAAAAAGTAGAAAAATAATGGTTTCAGTGGTTATATTTGAAAATAGTGAAGAAATACTCAAAATATGCTTCTCTGGCCGTGAAACGTCGATTTTGAAAATGTTATTAAAAATCGAGGTACATTTTTATTTATTGTTCAATCGAGATGAAATCACTTTTAGTGAGTATTTTATAGGGAATTAAGCTTAATTCGGCCAAATATTTGCCCAGAAAAAAATGGATTCAAAAGTGTACGGAAAAAATTGCATGTTTTTTTTCATCTAGATACAAAATCCGTCACAACGATTTCTTATTGAAAATTGAATTTTAACCGTTTTTTGAATGAATATCGTTACATTTGCTTGAATTAAAGCAAAAAGTAGAAAAATAATGGTTTCAGTGGTTATATTTGAAAATAGTGAAGAAATACTCAAAATATGCTTCTCTGGCCGTGAAACGTCGATTTTGAAAATGTTATTAAAAATCGAGGTACATTTTTATTTATTGTTCAATCGAGATGAAATCACTTTTAGTGAGTATTTTATAGGGAATTAAGCTTAATTCGGCCAAATATTTGCCCAGAAAAAAATGCATTCAAAAGTGTACCGAAAAAATCGCATGTTTTTTTCTTCAAGATACAAAATCCGTCACAACGATTTGTTATTGAAAATTGAATGTTAACCGTTTTTTGAATGAATATCGTTACATTTGCTTGAATTAAAGCAAAAAGTAGAAAAATAATGGTTTCAGTGGTTATATTTGAAAATAGTGAAGAAATACTCAAAATATGCTTCTCTGGCCGTGAAACGTCGATTTTGAAAATGTTATTAAAAATCGAGGTACATTTTTATTTATTGTTCAATCGAGATGAAATCACTTTTAGTGAGTATTTTATAGGGAATTAAGCTTAATTCGGCCAAATATTTGCCCAGAAAAAATTGCATTCAAAAGTGTACCGAAAAAATCGCATGTTTTTTTCTTCAAGATAGAAAATCCGTCACAATGATTTCTTATTGAAAATTGAATTTTAACCGTTTTTTGAATGAATATCGTTACCTTTGCTTGAATTAAAGCAAAAAGTAGAAAAATAATGGTTTCAGTGGTTATATTTGAAAATAGTGAAGAAATACTCAAAATATGCTTCTCTGGCCGTGAAACGTCGATTTTGAAAATGATATTAAAAATCGAGGTACATTTTTATTTATTTATCAATCGAGATGAAATCACTTTTAGTGAGTATTTTATAGGGAATTAAGCTTAATTCGGCCAAATATTTGCCCAGCAAAAAATGCATTCAAAAGTGTACCGAAAAAATCGCATGTTTTTTTCTTCAAGATACAAAATCCGTCACAACGATTTCTTATTGAAAATTGAATGTTAACCGTTTTTTGAATGAATATCGTTACATTTGCTTGAATTAAAGCAAAAAGTACAAAAATAATGCTTTCAGTGGTTATATTTGAAAATTGTGAAGAAATACTCAAAATGTGTTTCTCTGGCCGAGAAACGTCGATTTTCAAAATGTTATTAAATTCGAGGTACATTTTATTTACTGTTCAATCGAGATGAAATCTCTTTTTATGAGTATTTTATAGGGAACTAAGCTGAATTCGGTCAAAAATTTGTCCAGAAAAAAATGCATTCGAAAGTGTACCGAAAAAATTGCATGTTTTTTTTCTTCTAGATACAAAATCCGTGACTACGATTTCTTATTGAAAATAACTTTTAACCGTTTTTTGAATGAATATCGTTACATTTGTTTGAATTAAAGCAAAAAGTACAAAAATAATGGTTTCAGTGGTTATATTTGAAAATAGTGAAGAAATACTCAAAATATGCTTCTCTGGCCAAGAAACGTCGATTTTGAAAATGTTATTAAAAATCGAGGTACATTTTTATTTATTGTTCAATCGAGATGAAATCACTTTTAGTAAGTATTTTATAGGGAATTAAGCTTAATTCGGCCAAATATTTGCCCAGAAAAAAATGAATTCAAAAGTGTACCGAAAAAATCGCATGTTTTTTTCTTCAAGATAGAAAATCCTTCACAACGATTTCTTATTGAAAATTGAATTTTAACCGTTTTTTGAATGAATATCGTTACATTTGCTTGAATTAAAGCAAAAAGTACAAAAATAATGGTTTCAGTTGTTATATTTAAAATAGTGAAAATGTTATTAAAAATCGAGGTACATTTTAATTTATTGTTCAATCGAGATGAAATCACTTTTTATGAGTATTTTATTTGGAATTAAGCTTAATTCGGCCAAATATTTGCCCAGAAAAGAATGCATTCAAAAGTGTACCGAAAAAATCGCATGTTTTTTTCTTCAAGATACAAAATCCGTCACAACGATTTTTATTGAAAATTCAATTTTAACCGTTTTTTGAATGAATATCGTTACATTTGCTTGAATTAAAGCAAAAAGTACAAAAATAATGCTTTCAGTGGTTATATTTGAAAATAGTGAAGAAATACTCAAAATGTGTTTCTCTGGCCGAGAAACGTCGATTTTGAAAATGTTATTAAAAATCGAGGTACATTTTTATTTACTGTTCAATCGAGATGAAATCACTTTTTATGAGTATTTTATAGGGAATTAAGCTGAATTCGGTCAAAAATTTGTCCATAAAAAAATGCATTCGAAAGTGTATCGAAAAGATTGCATGTTTTTTTTCTTCTAGATACAAAATCCGTGACTACGATTTCTTATTGAAAATTGAATTTTAACCGTTTTTTGAATGAATATCGTTACATTTGCTTGAATTAAAGCAAAAAGTACAAAAATAATGGTTTCAGTGGTTATATTTGAAAATAGCGACTGAAGATCAATATGTGCTTCTCTGGTCGAGAAACGTCGATTTTGAAAATGCTATTAAAAATCGAGGTACATTTTTATTTATTGTTCAATCGAGATGAAATCACTTTTAGTGAGTATTTTATAGGGAATTAAGCTGAATTCGGTCAAATATTTGCCCAGAAAAAAATGAATTCAAAAGTGTACCGAAAAAATCGCATGTTTTTTTCTTCAAGATAGAAAATCCTTCACAACGATTTCTTATTGAAAATTGAATTTTAACCGTTTTTTGAATGAATATCGTTACATTTGCTTGAATTAAAGCAAAAAGTACAAAAATAATGGTTTCAGTTGTTATATTTAAAATAGTGAAAATGTTATTAAAAATCGAGGTACATTTTAATTTATTGTTCAATCGAGATGAAATCACTTTTTATGAGTATTTTATGGGGAATTAAGCTTAATTCGGCCAAATATTTGCCCAGAAAAGAATGCATTCAAAAGTGTACCGAAAAAATTGCATGTTTTATTCTTCAAGATACAAAATCCGTCACAACGATTTTTATTGAAAATTAATTTTTAACCTTTTTTGAATGAATATCGTTACATTTGCTTGAATTAAAGCAAAAAAGTAGAAAAATAATGGTTTCAGTGGTTATATTTGAAAATAGTGAAGAAATACTCAAAATAAGCTTCTCTGACCGTGAAACGTCGATTTTCAAAATGTTATTAAAAATCGAGGTACATTTTTATTTATTGTTCAATCGATATGAAATCTTTTTTAGTGAGTATTTTATAGGGAATTAAGCTTAATTCGGCCAAATATTTGCCCAGAAAAAAATGCATTCAAAAGTGTACCGAGAAAATCGCATGTTTTTTTCTTCAAGATACAAAATCCGTCACGACGATTTCTTATTGAAAATTGAATTTTAACCGTTTTTTGAATAAATAGCGTTACATTTGCTTGAATTAAAGCAACAAGTACAAAAATAATGGTTTCAGTGGTTATATTTGAAAATAGTGAAGAAATACTCAAAATATGCTTCTCTGGCCGTGAAACGTCGATTTTGAAAATGATATTAAAAATCGAGGTACATTTTTATTTATTGTTCAATCGAGATGAAATCACTTTTAATGAGTATTTTATAGGGAATTAAGCTTAATTCGGCCAAGTATTTGCCCAGAAAAAAATGCATTCAAAAGTGTATCGAAAAAATCGCATGTTTTTTTCTTCAACATACAAAATCCGTCACAACGATTTCTTATTTGAAAATTGAATTTTAACCGTTTTTTGAATGAATATCGTTACTTTTGCTTGAATTAAAGCAAAAAGTATAAAAATAATGGTTTCAGTGATTATATTTGAAAATAGCGACTAAAGCTCAATATGTGCTTCTCTGGTCGAGAAACGTCGATTTTGAAAATGCTATTAAAAATCGAGGTACATTTTTATTTATTGTTCAATCGAGATGAAATCTCTTTTAGTGAGTATTTTATAGGGAAGTAAGCTAAATTCGGTCAAAAATTTGTCCAGAAAAAAATGCATTCAAATTTGTACCGAAAAAATCGCATGTTTTATTTCTTCAAGATAAAAAATCCGTGACAACGATTTCTTATTGAAAATTGAATTTGAACAGTTTTTTGAATGAATATCGTTACATTTGCTTGAATTAAAGCAAAAAGTACAAAAATAATGGTTTCAGTGGTTATATTTGAAAATAGTGAAGAAATACTCAAAATGTGCTTCTCTGGCCGTGAAACGTCGATTTTGAAAATGATATTAAAAATCGAGGTACATTTTTATTTATTGTTCAATCGAGATGAAATCACTTTTAGTGAGTATTTTATAGGGAATTAAGCTTAATTCGGCCAAATATTTGCCCAGAAAAAATTGCATTCGAAAGTGTATCGAAAAGATTGCATGTTTTTTTTCTTCTAGATACAAAATCCGTGACTACGATTTCTTATTGAAAATTGAATTTTAACCGTTTTTTGAATGAATATCGTTACATTTGCTTGAATTAAAGCAAAAAGTACAAAAATAATGGTTTCAGTGGTTATATTTGAAAATAGCGACTAAAGCTCAATATGTGCTTCTCTGGTCGAGAAACGTCGATTTTGAAAATGCTATTAAAAATCGAGGTACATTTTTATTTATTGTTCAATCGAGATGAAATCTCTTTTAGTGAGTATTTTATAGGGAAGTAAGCTAAATTCGGTCAAAAATTTGTCCAGAAAAAAATGCATTCAAATTTGTACCGAAAAAATCGCATGTTTTATTTCTTCAAGATAAAAAATCCGTGACAACGATTTCTTATTGAAAATTGAATTTGAACAGTTTTTTGAATGAATATCGTTACATTTGCTTGAATTAAAGCAAAAAGTACAAAAATAATGGTTTCAGTGGTTATATTTGAAAATAGTGAAGAAATACTCAAAATGTGCTTCTCTGGCCGTGAAACGTCGATTTTGAAAATGATATTAAAAATCGAGGTACATTTATATTTATTGTTCAATCGAGATGAAATCACTTTTAGTGAGTATTTTATAGGGAATTAAGCTTAATTCGGCCAAATATTTGCCCAGAAAAAATTGCATTCAAAAGTGTACCGAAAAAATCGCATGTTTTTTTCTTCAAGATAGAAAATCCGTCACAATGATTTCTTATTGAAAGTTGAATTTTAACCGTTTTTTGAATGAATATCGTTACCTTTGCTTGAATTAAAGCAAAAAGTAGAAAAATAATGGTTTCAGGGGTTATATTTGAAAATAGTGAAGAAATACTCAAAATATGCCTCTCTGGCCGTGAAACGTCGATTTTGAAAATGTTATTAAAAATCGAGGTACATTTTTATTTATTGTTCAATCGAGATGAAATCACTTTTAGTGAGTATTTTATAGGGAATTAAGCTCAATTCGGCCAAATATTTGCCCAGAAAAAAATGCATTCAAAAGTGTACGGAAAAAATTCCATGTTGTTTTTTTCATCTAGGTACGAAATCCGTCACAACGATTTCTTATTGAAAATTAATTTTTAACCTTTTTTGAATGAATATCGTTACATTTGCTTGAATTAAAGCAAAAAAGTAGAAAAATAATGGTTTCAGTGGTTATATTTGAAAATAGTGAAGAAATACTCAAAATATGCTTCTCTGACCGTGAAACGTCGATTTTCATAATGTTATTAAAAATCGAGGTACATTTTTATTTATTGTTCAATCGAGATGAAATCTTTTTTGGTGAGTATTTTATAGGGAATTAAGCTTAATTCGGCCAAATATTTGCCCAGAAAAAAATGCATTCAAAAGTGTACCGAGAAAATCGCATGTTTTTTTCTTCAAGATACAAAATCCGTCACGACGATTTCTTATTGAAAATTGAATTTTAACCGTTTTTTGAATAAATAGCGTTACATTTGCTTGAATTAAAGCAACAAGTACAAAAATAATGGTTTCAGTGGTTATATTTGAAAATAGTGAAGAAATACACAAAATATGCTTCTCTGGCCGTGAAACGTCGATTTTGAAAATGATATTAAAAATCGAGGTACATTTTTATTTATTGTTCAATCGAGATGAAATCACTTTTAATGAGTATTTTATAGGGAATTAAGCTTAATTCGGCCAAGTATTTGCCCAGAAAAAAATGCATTCAAAAGTGTATCGAAAAAATCGCATGTTTTTTTCTTCAACATACAAAATCCGTCACAACGATTTCTTATTGAAAATTGAATTTCAACAGTTTTTTGAATGAATATCGTTACATTTGCTTGAATTAAAGCAAAAAGTACAAAAATAATGGTTTCAGTGGTTATATTTGAAAATAGTGAAGAAATACTCAAAATGTGCTTCTCTGGTCGAGAAACGTGATTATGAAAATTCTATTAAAAATCGAGGTACATTTTTATTTATTGTTCAATCGAGATGAAATCACTTTTAGTGAGTATTTTATAGGGAATTAAGCTGAATTCGGTCAAATATTTGCCCAGAAAAAAATGAATTCAAAAGTGTACCGAAAAAATCGCATGTTTTTTTCTTCAAGATAGAAAATCCTTCACAACGATTTCTTATTGAAAATTGAATTTTAACCGTTTTTTGAATGAATATCGTTACATTTGCTTGAATTAAAGCAAAAAGTACAAAAATAATGGTTTCAGTTGTTATATTTAAAATAGAGAAAATGTTATTAAAAATCGAGGTACATTTTAATTTATTGTTCAATCGAGATGAAATCACTTTTTATGAGTATTTTATGGGGAATTAAGCTTAATTCGGCCAAATATTTGCCCAGAAAAGAATGCATTCAAAAGTGTACCGAAAAAATTGCATGTTTTATTCTTCAAGATACAAAATCCGTCACAACGATTTTTATTGAAAATTAATTTTTAACCTTTTTTGAATGAATATCGTTACATTTGCTTGAATTAAAGCAAAAAAGTAGAAAAATAATGGTTTCAGTGGTTATATTTGAAAATAGTGAAGAAATACTCAAAATATGCTTCTCTGACCGTGAAACGTCGATTTTCAAAATGTTATTAAAAATCGAGGTACATTTTTATTTATTGTTCAATCGATATGAAATCTTTTTTAGTGAGTATTTTATAGGGAATTAAGCTTAATTCGGCCAAATATTTGCCCAGAAAAAAATGCATTCAAAAGTGTACCGAGAAAATCGCATGTTTTTTTCTTCAAGATACAAAATCCGTCACGACGATTTCTTATTGAAAATTGAATTTTAACCGTTTTTTGAATAAATAGCGTTACATTTGCTTGAATTAAAGCAACAAGTACAAAAATAATGGTTTCAGTGGTTATATTTGAAAATAGTGAAGAAATACTCAAAATATGCTTCTCTGGCCGTGAAACGTCGATTTTGAAAATGATATTAAAAATCGAGGTACATTTTTATTTATTGTTCAATCGAGATGAAATCACTTTTAATGAGTATTTTATAGGGAATTAAGCTTAATTCGGCCAAGTATTTGCCCAGAAAAAAATGCATTCAAAAGTGTATCGAAAAAATCGCATGTTTTTTTCTTCAACATACAAAATCCGTCACAACGATTTCTTATTGAAAATTGAATTTGAACAGTTTTTTGAATGAATATCGTTACATTTGCTTGAATTAAAGCAAAAAGTACAAAAATAATGGTTTCAGTGATTATATTTGAAAATAGCGACTAAAGCTCAATATGTGCTTCTCTGGCCGTGAAACGTCGATTTTGAAAATGTTATTAAAAATCGAGGTACACTTTTATTTATTGATGAATCGAGATGAAATCACTTTTAGTGAGTATTTTATAGGGAATTAAGCTGAATTCGGTCAAAAATTTTTCCAGAAAAAAATGCATTCAAAAGTGTACCGAAAAAATCGCATGTTTTTTTTCTTCAAGATACAAAATTCGTAACAACGATTTCTTATTGATAATTGAATTTGAACAGTTTTTTGAATGAATATCGTTATATTTGCTTGTATTAAAGCAAAAAGTAAAAAAACTATGTTTTCAGCGGTTATATTTGAAAATAGTGAAAAAATTTTCAAAATGTGCCTCTCTGGTCGAGAATCGTCGATTTTGAAAATGTTATAAAAAATCGAGGTACATTTTTATTTATTGATCAATCGAGATGAAATCACTTTTAATGAGTATTATATAGGTAAATAAGCTGAAATCGGTCAAAAATTTGTCCAGAAAAAAATGCATTCAAAATTGTACCGAAAAAATCGCATGTTTTTTTCTTCAAGACACAAAATCCGTGACGATTTCTTATTGAAAATTGAGTTTGAACAGTTTTTTGAATGAATATCGTTACATTTGCTAGAATTGAAGCATAAAGTAAAAAAACTATGGTTTCAGCGGTTATATATGAAAATAGTGAAAGAATTCTCAAAATCTGCCTCTCTAGTCGAGAAACGTCGATTTTGAAAATGTTATTAAAAATCGAGGTACATTTTTTTTATTGATCAATCGAGATGAAATCACTTTTAATGAGTGTTTTATAAGTAAATAAGCTGAATTCAGTCAAAAGTTTTTCCACAAAAAAATGCATTCAAAAGTGAACCGAAAAAATCGCATGTTTTTTTCTTCATGATAAAAAATCCGTGACAAGGATTTCTTATTGAAAATGGAATTTTAACAGTTTTTTGAATGAATATCGTTACATTTGCTTGAATTAAAGCAAAAAGTACAAAAGTGAAACGTCTATTTTGAAAATTCTATTAAAAATCGAGGTACATTTTTATATACTTATATTAAACGTATGTATTGTGGAATGTTAAATAGTGTATTGCATTTAAAAAAACCATGTTTAAACTGAGTTTTTTTCATATGACTCGTAGTTACAATTTCAAAACTTTACGACTAATGGGTTTATTCGTGAGGTCTTTAACATTTTAATTTTTTGGAAAATGTTATGCCATTTTCTGGATGTGTTGCTGATTGCCGCAGTCTTCAAGCTTGAGAAGTAGCAGATACTTTACTTTTTGCAGGATTCTTATTTTGGCAAGTCTAGTATTATAGCTTCAACATAATTTTGAAGGTTCGCTACAAAAGTTCTGCTTGGGTACCGAAGATTTACTTTAGAAGCTTGACAAGTATTAATTTATTAAATTACACAGAAGATGACTTTTTGTGATAAAATAAAACGCCAAAAAAATAATTTTTCAAATTTATTGAGTTTTGACATCGCAATAATTACAAATTCAAATTTCGCGGGAAATGAAACCGGGCTTCATAATTACTCGGGCTTCATAATTACTCGCCTTCAAATTGAAGTTCAAGTTTAGAAAATTATTGGGAGTGAAACAATCGATATAAAATTATTAGATTAGGTTCAAAATGAAGCTCAAAATATGATTCACGCCTTATAAAATACCCAGAGTTGATAAAAATAGGAAACATTTTGAAAACGACTCCTAATTAACGGTAGAATCCAGTTCCGAAACCATTTTCCATAGTAATAGCATTAGAAACGTGTTTTAGCTCGTCCCGAGTTGTTCCGGCTAGCTTAAACAAAAACATGGCCAAGGCTTAGGAACAATAAATTATTGAAAGCGAAATAATTTATGTAAAACTATGAAATTAGGTTCAAAATGAAGCTCAAAACTTACTTCACGCCTCATAAAATACCCAGAGTTAACAAAAATTGGAATCATATTAAAAAGGACTCTTAATTCCTGATAGAATCCAATCTCGGGACTATGCACCATAGGATTATTATTATTCAGGTTTTTTCTCATACGCTCGTTAACCTAGAGGGGGATCAATCTTGGCTTGCCTCATTGGCGAGCTTGTCGAGTATCTTAAGTTGGCCGTGGCTCGAACCACAAACCTTTCGGTTAACAGTCGAACGCACTAAGCATTGCGCCACGGAAGCTTAGAAATGAAATAATCGTCAGGTATTTTGGAACAATTATGACTTTTTACGCTACATCTGAGACCTCACAACACCGATCCCGGGTGGGCTCGAACCACCAAACTTTTGATTAACAGCCGAACGCGCTAACCTTGCGCCACAGAAGCCCGGAAATGAAATGGTCGTCAGGTATTTTGGAAAAACTTTGCCTTTTTACGTAACATCTGGGACCTCACAACACCGCTCCCGGGTGTGCTCGAACCATCAACAGAAGTCCGGAAATTAAATGGTCGTCAGGTATTTTGGAAAATGTTTGACTTTTTACGTCACATCTGAGACTTCACAACACCGCTCCCGGGTGGGTTCGAATCACAAACCTTTTGATTAACAGCTGAACGCGCTAACCAATGCGCCAGGGAAACCCAAAAATTAAATGGTCGTCAGGAATTGTGGAAAAGCTTTGGCTTTTTACGTTACATCTGAGACCTCACAACACCGCTCCCGGATGGGCTCGATCCACCAACCTTTCGGTTGACAGCCGAACGCGCTAACCATTGCGCCACGGAAGCCCGAAATTAAATGGTCGTCAGGTATTGTGGAAAAACTTTGGCTTTTTACGTTACATTTGAGATCCCACAACACCGCTCCCGGGTGGGCTCGAACCACCAAACTTTCGATTTACAGCTGAACGCTCTAACCATTGCGCCACGGAAACCCAAAAAATAAATGGTCGTCAGGCATTGTGGAAAAACTTTGGCGTTTTACGTTACATCTGAGACCCCACAACACCTCTCCCGGGTGGGCTCGAACCACCAAACTTTCGATTAACAGCTGAACGCGCTAACCATTGCGCCACGGAAGTCCGAAAATTAAATGTTCTTCAGGTATTGTGGAAAAACTCGGACTTTTTACGTTACATCTGAGACCCCACAACTCCTCTCCCGAGTGGGCTCGAACCATTAAATTTATGGGCTTCTGTGGCGCATTTTTAGCGCGTTCGGCTGTTATCGAAAAGGTTGGTGGCTAAAGCCCACCCGGAAACGTTGGAGTTAAGTTATATATGCAACGTAAAAAGTCAAAGTTTTTCCGCAATACCTGAAGACCATTTAATTTCCGGGCTTCTGTGGCGCATTTTTAGCGCGTTCGGCTGTTATCCGAAAGGTTGGTGGATCAAGCCCACCCGGGAGCGGTATTGTGAGGTCTCAGATGTAACGTTAAACGTCAGAGTTTTTACACAATACCTGACGAACCTTTAATTTTTGGGCTTCCGTGGCACAATGGTTAGCGCGTTCGGCTGTTAACCGAAAGGTTGGTGATTCGAGCGCACCCGGGAACGGTGTTGTGAGGTCTCAGATGTAACGTAATATGTCAAGGTTTTTCCACAATACCTGACGACCATTTAATTTGTAAGCTCCCGTGGCACAATGGTTAGCGCGTTCGGCTGTTAACCGAAAGGTTGGTGGTTCGAGCCCATTCGGGAAGGGTGTTGTGAGGTCTCAGATGTGACGCAAAAAGTAAATGTTTTTCCACAATACCTGACGACAATTTCATTTGTGAGCTTCCTTGGCTCCATGGTTAGCGCGTTCGGATGTTTACCAAAAGGTTGGTGGTTCGAGCCCACCCGGGAGCGGTGTTGTGAAGTCTCAAATGTAACGTAAAAAGCCAAAGTTTTTCCACAATACCTGACGGCCATTTAATTTTTGGGCTTCCTTGGCGCAATGGTTAGCGCGATCGGCTGTTAACTGAAAGGCTGGTGGTTCGAGCCCACCCGGGAGATATTTTGTGGGGTCTCAGATGTAGCAAAAAAAGTCAAAACTTTTCCACAATACGTGAACACCATTTAATTTCTGAGCTTCCGTGGCTCAATGGTTAGCGCGTTCGGCTGTTAACCAATAGGTCGGTGGTTCGAGCCCACCCGGGAGCGGTGTTGTGAGGTCTAAGATGTAACGTAAAAAGTCCGAGTTTTTCCACAATACCTGACGGCCATTTAATTTTTGGGCTTCATTGGCGCAATGGTTAGTGCGATCGGCTGTTAACCGAAAGGTTGTTGGTTCGAGCCCACTCGGGAGAGGAGTTGTGGGGTCTCAGATGTAACGTAAAAAGTCCGAGTTTTTCCACAATACCTGAAGAACATTTAATTTTCGGACTTCCGTGGCGCAATGGTTAGCGCGTTCAGCTGTTAATCGAAAGTTTGGTGGTTCGAGCCCACCCGGGAGAGGTGTTGTGGGGTCTCAGATGTAACGTAAAACGCCAAAGGTTTTCCACAATGCCTGACGACCATTTATTTTTTGGGTTTCCGTGGCGCAATGGTTAGAGCGTTCAGCTGTAAGTCGAAAGTTTGGTGGTTCGAGCCCACCCGGGAGCGGTGTTGTGGGATCTCAAATGTAACGTAAAAAGCCAAAGTTTTTCCACAATACCTGACGACCATTTAATTTCGGGCTTCCGTGGCGCAATGGTTAGCGCGATCGGCTGTTAACTAAAAGGCTGGTGGTTCGAGCCCACCCGGGAGAGATGTTGTGGGGTCTCAGATGTAGCAAAAAAAGTCAAAACTTCCACAATACGTGAACACCATTTAATTTCTGAGCTTCCGTGGCTCAATGGTTAGCGCGTTCGGCTGTTAATTAATAGGTCGGTGGTTCGAGCCCACCCGGGAGCGGTGTTGTGAGGTCTAAGATGTAACGTAAAAAGTCCGAGTTTTTCCACAATACCTGACGGCCATTTAATTTTTGGGCTTCATTGGCGCAATGGTTAGTGCGATCGGCTGTTAACCGAAAGGTTGTTGGTTCCAGCCCACTCGGGAGAGGAGTTGTGGGGTCTCAGATGTAACGTAAAAAGTCCGAGTTTTTCCACAATACCTGAAGAACATTTAATTTTCGGACTTCCGTGGCGCAATGGTTAGCGCGTTCAGCTGTTAATCGAAAGTTTGGTGGTTCGAGCCCACCCGGGAGAGGTGTTGTGGGGTCTCAGATGTAACGTAAAACGCCAAAGTTTTTCCACAATGCCTGACGACCATTTATTTTTTGGGTTTCCGTGGCGCAATGGTTAGAGCGTTCAGCTGTAAATCGAAAGTTTGGTGGTTCGAGCCCACCCGGGAGCGGTGTTGTGGGATCTCAAATGTAACGTAAAAAGCCAAAGTTTTTCCACAATACCTGACGACCATTCAATTTCGGGCTTCCGTGGCGCAATGGTTAGCGCGTTCGGCTGTCAACCGAAAGGTTGGTGGATCGAGCCCATCCGGGAGCGGTGTTGTGAGGTCTCAGATGCAACGTAAAAAGCCAAAGCTTTTCCACAATACCTGACGACCATTTAATTTTTGGGCTTCCCTGGCGCATTGGTTAGCGCGTTCAGCTGTTAATCAAAAGGTTTGTGATTCGAACCCACCCGGGAGCGGTGTTGTGAGGTCTCAGATGTGACGTAAAAAGTCAAACATTTTCCAAAATATCTGACGACCATTTAATTTCCGGGCTTCTGCTAATGGTTCGAGCACACCTGGGAGCGGTGTTGTGAGGTCTCAGATGTGACGTAAAAAGGCAAAGTTTTTCCAAAATACCTGACGACCATTTAATTTCCGGGCTTCTGTGGCGCAATGGTTAGCGCGTTCGGCTGTTAACCGAAAGGTTGTTGGTTCGAGCCCACCCAGGAGCGGTATTGTGAGGTCTCAGATGTAACGTTAAAAGTCAGAGTTTTTACACAATACCTGACGAACATTTAATTTTTGGGCTTCCGTGGCGCAATGGTTAGCGCGTTCGGCTGTTAACCGAAAGGTTGGTGATTCGAGCGCACCCGGGAACGGTGTTGTGAGGTCTTAGATGTAACGTAATAAGTCAAGGTTTTTCCACAATATCTGACGACCATTTAATTTGTAAGCTCCCGTGGCACAATGGTTAGCGCGTTCGGCTGTTAACCGAAAGGTTGGTGGTTAGAGCCCATTCGGGAAGGGTGTTGTGAGGTCTCAGATGTAACGTAATAAGTCAAAGTTTTTCCAGAATACCTGACGACCATTCAATTTTGGGCTTCATTGGCGCAACGATTAGCGCGTTCGGATGTTAACCAAAAGGTTGGTGGTTTGAGCCCACCCGGGAGCGGTGTTGTGAAGTCTCAAATGTAACGTAAAAAGCCAAAGTTTTTCCACACTACCTGACGGCCATTTAATTTTTGGGCTTCCTTGGCGCAATGGTTAGCGCGATCGGCTGTTAACTGAAAGGCTGGTGGTTCGAGCCCACCCGGGAGAGATGTTGTGGGGTCTCAGATGTAGCAAAAAAAGTCAAAACTTTTCCACAATACGTGAACACCATTTAATTTCTGAGCTTCTGTGGCTCAATGGTTAGCGCGTTCGGCTGTTAACCAATAGGTCGGTGGTTCGAGCCCACCCGGGAGCGGTGTTGTGAGGTCTAAGATGTAACGTAAAAAGTCCGAGTTTTTCCACAATACCTGACGGCCATTTAATTTTTGGGCTTCCTTGGCGCAATGGTTAGCGCGATCGGCTGTTAACCGAAAGGTTGTTGGTTCGAGCCCACCCGAGAGAGGAGTTGTGGGGTCTCAGATGTATCGTAAAAAGCCAAAGTTTTTCCAAAATACCTGACGACCATTTATTTTCTGGGCTTCCGTGGGGCAATGGTTAGCGCGTTCGGCTGTTTACCAAAAGGCTGGTGGTTCGAACCCATCCGGGAGCGGTGTTGTGAGGTCTGTGATGTGACGTAAAAAGTCAAAGATTTTCCACAATACCTGACGACCATATAATTTTTGGGCTTCCGTGGCGCAATGGTTAGCGCGCTGAGCTGTTATTCAGAAGGTTGGTGGTTCGAGCCCACCCGGGAGCGGTGTTGCGAGGTCTAAGATGTAACGTAAAAAGTCCGAGTTTTTCCACAATACCTGACGGCCATTTAATTTTTGGGCTTCCTTGGCGCAATGGTTAGCGCGATCGGCTGTTAACCGAAAGGTTGTTGGTTCGAGCCCACCCGAGAGAGGAGTTGTGGGGTCTCAGATGTATCGTAAAAAGCCAAAGTTTTTCCAAAATACCTGACGACCATTTATTTTCTGGGCTTCCGTGGGGCAATGGTTAGCGCGTTCGGCTGTTAACCAAAAGGCTGGTGGTTCGAACCCATCCGGGAGCGGTGTTGTGAGGTCTGTGATGTGACGTAAAAAGTCAAAGATTTTCCACAATACCTGACGACCATATAATTTTTGGGCTTCCGTGGCGCAATGGTTAGCGCGCTGAGCTGTTATTCAGAAGGTTGGTGGTTCGAGCCCACCCGGGAGCGGTGTTGCGAGGTCTAAGATGTAACGTAAAAAGTCCGAGTTTTTCCACAATACCTGAAGAACAGTTAATTTTCGGACTTCCGTGGCGCAATGGTTAGCGCGGTCAGCTGTTAACCGAACGTTTGGTGGTTCGAGCCCACCCGGGAGAGGTGTTGTGGGGTCTCAGATGTAACGTAAAACGCCAAAGTTTTTCCACAATGCCTGACGACCATTTATTTTTTGGTTTTCCGTGGCGCAATGGTTAGCGCGTTCAGCTGTTATTCCAAAGGTTTGTGGTTCGAGCGCACCCAGGAGCGGTGTTGTGGGATCTCAAATGTAACGTAAAAAGCCAAAGTTTTTCAACAATACCTGACGACCATTTAATTTCGGGCTTCCGTGACGCAATGGTTAGCGCGTTCGGCTGTCAACCGAAAGGTTGGTGGATCGAGCCCATCCGGGAGCGGTGTTGTGAGGTCTCAGATGCAACGTAAAAAGCCAAAGCTTTTCCACAATACCTGACGACCATTTAATTTTTGGGCTTCCCTGGCGCATTGGTTAGCGCGTTCAGCTATTAATCAAAAGGTTTGTGATTCGAACCCACCCGGGAGCGGTGTTGTGAGGTCTCAGATGTGACGTAAAAAGTCAAACATTTTCCAAAATACCTGACGACCATTTAATTTCCGGGCTTCTGTTAATGGTTCGAGCACACCCGGGAGCGGTGTTGTGAGGTCTCAGATGTTACGGAAAAAGGCAAAGTCTATCCAAAATACCTGACGACCATTTAATTTCCGGGCTTCATCGGCGCAATGGTTAGCGCGTTCGGCTGTTAATCAAAAGTTTGGTGGTTCGAGACCACCCGGCAGCGGTGTTGTGAGTTCTCAGATGTAACGCAAAAAGTCAAAGTTTTCCACAATACCTGACGAACATTTAATTTTTGGGCTTCCCTGGCGAAATGTTTAGCGCGTTCAGCTGTTAATCAAAAGGTTGGTGGTTCGAGCCCACCCGGGAGCGGTGTTGTGATATCTAAGTTGTTACGTAAAAAGTCAAAGTTTTCCACAATACCTGACGACCATTTAATTTCCGAGCTTCCGTGGCTCAATTGTTAGCGCATTCGGCTGTTAACCGAAAGGTTGGTGGTTCGAGCCCACCCGGGAGCGGTGTTGTGAGGTCTCAGATGTAGCGTAAAAATCATAATTGTTCCAAAATACCTGACGATTATTTCATTTCTAAGCTTCCGTGGCGCAATGCTTAGTGCGTTCGACTGTTAACCGAAAGGTTTATTGTTCGAGCCACGGCCTGTTGAATCCGCGCGATTCACGGTTCCTAAATTTAAAACTTTGTGCGTTTTAGCAATTAACCTCGTAAAGCTATAGTTCGGTTTTTTCTCATGGTTCGAAACCATGAGTTTTTTTACGTTCGATAGAGAAACTTTGTTATTTTCATTTTACTGTTTTGCCGCTAAAAGGACATTTTATTACTTTGAACTTTGTTATATATATATATATTGAAAAGATATCCAAAACCTTTTAAAATGGACATCTGTTTTTAGTTTAGAGCGACTCTCGCTTATTTTTAAAGATAAAGTTAAAACGCCCTTTGTGTGTGAAAAGGGCGAAAGCTCCAAAAATATCTTATTACTAAAGAAACGTTTCCTGACTTTGTTTGTTAATACTAAGAAACGTTTTGTATATGACTCTCTGTAGAAAGCGCTGGAAGTCACTGTGTCCGAGCCAAAGTGAAGCAATAAAATTAAAAGCGCCGCACGTGGACTGTTTGGGATGGAGAGGTTGGGAAACTTAGGAAAATAGAACTTTATGACCCTTAAAATAGTGACTCATAGCATGGGCTGCATGGGAACGCGTATACTAACCTTGCATCTGCATGCATTAGAAAGTTCAACAACAATCAAGGTTCAGGGTCGCCCCTTTGGGGGGGATTTCTTCATCCAATGAGTAGCTGGCGGGTTTTGGGCTGGAATCTTAAGGATTGGGCTATTGGTGAGAAAAGGAGCTGGGTCCCTTCAGGACAAAAATAGTCAGAATCTTTTTAGGACAGTCCAGTGCAAAGCGCGCTCGCGAAAAGACGTACTAGAAAACCCCACAATGGGTTATTAGATGCCCCAGAATGGGCGAATGTAGTTCGTTCCATAAAGAGCGACCTTTTTAAATACCCTAGCCGGGTATCCCCTCCCATACCCCGAGAAGGGGTTTAGTATTCGCCTCAGAATGGGTGAAAATGTCCCACAGGGACGCAACGAACTTCTTCTACGGTATGAACACAGTGCTCAGCAGCGACTTTCATAACTTCAGTTTGTTTAATAAAAGACTATACCAGAAGGGAATTATTAAGAGAAGGTTGCCACTAGTTGAGATTATTGTAACGTCATTCTTCCCAACATCAGAAAACGCGGGAAAATTAGAGCAGGGTTACAAAACCTATTCACGCTTGTAAAATAGACCCCTTGATATCGCTCCGCAATCCCCGGGCATTTTTCAAGGGAAAGCTGTCTGCTTACTGAACCGAGGCTTACGCGGAGGGCAGACTGGCAGTGAAGATTTTAGTTATACCTGCCTTTAAGGTACGCATTCATCTTTCTGATTCATTTTAATATTGGTTTACAAAATTTCTCGTTAGAAAAGAAATATCACTACTAAATGGTGTTAATAATTATCTCACCTAGGGTTAACGAAGAATTAATAATGGAAACTGTTCAGAAGTGCACCGAAATTATTCTGAAAAACTGTACAGGTGAAAAGTTCATTAACTCAATAAACGTAGAGGGAACAAATATCTTGATATGCCACGAAGCTTTATTACAGGAAACTACCAAGTTTCAGTCACTAATTAAGTATATGCTTGACCTTTTCCGCTTAACTTATGATAAAATTAGTATGCCAGCTGTGAACCCAACAAAAAAAAGTTTAAAAGCAAAACTAGTTCAGAAAAGTCAACAATTATGATTATAAGTTGGTATGACTCCATAGCTCAACACTTTTGGGTGCTAGATAAGTTTCTAAATCCATTATCGGATATTGAATGTACCGACTCCAATAAACTTGCGTTGTTTCATGCCTATGGCTACGAAGTGTTCACCGTGGCAAAAACAGTACTCCTTCATAGAGAATTACGCAGCAATAATAGCAATAGTGATAATTTGGAATCTCCGATCAATGATTCCAGTGATAATATTGAGCATTCTAGCCAAAGAGAGTGTGATGATCCTACACTTACTGAAGCCCAAAAACTGACAACAAACAATGAAGATTTAATAGACAAATACGACAGAAGCTACGTGTCTTTTGGTGGTGGGTGCTTATCAGACATAAGAAGAGTTTTCAAAGCCAGAGTGATGTATGGAAAGTCAAAATCCTTAACAAATGACCAAATCAATGAAGCTCGAATGATGTATGAACTGAGCTGGGCCTTTAGCATGGATAAGGAAGATAAATCCAATTTAGACTATTCAGGAATGATAATGAGAGACGAAGGAGGCATGCAGTTTCCTCGACCAGAACTAAAACCCTTTTTAAAAGAACTAAATACCAAAGTGAGAACCTACCTTAATAGCGATGGCATTTGTAAACACGGGAGTAACATTATAAAGGTGCTAACTGAAGATGTTTTTCAAGATGAAAACTTATTCTTGTTGTTTATGGAAATTGCCCTAACCATCACAGAGAAACCGGAGAAAGTGTTGCGACCCGTTTACAAGGAATGGACAAGAAAAATTGTGCATGCGACCTTCAATGATTGGCTTGAAGCAAACGAAGCTAAAATAAGTGAAAACAGAAAGGAAATGTCCAAGGGTTGTGCATCACTAAGGGATGAACTATACGTCATGTCAAAGGCGACTGGGTTTAGTGCTGCTACTAATATGTCTAATCAACCTGTCACTAGTAAACAAGTTGATGAAAATATTACCCGAAAAAGACCATCTGCTAGTCAAGAAAGTAAAGGAAACCCAAATCACGACGCAAGAAATTGTGAAACACCTAAGAGAAAGTCAACTGCAAACCGCAGAAAATTGAAACTTTTAAAAACTGAAACTAAATCACACATCACTACCACAGCGAAGACATCTTGCGTTTTGAGAGAGGCTCAGTCACCTACTAGTTCTCTCCGAAAAACCCAGTCATTAAAAGAAATCACCAACTCTCCCCAAAAGTGCCAAGCATCCAAGAAAGTCACCACCACCTTACCTAATGAAAAAAAGTCAGACTTAAAACTTACAAAGGGTGAAATCTGTAAACAAAGTCAATCTAGTTTCTCGTGCAAAAAGCCTCTGCCAGTTAAAGAACCGGCTAGTTTCAGAAAAAATTGTAAACCAAAAAGCACAGAATCATCATTAAAACCTCAATCATCTAATGATCTCAACACCACCTCCTCTAAAGAAGATCTCAACAGCACATCATCTAATAACAAAAGGTCGTCAAGAAGGACAATAAAAAAGCCAAAGTTCCTACAAGATTATAAAATGTGATATTTTAATTTGCAATATCTTTGTAATTAATAAAGATAGATTCGATCAACATTGTATCTTCTTATTCTTTTTAAGACAATATTGTATAGCTTTTTTCTTTATCACTCGTCCTTGATTGAATTTTGAGAAGTTTTGACTGACGTATAATCGTTCAGTTCTATAACCCTTGCTTGAATGGTGGTGTCCGTGTACCTCAGTTTTTGTCTGCCTGTTTTTTCTAGCGTATGCGAAATCTGTTCCAGATAATTTTCCATTGGCGTTGAACTTGTATTGTGCAAATAGGGTTTCAACCGCACTCCCGTTTAATCGAAGTGGGAGAAGATAGTAGCTTGGGTACTTTTTGGAAAAGTCCGCTACAAGGCCTTTCATCCCAAAGACCATCACCCTAAGCAAATCCCATGTCTAAACCAATAACGATAATACCCTTTTAGTTTCGTAAGTGTGCTGGTTTAAAAACCTCCTATTTACCTGCCACGAAAGAAATTCCTTTGATGGGTACATAAGGTTGAATTTCTCATCACGTTCTAGATTAGTAGAAGAAATGATAAAAAAATCACTTTGTTACCTCTTTACCCTCCCTTAGAGTGTGCCCATAATACCTTTAGGAGCAAAAAAAGTGCCCAAGTGGTGGTAGAGCAGACACACTAAATGGGTAATGTCATAAGCTTACCTTTTAAGTTCATTAGCCAATTTTTAAAATAGTTAAAACCGTTCTCTATATTTATCATTGGCGAGTCTTCTGTGCTTCTAATTTTCACCTTAACCCTTTTCGAAAAGCAAATTGCAAGCCTTGAGATAGTTAAATGTGGCCATTGTTTCTGCGCTATCAACTGGCTTATTGCCATTCTTAGGATTTGCATATTCAAATAGTTCTGCCAACACATCATTTTGCTACAGTTGAGTTCAATTGACAAAATTTACTTCTCATATCCATATTCTTATTTACACTTTTGAAAACCTATTTCGTACCTGCATTATACGAGCTGGCTTAACGTTTAGTTTGGTCCACGCATCTCTATCAATATAACTTTGAAGAAGAGATGGCACTAATCTCGGAATGTCTTGTTCCCTCCTCTTATCTTCCCGTTTTTTCAAAGATATAATTTGGTCCCATCCAAATTTTACACCTTGATTGGTAAATTTACGGGTTCCTCCTTCTTTTGAAGAAAAGAGCGCGTTGATCAAACTTTTCATCTGAAATTATAATATTAATGACCTATACAAATAATTGACTTTGTAATTACAAATTTCTCACCTGGTGTGAAGGACAAATTATCCAATGAATATATTCATTTAGAACAAAAGGATTTCTGAAGGAGGGTTTAATTCCAACATTGATACCGTTTGATGAGATTTTGACACCGAATGCTCCCTGATAGTTCTGCGTTAGCTTTATGAGAGTCAAATTGGACGATGCTCCATCACACATCAAAGCTGATACTTTAAATTCATGCAGTTGAAAGGCCCTTAAAACTTCAAAAAGACAAGCCGCAATGAAATGAGAGTCTGTGGTGTTTTCTGACGCAAAGTAAGGCCCAACAATATCGTAATCCGAAGTTAAATCTCTCCAAAGGAATTGCAACATATAGTTTGCTTTTGGCAAGTAATCGGTGGATTTAAGATCATCGTAAATATCGTCCAAACTAGAAAGTTGTTCGTGGGTCATAGCAAGCCCAACCAACTTGTGGTTTTTGCAGTTCCAAATGACTTTAGCTGTAACTTTGACTTCATCGAAAATAAGTAGTCCATCACGTTTGGGTTCCAATTTCCCATTAGCCACTTCTTCTTTGATGAAATCCTCGTAACAACTTTTCTGCTCTTTCAAGTAATCAAAATTGATACCAGGTCCGTCCAGATGTTTTGACATTTTTCTTTGCACGCTTCTCCAACTAGGTAATTGAATAATTCCAAAACTTTGTATAGCTTCGTAGGCTGCATGGCTCCTACAAGCTATGGCAAGGGCTAGAAAATATTTTGACAATTATTACCTAGTGTCACTCATGTTGTTTGCCATGAACATTGCTTTAGGTGAAAGCTCCCATCGGGAAGTTATAAAATTATTCAGAGCATAAGATAAATTTGTCAAATTTTAACTTTTCTACTATCCACACGTGCGTCTCTCGCAGAGCCCCGCCCCACTGGCTTCTCGCCTCAACGCGACGTGAATTACGAAATAATTTTTATAACTTCCTAGCCCTAGCCCCACTGCAGGTCAAATGTGCCTCAATAACCAACAACAGTCAACGTGGCTATTTACCTATGCGGTATGTTATGGTGCTCCACTTGTTTCCTTTTAATCAGAGTTGGGCACTCCTCCTTAGATAGATTTTTTTCCTATCAAACTATCATAGATGGCGAAACTATCAATTCTTCTGGCTATATTTTAGAGTGGAACTCCTTCTTAGATAGATTTTTTTCCTCTCAAACTATCATAGATGGCGGAACTATCAACTCTTCTGACTATATTTTTGACTGACATTGCTGGTTAGATAGATATTTTTCCTCTCAAACTATCATAGATAGCGAAACTATCAACTCTTCTGACTATATTTTAGACTGACACTGCTGGTTAGATAGATATTTTTCCTCTCAAACTATCATATTTGGCGAAACTATCAATTCTTCTAGCTATATTTTAGACGGGCATTATTTGTTAGATAGATTTTTTCCCTCTCAACAAATCATAGATGGTGAAACTATCAAATCTTCCTTCAATATGTTAGATTGGCTCTCATTGTTAGATAGATTTTTTGCCTATCAAATCAAATTGAAATCTTTAGGAACGACTAAATTAATCGATTATTTAATTTCCGGACTTTAAATTTGATTGTTTTCGATCAAACTGATTTGGGCTCTACCTACTTTTACTCTGTTTAATCGATTCCTGATATTTCCTGATTTTGTAGAATTTCTAATATTTTCATATATTCATATAATTTCCATAATCTCATTTCTCAAGTTTGACTTTTAACTGTCTATAGTTCAAAAGCTACTATCCAAACTTTTTCAAATTATTCGCCCTTGATTTAATCTAAACCATCTACTATAAACGGTTAACTAATAATAATTAAAGGCAAAAATTGCAATTAAAACTGTGGGTAATAAAAATCAGAAAATCTACACTTTAATTTATCTAATTCTACGTTTGGATGATTTCGTGGAATCGTTCTTCCTCCTCGAGTAGTCGTTCACATCAGTGACAGCACGGAGCTTCTATATACAAGAAGCTCCGTCTTCACAGTTTGAACTGTTGAACCATCGTTTATTTTATTTTTATTTATTTGTTTGAGAGGGTTATAACGACCACCAAGTACAGAATCTTCTTATAGAATAAACCTACACTTGCTAACGTTCAAATATATTAAAAACTTCGATATCATTCAAAAAACGACTTATCTTTCCAGAAATTTTCATAACTATCAAAATTGCCTATCAAAGATTAGCACATAATTTTTTAAAATGAAATCAGAAAACAGATGTCGCCAAATAAACTCACTCAAAGAATCAATTTATTTCTCAAGGAATAATGCCTATCATTTTTTATGATTTCTAAAAGATGGGGTTAGTAGCCAGATCACGTTGAGAATCGATATTTTTCTCTAGAAGATTTCAACGAATCAATGAATCATATCAACTTCGAGTGCACTTTCTAAGCTATCAAACTCAATCGATCATTATAATTCAAATTTTTCTCGAAAATAACTATCAAAATTGATACTTTGATAGGGGCAGATTTAGTTTTCTATCGTATCAAGTGGTAAAACTATCAAATGATATGATAGTGCCCATCTATGCTTTTAATCCCTTTCCTTAGTAAATAGTATAAAAAACAATTAAAGAAATGTAATTTTGTAGTGCTGTAAGATTAAGGATGGCTTACTATTCCTCAGTTGATCTTCTTGAAATTGCTGTTTATCTTGCTCTATATGTCTAGCACAATCTTTCTCCCAAATGTCTTTTAATGTTCCACTTCATTCTGGATTTTGATTGAATAGTTCATTCAACTCGTTTGAAAAATCTTTGTTTATTATGTTCGTCACATTTGATAATTCCTTGCTTTGACTTGAGGATAGAGTAAGTTCATATTCATTGCATTTAGCTTTCAGTTTTTTATTGGATTCAAAAAGCCTGTGCCTTCGGACTCTTAGGTGAGATTGACGCTTGCTTTTACTCCTCGGAGATAAGAATTTAAAGGGACACTTCGATGATGGTGAAGCATAAACACGATTTCCTAGAGTCTTGATGTGTTTTGAAAGGTTTCGACATGGATTACAATGATTTTTAGAATCCTTATATTTATCCGGAGTAAATTTAGAAGGTTTAAACCAAACTGAACAAAGCTGTGACGATATTCTTGGTGCGGGAGAATCATATTTCACAATGTGTTTTGGAGTAAACTTTATCTCGGATATCTTTTGTAGAGCTTCATTCGTAACACCAGGACAGAGTACGTAACCTTCACCAAAAACTCCCTTAAGAAATGCAAATGCTTTTTCGTCCAAAAATAAATCCTCATCAAAGATACGTTCCCTTGAACATACACCTCGAAAGGCTACAATCATTGAGGCTTCTCCCTTCTCGTCAATTAGGAACTTTATGGGCTTATCACCAAGGTTAAGAACGAAAATATCCGATCTTGTTATTTCCAAGTAATGCTGCAGCGAAATATTATTTTAAATCTTTAGTAAAGTTCTCTACATACGAAATTAATTATGTCTTACATCATTAGAATTAAGAGCTACTATCTCATTGTACGTAACAAACTGGCTTATTTTTCCAGCGTTTTTCAAACCTTTTAGTCAGTCAATTACTTTAGTCAGTTTTGATGCTTGTTGTATCGGTATGGAAGTCTCCTATTTAGATTAAAGATGAGATATTAAGCAATCAAATCAGAAGTATTATCAACTTATAAGCACACGGCTTAAAAAACCACAAGCGAACAAGGTTAAGAGTTGAGAAGCTAGCCAAGGCTTACCAAATCATCAAGTTTTCTCTTCTTATTAGTGCTTTCATCACTTTCGTCAATATTATTTTCTTTTGTTGAACAACTGGCTTTACGATCATTAAATTTAACTTGGCACGATTTATTACTTAACAATTTCGCGTAAAAATTACATTGTGTTTCTTTGTCGCTCTTCAACTTAAACATCGTCATTGACTCCATTTTAAGTAAGCAACAAACCAGAGGAAGTTCCCCCCCTCCCCGGACACCTCGTGATCTTGTACTATTTTTTTTCGAGATTACGTCATGCTTTACGTCAGTACTAAGTCAACCAATCAGATGCGGGATGGGGAGAGCGGGGTAGGGTAGCCTGGTAAGAATGACGTTACATACATAATGCTTTACGGGTATATACTGTGGCAACCTTCTCTTAATAATTCCCTTCTGACTATAATTATAAAAATTCGAACCAGTATAAAATTATTTCACAAGTGTTGTCCAGTGGCAACACGGCCAACTTAAGATACTCGACAAGCTCGCCAATGAGGCCAGCCAAGATTGATCCCCCTCTATGTTAACGAGCGTATGAGAAAAAACCTGAAAAAAATATGAAGCCGGGACAAAAGGAGACGAGCTAAAATTTTTTTCTAATGTTAATCCTATGGTGTATAGTCCCGAGATTGGATTCTATCAGCATTTAAGAGTCCTTTTTAATATGTTTCCAATTTTTGTCAACTCTGGGTATTTTATGAGGCGTGAAGTAAGTTTTGAGCTTCATTTTGAACCTAATTTCATAATTTTACATAAATTATTTCGCTTTCAATAAATTATTGTTCCTAAGCCTTGGCCATGTTTTTGTTTAAGCTAGCCGGAACAACTCGGGACGAGCTAAAATACGTTTCTAATGCTATTACTATGGAAAATGGTTTCGGAACTGGATTCTACCGTTAATTAGGAGTCGTTTTCAAAATATTTCCTATTTTTATCAACTCTGGGTATTTTATAAGGCGTGAATCATATTTTGAGCTTCTTTTGAACCTAATCTAATAATTTTATATCAATTGTTTCACTCCCAATAATTATCTAAACTTAAACTTCAATTTGAAGGCGAATAATTATGAAGCCCGAGTAATTATGAAGCCCGGTTTCATTTCCCGCGAAATTTGAATTTGTAATTATTGCGATGTCAAAACTCAATAAATTTGAAAAATTATTTTTTTGGCGTTTTATTTTATCACAAAAAGTCATCTTCTGTGTAATTTAATAATATAAATACTTGTCAAGCTTCTAAAGTAAATCTTCGGTACCCAAGCAGAACTTTTGTAGCGAACCTTCAAAATTATGTTGAAGCTATAATACCAGACTTGCCAAAATAAGAATCCTGCAAAAAGTAAAGTATCGGCTACTCCTCAAGCTTGAAGACTGCGGCAATCAGCAACACATCCAGAAAATAAACCCATTAGTCGTAAAGTTTTGAAATTGTAACTACGAGTCATAAAAAAAAAACTCAGTTTAAACATGGTTTTTTTAAATGCAATACACTATATAACATTCCACAATACATACATTTAATATAATATTAAATCTTATTTCATAAAACAAACAATTCCGTTGTGTAATATTTTAAAATAACACAGAGAAGAGCCAAGGTCCAATTAGTTTAGAAAATGTTTTGGAGTGAAACAATGGATATAAAATTATTAATTTAGGTTCAAAATGAAGCTCAAAATATGATTCACTCCTCATATAATGGCCTCATTGGCGAGCTTGTCGAGTATCTTAAGTTGGCCGTGGCTCGAACCACCAACCTTTCGGTTAACAGTCGAACGCACTAAGCATTACGCCACGGAAGCTTAGAATTGAAATAATCTAAAGGTATTTTGGAACAATTATGACTTTTTACGCTACATCTGAGACCTCACAACACCGCTCACGGGTGGGCTCGAACCACCAACCTTTCGGTTAACAGCCGAACGCGCTAACCATTGTGCAACGGAAGCTTAGAGAATAAATTGTCGTCAGGTATAATGGAAAAGCTTTGACTTTTTACGTTAATTATAAAATTTCACACCAACGTTCCCGGGTGGGCTCGAACAGATAACCTTTCGGTTAACAGCCGAACGCGCTAACCATTGCCACACTTTTAATGAGAATTTTATAGGGAATTAAGCTGAATTCGGTCAAAAATTTGTAAAGAAAAAATGCATTCAAAAGTGTACCGAAAAAATCGCATGTTTTTCTTCTTCAAGATACAAAATCCGTGACAACGATTTCTTATTGAAAATTTAATTTTTTGAATGAATATGGTTACATTCGCTTGAATTAAAGCAAAAAACAAATATAATGGTTTCAGTGGTTATATTTGAAAATAGTGAAGATATACTCAAAATATGCTAACCTTAAATAGATGAAGGTTAATTTGTCTCACTTAATTTAAATTCGAATTATTAACTAGCAATCTCGGCAACGGCCATATCACGCTTAAAACACCGGTTCTCGTCCGATCACCGAAGTTAAGCAGCGTCGAGCGCAGTCAGTACTTGGGAGGGAGGCCACTTAGGAACACTGCTTGCCGTTAGCTTTTTCACTTTTTTTTTGTCTTTTAAAATCCAATAGATATGAAAAAAGCAAACATATTTTCTTTTTGTTATTGTTTTAAAAAGATGAAGGTTAATTTGTCTCACTTAATTTAAATTCGAATTATTAACTAGCACTCTCGGCAACGGCCATATCGCGCTGAAAACACCGGTTCTCCCCCGATCACCAAAGTTAATCAGCGTCGAGCGCAGTCAGTACTTAGGAGGGAGGCCACTTAGGAACACTGCTTGCCGTTAGCTTTTTCACTTTTTTTTTTTGTCTTTTAAATTCCTATAGATATGAAAAAAGCAAACATATTTTCTTTTTGTTATTGTTTTAAAAAGATGAAGGTTAATTTGTCTCACTTAATTTAAATTCGAATTATTAACTAGCACTCTCAGCAACGGCCATATCACGCTGAAAACACCGGTTCTCGTCCGATCACCAAAGTTAAGAAGGGTCGAGCGCAGTCAGTACTTGGAAACACTGCGTGCCGTTGGCTTTTTCTTTTTTGTTTCCTCTTTTAAATTCCACCAGATATGAAAAAAGCAAATATATCTTCTTTTTGTTATTGTTTTATAAAGATGAAGGTTAATTAAATTCAAATTATTAACTAGCACTATCGGCAACGGCCATATCACGCTGAATACACCGATTCTCGTCCGATAACCGCAATTAAGCAGCGTCGAGCGCAGTCAGTACTTGGGAGGGAGACCACTAAGGAACACTGCGTGCCGTTAGCTTTTTCAATTTTTTTTCCTCTTTTAAATTCCAATAGATATGAAAAAAGCAAACATATTTTCTTTTTGTTATTGTTTTAAAATGATGAAGGTTAATTTGTCTCACTTAATTTAAATTCGAATTATTAAATAGCACTCTCGGCAACGGCCATATCACGCTGAAAACACCGGTTCTCGTTCGATCGCCGAAGTTAGCAGCGTCGAGCGCAGTCAGTACTTGGGAGGGAGACCACTTAGGAACACTGCGTGAAGTTGGCTTTTTCACTTTTTATTTCTCATTTAAATTCCAACAGATATGAAAAAAGCAAACATATTTTCTTTTTGTTATTGTTTTAAAATAATGAAGGTTAATTTTTCTCACTTAATTTAAATTCGAATTATTAACTAGCACTCTCGGCAACGGCCATATCACGCTGAAAACACCGGTTCTCGTCCGATCACCGTAGTTAAGCAGCGTCGAGCGCAGTCAGTACTTGGGAGGGAGGCCACTTAAGAACACTGCATGCCGTTAGCTTTTTCACTTTTTTTTGTCTTTTAAATTCCAATAGATATGAAAAAAGCAAACATATTTTCTAATTGTTATTGTTTTAAAAAGATGAAAGTTAATTTGTCTCACTTACTTCAAATTAGAATTATTGACTAGCACTCTCGGGAACGGCCATATCGCGCTGAAAACACCGGTTCTCCTCCGATCACCGAAGTTAAGCAGCGTCGAGCGCAGTCAGTACTTGGGAGGGAGGCCATTTAGGAACACTGCTTGCAGTTCGCTTTTTCACTTTGTTTTTGTCTTTTAAATTCCAATAGATATGAAAAAAGCAAACATATTTTCTTTTTGTTATTGTTTTAAAAAGATGAAAGTTAATTTGTCTCACTTAATTTAAATTCGAATTATTAACTAGCACTCTCGGCAACGGCCATATCACGCTGAAAACACCGGTTCTCGTCCGATCACCGAAGTTAAGCAGCGTCGAGCGCAGTCAGTACTTGGGAGGGAGGCCACTTAGGAACACTGCATGCCGTTAGCTTTTTCACTTTTTTTCTGTCTTTTAAATTCCAATAGATATGAAAAAAGCAAACATATTTTCTTTTTATTATTGTTTTCAAAAGATGAAGGTTAATTTGTCTCACTTAATTTAAATTCGAATTTTTAATTAGCACTCTCGGCAACGGCCATATCACGCTGAAAACACCGGTTCTCGTCCGATCATCGAAGTTAAGCAGCTTCGAGCGCAGTCAGTACTTGGGAGGGAGGCCACTTAGGAACACTGCATGCCGTTAGCTTTTTCACTTTTGTTCTGTCTTTTAAATTCCAATAGATATGAAAAAAGCAAACATATTTTCTTTTTGTTATTGTTTTAAAAAGATGGTTAATTTGTCTCACTTACTTTAAATTCGAACTATTAACTAGCACTCTCGGCAAAGGCCATATCACGCTGAAAACACCGGTGCTCGTCCGATCACCGAAGTTAAGCAGCGTCGGGCGCAGTCAGTACTTGGGAGGGAGGCCACTTTGGAACACTGCTTGCAGTTGGCTTTTTCACTTTTTTTTGTCTTTTAAATTCCAATAGATATGAAAAAAGCAAACATATTTTCTTTTTGTTATTGTTTTCAAAAGATGAAGGTTAATTTGTCTCACTTAATTTAAATTCGAATTATTAACTAGCACTCTCGGCAACGGCCATATCACGCTGAAAACACCGGTTCTCGTCCGATCACCGAAGTTAAGCAGCGTCGAGCGCAGTCAGTACTTGGGAACACTGCGTGCCGTTGGCTTTTTCCTTTTTGTTTCCACTTTTAAATTCCACCAGATATGAAAAAAGCAAACATATCTTCTTTTTGTTATTGTTTTATAAAGATGAAGGTTAATTAAATTCAAATTATTAACTAGTACGCTCGGCAACGGCCATATCACGCTGAATACACCGGTTTTCGTCCGTTAACCGAAGTTAAGCAGAGTCGAGCGCAGTCAGTACTTGGGAGGGAGGCCACTTAGGAACACTGCATGCCGTCAGCTTTTTCACTTTTTTTCTGTCTTTTAAATTCCAATAGATATGAAAAAAGCAAACATATTTTCTTTTTGTTATTGTTTTAAAATAATGAAGGTTAATTTTTCTCACTTAATTTAAATTCGAATTATTAACTAGCACTCTCGGCAACGGCCATATCACGCTGAAAACACCGGTTCTCGTCCGATCACCGTAGTTAAGCAGCGTCGAGCGCAGTCAGTACTTGGGAGGGAGGCCACTTAAGAACACTGCATGCCGTTAGCTTTTTCACTTTTTTTTGTCTTTTAAATTCCAATAGATATGAAAAAAGCAAACATATTTTCTAATTGTTATTGTTTTAAAAAGATGAAAGTTAATTTGTCTCACTTACTTCAAATTAGAATTATTGACTAGCACTCTCGGGAACGGCCATATCGCGCTGAAAACACCGGTTCTCCTCCGATCACCGAAGTTAAGCAGCGTCGAGCGCAGTCAGTACTTGGGAGGGAGGCCATTTAGGAACACTGCTTGCAGTTCGCTTTTTCACTTTGTTTTTGTCTTTTAAATTCCAATAGATATGAAAAAAGCAAACATATTTTCTTTTTGTTATTGTTTTAAAAAGATGAAAGTTAATTTGTGTCACTTAATTTAAATTCGAATTATTAACTAGCACTCTCGGCAACGGCCATATCACGCTGAAAACACCGGTTCTCGTCCGATCACCGAAGTTAAGCAGCGTCGAGCGCAGTCAGTACTTGGGAGGGAGGCCACTTAGGAACACTGCATGCCGTTAGCTTTTTCACTTTTTTTCTGTCTTTTAAATTCCAATAGATATGAAAAAAGCAAACATATTTTCTTTTTATTATTGTTTTCAAAAGATGAAGGTTAATTTGTCTCACTTAATTTAAATTCGAATTTTTAATTAGCACTCTCGGCAACGGCCATATCACGCTGAAAACACCGGTTCTCGTCCGATCACCGAAGTTAAGCAGCTTCGAGCGCAGTCAGTACTTGGGAGGGAGGCCACTTAGGAACACTGCATGCCGTTAGCTTTTTCACTTTTGTTCTGTCTTTTAAATTCCAATAGATATGAAAAAAGCAAACATATTTTCTTTTTGTTATTGTTTTAAAAAGATGGTTAATTTGTCTCACTTACTTTAAATTCGAACTATTAACTAGCACTCTCGGCAAAGGCCATATCACGCTGAAAACACCGGTGCTCGTCCGATCACCGAAGTTAAGCAGCGTCGGGCGCAGTCAGTACTTGGGAGGGAGGCCACTTTGGAACACTGCTTGCAGTTGGCTTTTTCACTTTTTTTTGTCTTTTAAATTCCAATAGATATGAAAAAAGCAAACATATTTTCTTTTTGTTATTGTTTTCAAAAGATGAAGGTTAATTTGTCTCACTTAATTTAAATTCGAATTATTAACTAGCACTCTCGGCAACGGCCATATCACGCTGAAAACACCGGTTCTCGTCCGATCACCGAAGTTAAGCAGCGTCGAGCGCAGTCAGTACTTGGGAACACTGCGTGCCGTTGGCTTTTTCCTTTTTGTTTCCACTTTTAAATTCCACCAGATATGAAAAAAGCAAACATATCTTCTTTTTGTTATTGTTTTATAAAGATGAAGGTTAATTAAATTCAAATTATTAACTAGTACGCTCGGCAACGGCCATATCACGCTGAATACACCGGTTTTCGTCCGTTAACCGAAGTTAAGCAGAGTCGAGCGCAGTCAGTACTTGGGAGGGAGGCCACTTAGGAACACTGCATGCCATCAGCTTTTTCACTTTTTTTCTGTCTTTTAAATTCCAATAGATATGAAAAAAGCAAACATATTTTCTTTTTGTTATTGTTTTAAAAAGATGGTTAATTTGTCTCACTTACTTTAAATTCGAACTATTAACTAGCACTCTCGGCAACGGCCATATCACGCTGAAAACACCGGTGCTCGTCCGATCACCGAGGTTAAGCAGCGTCGAGCGCAGTCAGTACTTGGGAGGGAGGCCACTTTGGAACACTGCTTGCAGTTGGCTTTTTCACTTTTTTTTGTCTTTTAAATTCCAATAGATATGAAAAAAGCAAACAAATTTTCTTTTTGTTATTGTTTTCAAAAGATGAAGGTTAATTTGTCTCACTTAATTTAAATTCGAATTATTAACTAGCAATCTCGGCAACGGCCATATCACGCTGAAAACACCGGTTCTCGTCCGATCACCGAAGTTAAGCAGCGTCGAGCGCAGTCAGTACTTGGGAACACTGCGTGCCGTTGGCTTTTTCCTTTTTGTTTCCACTTTTAAATTCCACCAGATATGAAAAAAGCAAACATATCTTCTTTTTGTTATTGTTTTATAAAGATGAAGGTTAATTAAATTCAAATTATTAACTAGTACTCTCGGCAACGGCCATATCACGCTGAATACACCGGTTTTTGTCCGTTAACCGAAGTTAAGCAGCGTCGAGCGCAGTCAGTACTTGGGAGGGAGGCCACTTAGGAACACTGCATGCCGTTAGCTTTTTCACTTTTTTTCTGTCTTTTAAATTCCGATAGATATGAAAAAAGCAAACATATTTTCTTTTTGTTATTGTTTTAAAAAGATGAAGGTTATTTTGTCTCACTTACTTTAAATTCGAACTATTAACTAGCACTCTCGGCAACGGCCATATCACGCTAAAAACACCGGTTCTCGTTCGATCGCCGAAGTTAGCAGCGTCGAGCGCAGTCAGTACTTGGGAGGGAGACCACTTAGGAACACTGCGTGAAGTTGGCTTTTTCACTTTTTCTTTCTCATTTAAATTCCAACAGATATGAAAAAAGCAAACATATTTTCTTTTTGTTATTGTTTTAAAATGATGAAGGTTAATTTTTCTCACTTAATTTAAATTCGAATTATTAACTAGCACTCTCGGCAACGGCCATATCACGCTGAAAACACCGGTTCTCGTCCGATCACCGAAGTTAAACAGCGTCGAGCGCAGTCAGTACTTGGGAGGGAGGCCACTTAAGAACACTGCATGCCGTTAGCTTTTTCACTTTTTTTGTCTTTTAAATTCCAATAGATATGAAAAAAGCAAACATATTTTCTTTTTGTTATTGTTTTCAAAAGATGAAGGTTAATTTGTCTCACTTAATTTAAATTCGAATTTTTAATTAGCACTCTCGGCAACGGCCATATCACGCTGAAAACACCGGTTCTCGTCCGATCACCGAAGTTAAGCAGCGTCGAGCGCAGTCAGTACTTGGGAGGGAGGCCACTTAGGAAAACTGCTTGCAGTTGGCTTTTTCACTTTTTTTTGTCTTTTAAATTCCAATAGATATGAAAAAAGCAAACATATTTTCTTTTTGTTATTGTTTTAAAAAGATGAAAGCTAATTTGTCTCACTTAATTTAAATTCGAATTATTAACTAGCACTCTCGGCAACGGCCATATCACGCTGAAAACACCGGTTCTCGTCCGATCACCGAAGTTAAGCAGCGTCGAGCGCAGTCAGTACTTGGGAGGGAGGCTACTTAGGAACACTGCATGCCGTTAGCTTTTTCACTTTTTTTCTGTCTTTTAAATTCCAATAGATATGAAAAAAGCAAACATATTTTCTTTTTGTTTTTTTTTTTAAAAGATGAAGGTTAATTTGTCTCACTTACTTTATATTCGAACTATTAACTAGCAATCTCGGCAACGGCCATATCACGCTGAAAACACCGGTGCTCGTCCGATCACCGAAGTTAAGCAGCGTCGAGCGCAGTCAGTACATGGGAGGGAGGCCACTTAGGAACACTGCTTGCCGTTGGCTTTTTCACTTTTTTTTGTCTTTTAAATTCCAATAGATATGAAAAAAGGAAACATATTTTCTTTTTATTATTGTTTTCAAAAGATGAAGGTTAATTTGTCTCACTTAATTTAAATTCGAATTTTTAATTAGCACTCTCGGCAACGGCCATATCACGCTGAAAACACCGGTTCTCGTCCGATCACCGAAGTTAAGCAGCGTCGAGCGCAGTCAGTACTTGGGAGGGAGGCCACTTAGGAACACTGCATGCCGTTAGCTTTTTCACTTTTGTTCTGTCTTTTAAATTCCAATAGATATGAAAAAAGGAAACATATTTTCTTTTTGTTATTGTTTTAAAAAGATGGTTAATTTGTCTCACTTACTTTAAATTCGAACTATTAACTAGCACTCTCGGCAACGGCCATATCACGCTGAAAACACCGGTGCTCGTCCGATCACCGAAGTTAAGTAGCGTCGAGCGCAGTCAGTACTTGGGAGGGAGGCCACTTAGGAACACTGCTTGCAGTTGGCTTTTTCACTTTTTTTTGTCTTTTAAATTCCAATAGATATGAAAAAAGCAAATATATTTTCTTTTTGTTATTGTTTTCAAAAGATGAAGGTTAATTTGTCTCACTTAATTTAAATTCGAATTATTAACTAGCACTCTCGGCAACGGCCATATCACGCTGAAAACACCGGTTCTCCCCCGATCACCGAAGTTAAGCAGCGTCGAGCGCAGTCAGTACTTGGGAACACTGCGTGCCGTTGGCGTTTTCCTTTTTGTTTCCACTTTTAAATTCCACCAGATATGAAAAAAGCAAACATATCTTCTTTTTGTTATTGTTTTATAAAGATGAAGGTTAATTAAATTCAAATTATTAACTAGTACTCTCGGCAATGGCCATATCACGCTGAATACACCGGTTTTCGTCCGTTAACCGAAGTTAAGCAGAGTCGAGCGCAGTCAGTACTTGGGAGGGAGGCCACTTAGGAACACTGCATGCCGTCAGCTTTTTCACTTTTTTTCTGTCTTTTAAATTCCAATAGATATGAAAAAAGCAAACATATTTTCTTTTTGTTATTGTTTTAAAAAGATGGTTAATTTGTCTCACTTACTTTAAATTCGAACTATTAACTAGCACTCTCGGCAACGGCCATATCACGCTGAAAACACCGGTGCTCGTCCGATCACCGAAGTTAAGCAGCGTCGGGCTTAGTCAGTACTTGGGAGGGAGGCCACTTTGGAACACTGCTTGCAGTTGGCTTTTTCACTTTTTTTTGTCTTTTAAATTCCAATAGATATGAAAAAAGCAAACATATTTTCTTTTTGTTATTGTTTTCAAAAGATGAAGGTTAATTTGTCTCACTTAATTTAAATTCGAATTATTAACTAGCACTCTCGGCAACGGCCATATCACGCTGAAAACACCGGTTCTCGTCCGATCACCGAAGTTAAGCAGCGTCGAGCGCAGTCAGTACTTGGGAACACTGCGTGCCGTTGGCTTTTTCCTTTTTGTTTCCACTTTTAAATTCCACCAGATATGAAAAAAGCAAACATATCTTCTTTTTGTTATTGTTTTATAAAGATGAAGGTTAATTAAATTCAAATTATTAACTAGTACTCTCGGCAACGGCCATATCACGCTGAATACACCGGTTTTTGTCCGTTAACCGAAGTTAAGCAGCGTCGAGCGCAGTCAGTACTTGGGAGGGAGGCCACTTAGGAACACTGCATGCCGTCAGCTTTTTCACTTTTTTTCTGTCTTTTAAATTCCAATAGATATGAAAAAAGCAAACATATTTTCTTTTTGTTATTGTTTTAAAAAGATGGTTAATTTGTCTCACTTACTTTAAATTCGAACTATTAACTAGCACTCTCGGCAACGGCCATATCACGCTGAAAACACCGGTGCTCGTCCGATCACCGAGGTTAAGCAGCGTCGAGCGCAGTCAGTACTTGGGAGGGAGGCCACTTTGGAACACTGCTTGCAGTTGGCTTTTTCACTTTTTTTTGTCTTTTAAATTCCAATAGATATGAAAAAAGCAAACATATTTTCTTTTTGTTATTGTTTTCAAAAGATGAAGGTTAATTTGTCTCACTTAATTTAAATTCGAACTATTAACTAGCACTCTCGGCAACGGCCATATCACGCTGAAAACACCGGTGCTCGTCCGATCACCGAGGTTAAGCAGCGTCGAGCGCAGTCAGTACTTGGGAGGGAGGCCACTTTGGAACACTGCTTGCAGTTGGCTTTTTCACTTTTTTTTGTCTTTTAAATTCCAATAGATATGAAAAAAGCAAACATATTTTCTTTTTTTTATTGTTTTCAAAAGATGAAGGTTAATTTGTCTCACTTAATTTAAATTCGAATTATTAACTAGCACTCTCGGCAACGGCCATATCACGCTGAAAACACCGGTTCTCGTCCGATCACCGAAGTTAAGCAGCGTCGAGCGCAGTCAGTACTTGGGAACACTGCGTGCCGTTGGCTTTTTCCTTTTTGTTTCCACTTTTAAATTCCACCAGATATGAAAAAAGCAAACATATCTTCTTTTTGTTATTGTTTTATAAAGATGAAGGTTAATTAAATTCAAATTATTAACTAGTACTCTCGGCAACGGCCATATCACGCTGAATACACCGGTTTTTGTCCGTTAACCGAAGTTAAGCAGCGTCGAGCGCAGTCAATATTTGGGAGGGAGGCCACTTAGGAACACTGCATGCCGTCAGCTTTTTCACTTTTTTTCTGTCTTTTAAATTCCAATAGATATGAAAAAAGCAAACATATTTTCTTTTTGTTATTGTTTTAAAAAGATGGTTAATTTGTCTCACTTACTTTAAATTCGAACTATTAACTAGCATTCTCGGCAACGGCCATATCACGCTGAAAACACCGGTGCTCGTCCGATCACCGAGGTTAAGCAGCGTCGAGCGCAGTCAGTACTTGGGAGGGAGGCCACTTTGGAACACTGCTTGCAGTTGGCTTTTTCACTTTTTTTTGTCTTTTAAATTCCAATAGATATGAAAAAAGCAAACATATTTTCTTTTTGATATTGTTTTCAAAAGATGAAGGTTAATTTGTCTCACTTAATTTAAATTCGAATTATTAACTAGCACTCTCGGCAACGGCCATATCACGCTGAAAACCCCGGTTCTCGTCCGATCACCGAAGTTAAGCAGCGTCGAGCGCAGTCAGTACTTGGGAACACAGCGTGCCGTTGGCTTTTTCCTTTTTGTTTCCACTTTTAAATTCCACCAGATATGAAAAAAGCAAACATATCTTCTTTTTGTTATTGTTTTATAAAGATGAAGGTTAATTAAATTCAAATTATTAACTAGTACTCTCGGCAACGGCCATATCACGCTGAATACACCGGTTTTTGTCCGTTAACCGAAGTTAAGCAGCGTCGAGCGCAGTCAGTACTTGGGAGGGAGGCCACTTAGGAACACTGCATGCCGTTAGCTTTTTCACTTTTTTTCTGTCCTTTAAATTCCAATAGATATGAAAAAAGAAAACATATTTTCTTTTTGTTATTGTTTTAAAAAGATGAAGGTTATTTTGTCTCACTTACTTTAAATTCGAACTATTAACTAGCACTCTCGGCAACGGCCATATCACGCTAAAAACACCGGTTCTCGTTCGATCGCCGAAGTTAGCAGCGTCGAGCGCAGTCAGTACTTGGGAGGGAGACCACTTACGAACACTGCGTGAAGTTGGCTTTTTCACTTTTTTTTTCTCATTTAAATTCCAACAGATATGAAAAAAGCAAACATATTTTCTTTTTGTTATTGTTTTAAAATGATGAAGGTTAATTTTTCTCACTTAATTTAAATTCGAATTATTAACTAGCACTCTCGGCAACGGCCATATCACGCTGAAAACACCGGTTCTCGTCCGATCACCGAAGTTAAACAGCGTCGAGCGCAGTCAGTACTTGGGAGGGAGGCCACTTAAGAACACTGCATGCCGTTAGCTTTTTCACTTTTTTTGTCTTTTAAATTCCAATAGATATGAAAAAAGCAAACATATTTTCTAATTGTTATTGTTTTAAAAAGATGACAGTTAATTTGTCTCACTTACTTTAAATTCGAATTATTAACTAACACTCTCGGGAACGGCCATATCGCGCTGAAAACACCGGTTCTCCTCCGATCACCGAAATTAAGCAGCGTCGAGCGCAGTCAGTACTTGGGAGGGAGGCCATTTAGGAACACTGCTTGCAGTTGGCTTTTTCACTTTTTTTTTCTCATTTAAATTCCAACAGATATGAAAAAAGCAAACATATTTTCTTTTTGTTATTGTTTTAAAATGATGAAGGTTAATTTTTCCCACTTAATTTAAATTCGAATTATTAACTAGCACTCTCGGCAACGGCCATATCACGCTGAAAACACCGGTTCTCGTCCGATCACCGAAGTTAAGCAGCGTCGAGCGCAGTCAGTACTTGGGAGGGAGGCCACTTAGGAAAACTGCTTGCAGTTGGCTTTTTCACTTTTTTTTGTCTTTTAAATTCCAATAGATATGAAAAAAGCAAACATATTTTCTTTTTGATATTGTTTTCAAAAGATGAAGGTTAATTTGTCTCACTTAATTTAAATTCGAATTTTTAATTAGCACTATCGGCAACGGCCATATCACGCTGAAAACACCGGTTCTCGTCCGATCACCGAAGTTAAGCAGCGTCGAGCGCAGTCAGTACTTGGGAGGGAGGCCACTTAGGAAAACTGCTTGCAGTTGGCTTTTTCACTTTTTTTTGTCTTTTAAATTCCAATAGATATGAAAAAAGCAAACATATTTTCTTTTTGATATTGTTTTCAAAAGATGAAGGTTAATTTGTCTCACTTAATTTAAATTCGAATTTTTAATTAGCACTCTCGGCAACGGCCATATCACGCTGAAAACACCGGTTCTCGTCCGATCACCGAAGTTAAGCAGCGTCGAGCGCAGTCAGTACTTGGGAGGGAGGCCACTTAGGAAAACTGCTTGCAGTTGGCTTTTTCACTTTTTTTTGTCTTTTAAATTCCAATAGATATGAAAAAAGCAAACATATTTTCTTTTTGATATTGTTTTCAAAAGATGAAGGTTAATTTGTCTCACTTAATTTAAATTCGAATTATTAACTAGCACTCTCGGCAACGGCCATATCACGCTGAAAACACCGGTTCTCGTCCGATCACCGAAGTTAAGCAGCGTCGAGCGCAATCAGTACTTGGGAACACTGCGTGCCGTTGGCTTTTTCCTTTTTGTTTCCACTTTTAAATTCCACCAGATATGAAAAAAGCAAACATATCTTCTTTTTGTTATTGTTTTATAAAGATGAAGGTTAATTAAATTCAAATTATTAACTAGTGCTCTCGGCAACGGCCATATCACGCTGAATACACCGGTTTTTGTCCGTTAACCGAAGTTAAGCAGCGTCGAGCGCAGTCAGTACTTGGGAGGGAGGCCACTTTGGAACACTGCTTGCAGTTGGCTTTTTCACTTTTTTTCTGTCTTTGAAATTCCAATAGATAAGAAAAAGCAAACATATTTTCTTTTTGTTATTGTTTTAAAAAGATGGTTATTTTGTCTCACTTACTTTAAATTCGAACTATTAACTAGCACTCTCGGCAACGGCCATATCACGCTGAAAACACCGGTTCTCGTCCGATCACCGAAGTTAAGCAGCGTCGAGCGCAGTCAGTACTTGGGAGGGAGGCCACTTAGGAAAACTGCTTGCAGTTGGCTTTTTCACTTTTTTTTGTCTTTTAAATTCCAATAGATATGAAAAAAGCAAACATATTTTCTTTTTGATATTGTTTTCAAAAGATGAAGGTTAATTTGTCTCACTTAATTTAAATTCGAATTTTTAATTAGCACTATCGGCAACGGCCATATCACGCTGAAAACACCGGTTCTCGTCCGATCACCGAAGTTAAGCAGCGTCGAGCGCACTCAGTACTTGGGAGGGAGGCCACTTAGGAAAACTGCTTGCAGTTGGCTTTTTCACTTTTTTTTGTCTTTTAAATTCCAATAGATATGAAAAAAGCAAACATATTTTCTTTTTGATATTGTTTTCAAAAGATGAAGGTTAATTTGTCTCACTTAATTTAAATTCGAATTATTAACTAGCACTCTCGGCAACGGCCATATCACGCTGAAAACACCGGTTCTCGTCCGATCACCGAAGTTAAGCAGCGTCGAGCGCAATCAGTACTTGGGAACACTGCGTGCCGTTGGCTTTTTCCTTTTTGTTTCCACTTTTAAATTCCACCAGATATGAAAAAAGCAAACATATCTTCTTTTTGTTATTGTTTTATAAAGATGAAGGTTAATTAAATTCAAATTATTAACTAGTGCTCTCGGCAACGGCCATATCACGCTGAATACACCGGTTTTTGTCTGTTAACCGAAGTTAAGCAGCGTCGAGCGCAGTCAGTACTTGGGAGGGAGGCCACTTTGGAACACTGCTTGCAGTTGGCTTTTTCACTTTTTTTCTGTCTTTGAAATTCCAATAGATAAGAAAAAGCAAACATATTTTCTTTTTGTTATTGTTTTAAAAAGATGAAGGTTATTTTGTCTCACTTACTTTAAATTCGAACTATTAACTAGCACTCTCGGCAACGGCCATATCACGCTAAAAACACCGGTGCTCGTCCGATCACCGAAGTTAAGCAGCGTCGAGCGCAGTCAGTACTTGGAAGGCAGGCCACTTAGGAACACTGCTTGCAGTTGGCTTTTTCACTTTTTTTTGTTTTTTAAATTCCAATAGATATGAAAAAAGCAAACATATTTTCTTTTTGTTATTGTTTTCAAAAGATGAAGGTTAATTTGTCTCACTTAATTTAAATTCGAATTATTAACTAGCACTCTCGGCAACGGCCATATCACGCTGAAAACACCGGTTCTCGTCCGATCACCGAAGTTAAGCAGCGTCGAGCGCAGTCAGTACTTGGGAACACTGCGTGCCGTTGGCTTTTTCCTTTTTGTTTCCACTTTTAAATTCCACCAGATATGAAAAAAGCAAACATATCTTCTTTTTGTTATTGTTTTATAAAGATGAAGGTTAATTAAATTCAAATTATTAACTAGTGCTCTCGGCAACGGCCATATCACGCTGAATACACCGGTTTTTGTCCGTTAACCGAAGTTAAGCAGCGTCGAGCGCAGTCAGTACTTGGGAGGGAGGCCACTTAGGAACACTGCATGCCGTTAGCTTTTTCACTTTTTTTCTGTCTTTTAAATTCCAATAGATATGAAAAACGCAAACATATTTTCTTTTTGTTATTGTTTTAAAAAGATGAAGGTTATTTTGTCTCACTTACTTTAAATTCGAACTATTAACTAGCACTCTCGGGAACGGCCATATCACGCTGAAAACACCGGTGCTCGTCCGATCACCGAAGTTAAGCAGCGTCGAGGGCAGTCAGTACTTGGGAGGCAGGCCACTTAGGAAAACTGCTTGCAGTTGGCTTTTTCACTTTTTTTTTGTTTTTTAAATTCCAATAGATATGAAAAAAGCAAACATATTTTCTTTTTGTTATTGTTTTCAAAAGATGAAGGTTAATTTGTCTCACTTAATTTAAATTCGAATTATTAACTAGCACTCTCGGCAACGGCCATATCACGCTGAAAACACCGGTTCTCGTCCGATCACCGAAGTTAAGCAGCGTCGAGCGCAGTCAGTACTTGGGAACACTGCGTGCCGTTGGCTTTTTCCTTTTTGTTTCCACTTTTAAATTCCACCAGATATGAAAAAAGCAAACATATCTTCTTTTTGTTATTGTTTTATAAAGATGAAGGTTAATTAAATTCAAATTATTAACTAGTGCTCTCGGCAACGGCCATATCACGCTGAATACACCGGTTTTTGTCCGTTAACCGAAGTTAAGCAGCGTCGAGCGCAGTCAGTATTTGGGAGGGAGGCCACTTTGGAACACTGCTTGCAGTTGGCTTTTTCACTTTTTTTCAGTCTTTTAAATTCCAATAGATATGAAAAAAGCAAACATATTTTCTTTTTGTTATTGTTTTAAAAAGATGAAGGTTATTTTGTCTCACTTACTTTAAATTCGAACTATTAACTAGCACTCTCGGCAACGGCCATATCACGCTGAAAACACCGGTGCTCGTCCGATCACCGAAGTTAAGCAGTCAGTACTTGGAAGGGAGGCCACTTTGGAACACTGCTTGCAGTTGGCTTTTTCACTTTTTTTTTGTCTTTTAAATTCCAACAGATATGAAAAAAGCAAACATATTTTCTTTTTGTTATTGTTTTCAAAAGATGAAGGTTAATTTGTCTCACTTAATTTAAATTCGAATTATTAACTAGCACTCTCGGCAACGGCCATATCACGCTGAAAACACCGGTTCTCGTCCGATCACCGAAGTTAAGCAGCGTCGAGCGCAGTCAGTACTTGGGAACACTGCGTGCCGTTGGCTTTTTCCTTTTTGTTTCCACTTTTAAATTCCACCAGATACGAAAAAAGCAAACATATCTTCTTTTTGTTATTGTTTTATAAAGATGAAGGTTAATTAAATTCAAATTATTAACTAGTGCTCTCGGCAACGGCCATATCACGCTGAATACACCGGTTTTTGTCCGTTAACCGAAGTTAAGCAGCGTCGAGCGCAGTCAGTACTTGGGAGGGAGGCCACTTTGGAACACTGCTTGCAGTTGGCTTTTTCACTTTTTTTCAGTCTTTTAAATTCCAATAGATATGAAAAAAGCAAACATATTTTCTTTTTGTTATTGTTTTAAAAAGATGAAGGTTATTTTGTCTCACTTACTTTAAATTCGAACTATTAACTAGCACTCTCGGGAACGGCCATATCACGCTGAAAACACCGGTGCTCGTCCGATCACCGAAGTTAAGCAGCGTCGAGCGCAGTCAGTACTTGGGAGGCAGGCCACTTAGGAACACTGCTTGCAGTTGGCTTTTTCACTTTTTTTTGTTTTTTAAATTCCAATAGATATGAAAAAAGCAAACATATTTTCTTTTTGTTATTGTTTTAAAAAGATGGTTAATTTGTCTCACTTAATTTAAATTCGAATTGTTAACTAGCACTCTCTGCAACGGCCATATCACGCTGAAAACACCGGTTCTCGTCCGATCACCGAAGTTAAGCAGCGTCGAGCGCAGTCAGTACTTGGGAGGGAGGCCACTTTGGAACACTGCTTGCAGTTGGCTTATTCACTTTTTTTTGTCTTTTAAATTCCAATAGATATGAAAAAAGCAAACATATTTTCTTTTTGTTATTGTTTTCAAAAGATGAAGGTTAATTTGTCTCACTTAATTTAAATTCGAATTATTAACTAGCACTCTCGGCAACGGCCATATCACGCTGAAAACACCGGTTCTCGTCCGATCACCGAAGTTAAGCAGCGTCGAGCGCAGTCAGTACTTCGGAACACTGCGTGCCGTTGGCTTTTTCCTTTTTGTTTCCACTTTTAAATTCCACCAGATATGAAAAAAGCAAACATATCTTCTTTTTGTTATTGTTTTATAAAGATGAAGGTTAATTAAATTCAAATTATTAACTAGTGCTCTCGGCAACGGCCATATCACGCTGAATACACCGGTTTTTGTCCGTTAACCGAAGTTAAGCAGCGTCGAGCGCAGTCAGTACTTGGGAGGGAGGCCACTTTGGAACACTGCTTGCAGTTGGCTTTTTCACTTTTTTTCAGTCTTTTAAATTCCAATAGATATGAAAAAAGCAAACATATTTTCTTTTTGTTATTGTTTTAAAAAGATGAAGGTTATTTTGTCTCACTTACTTTAAATTCGAACTATTAACTAGCACTCTCGGGAACGGCCATATCACGCTGAAAACACCGGTGCTCGTCCGATCACCGAAGTTAAGCAGCGTCGAGCGCAGTCAGTACTTGGGAGGCAGGCCACTTAGGAACACTGCTTGCAGTTGGCTTTTTCACTTTTTTTTGTTTTTTAAATTCCAATAGATATGAAAAAAGCAAACATATTTTCTTTTTGTTATTGTTTTAAAAAGATGGTTAATTTGTCTCACTTAATTTAAATTCGAATTGTTAACTAGCACTCTCTGCAACGGCCATATCACGCTGAAAACACCGGTTCTCGTCCGATCACCGAAGTTAAGCAGCGTCGAGCGCAGTCAGTACTTGGGAGGGAGGCCACTTTGGAACACTGCTTGCAGTTGGCTTATTCACTTTTTTTTGTCTTTTAAATTCCAATAGATATGAAAAAAGCAAACATATTTTCTTTTTGTTATTGTTTTCAAAAGATGAAGGTTAATTTGTCTCACTTAATTTAAATTCGAATTATTAACTAGCACTCTCGGCAACGGCCATATCACGCTGAAAACACCGGTTCTCGTCCGATCACCGAAGTTAAGCAGCGTCGAGCGCAGTCAGTACTTCGGAACACTGCGTGCCGTTGGCTTTTTCCTTTTTGTTTCCACTTTTAAATTCCACCAGATATGAAAAAAGCAAACATATCTTCTTTTTGTTATTGTTTTATAAAGATGAAGGTTAATTAAATTCAAATTATTAACTAGTGCTCTCGGCAACGGCCATATCACGCTGAATACACCGGTTTTTGTCCGTTAACCGAAGTTAAGCAGCGTCGAGCGCAGTCAGTACTTGGGAGGGAGGCCACTTAGGAACACTGCATGCCGTTAGCTTTTTCACTTTTTTTCTGTCTTTTAAATTCCAATAGATATGAAAAACGCAAACATATTTTCTTTTTGTTATTGTTTTAAAAAGATGAAGGTTATTTTGTCTCACTTACTTTAAATTCGAACTATTAACTAGCACTCTCGGGAACGGCCATATCACGCTGAAAACACCGGTGCTCGTCCGATCACCGAAGTTAAGCAGCGTCGAGGGCAGTCAGTACTTGGGAGGCAGGCCACTTAGGAAAACTGCTTGCAGTTGGCTTTTTCACTTTTTTTTTGTTTTTTAAATTCCAATAGATATGAAAAAAGCAAACATATTTTCTTTTTGTTATTGTTTTCAAAAGATGAAGGTTAATTTGTCTCACTTAATTTAAATTCGAATTATTAACTAGCACTCTCGGCAACGGCCATATCACGCTGAAAACACCGGTTCTCGTCCGATCACCGAAGTTAAGCAGCGTCGAGCGCAGTCAGTACTTGGGAACACTGCGTGCCGTTGGCTTTTTCCTTTTTGTTTCCACTTTTAAATTCCACCAGATATGAAAAAAGCAAACATATCTTCTTTTTGTTATTGTTTTATAAAGATGAAGGTTAATTAAATTCAAATTATTAACTAGTGCTCTCGGCAACGGCCATATCACGCTGAATACACCGGTTTTTGTCCGTTAACCGAAGTTAAGCAGCGTCGAGCGCAGTCAGTATTTGGGAGGGAGGCCACTTTGGAACACTGCTTGCAGTTGGCTTTTTCACTTTTTTTCAGTCTTTTAAATTCCAATAGATATGAAAAAAGCAAACATATTTTCTTTTTGTTATTGTTTTAAAAAGATGAAGGTTATTTTGTCTCACTTACTTTAAATTCGAACTATTAACTAGCACTCTCGGCAACGGCCATATCACGCTGAAAACACCGGTGCTCGTCCGATCACCGAAGTTAAGCAGTCAGTACTTGGAAGGGAGGCCACTTTGGAACACTGCTTGCAGTTGGCTTTTTCACTTTTTTTTTGTCTTTTAAATTCCAACAGATATGAAAAAAGCAAACATATTTTCTTTTTGTTATTGTTTTCAAAAGATGAAGGTTAATTTGTCTCACTTAATTTAAATTCGAATTATTAACTAGCACTCTCGGCAACGGCCATATCACGCTGAAAACACCGGTTCTCGTCCGATCACCGAAGTTAAGCAGCGTCGAGCGCAGTCAGTACTTGGGAACACTGCGTGCCGTTGGCTTTTTCCTTTTTGTTTCCACTTTTAAATTCCACCAGATACGAAAAAAGCAAACATATCTTCTTTTTGTTATTGTTTTATAAAGATGAAGGTTAATTAAATTCAAATTATTAACTAGTGCTCTCGGCAACGGCCATATCACGCTGAATACACCGGTTTTTGTCCGTTAACCGAAGTTAAGCAGCGTCGAGCGCAGTCAGTACTTGGGAGGGAGGCCACTTTGGAACACTGCTTGCAGTTGGCTTTTTCACTTTTTTTCAGTCTTTTAAATTCCAATAGATATGAAAAAAGCAAACATATTTTCTTTTTGTTATTGTTTTAAAAAGATGAAGGTTATTTTGTCTCACTTACTTTAAATTCGAACTATTAACTAGCACTCTCGGGAACGGCCATATCACGCTGAAAACACCGGTGCTCGTCCGATCACCGAAGTTAAGCAGCGTCGAGCGCAGTCAGTACTTGGGAGGCAGGCCACTTAGGAACACTGCTTGCAGTTGGCTTTTTCACTTTTTTTTGTTTTTTAAATTCCAATAGATATGAAAAAAGCAAACATATTTTCTTTTTGTTATTGTTTTAAAAAGATGGTTAATTTGTCTCACTTAATTTAAATTCGAATTGTTAACTAGCACTCTCTGCAACGGCCATATCACGCTGAAAACACCGGTTCTCGTCCGATCACCGAAGTTAAGCAGCGTCGAGCGCAGTCAGTACTTGGGAGGGAGGCCACTTTGGAACACTGCTTGCAGTTGGCTTATTCACTTTTTTTTGTCTTTTAAATTCCAATAGATATGAAAAAAGCAAACATATTTTCTTTTTGTTATTGTTTTCAAAAGATGAAGGTTAATTTGTCTCACTTAATTTAAATTCGAATTATTAACTAGCACTCTCGGCAACGGCCATATCACGCTGAAAACACCGGTTCTCGTCCGATCACCGAAGTTAAGCAGCGTCGAGCGCAGTCAGTACTTCGGAACACTGCGTGCCGTTGGCTTTTTCCTTTTTGTTTCCACTTTTAAATTCCACCAGATATGAAAAAAGCAAACATATCTTCTTTTTGTTATTGTTTTATAAAGATGAAGGTTAATTAAATTCAAATTATTAACTAGTGCTCTCGGCAACGGCCATATCACGCTGAATACACCGGTTTTTGTCCGTTAACCGAAGTTAAGCAGCGTCGAGCGCAGTCAGTACTTGGGAGGGAGGCCACTTTGGAACACTGCTTGCAGTTGGCTTTTTCACTTTTTTTCAGTCTTTTAAATTCCAATAGATATGAAAAAAGCAAACATATTTTCTTTTTGTTATTGTTTTAAAAAGATGAAGGTTATTTTGTCTCACTTACTTTAAATTCGAACTATTAACTAGCACTCTCGGGAACGGCCATATCACGCTGAAAACACCGGTGCTCGTCCGATCACCGAAGTTAAGCAGCGTCGAGCGCAGTCAGTACTTGGGAGGCAGGCCACTTAGGAACACTGCTTGCAGTTGGCTTTTTCACTTTTTTTTGTTTTTTAAATTCCAATAGATATGAAAAAAGCAAACATATTTTCTTTTTGTTATTGTTTTAAAAAGATGGTTAATTTGTCTCACTTAATTTAAATTCGAATTGTTAACTAGCACTCTCTGCAACGGCCATATCACGCTGAAAACACCGGTTCTCGTCCGATCACCGAAGTTAAGCAGCGTCGAGCGCAGTCAGTACTTGGGAGGGAGGCCACTTTGGAACACTGCTTGCAGTTGGCTTATTCACTTTTTTTTGTCTTTTAAATTCCAATAGATATGAAAAAAGCAAACATATTTTCTTTTTGTTATTGTTTTCAAAAGATGAAGGTTAATTTGTCTCACTTAATTTAAATTCGAATTATTAACTAGCACTCTCGGCAACGGCCATATCACGCTGAAAACACCGGTTCTCGTCCGATCACCGAAGTTAAGCAGCGTCGAGCGCAGTCAGTACTTCGGAACACTGCGTGCCGTTGGCTTTTTCCTTTTTGTTTCCACTTTTAAATTCCACCAGATATGAAAAAAGCAAACATATCTTCTTTTTGTTATTGTTTTATAAAGATGAAGGTTAATTAAATTCAAATTATTAACTAGTGCTCTCGGCAACGGCCATATCACGCTGAATACACCGGTTTTTGTCCGTTAACCGAAGTTAAGCAGCGTCGAGCGCTGTCAGTACTTGGGAGGGAGGCCACTTAGGAACACTGCATGCCGTTAGCTTTTTCACTTTTTTTCTGTCTTTTAAATTCCAATAGATATGAAAAACGCAAACATATTTTCTTTTTGTTATTGTTTTAAAAAGATGAAGGTTATTTTGTCTCACTTACTTTAAATTCGAACTATTAACTAGCACTCTCGGGAACGGCCATATCACGCTGAAAACACCGGTGCTCGTCCGATCACCGAAGTTAAGCAGCGTCGAGCGCAGTCAGTACTTGGGAGGCAGGCCACTTAGGAACACTGCTTGCAGTTGGCTTTTTCACTTTTTTTGTTTTTTAAATTCCAATAGATATGAAAAAAGCAAACATATTTTCTTTTTGTTATTGTTTTCAAAAGATGAAGGTTAATTTGTCTCACTTAATTTAAATTCGAATTATTAACTAGCACTCTCGGCAACGGCCATATCACGCTGAAAACACCGGTTCTCGTCCGATCACCGAAGTTAAGCAGCGTCGAGCGCAGTCAGTACTTGGGAACACTGCGTGCCGTTGGCTTTTTCCTTTTTGTTTCCACTTTTAAATTCCACCAGATATGAAAAAAGCAAACGTATCTTCTTTTTGTTATTGTTTTATAAAGATGAAGGTTAATTAAATTCCAATTATTAACTAGTGCTCTCGGCAACGGCCATATCACGCTGAATACACCGGTTTTTGTCCATTAACCGAAGTTAAGCAGCGTCGAGCGCAGTCAGTACTTGGGAGGGAGGCCACTTTGGAACACTGCTTGCAGTTGGCTTTTTCACTTTTTTTCAGTCTTTTAAATTCCAATAGATACGAAAAAAGCAAACATATTTTCTTTTTGTTATTGTTTTAAAAAGATGAAGGTTATTTTGTCTCACTTACTTTAAATTCGAACTATTAACTAGCACTCTCGGCAACGGCCATATCACGCTGAAAACACCGGTGCTCGTCCGATCACCGAAGTTAAGCAGCGTCGAGCGCAGTCAGTACTTGGGAGGGAGGCCACTTTGGAACACTGCTTGCAGTTGGCTTTTTCACTTTTTTTAGTCTTTTAAATTCCAATAGATATGAAAAAAGCAAACATATTTTCTTTTTGTTATTGTTTTCAAAAGATGAAGGTTAATTTGTCTCACTTAATTTAAATTCGAATTATTAACTAGCACTCTCGGCAACGGCCATATCACGCTGAAAACACCGGTTCTCGTCCGATCACCGAAGTTAAGCAGCGTCGAGCGCAGTCAGTACTTCGGAACACTGCGTGCCGTTGGCTTTTTCCTTTTTGTTTCCACTTTTAAATTCCACCAGATATGAAAAAAAGCAAACATATCTTCTTTTTGTTATTGTTTTATAAAGATGAAGGTTAATTAAATTCAAATTATTAACTAGTACTCTCGGCAACGGCCATATCACGCTGAAAACACCGGTTTTCGTCCGATCACCGAAGTTAAGCAGCGTCGAGCGCAGTCAGTACTTGGGAGGGAGGCCACTTAGGAACACTGCATGCCGTTAGCTTTTTCACTTTTTTTCTGTCTTTTAAATTCCAAGATATGAAAAAAGCAAACATATTTTCTTTTTGTTATTGTTTTAAAAAGATGAAGGTTAATTTGTCTCACTTACTTTAAATTCGAACTATTAACTAGCACTCTCGGCAACGGCCATATCACGCTGAAAACACCGGTGCTCGTCCGATCACCGAAGTTAAGCAGCGTCGAGCGCAGTCAGTACTTGGGAGGGAGGCCAATTAGGAACACTGCGTGCCGTTAGCTTTTACACTTTCTTTTGTCTTTTAAATTCCAATAGATATGAAAAAAGCAAACATATTTTCTATTTATTATTGTTTTAAAAAGATGATGGTTAATTTGTCTCACTTAATTTAAATTCGAAATATTAACTAGCACTCTCGGCAACGGCCATATCACGCTGAAAACACAGGTTCTCGTCCGATCACCGAAGTTAAGCAGCGTCGAGCGCAGTCAGTACTTGGGAACACTGCGTGCCGTTGGCTTTTTCCTTTTTGATTCCTCTTTGAAATTCCACCAGATATGAAAAAAGCAAACATATCTTCATTTTGTTATTGTTTTATAAAGATGAAGGTTAATTAAATTCAAATTATTAACTACCACTCTCGGCAACGGCCATATCACGCTGAATACAGCGGTTCTCGTCCGATCACCGAAGTTAAGCAGCGTTGAGCGCAGTCAGTACTTGGAAGGGAGAGCACTTAGGAACACTGCTTGCCGTTGGCTTTTCCACTTTTTTTGTCGTTTAAATTCCAATAGATATGAAAAAAGCAAACATATTTTCTTTTTGTTATTGTTTTAAAAAGATGAAGGTTAATTTGTCTCACTTAATTTAAATTCGAAATATTAACTAGCACTCTCGGCAACGGCCATATCACGCTGAAAACACAGGTTCTCGTCCGATCACCGAAGTTAAGCAGCGTCGAGCGCAGTCAGTACTTGGGAACACTGCGTGCCGTTGGCTTTTTCCTTTTTGATTCCTCTTTGAAATTCCACCAGATATGAAAAAAGCAAACATATCTTCATTTTGTTATTGTTTTATAAAGATGAAGGTTAATTAAATTCAAATTATTAAATAGCTTTCTCGGCAACGGCCATATCACGCTGAATACACCGGTTCTCGTCCGATCACCGAAGTTAGGCAGCGTTGAGCGCAGTCAGTACTTGGGAGGGAGAGCACTTAGGAACACTGCTTGCCGTTAGCTTTTTCACTTTTTTTTTGTCTTTTAAATTCCAATAGATATGAAAAAAGCAAACATATTTTCTTTTGGTTATTGTTTTAAAAATATGAAGGTTAATTTGTCTCACTTAATTTAAATTCGAATTATTGTCTAGCACTCTCGGCAACGGCCATATCACGCTGAAAACACCGGTTCTCGTCGATCACCGAAGTTAAGCAGCGTCGAGCGCAGTCGTTACTTGAGAGGGAGGCCACTTAGGAACACTGCTTGCCGTTGGCTTATTCACTTTTTTTTTGTCTTTTAAATTCCAATAGATATGAAAAAAGCAAACATATTTTCTTTTTGTTATTGTTTTAAAAAGATGAAGGTTAATTTGTCTCACTTAATTTAAATTCGAAATTTTAACTACCACTGTCGGCAACGGCCATATCACGCTGAATACACCGGTTCTCGTCCGATCACCGAAGTTAAGCAGCGTCGAGCGCAGTCGGTACTTGGGAGGGAGACCACTTAGGAACACTGCGTGCCGTTGGCTTTTTCATTTTTTTCCTCTTTTAAATTCCAATAGATATGAAAAAAGCAAACATATTTTCTTTTGGTTATTGTTTTAAAAATATGAAGGTTAATTTGTCTCACTTAATTTAAATTCGAATTATTATCTAGCACTCTCGGCAACGGCCATATCACGCTGAAAACACCGGTTCTCGTCCGATCACCGAAGTTAAGCAGCGTCGAGCGCAGTCATTACTTGGGAGGGAGGCCACTTGGGAACACTGCTTAACGTTGGCTTATTCACTTTTTTTTTGTCTTTTAAATTCCAATAGATATGAAAAAAGCAAACATATTTTCTTTTTGTTATTGTTTTAAAAAGATGAAGGTTAATTTGTCTCACTTAATTTAAATTCGAAATATTAACTAGCACTCTCGACAACGGCCATATCACGCTGAGAACACCGGTTCTCGTTCGATCGTCGAAGTTACCAGCGTCGAGCGCAGTCATTACTTGGGAGGGAGGCCACTTAGGAACACTGCTTGCCGTTGGCTTATTCACTTTTTTTTTGTCTTTTAAATTCCAATAGATATGAAAAAAGCAAACATATTTTCTTTTTGTTATTCTTTTAAAAAGATAAAGGTTAATTTGTCTCACTTAATTTAAATTCGAAATATTAACTAGCACTCTCGGCAACGGCCATATCACGCTGAAAACACAGGTACTCGTCCGATCACCGAAGTTAAGCAGCGTCGAGCGCAGTCAGTACTTGGGAACACTGCGTGCCGTTGGCTTTTTCCTTTTTGTTTCCGCTTTGAAATTCCACCAGATATGAAAAAAGCAAACATATCTTCATTTTGTTATTGTTTTATAAAGATGAAGGTTAATTAAATTCAAATTATTAACTAGCTTTCTCGGCAACGGCCATATCACGCTGAATACACCGGTTCTCGTCCGATCACCGAAGTTAAGCAGCGTTGAGCGCAGTCAGTACTTGGGAGGGAGAGCACTTAGGAACACTGCTTGCCGTTAGCTTTTTCACTTTTTTTTTGTCTTTTAAATTCCAATAGATATGAAAAAAGCAAACATATTTTCTTTTGGTTATTGTTTTAAAAATATGAAGGTTAATTTGTCTCACTTAATTTAAATTCGAATTATTATCTAGCACACTCGGCAACGGCCATATCACGCTGAAAACACCGGTTCTCGTCGATCACCGAAGTTAAGCAGCGTCTAGCGCAGTCATTACTTGGGAGGGAGGCCACTTAGGAACACTGCTTGCCGTTGGCTTATTCACTTTTTTTTTGTCTTTTAAATTCCAATAGATATGAAAAAAGCAAACATATTTTCTTTTTGTTATTGTTTTAAAAAGATGAAGGTTAATTTGTCTCACTTAATTTAAATTCGAAATATTAACTAGCACTCTCGGCAACGGCCATATCACGCTGAAAACACCGGTTCTCGTCCGATCACCGAAGTTAAGCAGCGTCGAGCGCAGTCAGTACTTGGGAACACTGCGTGCCGTGGGCTTTTTCCTTTTTTTTTCCTCTTTTAAATTCCACCAGATATTAAAAAAGCAAACATATCTTCTTTTTGTTATTGTTTTATAAAGATGAAGGTTAATTAAATTCAAATTATTAACTAGCACTCTCGGCAACGGCCATATCACGCTGAATACACCGGTTTTCGTCCGATAACCGAAGTTAAGCAGCGTCGAGCGCTATCAGTTCTTGGGAGGGAGTCCACTTAGGAACACAGCGTGCCGTTGGCTTTTTCACTTTTTTTTCTCATTTAAATTCCAACAGATATGAAAAAAGCAAACATATTTTCTATTTTGTTATTGTTTTAAAATGATTAAGGTTAATTTGTCTCACTTCATCCAAATTCGAATTATTAACTAGCACTCTCGGTACCGTCCATATCACGCTGAAAACACCGGTTATCGTCCGATCACCGAAGTTAAGCAGATTCGAGCGCAGTCAGTACTTGGGAGGGTGACCACTTAGGAACAGTGCGTGCCGTTGGCTTTTTGACTTTTTTTTGTCTTTTAAATTCCAATAGATATGAAAAAAGCAAACATATTTTATTTTTGTTATTGTTTTAAAAAGATGAAGGTTAATTTGTCTCACTTAATTTAAATTCGAATTATTAACTAGCAATCTCGGCAACGGCCATATCACGCTGAGAACACCGGTTCTCGTTCGATCGCCGAAGTTAGCAGCGTCGAGCGCAGTCAGTACTTTTTAACACTGCGTGTCGTTGGCTTTTTTCTTTTTACCTCTCCGAGTGACGTATGTCACGGAGAGGTTCTAATTTCGACGTGTCTGTGTGTGTGTCTGTCTGTCTGTCTGTCTGTCTGTTGTTATTGACTTACACCCCAGGGGACCGTGTTCGCAGTTTCCGAATTGAAGCAAATGTGTTCGCTATTTCCGGACCGTATTCACAGTTCCCGGAAATTTCAAAACTTGAATCTATCCACAAATCAACTGGCCACTATTACTTCATCTGACTAGTCAATTGTCTATTCTACATGAATACCAATCTGTACTTTTTGGCTTCAAACACCACCATTTTGTGGTCTTTGTCCATTCCACATAGACACCAGTCTGCACTTACTGGCTTCTATCACCATCATTTTCCGGTCTTTGTTTTTGTCCATCCCACATGGACACCAGTTTGTACACCTGGCATCTAACACCACCATCTTCTGGTCTTTTTTTTTGTCCATCCCACATGGACACCAGTCTGTACACCTGGCTTCTAACACCACCATCTTCTGGTCTTTGTTTTTGTCCATCCCACATGGAGACCAGTCTGTACACCTGGCTTCTAACACCACCATCTTCTGGTCTTTGTTTTTGTCCATCCCACATGGACACCAGTCTGTACACCTGGCTTCTACTCCTTAAGGTTAAGACATACGCGGCGATCGGCCAGGGTTACGAGAAACGTCCGGCCTCCCAATGGTGGGGCTTCCACCAAAGGTTCACGCAATTGCGCTGTTCTTATCCATAGCTGCGATTCGACACCCTTATATACTACCTATTTGATGAAGGCGAAGCAACCGGGGTATGCTTCATTTCAAACGCCAATATTAGTCAAGTCTCTCAAGAATGTTTAATTGTTCTTTTTCAAAACGATGTAACGTTCAATAAGGCGAATAACTAACGAAGAAAATATTAAATATTAATTATATTTATTTTAATATTTAAGATAATCTTGTTTCTCAATTCAAAATTAATACGGAAAGAGTTAAAAGCAGTCCATGTTTTTGTCTGTATGTGTCCGTCCGTTGTTACAGTAGTGCGCTGCGCTAGAAGTTCGTTTTGTTTTGATGTGTAAAGAAACCATAATATTCCCTTTATCCTTAATAAAAAGTGAATATGTGGAAATATTTTTCGTAATTATGATGCATTTCGTACTTTTGTAGCTTTAAAGCTCTATTTCATTTTGATATTCCAAAGATTTTTTTTAATATTATTATTTAAAATGGATGTTTATATATTACTTAAGCTATACAACATCTGTTTATAGCATAATCCTTTCTAAAATCACAGTAAATACAAGCACAATGCTACTATGTTGGTCAAATGACCTCTTATTTGTCAATAGGCCTAGTGAACCAAAAAGTAAACGTTTGGGTTTGGTTTTCGTTTCTGTATGCAGAGACATTAACGGTTCAGAGTGAGCCGAAAGTTAAATACACTTTTAAATAATTAGGCTTAAATTTTATTATCATGGTGGAAATCTGGGCCGCGTTCAGCTGAGCCCAGCGTTGCTGAACGCGGCCCAGGGATTTTGTTTTTGAATTTTGACGTTACGGTGCTTAGCGCTGAGCTAGCGCGGTCTTCAAAGAAAATAGTCGGCTTTTTGGGTAACGTGACGTAAAACGCGTAGTTCTCAGCTTGGCAAAAAACTATGGAGGAATTAATACAAATAGCTCTATGGGACTATAGCTATTTAATTGGCGTGAAACCAGTTGATCACGCGAGAATTTTAAGAGATATGTTAGTTTCTAATTTTAATTATAAAAGTTGTTATCTATCTCTATAAATATGTTATCCTACAATTTTTGTTAAGCCTTGGTACCTTGCACGCTTTATTAGGCTAGCGTCATTTATAAAACGCCGATGACCCGTTTTTCCCCCATCGGATGATTTTAATGTGTACAAGTATATCATTATTGGATGTAAAATGTCGTCTGATTTACAGTAAATTTGCTATGCTTTGTATACTGCTTTAATATTTCATAAATTTTAACTTAAGAAACATTTCCATATCTGGGTAAATAAGTTTGTAAGTAGTCGTCTTGACTCGGAGAGGTAATATTTTGGTTTTCCCAACTTGTTGTTTCCTCTTTTAAATTCCACCAGATATGAAAAAAGCAAATATATCTTCTCTTTGTTATTGTTTTATAAAGATGAAGGTTAATTAAATTCAAATTATTAACTGGCACTGTCGGCAACGGCCATATCACGCTGAATACACCGGTTCTCGTCCGATCACCGAAGTTAAGCAGCGTCGAGCGCAGTCAGTACTTGGGAGGGAGACCACTTAGGAACAATGCGTGCCGTTGGCTTTTTCACTTTTTTTTCCTCTTTTAAATTTTAATAGATATGAAAAAAGTAAACATGTTATCTTTTTGTTATTGTTTTAAAAAGATGAAGGTTAATTTGTCTCACTTAATTTAAATTTGAAATATTAAATTGCACTCTCGGCAACGGCCATATAACGTTGAAAACACCGGCACTCGTCCGATCACCGAAGTTAAGCAGCGTCGAGCGCTGTCAGTACTTGGAAACACTGCGTGACGTTGGCTTTTTCACTTTATTTCCTATTTTAATTCCACCAGATATGAAAAAAGCAAACATATCTTCTTTATATATATCACATTTTTCCTCTTTTAAATTCCAATAGATATGAAAAAAGCAAACATGTTTCTTTTTGTTATTGTTTTAAAAAGATGAAGGTTAATTTGTCTCACTTACTTTAAATTCGAATTATTAACTAGCACTCTCGGCAACGGCCATATCACGCTGAAAAAGCCGGTTCTCGTCCGATCACCGATGTTAAGCAGCGTCGAGCGCAGTCAGTACTTGGGAGGGTGACCACTTAGGAACAGTGCGTGCCGTTGGCTTTTTCACTTTTTTTCCTCTTTTAAATTTCATTAGATATGTAAAAAGCAAACATGTTATCTTTTTGTTATTGTTTTAAAAAAATGAAGGTTAATTTGTCTCACTTAATTTAAATTCGAAATATTAACTAGCACTCTCGGCAAAGGCCATATAATGTGAAAACACCGGTTCTCGTCCGATCACCGAAGTTAAGCAGCGTCGAGCGCAGTCAGTACTTGGGAGGGAGATCACTAAGGAACAGTTTGTGCCGTTGGCTTTTTCACTTTTTTCCTCTATTAAATTCCAATAGGTATGGATAACGCAAACATATTTAATTTTTGTTATGGTTTTAAAAAGATGATGGTTAATTTGTCTCACTTAATTTAAATTCGAATTAGTAACTAGCGCTCTCGGCAACGGCCATATCACGCTGAAAACACCGGTTCTCGTCCGATCACCGAAGTTAAGCTGTGTCGAGCGCAGTCAGTACTTTTGAACACTGCGTGCCGTTGTCATTTTCCTTTTTGTTTCCTCTTTTAAATTCCACCTGATATGAAAAAAGCAAACATATCTTCTTTTTGTTATTGTTTTATAAAGATGAAGGTTAATTAAATTCAAATTATTAACTAGCACTCTCGGCAACGGCCATATCACGCTGAATACACCGGTTCTCGTCCGATCACCGAAGTTAAGCAGCGTTGAGCGCAGCCAGTACGCGGGAGGGAGATTACTTATGAAGACTGCTTGCCGTTAGCTTTTTCCCTTTTTTTTGTCTTTTAAATTCCAATAGATATGAAAAAAGCAAACATATTTTCTTTTTGTTATTGTTTTAAAAAGATGAAGGTTAATTTTTCTCACTTATTTTAAATTCGAATTATTAACTAACACTCTCGGCAATGGCCATATCACGCTGAAAACGCCGGTTCTCGTCCGATCACCGATGTTAAGCAGCGTCGAGCGCAGTCAGTACTTGGCAGGGAGACCACTTAGGAACAGTGCGTGCCGTTGGCTTTTTCACTTTTTTTTCTCTTTTAAATTCCAATACATATGAAAAAAGCAAACATATTTTCTTTTTGTTATTGTTTTAAAAAGATGAAGGTTAATTTGTCTCACTTAATTTAAATTCGAATTATTAACTAACACTCTCGGCAACGGCCATATAACGCTGAAAACACCGGTTCTCGTCCGATCACCGAAGTTAAGCAGCCTCGAGCGCAGTCAGTACTTTTGAACACTGCGTGCCGTTGGCTTTTTCCTTTTTGTTTCCTCTTTTAAATTACACCAGATATGAAAAAAGCAAACATATCTTCTTTTTGTTATTTTTTTATAAAGATGAAGGTTAATTAAATTCAAATTATTAACTAGTACTCTCGGCAACGGCCATATCACGCTGAAAACACCTGTTCTCGTCCGATTACCGAAGTTAAGCAGCGTCGAGCGCAGTCAGTACTTTTTAACACTGCGTGCCGTTGGCTTTTTTCTTTTGTTTCCTCTTTTAAATTCCACCAGATATGAAAAAAGCATATATATCTTCTCTTTGTTATTGTTTTATAAAGATGAAGGATAATTAAATTCAAATTATTAACTAGCACTCTCGGCAACGGCCATATCACGCTGAATACACCGGTTCTCGTCCGATCACCGAAGTTAAGCAGCGATGTGCGCAGTCAGTACGCGGGAGGGAGACCACTTATGAAGACTGCCTGCCGTTAGCTTTTTCCCTTTTTTTGTCTTTTAAATTCCAATAGATATGAAAAAAGCAAACATATTTTCTTTTTGTTATTGTTTTAAAAAGATGAAGGTTAATTTTTCTCACTTACTATAAATTCGAATTATTAACTAACACTCTCGGCAACGGCCATATCACGCTGAAAACGCCGGTTCTCGTCCGATCACCGATGTTAAGCAGCGTCGAGCGCAGTCAGTACTTGGCAGGGAGACCACTTAGGAACAGTGCATGCCGTTGGCTTTTTCACTTTTTTTTCCTCTTTTAAATTCCAATACATATGAAAAAAGCAAACATGTTATCTTTTTGTTATTGTTTTAAAAAGATGAAGAATAATTTGTCTCACTTAATTTAAATTCGAATTATTAACTAGCACTCTCGGCAAAGGCCATATAACGTTGAAAACACCGGTTCTCGTCCGATCACCGAAGTTAAGCAGCGTCGAGCGCAGTCAGTACTTGGGAACACTTCGTGCCGTTGTCTTTTTCCTTTTTGTTTCCTCTTTTAAATTCCACCAGATATGAAAAAAGCAAACATATCTTCTTTTTGTTATTGTTTTATAAAGATGAAGGTTAATTAAATTCAAATTATTAACTAGCACTCTCGGCAACGGCCATATCACGCTGAATACACCGGTTCTCGTCCGATCACCGAAGTTAAGCAGCGATGAGCGCAGTCAGTACTCGGGAGGGAGACCACTTATGAAGACTGCTTGCCGTTAGCTTTTTCCCTTTTATTGTCTTTTAAATTCCAATAGATGTGAAAAAAGCAAACATATTTTCTTTTTGTTATTGTTTTAAAAAGATGAAGGTTAATTTTTCTCACTTACTTTAAATTCGAATTATTAACTTACACTCTCGGCAACGGTCATATCACGCTGAAAACGCCGGTTCTCGTCCGATCACCGATGTTAAGCAGCCTCGAGCGCAGTCAGTACTTTTGAACACTGCGTGCCGTTGGCTTTTTCCTTTTTGTTTCCTCTTTTAAATTACACCAGATATGAAAAAAGCAAACATATCTTCTTTTTGTTATTTTTTTATAAAGATGAAGGATAATTAAATTCAAATTATTCACTAGTACTCTCGGCAACGGCCATATCACGCTGAAAACACCTGTTCTCGTCCGATCACCGAAGTTAAGCAGCGTCGAGCGCAGTCAGTACTTTTGAACACTGCGTTCCGTTGGCTTTTTCCTTTTTGATTCCTCTTTTAAATTCCACCAGACATGAAAAAAGCAAACATATCTTCTTTTTGTTATTGTTTTATAAAGATGAAGGTTAATTAAATTCAAATTATTAACTAGCACTCTCGGCCACGGCCATATCATGCTGAATACACCGGTTCTCGTCCGATCACCGAAGTTAAGCAGCGTCGAGCGCAGTCAGTACTTGGGAGGGAGACCACTTAGGAACACTGCGTGCCGTTGGCTTTTTCACTTTTTTTCCTCTTTTAAATTCCAATAGATATGAGAAAAGCAAACATATTTTCTTTTTTTTATTGTTTTAAAAAGATGAAGGTTAATTTGTCTCACTTAATTTAAATTCGAATTATTAACTAGCGCTCTCGGCAACGGCCATATCACGCTGAAAACACCGGTTCTCGTCCGATCACCGAAGTTAAGCAGCCTCGAGCGCAGTCAGTACTTTTGAACACTGCGTGCCGTTGGCTTTTTCCTTTTTGTTTCCTCTTTTAAATTACACCAGATATGAAAAAAGCAAACATATCTTCTTTTTGTTATTTTTTTATAAAGGTGAAGGTTAATTAAATTCAAATTATTAACTAGTACTCTAGGCAACGGCCATATCACGCTGAAAACACCTGTTCTCGTCCGATCACCGAAGTTAAGCAGCGTAGAGCGCAGTCAGTACTTTTTAACACTGCGTGCCGTTGGCTTTTTTCTTTTGTTTCCTCTTTTAAATTCCACCAGATATGAAAAAAGCATATATATCTTCTCTTTGTTATTGTTTTATAAAGATGAAGGTTAATTAAATTCAAATTATTAACTAGCACTCTCGGCAACGGCCATATCACGCTGAATACACCGGTTCTCGTCCGATCACCGAAGTTAAGCAGCGTCGAGCGCAGTCAGTACTTGGGAGGGAGACCACTTAGGAACACTGCGTGCCGTTGGCTTTTTCACTTTTTTTCCTCTTTTAAATTCCAATAGATATGAGAAAAGCAAACATATTTTCTTTTTGTTATTGTTTTAAAAAGATGAAGGTTAATTTGTCTCACTTCATTTAAATTCGAATTATTATCTAGCACTCTTGGCAACGACCAAATCACGGTGAAAACACCAGTTCTCGTCCGATCACCGAAGTTAAGCAGCGTCGAGCGCAGTCAGTACTCGGGAGGGAGACCACTTAGGAACACTGCTTGCCGTTGGCTTTTTCACTTTTTTTTCCCTCTTTTAAATTCCAATAGATATGAAAAAAGCAAACATATTTTCTTTTTTTTATTGTTTTAAAAAGATGAAGGTTAATTTGTCTCACTTAATTTAAATTCAAATTATTAACTAGCGCTCTCGGCAACGGCCATATCACGCTGAAAACACCGGTTCTCGTCCGAGCAGCGAAGTTAAGCAGCGTCGAGCGCAGTCAGTACTTTTGAACACTGCGTGCCGTTGGCTTTTTCCTTTTTGCTTCCTCTTTTAAATTCCACCAGATAAGAAAAAAGCAAAGATATCTTCTCTTTTTTATTGTTTTATAGAGATGAAGGGTAATTAAATTCAAATTATTAACTAGCACTGTCGGCAACGGCCGAATCACGGTGAAAACACCAGTTCTCGTCCGATCACCGAAGTTAAGCAGCGTCGAGCGCAGTCAGTACTCGGGAGGGAGACCGCTTAGGAACAATGCGTGCCGTTGGTATTTTCACTTTTTCTTCCTCTTTTAAATTTTATTAGATATGAAAAAAGCAAACATGTTATCTTTTTGTTATTGTTTTAAAAAGATGAAGGTTAATTTGTCTCACTTAATTTAAATTCGAATTTCTAACTAGCACTCTCGGCAACGGCCATATAACGTTGAAAACACCGGCTCTCGTCCGATCACCGAAGTTAAGCAGCGTCGAGCGCAGTCAGTACTTGGGAACACTGCGTGCCGTTTGCTTTTTCACTTTTGTTTCCTCTTAAATTCCACCAGATATGAAAAAACAAACATATCTTCTTTTTGTTATTGTTTCATAAAGATGAAGGTTAATTAAATTCAAATTATTAACTAGCACTCTCGGCAACGGCCATATCACGCTGAATACATCGGTTATCGTCCGATCACCGAAGTTAAGCAGCGTCGCGCGCAGTCAGTACTTGGCAGGGAGACCACTTAGGAACAGTGCGTGCCGTTGGCTTTTTCACTTTTTTTCCTCGTTTAAATTCCAATAGATATGAAAAAAGCAAATATATTTTCTTTTTGTTATTGTTTTAAAAAGATGAAGGTTAATTTGTCTCACTTAATTTAAATTCGAATTATTAACTAGCGCTCTCGGCAACGGCCATATCACGCTGAAAACACCGGTTCTCGTCCGATCACCGAAGTTAAGCAGCCTCGAGCGCAGTCAGTACTTTTGAACACTGCGTGCCGTTGGCTTTTTCCTTTTTGTTTCCTCTTTTAAATTACACCAGATATGAAAAAAGCAAACATATCTTCTTTTTGTTATTTTTTTATAAAGATGAAGGTTAATTAAATTCAAATTATTAACTAGTACTCTAGGCAACGGCCATATCACGCTGAAAACACCTGTTCTCGTCCGATCACCGAAGTTAAGCAGCGTAGAGCGCAGTCAGTACTTTTTAACACTGCGTGCCGTTGGCTTTTTTCTTTTGTTTCCTCTTTTAAATTCCACCAGATATGAAAAAAGCATATTTATCTTTTCTTTGTTATTGTTTTATAAAGATGAAGGTTAATTAAATTCAAATTATTAACTAGCACTGTCGGCAACGGCCATATCACGCTGAATACACCGGTTCTCGTCCGATCACCGAAGTTAAGCAGCGTCGAGCGCAGTCAGTACTTGGGAGGGTGACCACTTAGGAACAACGCGTGCCGTTCGCTTTTTCACTTTTTTTCCTCTTTTAAATTTTAATAGATATGAAAAAAACAAACATGTTATCTTTTTGTTATTGTTTTAAAAAGATGAAGGTTAATTTGTCTCACTTAATTTAAATTCGAATTATTAACTAGCACTCTCGGCAAAGGCCATATAACGTTGAAAACACCGGTTCTCGTCCGATCACCGAAGTTAAGCAGCGTCGAGCGCAGTCAGTACTTGGGAACACTTCGTGCCGTTGTCTTTTTCCTTTTTGTTTCCTCTTTTAAATTCCACCAGATATGAAAAAAGCAAACATATCTTCTTTTTGTTATTGTTTTATAAAGATGAAGGTTAATTAAATTCAAATTATTAACTAGCACTCTCGGCAACGGCCATATCACGCTGAATACACCGGTTCTCGTCCGATCACCGAAGTTAAGCAGCGATGAGCGCAGTCAGTACGCGGGAGGGAGACCACTTATGAAGACTGCTTGCCGTTAGCTTTTTCCCTTTTTTTGTCTTTTAAATTCCAATAGATATGAAAAAAGCAAACATATTTTCTTTTTGTTATTGTTTTAAAAAGATGAAGGTTAATTTGTCTCACTTAAATTAAATTCGAATTATTAACTAGCGCTCTCGGCAACGGCCATATCACGCTGAAAACACCGGTTCTCGTCCGATCAGCGAAGTTAAGCAGCGTCGAGCGCAGTCAGTACTTTTGAACACTGCGTGCCGTTGGCTTTTTCCTTTTTGCTTCCTCTTTTAAATTCCGTCAGATAAGAAAAAAGCAAACATATCTTCTCTTTTTTATTGTTTTATAAGGATGAAGGGTAATTAAATTCAGATTATTAACTAGGACTGTCAGCAACGGCCAAATCACGGTGAAAACACCAGTTCTCGTCCGATCACCAAAGTTAAGCAGCGTCGAGCGCAGTCAGTACTCGGGAGGGAGACCACTTAGGAACAATGCGTGCCGTTGGTATTTTCACTTTTTCTTCCTCTTTTAAATTTTAATAGATATGAAAAAAGCAAACATATTATCTTTTTGTTATTGTTTTAAAAAGATGAAGGTTAATTTGTCTCACTTAATTTAAATTCGAATTACTAACTAGCACTCTCGGCAACGGCCATATAACGTTGAAAACACCGGCTCTCGTCCGATCACCGAAGTTAAGCAGCGTCGAGCGCAGTCAGTACTTGGGAACACTGCGTGCCGTTTGCTTTTTCACTTTTGTTTCCTCTTAAATTCCACCAGATATGAAAAAACAAACATATCTTCTTTTTGTTATTGTTTCATAAAGATGAAGGTTAATTAAATTCAAATTATTAACTAGCACTCTCGGCAACGGCCATATCACGCTGAATACACCGGTTTTCGTCCGATCACCGAAGTTAAGTAGCGTCGCGCGCAGTCAGTACTTGGGAGGGAGACCACTTAGCAACACTGCGTGCCGTTGGCTTTTTCACTTTTTTTTCCACTTTTAAATTTTAATAGATATGAAAAAAGCAAATATGTTTTCATTTTGTGAGTGTTTTAAAAAGATGAAGGTTAATTTGTCTCACTTAATTTAAATTTCAATTATTAACTAGCACTCTCGGCAACGGCCATATCACGCTGAAAACACCGGTTCTCGTCCGATCACCGAAGTTAAGCGGCGTCGAGCGCAGTCAATACTTGGGAAATCTGCGTGCCGTTGGCTTTTTCACTTTTGTTTCCTCTTAAATTCCACCAGATATGAAAAAAGCAACATATCTTCTTTTTGATATTGTTTTATAAAGATGAAGGTTAATTAAATTCAAATTATTAACTAGTACTCTCGGCAACGGCCATATCACGCTGAATACACCGGTTATCGTCCGATCACCGAACTTAAGCAGCGTCGAGCGCTGTCAGTACTTGGAAACACTGCGTGACGTTGTCTTTTTCACTTTTATTTCCTATTTAAATTCAACCTGATATGAAAAAATTAAACATAATTTCTTTTTGATATTGTTTTATAAAGATGAAAGTTAATTAAATTCAAATTATTAAATAGCACTCTCGGCAACGGCCATATCACGCTGAAAACACCGGTTCTCGTCCGATCACCGAAGTTAAGCAGCGTCGAGCGCAGTCAGTACTTGGGAACACTGAGTGCCGTTTGCTTTTTCACTTTTGTTTCCTCTTAAATTCCACGAGATATGAAAAAACAAACATATCTTCTTTTTGTTATTGTTATATAAAGATGAAGGTTAATTTAATTCAAATTATTAAATAGCACTCTCGGCAACGGCCATATCTCGCTGAAAACACCGGTTCTCGTCCGATCATCGAAGCTAAGCAGCGTCGAGCGCAGTCAGTACTTGGGCGGGAGACCATTTAGGAACACTGCGTGCCGTTGGCTTTTTCACTTTTTTTTTCCACTTTTAAATTTTAATAGATATGAAAAAAGCAAATATGTTTTCTTTTTGTTAGTGTTTTAAAAAGATGAAGGTTAATTTGTCTCACTTAATTTAAATTCGAATTATTAACTAGCACTCTCGGCAACGGCCATATCACGCTGAAAACACCGGTTCTCGTCCGATCACCGAAGTTAAGCAGCGTCGAGCGCAGTCAATACTTGGGAACACTGCGTGCCGTTGGCTTTTTCACTTTATTTTCCTCTTTAATTCCACCAGATATGAAAAAAGGAACATATCTTCTTTTTGATATTGTTTTATAAAGACGAAGTTTAATTAAATTCAAATTATTAAATAGCACTCTCGGCAACGGCCATATCTCGCTGAAAACACCGGTTCTCGTCCGATCATCGAAGTTAAGCAGCGTCGAGCGCAGTCAGTACTTGGGAGGGAGACCACTTAGGAACACTGCGTGCCGTTGGCTTTTTCACTTTTTTTTCCACTTTTAAATTTTAATAGATATGAAAAAAGCAAATATGTTTTCTTTTTGTTAGTGTTTTAAAAAGATGAAGGTTAATTTGTCTCACTTAATTTAAATTCGAATTATTAACTAGCACTCTCGGCAACGGCCATATCACGCTGAAAACACCGGTTCTCGTCCGATCACCGAAGTTAAGCAGCGTCGAGCGCAGTCAATACTTGGGAACACTGCGTGCCGTTGGCTTTTTCACTTTTGTTTCCTCTTAAATTCCACCAGATATGAAAAAAGCAACATATCTTCTTTTTGATATTGTTTTATAAAGATGAAGGTTAATTAAATTCAAATTATTAAATAGCACTCTCGGCAACGGCCATATCTCGCTGAAAACACCGGTTCTCGTCCGATCATCGAAGTTAAGCAGCGTCGAGCGCAGTCAGTACTTGGGAGGGAGACCACTTAGGAACACTGCGTGCCGTTGGCTTTTTCACTTTTTTTTCCACTTTTAAATTTTAATAGATATGAAAAAAGCAAATATGTTTTCTTTTTGTTAGTGTTTTAAAAAGATGAAGGTTAATTTGTCTCACTTAATTTAAATTCAAATTATTAACTAGCACTCTCGGCAACGGCCATATCACGCTGAAAACACCGGTTCTCGTCCGATCACCGAATTTAAGCAGCGTCGAGCGCAGTCAGTACTTGGAAACACTAAAAGACGTTTTCTTTTTCACTTTTATCTCCTATTTAAATTCCACCAGATATGAAAAAAAAAATATATCTTCTTTTTGATATTGTTTTATTAAGATGAAGGTTAATTAAATTCAAATTATTAAATAGCACTCTCGGCAACGGGCATATCACGCTGAAAACACCGGTTCTCGTCCGATCACCGAAGTTAAGCAGCGTCGAGCGCAGTCAGTACTTAGGAACACTGCGTGCCGTTGGCTTTTTCACTTTTCTTTCCTCTTTTAAATTCCAATATATATGAAAAAAGCAAACATATTTTCTTTTTGTCATTGTTTTATAAAGATGAAGGTTAATTAAATTCAAATTAATAAGTAGCACTCTCGGCAACGGCCATATCACGCTGAATACACCGGTTCTCGTCCGATCACCGAAGTTAAGCAGCTTCGATCGCAGTCAGTTCTTTAAAAGAGGAAAAAAAGTGAAAAAGCCAACGACACGCAGTGTTCCTAAGTGGTCTCCCTCCCAAGCACTGACTGCGCTCGACGCTGCTTAACTTCGGCGATCGGACGAGAACCGGTGTTTTCAGCGCGATATGGCCGTTGCCGAGAGCGCTAGTTACTAATTCGAATTTAAATAAAGTGAGACAAATTAACCTTCATCTTTTTAAAACAATAACAGAAAGAAAATATGTTTGCGTTTTCATATCTATTAGAATTTAAAAGAGGAAAAAAAGTGAAAAAGCCAACGGCACGCACTGTTCCTAAGTGGTCTCCCTCCCAAGTACTGACTGCGCTTGACGCTGCTTAACTTCGGTGATCGGACGAGAACCGGTGTTTTCAGCGTGATATGGCCGTTGCCGAGAGTGCTAGTTAATAATTCGAATTTAAATTAAGTGAGACAAATTAACCTTCATCTTTTTAAAACAATAACAAAAAGAAAACATGTCTGCTATTTTCATATCTATTGGAATTTAAAAGAGCGAAAAAAAGTGATATAGCCAACGGCACGCAGTGTTCCTAAGTGGTCTCCCTCCCAAGCACTGACTGCGCTCGACGCTGCTTAACTTCGGTGATCGGACGATAACCGGTGTGTTCAGCGTGATATGGCCGTTGCCGACAGTGCTAGTTAATAATTTGAATTTAATTAACCTTCATCTTTATAAAACAATAACAAAAAGAAGATATGTTTGCTTTTTTCATATCTGATGGAATTTAAAAGGGGAAACAAAAAGGAAAAAGCCAACGGCACGCAGTGTTCAAAAGTACTGACTGCGCTCGACACAGCTTAACTTCGGTGATCGGACGAGAACCGGTGTTTTCAGCGTGATATGGCCGTTGCCGAGAGCGCTAGTTACTAATTCGAATTTAAATTAAGTGAGACAAATTAACCATCATCTTTTTAAAACCATAACAAAAAGAAAATATGTTTGCGTTATACATACCTATTGGAATTTAATAGAGGAAAAAAAGTGAAAAAGCCAACGGCACGAACTGTTCCTTAGTGATCTCCCTCCCAAGTACTGACTGCGCTCGACGCTGCTTAACTTCGGTGATTGGACGTCAACCGGTGTTTTCAGCGTGATATGGCCGTTGCCGAGAGTGCTAGTTAATAATTCGAATTTAAATTAAGTGAGACAAATTAACCTTCATCTTTTTAAAACAATAACAAAATGAAAACATGTTTGCTTTTTTCATATCTTTTGGAATTTAAAAGAGGGGAAAAAAGTGATATAGCCAACGGCACGCAGTGTTCCTAAGTGGTCTCCCTCCCAAGCACTGACTGCGCTCGACGCTGCTTAACTTCGGTGATCGGACGATAACCGGTGTATTCAGCGTGATATAGCCGTTGCTGACAGTGCTAGTTAATAATTTGAATTTAATTAACCTTCATCTTTATAAAACAATAACAAAAAGAAGATATGTTTGCTTTTTTCATATCTGGTGGAATTTAAAAGAGGAAACAAAAAGGAAAAAGCAAACGGCACGCAGTGTTCAAAAGTACTGACTGCGCTCGACACAGCTTAACTTCGGTGATCGGACGAGAACCGGTGTTTTCAGCGTGATATGGCCGTTGCCGAGAGCGCTAGTTACTAATTCAAATTTAAATTAAGTGAGACAAATTAATCATCATCTTTTTAAAACCATAACAAAAAGAAAATATGTTTGCGTTATACATACCTATTGGAATTTAATAGAGGAAAAAAAGTGAAAAAGCCAACGGCACGAACTGTTCCTTAGTGATCTCCCTCCCAAGTACTGACTGCGCTCGACGCTGCTTAACTTCGGTGATCGGACGTGAACCGGTGTTTTCAGCGTGATATGGCCGTTGCCGAGAGTGCTAGTTAATAATTCGAATTTAAATTAAGTGAGACAAATTAACCTTCATCTTTTCAAAACAATAACAAAATGAAAACATGTTTGCTTTTTTCATATCTTTTGGAATTTAAAAGAGGGGAAAAAAGTGATATAGCCAACGGCACGCAGTGTTCCTAAGTGGTCTCCCTCCCAAGTACTGACTGCGCTTGACGCTGCTTAACTTCGGTGATCGGACGAGAACCGGTGTTTTCAGCGTGATATGGCCGTTGCCGAGAGTGCTAGTTAATAATTCGAATTTAAATTAAGTGAGACAAATTAACCTTCATCTTTTTAAAACAATAACAAAATGAAAACATGATTGCTTTTTTCATATCTTTTGGAATTTAAAAGAGGGGAAAAAAGTGATATAGCCAACGGCACGCAGTGTTCCTAAGTGGTCTCCCTCCCAAGCACTGACTGCGCTCGACGCTGCTTAACTTCGGTGATCGGACGATAACCGGTGTATTCAGCGTGATATAGCCGTTGCTGACAGTGCTAGTTAATAATTTGAATTTAATTAACCTTCATCTTTATAAAACAATAACAAAAAGAAGATATGTTTGCTTTTTTCATATCTGGTGGAATTTAAAAGAGGAAACAAAAAGGAAAAAGCAAACGGCACGCAGTGTTCAAAAGTACTGACTGCGCTCGACACAGCTTAACTTCGGTGATCGGACGAGAACCGGTGTTTTCAGCGTGATATGGCCGTTGCCGAGAGCGCTAGTTACTAATTCGAATTTAAATTAAGTGAGACAAATTAACCATCATCTTTTTAAAACAATAACAAAAAGAAAGTATGTTTGCGTTATACATACCTATTGGAATTTAATAGAGGAAAAAAAGTGAAAAAGCCAACGGCACGCACTGTTCCTAAGTGATCTCCCTCCCAAGTACTGACTGCGCTCGACGCTGCTTAACTTCGGCGATCGGACGAGAACCGCTGTATTCAGCGTGATATGGCCGTTGCCGACAGTACTAGTTAATAATTTGAATTTAATTAACCTTCATCTTTATAAAACAATAACAAAAAGAAGATATGTTTGCTTTTTTCATATCTGGTGGAATTTAAAAGAGGAAACAAAAAGGAAAAAGCAAACGGCACGCAGTGTTCAAAAGTACTGACTGCGCTCGACACAGCTTAACTTCGGTGATCGGACGAGAACCGGTGTTTTCAGCGTGATATGGCCGTTGCCGAGAGCGCTAGTTACTAATTCGAATTTAAATTAAGTGAGACAAATTAACCATCATCTTTTTAAAACAATAACAAAAAGAAAGTATGTTTGCGTTATACATACCTATTGGAATTTAATAGAGGAAAAAAAGTGAAAAAGCCAACGGCACGAACTGTTCCTTAGTGATCTCCCTCCCAAGTACTGACTGCGCTCGACGCTGCTTAACTTCGGTGATCGGACGTGAACCGGTGTTTTCAGCGTGATATGGCCGTTGCCGAGAGTGCTAGTTAATAATTCGAATTTAAATTAAGTGAGACAAATTAACCTTCATCTTTTCAAAACAATAACAAAATGAAAACATGTTTGCTTTTTTCATATCTTTTGGAATTTAAAAGAGGGGAAAAAAGTGATATAGCCAACGGCACGCAGTGTTCCTAAGTGGTCTCCCTCCCAAGTACTGACTGCGCTTGACGCTGCTTAACTTCGGTGATCGGACGAGAACCGGTGTTTTCAGCGTGATATGGCCGTTGCCGAGAGTGCTAGTTAATAATTCGAATTTAAATTAAGTGAGACAAATTAACCTTCATCTTTTTAAAACAATAACAAAATGAAAACATGATTGCTTTTTTCATATCTTTTGGAATTTAAAAGAGGGGAAAAAAGTGATATAGCCAACGGCACGCAGTGTTCCTAAGTGGTCTCCCTCCCAAGCACTGACTGCGCTCGACGCTGCTTAACTTCGGTGATCGGACGATAACCGGTGTATTCAGCGTGATATAGCCGTTGCTGACAGTGCTAGTTAATAATTTGAATTTAATTAACCTTCATCTTTATAAAACAATAACAAAAAGAAGATATGTTTGCTTTTTTCATATCTGGTGGAATTTAAAAGAGGAAACAAAAAGGAAAAAGCAAACGGCACGCAGTGTTCAAAAGTACTGACTGCGCTCGACACAGCTTAACTTCGGTGATCGGACGAGAACCGGTGTTTTCAGCGTGATATGGCCGTTGCCGAGAGCGCTAGTTACTAATTCGAATTTAAATTAAGTGAGACAAATTAACCATCATCTTTTTAAAACAATAACAAAAAGAAAGTATGTTTGCGTTATACATACCTATTGGAATTTAATAGAGGAAAAAAAGTGAAAAAGCCAACGGCACGCACTGTTCCTAAGTGGTCTCCCTCCCAAGTACTGACTGCGCTTGACGCTGCTTAACTTCGGTGATCGGACGAGAACCGGTGTTTTCAGCGTGATATGGCCGTTGCCGAGAGTGCTAGTTAATAATTCGAATTTAAATTAAGTGAGACAAATTAACCTTCATCTTTTTAAAACAATAACAAAAAGAAAACATGTCTGCTATTTTCATATCTATTGGAATTTAAAAGAGCGAAAAAAAGTGATATAGCCAACGGCACGCAGTGTTCCTAAGTGGTCTCCCTCCCAAGCACTGACTGCGCTCGACGCTGCTTAACTTCGGTGATCGGACGATAACCGGTGTATTCAGCGTGATATGGCCGTTGCCGACAGTGCTAGTTAATAATTTGAATTTAATTAACCTTCATCTTTATAAAACAATAACAAAAAGAAGATATGTTTGCTTTTTTCATATCTGATGGAATTTAAAAGGGGAAACAAAAAGGAAAAAGCCAACGGCACGCAGTGTTCAAAAGTACTGACTGCGCTCGACACAGCTTAACTTCGGTGATCGGACGAGAACCGGTGTTTTCAGCGTGATATGGCCGTTGCCGAGAGCGCTAGTTACTAATTCGAATTTAAATTAAGTGAGACAAATTAACCATCATCTTTTTAAAACCATAACAAAAAGAAAATATGTTTGCGTTATACATACCTATTGGAATTTAATAGAGGAAAAAAAGTGAAAAAGCCAACGGCACGAACTGTTCCTTAGTGATCTCCCTCCCAAGTACTGACTGCGCTCGACGCTGCTTAACTTCGGTGATTGGACGTGAACCGGTGTTTTCAGCGTGATATGGCCGTTGCCGAGAGTGCTAGTTAATAATTCGAATTTAAATTAAGTGAGACAAATTAACCTTCATCTTTTTAAAACAATAACAAAATGAAAACATGTTTGCTTTTTTCATATCTTTTGGAATTTAAAAGAGGGGAAAAAAGTGATATAGCCAACGGCACGCAGTGTTCCTAAGTGGTCTCCCTCCCAAGCACTGACTGCGCTCGACGCTGCTTAACTTCGGTGATCGGACGATAACCGGTGTATTCAGCGTGATATAGCCGTTGCTGACAGTGCTAGTTAATAATTTGAATTTAATTAACCTTCATCTTTATAAAACAATAACAAAAAGAAGATATGTTTGCTTTTTTCATATCTGGTGGAATTTAAAAGAGGAAACAAAAAGGAAAAAGCAAACGGCACGCAGTGTTCAAAAGTACTGACTGCGCTCGACACAGCTTAACTTCGGTGATCGGACGAGAACCGGTGTTTTCAGCGTGATATGGCCGTTGCCGAGAGCGCTAGTTACTAATTCAAATTTAAATTAAGTGAGACAAATTAATCATCATCTTTTTAAAACCATAACAAAAAGAAAATATGTTTGCGTTATACATACCTATTGGAATTTAATAGAGGAAAAAAAGTGAAAAAGCCAACGGCACGAACTGTTCCTTAGTGATCTCCCTCCCAAGTACTGACTGCGCTCGACGCTGCTTAACTTCGGTGATCGGACGTGAACCGGTGTTTTCAGCGTGATATGGCCGTTGCCGAGAGTGCTAGTTAATAATTCGAATTTAAATTAAGTGAGACAAATTAACCTTCATCTTTTCAAAACAATAACAAAATGAAAACATGTTTGCTTTTTTCATATCTTTTGGAATTTAAAAGAGGGGAAAAAAGTGATATAGCCAACGGCACGCAGTGTTCCTAAGTGGTCTCCCTCCCAAGTACTGACTGCGCTTGACGCTGCTTAACTTCGGTGATCGGACGAGAACCGGTGTTTTCAGCGTGATATGGCCGTTGCCGAGAGTGCTAGTTAATAATTCGAATTTAAATTAAGTGAGACAAATTAACCTTCATCTTTTTAAAACAATAACAAAATGAAAACATGATTGCTTTTTTCATATCTTTTGGAATTTAAAAGAGGGGAAAAAAGTGATATAGCCAACGGCACGCAGTGTTCCTAAGTGGTCTCCCTCCCAAGCACTGACTGCGCTCGACGCTGCTTAACTTCGGTGATCGGACGATAACCGGTGTATTCAGCGTGATATAGCCGTTGCTGACAGTGCTAGTTAATAATTTGAATTTAATTAACCTTCATCTTTATAAAACAATAACAAAAAGAAGATATGTTTGCTTTTTTCATATCTGGTGGAATTTAAAAGAGGAAACAAAAAGGAAAAAGCAAACGGCACGCAGTGTTCAAAAGTACTGACTGCGCTCGACACAGCTTAACTTCGGTGATCGGACGAGAACCGGTGTTTTCAGCGTGATATGGCCGTTGCCGAGAGCGCTAGTTACTAATTCGAATTTAAATTAAGTGAGACAAATTAACCATCATCTTTTTAAAACAATAACAAAAAGAAAGTATGTTTGCGTTATACATACCTATTGGAATTTAATAGAGGAAAAAAAGTGAAAAAGCCAACGGCACGCACTGTTCCTAAGTGATCTCCCTCCCAAGTACTGACTGCGCTCGACGCTGCTTAACTTCGGCGATCGGACGAGAACCGCTGTATTCAGCGTGATATGGCCGTTGCCGACAGTACTAGTTAATAATTTGAATTTAATTAACCTTCATCTTTATAAAACAATAACAAAAAGAAGATATGTTTGCTTTTTTCATATCTGGTGGAATTTAAAAGAGGAAACAAAAAGGAAAAAGCCAACGGCACGCAGTGTTCAAAAGTACTGACTGCGCTCGACGCTGCTTAACTTCGGTGATCGGACGAGAACCGGTGTTTTCAGCGCGATATGGCCGTTGCCGAGAGCGCTAGTTACTAATTCGAATTTAAATAAAGTGAGAAAATTTAACCTTCATCTTTTTAAAACAATAACAAAAAGAAAATATATATTTGCGTTTTTCATATCTTTTGGAATTTACAAGAGGAAAAAAAGTGAAAAAGCCAACGGCACGCACGGTTCCTAAGTGGTCTCCCTCCCAAGTACTGACTGCGCTCGACGCTGCTTAACTTCGGTGATCGGACGATAACCAGTGTATTCAGCGTGATATGGCCGTTGCTGACAGTGCTAGTTAATAATTTGAATTTAATTAACCTTCATCTTTATAAAACAATAACAAAAAGAAGATATGTTTGCTTTTTTCATATCTGGTGGAATTTAAAAGAGGAAACAAAAAGGAAAAAGCCAACGGCAAGCAGTGTTCAAAAGTACTGACTGCGCTCGACACAGCTTAACTTCGTTGATCGGACGAGAACAGGTGTTTTCAGCGTGATATGGCCGTTGCCGAGAGCGCTAGTTACTAATTCGAATTTAAATTAAGTGAGACAAATTAACCATCATCTTTTTAAAACAATAACAAAAAGAAAATATGTTTGCGTTATACATACCTATTGGAATTTAATAGAGGAAAAAAAGTGAAAAAGCCAACGGCACGCACTGTTCCTAAGTGATCTCCCTCCCAAGTACTGACTGCGCTCGACGCTGGTTAACTTCGGCGATCGGACGAGAACCGCTGTATTCAGCGTGATATGGCCGTTGCCGCCAGTGCTAGTTACTAATTTGAATTTAATTAACCTTCAGCTTTATAAAACAATAACAAAAAGAAGATATGTTTGCTTTTTTCATATCTGGTGGAATTTAAAAGAGGAAACAAAAAGGAAAAAGCCAACGGCACGCAGTGTTCAAAAGTACTGACTGCGCTCGACACAGCTTAACTTCGTTGATCGGACGAGAACAGGTGTTTTCAGCGTGATATGGCCGTTGCCGAGAGCGCTAGTTACTAATTCGAATTTAAATTAAGTGAGACAAATTAACCATCATCTTTTTAAAACAATAACAAAAAGAAAATATGTTTGCGTTATACATACCTATTGGAATTTAATAGAGGAAAAAAAGTGAAAAAGCCAACGGCACGCACTGTTCCTAAGTGATCTCCCTCCCAAGTACTGACTGCGCTCGACGCTGGTTAACTTCGGCGATCGGACGAGAACCGCTGTATTCAGCGTGATATGGCCGTTGCCGCCAGTGCTAGTTATTAATTTGAATTTAATTAACCTTCAGCTTTATAAAACAATAACAAAAGAAGATATGTTTGCTTTTTTCATATCTGGTGGAATTTAAAAGAGGAAACAAAAAGGAAAAAGCCAACGGCACGCAGTGTTCAAAAGTACTGACTGCGCTCGACACAGCTTAACTTCGGTGATCGGACGAGAACCGGTGTTTTCAGCGTGATATGGCCGTTGCCGAGAGCGCTAGTTACTAATTCGAATTTAAATTAAGTGAGACAAATTAACCTTCATCTTTTTAAAACAATAACAAAATGAAAATATGTTTGCTTTTTTCATATCTATTGGAATTTAAAAGAGGGGAAAAAAGTGATATTGCCAACGGCACGCAGTGTTCCTAAGTGGACTCCCTCCCAAGCACTGACTGCTCTCGACGCTGCTTAACTTCGGTGATCGGACGATAACCGGTGTATTCAGCGTGATATGGCCGTTGCTGACAGTGCTAGTTAATAATTTGAATTTAATTAACCTTCATCTTTATAAAACAATAACAAAAAGAAGATATGTTTGATTTTTTCATATCTGGTGGAATTTAAAAGAGGAAACAAAAAGGAAAAAGCAAACGGCACGCAGTGTTCAAAAGTACTGACTGCGCTCGACACAGCTTAACTTCGGTGATCGGACGAGAACCGGTGTTTTCAGCGTGATATGGCCGTTGCCGAAAGTGCTAGTTAATAGTTCGAATTTAAATTAAGTGAGAATAATTAACCTTCATCTTTTTAAAACAATAACAAAAAGAAAATATGTTTGCTTTTTTCATATCTATTGGATTTTAAAAGAGGAAAGAAAAGTGAAAAACCAACGGCACGCTGTGTTCCTAAGTGGTCTCCCTCCCAAGTACTGACTGCGCTCGACGCTGCTTAACTTCGGTGATCGGACGAGAACCGGTGTTTTCAGCGCGATATGGCCGTTGCCGAGAGCGCTAGTTACTAATTCGAATTTAAATAAAGTGAGAAAAATTAACCTTCATCTTTTTAAAACAATAACAAAAAGAAAATATATATTTGCGTTTTTCATATCTTTTGGAATTTACAAGAGGAAAAAAAGTGAAAAAGCCAACGGCACGCACGGTTCCTAAGTGGTCTCCCTCCCAAGTACTGACTGCGCTCGACGCTTCTTAACTTCGGTGATCGGACGATAACCGGTGTATTCAGCGTGATATGGCCGTTGCTGACAGTGCTAGTTAATAATTTGAATTTAATTAACCTTCATCTTTATAAAACAATAACAAAAAGAAGATATGTTTGCTTTTTTCATATCTGGTGGAATTTAAAAGAGGAAACAAAAAGGAAAAAGCCAACGGCAAGCAGTGTTCAAAAGTACTGACTGCGCTCGACACAGCTTAACTTCGTTGATCGGACGAGAACAGGTGTTTTCAGCGTGATATGGCCGTTGCCGAGAGCGCTAGTTACTAATTCGAATTTAAATTAAGTGAGACAAATTAACCATCATCTTTTTAAAACAATAACAAAAAGTAAAATATGTTTGCGTTATACATACCTATTGGAATTTAATAGAGGAAAAAAAGTGAAAAAGCCAACGGCACGCACTGTTCCTAAGTGATCTCCCTCCCAAGTACTGACTGCGCTCGACGCTGGTTAACTTCGGCGATCGGACGAGAACCGCTGTATTCAGCGTGATATGGCCGTTGCCGCCAGTGCTAGTTACTAATTTGAATTTAATTAACCTTCAGCTTTATAAAACAATAACAAAAAGAAGATATGTTTGCTTTTTTCATATCTGGTGGAATTTAAAAGAGGAAACAAAAAGGAAAAAGCCAACGGCACGCAGTGTTCAAAAGTACTGACTGCGCTCGACACAGCTTAACTTCGTTGATCGGACGAGAACAGGTGTTTTCAGCGTGATATGGCCGTTGCCGAGAGCGCTAGTTACTAATTCGAATATAAATTAAGTGAGACAAATTAACCATCATCTTTTTAAAACAATAACAAAAAGAAAATATGTTTGCGTTATACATACCTATTGGAATTTAATAGAGGAAAAAAAGTGAAAAAGCCAACGGCACGCACTGTTCCTAAGTGATCTCCCTCCCAAGTACTGACTGCGCTCGACGCTGGTTAACTTCGGCGATCGGACGAGAACCGCTGTATTCAGCGTGATATGGCCGTTGCCGCCAGTGCTAGTTATTAATTTGAATTTAATTAACCTTCAGCTTTATAAAACAATAACAAAAGAAGATATGTTTGCTTTTTTCATATCTGGTGGAATTTAAAAGAGGAAACAAAAAGGAAAAAGCCAACGGCACGCAGTGTTCAAAAGTACTGACTGCGCTCGACACAGCTTAACTTCGGTGATCGGACGAGAACCGGTGTTTTCAGCGTGATATGGCCGTTGCCGAGAGCGCTAGTTACTAATTCGAATTTAAATTAAGTGAGACAAATTAACCTTCATCTTTTTAAAACAATAACAAAATGAAAATATGTTTGCTTTTTTCATATCTATTGGAATTTAAAAGAGGGGAAAAAAGTGATATTGCCAACGGCACGCAGTGTTCCTAAGTGGACTCCCTCCCAAGCACTGACTGCTCTCGACGCTGCTTAACTTCGGTGATCGGACGATAACCGGTGTATTCAGCGTGATATGGCCGTTGCTGACAGTGCTAGTTAATAATTTGAATTTAATTAACCTTCATCTTTATAAAACAATAACAAAAAGAAGATATGTTTGATTTTTTCATATCTGGTGGAATTTAAAAGAGGAAACAAAAAGGAAAAAGCAAACGGCACGCAGTGTTCAAAAGTACTGACTGCGCTCGACACAGCTTAACTTCGGTGATCGGACGAGAACCGGTGTTTTCAGCGTGATATGGCCGTTGCCGAAAGTGCTAGTTAATAGTTCGAATTTAAATTAAGTGAGAATAATTAACCTTCATCTTTTTAAAACAATAACAAAAAGAAAATATGTTTGCTTTTTTCATATCTATTGGATTTTAAAAGAGGAAAGAAAAGTGAAAAACCAACGGCACGCTGTGTTCCTAAGTGGTCTCCCTCCCAAGTACTGACTGCGCTCGACGCTGCTTAACTTCGGTGATCGGACGAGAACCGGTGTATTCAGCGTGATATGGCCGTTGCCGACAGTGCTAGTTAATAATTTGAATTTAATTAACCTTCATCTTTATAAAACAATAACAAAAAGTAGATATGTTTGTTTTTCATATCTGGTGGAATTTAAGAGGAAACAAAAGTGAAAAAGCCAACGGCACGCAGTGTTCCCAAGTACTGACTGCGCTCGACGCTGCTTAACTTCGGTGATCGGACGAGAACCGGTGTTTTCAGCGTGATATCGCAGTTGCCGAGAGTGCTAGTTAATATTTCGAATTTAAATTAAGTGAGAATAATTAACCTTCATCTTTTTAAAACAATAACAAAAAGAAAATATGTTTGCTTTTTTCATATCTATTGGATTTTAAAAGAGGAAAAAAAAGTGAAAAAGCCAACGGCACGCTGTGTTCCTAAGTGGTCTCCCTCCCAAGTACTGACTGCGCTCGACGCTGCTTAACTTCGATGATCGGACGAGATCCGGTGTTTTCAGCGTCATATGGCCGTTGCCGAGAGTGCTAGTTAATAATTCGAATTTAAATTAAGTGAGACAAATTAACCTTCATCTTTTTAAAACAATAACAAAATGAAAATATGTTTGCTTTTTTCATATCTATTGGAATTTAAAAGAGGGGAAAAAAGTGATATAGCCAACGGCACGCAGTGTTCCTAAGTGGTCTCCCTCCCAAGCACTGACTGCGCTCGACGCTGCTTAACTTCGGTGATCGGACGAGAACAGGTGTTTTCAGCGTGATATGGCCGTTGCCGAGAGTACTAGTTAATAATTTGAATTTAATTAACCTTCATCTTTATAAAACAATAACAAAAAGAAGATATGTTTGCTTTTTTCATATCTGATGGAATTTAAAAGGGGAAGCAAAAAGGAAAAAGCCAACGGCACGCAGTGTTCAAAAGTACTGACTGCGCTCGACACAGCTTAACTTCGGTGATCGGACGAGAACCGGTGTTTTCAGCGTGATATGGCCGTTGCCGAGAGCGCTAGTTACTAATTCGAATTTAAATTAAGTGAGACAAATTAACCATCATCTTTTTAAAACCATAACAAAAAGAAAATATGTTTGCGTTATACATACCTATTGGAATTTAATAGAGGAAAAAAAGTGAAAAAGCCAACGGCACGAACTGTTCCTTAGTGATCTCCCTCCCAAGTACTGACTGCGCTCGACGCTGCTTAACTTCGGCGATCGGACGAGAACCGCTGTATTCAGCGTGATATGGCCGTTGCCGACAGTGCTAGTTAATAATTTGAATTTAATTAACCTTCATCTTTATAAAACAATAACAAAAAGAAGATATGTTTGCTTTTTTCATATCTGGTGGAATTTAAAAGAGGAAACAAAAAGGAACAAGTTGGGAAAACCAAAATATTACCTCTCCGTGTCAAGAAGATTATATAAACTTAAGTATCCAATAAAAACGTTATTATATTTCTGAGTTGGGGTTTCCCATTTTTGTTGTTGTTTTGAAAAATATATCGCAATGCACGGGCCTTGATAGATATAGGAGGCAATGAATGAAATATATCACAATGCACGGGCCTTGATAGATATAGGAGGCAATGAAGGAAATATATCGCATGCACGGGCCTTGGTAGATATAGGAGGCAATGATAATCTCACTCTTTGCACGAGAGGTTTATCTTTAATATTTAAATAAATATAATTATTTTTAATTATTTTAATCTTCAATAATTAACATTAATAATAGTTAAATCGTTTAAAATAAAGTTATACCTATTATCTTCTCAAACTTTGCTAATATTGACGTTTAAAGTGAAGGGTACCCATCTTGCCCGCTTTTTTCAAATTTGGGGTATATATACGATTCGTTTTCATTATAATAGTAAGGAAAAAGCGCAATTGCGAAAACCTTTGGAGGCGATCCCACCTTAGGGAGGCTAGACGTTTCTCGTAACCCTAGCTGATCGCCGCGTATATCCTAAAACCAAACGATGATAATAGAGTAGAAGCCAATGATACAGATTGGTGTCTATGTGGAATAGACGGAAGACCAGTGGATGGTGGTGTTAGAAGACAGTGTAAGTGCAGACTGGTGTCAAAGTTGGGATTGACAAAGAACAGAAGATGGTGGTGATTAGAAGCCAGTAAGAACAGACTGGTGTCCGTGTGGGATGGACAAAGACCAGAAGATGGTGGTGTGAGAACTCGAGTAGAGGAGCCATTTCCGTGACTGTGAAAGCAGTTCGGAAATGGCGAACACGTTTGCTCCGATACGCAAACTGCGAACGCGGTCACGTGGGTGTAACAACAGACAGACAGACACACAGACACACACACAGACACACAGACAGACACACAGACAGACACACACACAGACACGGCCGTTACAGAACCTCTCCTGGACTACGTCACACGGAGAGGTAAAAAGCCAACGGCACGCAGTGTTCCCAAGTACTGACTGCGCTCGACGCTGCTTAACTTCGGTGATCGGACGAGAACCGGTGTTTTCAGCGTGATATCGCATTTGCCGAGTGTGCTAGTTAATATTTCGAATTCAAATTAAGTGAGAATAATTAACCTTCATCTTTTTAAAACAATAACAAAAAGAAATTATATGTTTGCTTTTTTCATATCTATTGGATTTTAAAAGAGGGAAAAAAAGTGAAAAAGCCAACGGCACGCAGTGTTCCTAAGTGGTCTCCCTCCCAAGCACTGACTGCGCTCGACGCTGCTTAACTTCGGTGATCGGACGATAACCGGTGTATTCAGCGTTATATGGCCGTTGCCGACAGTGCTAGTTAATAATTTGAATTTAATTAACCTTCATCTTTATAAAACAATAACAAAAAGAAGATATGTTTGCTTTTTTCATATCTGATGGAATTTAAAAGGGGAAACAAAAAGGAAAAAGCCAACGGCACGCAGTGTTCAAAAGTACTGACTGCGCTCGACACAGCTTAACTTCGGTGATCGGACGAGAACCGGTGTTTTCAGCGTGATATGGCCGTTGCCGAGAGCGCTAGTTACTAATTCGAATTTAAATTAAGTGAGACAAATTAACCATCATCTTTTTAAAACAATAACAAAATGAAAATATGTTTGCTTTTTTCATATCTATTGGAATTTAAAAGAGGGGAAAAAAGTGATATTGCCAACGGCACGCAGTGTTCCTAAGTGGACTCCCTCCCAAGCACTGACTGCTCTCGACGCTGCTTAACTTCGGTGATCGGACGATAACCGGTGTATTCAGCGTGATATGGCCGTTGCTGACAGTGCTAGTTAATAATTTGAATTTAATTAACCTTCATCTTTATAAAACAATAACAAAAAGAAGATATGTTTGATTTTTTCATATCTGGTGGAATTTAAAAGAGGAAACAAAAAGGAAAAAGCAAACGGCACGCAGTGTTCAAAAGTACTGACTGCGCTCGACACAGCTTAACTTCGGTGATCGGACGAGAACCGGTGTTTTCAGCGTGATATGGCCGTTGCCGAAAGTGCTAGTTAATAGTTCGAATTTAAATTAAGTGAGAATAATTAACCTTCATCTTTTTAAAACAATAACAAAAAGAAAATATGTTTGCTTTTTTCATATCTATTGGATTTTAAAAGAGGAAAGAAAAGTGAAAAACCAACGGCACGCTGTGTTCCTAAGTGGTCTCCCTCCCAAGTACTGACTGCGCTCGACGCTGCTTAACTTCGGTGATCGGACGAGAACCGGTGTTTTCAGCGCGATATGGCCGTTGCCGAGAGCGCTAGTTACTAATTCGAATTTAAATAAAGTGAGAAAAATTAACCTTCATCTTTTTAAAACAATAACAAAAAGAAAATATATATTTGCGTTTTTCATATCTTTTGGAATTTACAAGAGGAAAAAAAGTGAAAAAGCCAACGGCACGCACGGTTCCTAAGTGGTCTCCCTCCCAAGTACTGACTGCGCTCGACGCTGCTTAACTTCGGTGATCGGACGATAACCGGTGTATTCAGCGTGATATGGCCGTTGCTGACAGTGCTAGTTAATAATTTGAATTTAATTAACCTTCATCTTTATAAAACAATAACAAAAAGAAGATATGTTTGCTTTTTTCATATCTGGTGGAATTTAAAAGAGGAAACAAAAAGGAAAAAGCCAACGGCAAGCAGTGTTCAAAAGTACTGACTGCGCTCGACACAGCTTAACTTCGTTGATCGGACGAGAACAGGTGTTTTCAGCGTGATATGGCCGTTGCCGAGAGCGCTAGTTACTAATTCGAATTTAAATTAAGTGAGACAAATTAACCATCATCTTTTTAAAACAATAACAAAAAGAAAATATGTTTGCGTTATACATACCTATTGGAATTTAATAGAGGAAAAAAAGTGAAAAAGCCAACGGCACGCACTGTTCCTAAGTGATCTCCCTCCCAAGTACTGACTGCGCTCGACGCTGGTTAACTTCGGCGATCGGACGAGAACCGCTGTATTCAGCGTGATATGGCCGTTGCCGCCAGTGCTAGTTACTAATTTGAATTTAATTAACCTTCAGCTTTATAAAACAATAACAAAAAGAAGATATGTTTGCTTTTTTCATATCTGGTGGAATTTAAAAGAGGAAACAAAAAGGAAAAAGCCAACGACACGCAGTGTTCAAAAGTACTGACTGCGCTCGACACAGCTTAACTTCGTTGATCGGACGAGAACAGGTGTTTTCAGCGTGATATGGCCGTTACCGAGAGCGCTAGTTACTAATTCGAATTTAAATTAAGTGAGACAAATTAACCATCATCTTTTTAAAACAATAACAAAAAGAAAATATGTTTGCGTTATACATACCTATTGGAATTTAATAGAGGAAAAAAAGTGAAAAAGCCAACGGCACGCACTGTTCCTAAGTGATCTCCCTCCCAAGTACTGACTGCGCTCGACGCTGGTTAACTTCGGCGATCGGACGAGAACCGCTGTATTCAGCGTGATATGGCCGTTGCCGCCAGTGCTAGTTATTAATTTGAATTTAATTAACCTTCAGCTTTATAAAACAATAACAAAAGAAGATATGTTTGCTTTTTTCATATCTGGTGGAATTTAAAAGAGGAAACAAAAAGGAAAAAGCCAACGGCACGCAGTGTTCAAAAGTACTGACTGCGCTCGACACAGCTTAACTTCGGTGATCGGACGAGAACCGGTGTTTTCAGCGTGATATGGCCGTTGCCGAGAGCGCTAGTTACTAATTCGAATTTAAATTAAGTGAGACAAATTAACCTTCATCTTTTTAAAACAATAACAAAATGAAAATATGTTTGCTTTTTTCATATCTATTGGAATTTAAAAGAGGGGAAAAAAGTGATATTGCCAACGGCACGCAGTGTTCCTAAGTGGACTCCCTCCCAAGCACTGACTGCTCTCGACGCTGCTTAACTTCGGTGATCGGACGATAACCGGTGTATTCAGCGTGATATGGCCGTTGCTGACAGTGCTAGTTAATAATTTGAATTTAATTAACCTTCATCTTTATAAAACAATAACAAAAAGAAGATATGTTTGATTTTTTCATATCTGGTGGAATTTAAAAGAGGAAACAAAAAGGAAAAAGCAAACGGCACGCAGTGTTCAAAAGTACTGACTGCGCTCGACACAGCTTAACTTCGGTGATCGGACGAGAACCGGTGTTTTCAGCGTGATATGGCCGTTGCCGAAAGTGCTAGTTAATAGTTCGAATTTAAATTAAGTGAGAATAATTAACCTTCATCTTTTTAAAACAATAACAAAAAGAAAATATGTTTGCTTTTTTCATATCTATTGGATTTTAAAAGAGGAAAGAAAAGTGAAAAACCAACGGCACGCTGTGTTCCTAAGTGGTCTCCCTCCCAAGTACTGACTGCGCTCGACGCTGCTTAACTTCGGTGATCGGACGAGAACCGGTGTATTCAGCGTGATATGGCCGTTGCCGACAGTGCTAGTTAATAATTTGAATTTAATTAACCTTCATCTTTATAAAACAATAACAAAAAGAAGATATGTTTGATTTTTTCATATCTGGTGGAATTTAAAAGAGGAAACAAAAAGGAAAAAGCAAACGGCACGCAGTGTTCCCAAGTACTGACTGCGCTCGACGCTGCTTAACTTCGGTGATCGGACGAGAACCGGTGTTTTCAGCGTGATATCGCAGTTGCCGAGAGTGCTAGTTAATATTTCGAATTTAAATTAAGTGAGAATAATTAACCTTCATCTTTTTAAAACAATAACAAAAAGAAAATATGTTTGCTTTTTTCATATCTATTGGAATTTAAAAGAGGGGAAAAAAGTGATATAGCCAACGGCACGCAGTGTTCCTAAGTGGTCTCACTCCCAAGCACTGACTGCGCTCGACGCTGCTTAACTTCGGTGATCGGACGAGAACAGGTGTTTTCAGCGTGATATGGCCGTTGCCGAGAGTACTAGTTAATAATTTGAATTTAATTAACCTTCATCTTTATAAAACAATAACAAAAAGAAGATATGTTTGCTTTTTTCATATCTGATGGAATTTAAAAGGGGAAACAAAAAGGAAAAAGCCAACGGCACGCAGTGTTCAAAAGTACTGACTGCGCTCGACACAGCTTAACTTCGGTGATCGGACGAGAACCGGTGTTTTCAGCGTGATATGGCCGTTGCCGAGAGCGCTAGTTACTAATTCGAATTTAAATTAAGTGAGACAAATTAACCATCATCTTTTTAAAACCATAACAAAAAGAAAATATGTTTGCGTTATACATACCTATTGGAATTTAATAGAGGAAAAAAAGTGAAAAAGCCAACGGCACGAACTGTTCCTTAGTGATCTCCCTCCCAAGTACTGACTGCGCTCGACGCTGCTTAACTTCGGCGATCGGACGAGAACCGCTGTATTCAGCGTGATATGGCCGTTGCCGACAGTGCTAGTTAATAATTTGAATTTAATTAACCTTCATCTTTATAAAACAATAACAAAAAGAAGATATGTTTGCTTTTTTCATATCTGGTGGAATTTAAAAGAGGAAACAAAAAGGAAAAAGCCAACGGCACGTAGTGTTCCCAAGTACTGACTGCGCTCGACGCTGCTTAACTTCGGTGATCGGACGAGAACCGGTGTTTTCAGCGTGATATCGCATTTGCCGAGTGTGCTAGTTAATATTTCGAATTCAAATTAAGTGAGAATAATTAACCTTCATCTTTTTAAAACAATAACAAAAAGAAATTATATGTTTGCTTTTTTCATATCTATTGGATTTTAAAAGAGGGAAAAAAAGTGAAAAAGCCAACGGCACGCTGTGTTCCTAAGTGGTCTCCCTCCCAAGTACTGACTGCGCTCGACGCTGCTTAACTTCGATGGTCGGACGAGATCCGGTGTCTTCAGCGTCATATGGCCGTTGCCGAGAGTGCTAGTTAATAATTCGAATTTAAATTAAGTGAGACAAATTAACCTTCATCTTTTTAAAACAATAACAAAATGAAAATATGTTTGCTTTTTTCATATCTATTGGAATTTAAAAGAGGGGAAAAAAGTGATATAGCCAACGGCACGCAGTGTTCCTAAGTGGTCTCCCTCCCAAGCACTGACTGCGCTCGACGCTGCTTAACTTCGGTGATCGGACGATAACCGGTGTATTCAGCGTTATATGGCCGTTGCCGACAGTGCTAGTTAATAATTTGAATTTAATTAACCTTCATCTTTATAAAACAATAACAAAAAGAAGATATGTTTGCTTTTTTCATATCTGATGGAATTTAAAAGGGGAAACAAAAAGGAAAAAGCCAACGGCACGCAGTGTTCAAAAGTACTGACTGCGCTCGACACAGCTTAACTTCGGTGATCGGACGAGAACCGGTGTTTTCAGCGTGATATGGCCGTTGCCGAGAGCGCTAGTTACTAATTCGAATTTAAATTAAGTGAGACAAATTAACCATCATCTTTTTAAAACCATAACAAAAAGAAAATATGTTTGCGTTATACATACCTATTGGAATTTAATAGAGGAAAAAAAGTGAAAAAGCCAACGGCACGAACTGTTCCTTAGTGATCTCCCTCCCAAGTACTGACTGCGCTCGACGCTGCTTAACTTCGGTGATCGGACGTGAACCGGTGTTTTCAGCGTGATATGACCGTTGCCGAGAGTGCTAGTTAATAATTCGAATTTAAATTAAGTGAGACAAATTAACCTTCATCTTTTTAAAACAAAAGCAAAAATTAAATATGTTTGCTTTTTTCATATCTATTGGAATTTAAAAGAGGAAAAAACAAGTTGGGAAAACCAAAATATTACCTCTCCGTGTCAAGAAGATTATATAAACTTAAGTATCCAATGAAAACGTTATGTTTCTAAGTTGGGGTTTCCCATTTTTGTTGTTGTTTTGAAAAATATATCGCAATGCACGGGCCTTGATAGATATAGGAGGCAATGAATGAAATATATCACAATGCACGGGCCTTGATAGATATAGGAGGCAATGAATGAAATATATCACAATGCACGGGCCTTGATAGATATAGGAGGCAATGAAGGAAATATATCGCATGCACGGGCCTTGGTAGATATAGGATCAATGATAATCTCTCTCTTTGCACGAGAGGTTTATCTTTAATATTTAAATAAATATAATTATTTTTAATTATTTTAATCTTCAATAATTAACATTAATAATAGTTATATCGTTTAAAATAAAGTTATACCTATTATCTTCTCAAACTTTGCTAATATTGACGTTTAAAGTGAAGGGTACCCCTCTTGCCCGCTTTTTTCAAATTTGGGGTATATATACGATTCGTTTCCATTATAATAGTAAGGAAAAAGCGCAATTGCGAAAACCTTTGGTGGCGATCCCACCTTAGGGAGGCTAGACGTTTCTCGTAACCCTAGCTGATCGCCGCGTATATCCTAAAACCAAACGATGATAATGGAGTAGAAGCCAATGATACAGATTGGTGTCTATGTGGAATAGACGGAAGACCAGTGGATGGTGGTGTTAGAAGCCAGTGTAAGTGCAGACTGGTGTAAATGTGGGATTGACAACGAACAGAAGATGGTGGTGATTAGAAGCCAGTAAGAACAGACTGGTGTCCGTGTGGGATGGACAAAGACCAGAAGATGGTGGTGATTAGAAGCCAGTAAGAACAGACTGGTGTCCGTGTGGGATGGACAAAGACCAGAAGATGGTGGTGTGAGAACTCAAGTAGAGGAGCCATTTCCGTGACTGTGAAAGCAGTTCGGAAATGGCCAACACGTTTGCTCCGATACGCAAACTGCGAACGCGGTCACGTGGGTGTAACAACGGACAGACAGACACACACACAGACAGACACGGCCGTTACAGAACCTCTCCTGGACTACGTCACACGGAGAGGTAGAAAGTGAAAACGACAACGGCACGCAGTGTTCCTAAGTGGTCTCCCTCCCAAGTACTGACTGCGCTCGACGCTGCTTAACTTCTGTGATCGGACGAGAACCGCTTTATTCAGCGTGATATGGCCGTTGCCGACAGTACTAGTTAATAATTTGAATTTAATTAACCTTCATCTTTATAAAACAATAACAAAAAGAAGATATGTTTGCTTTTTCATATCTGGTGGAATTTAAAAGAGGAAACAAAAAGGAAAAAGCCAACGGCACGCAGCGTTCAAAAGTTCTGACTGCGCTCGACGCTGCTTAACTTCGGTGATCGGACGAGAACCGGTGTTTTCAGCGTGATATGGCCGTTGCCGAGAGTGCTAGTTAATAATTCGAATTTAAATTAAGTGAGACAAAATAACCTTCATCTTTTTAAAACAATAACAAAAAGAAAACATGTTTGCTTTTTTCATATCTATTGATATTTAAAAGAGCGAAAAAAAGTGATATAGCCAACGGCACGCAGTGTTCCTAAGTGGTCTCCCTCCCAAGCACTGACTGCGCTCGACGCTGCTTAACTTCGGTGATCGGACGATAACCGGTGTATTCAGCGTGATATGGCCGTTGCCGACAGTGCTAGTTAATAATTTGAATTTAATTAACCTTCATCTTTATAAAACAATAACAAAAAGAAGATATGTTTGATTTTTTCATATCTGGTGGAATTTAAAAGAGGAAACAAAAAGGAAAAAGCCAACGGCACGCAGTGTTCAAAAGTACTGACTGCGCTCGACGCTGCTTAACTTCGGTGATCGGACGAGAACCGGTGTTTTCAGCGCGATATGGCCGTTGCCGAGAGCGCTAGTTACTAATTCGAATTTAAATAAAGTGAGACAAATTAACCTTCATCTTTTTAAAACAATAACAGAAAGAAAATATGTTTGCGTTTTCATATCTATTAGAATATAAAAGAGGAAAAAAGTGAAAAAGCCAACGGCACGCACTGTTCCTAAGTGGTCTCCCTCCCAAGTACTGACTGCGCTTGACGCTGCTTAACTTCGGTGATCGGACGAGAACCGGTGTTTTCAGCGTGATATGGCCGTTGCCGAGAGTGCTAGTTAATAATTCGAATTTAAATTAAGTGAGACAAATTAACCTTCATCTTTTTAAAACAATAACAAAAAGAAAACATGTTTGCTATTTTCATATCTATTGGAATTTAAAAGAGCGAAAAAAAGTGATATACCCAACGGCACGCAGTGTTCCTAAGTGGTCTCCCTCCCAAGCACTGACTGCGCTCGACGCTGCTTAACTTCGGTGATCGGACGATAACCGGTGTATTCAGCGTGATATGGCCGTTGCCGACAGTGCTAGTTAATAATTTGAATTTAATTAACCTTCATCTTTATAAAACAATAACAAAAAGAAGATATGTTTGCTTTTTTCATATCTGATGGAATTTAAAAGGGGAAACAAAAAGGAAAAAGCCAACGGCACGCAGTGTTCAAAAGTACTGACTGCGCTCGACACAGCTTAACTTCGGTGATCGGACGAGAACCGGTGTTTTCAGCGTGATATGGCCGTTGCCGAGAGCGCTAGTTACTAATTCGAATTTAAATTAAGTGAGACAAATTAACCATCATCTTTTTAAAACCATAACAAAAAGAAAATATGTTTGCGTTATACATACCTATTGGAATTTAATAGAGGAAAAAAAGTGAAAAAGCCAACGGCACGAACTGTTCCTTAGTGATCTCCCTCCCAAGTACTGACTGCGCTCGACGCTGCTTCACTTCGGTGATCGGACGTGAACCGGTGTTTTCAGCGTGATATGGCCGTTGCCGAGAGTGCTAGTTAATAATTCGAATTTAAATTAAGTGAGACAAATTAACCTTCATCTTTTTAAAACAATAACAAAATGAAAACATGTTTGCTTTTTTCATATCTTTTGGAATTTAAAAGAGGGGAAAAAAGTGATATAGCCAACGGCACGCAGTGTTCCTAAGTGGTCTCCCTCCCAAGCACTGACTGCGCTCGACGCTGCTTAACTTCGGTGATCGGACGATAACCGGTGTATTCAGCGTGATATAGCCGTTGCTGACAGTGCTAGTTAATAATTTGAATTTAATTAACCTTCATCTTTATAAAACAATAACAAAAAGAAGATATGTTTGCTTTTTTCATATCTGGTGGAATTTAAAAGAGGAAACAAAAAGGAAAAAGCAAACGGCACGCAGTGTTCAAAAGTACTGACTGCGCTCGACACAGCTTAACTTCGGTGATCGGACGAGAACCGGTGTTTTCAGCGTAATATGGCCGTTGCCGAGAGCGCTAGTTACTAATTCGAATTTAAATTAAGTGAGACAAATTAACCATCATCTTTTTAAAACAATAACAAAAAGAAAGTATGTTTGCGTTATACATACCTATTGGAATTTAATAGAGGAAAAAAGTGAAAAAGCCAACGGCACGCACTGTTCCTAAGTGATCTCCCTCCCAAGTACTGACTGCGCTCGACGCTGCTTAACTTCGGCGATCGGACGAGAACCGCTGTATTCAGCGTGATATGGCCGTTGCCGACAGTACTAGTTAATAATTTGAATTTAATTAACCTTCATCTTTATAAAACAATAACAAAAAGAAGATATGTTTGCTTTTTTCATATCTGGTGGAATTTAAAAGAGGAAACAAAAAGGAAAAAGCCAACGGCACGCAGTGTTCAAAAGTACTGACTGCGCTCGACGCTGCTTAACTTCGGTGATCGGACGAGAACCGGTGTTTTCAGCGCGATATGGCCGTTGCCGAGAGCGCTAGTTACTAATTCGAATTTAAATTAAGTGAGACAAATTAACCATCATCTTTTTAAAACAATAACAAAAAGAAAATATGTTTGCGATATACATACCTATTGGAATTTAATAGAGGAAAAAAAGTGAAAAAGCCAACGGCACGCACTGTTCCTAAGTGATCTCCCTCCCAAGTACTGACTGCGCTCGACGCTGGTTAACTTCGGCGATCGGACGAGAACCGCTGTTTTCAGCGTGATATGGCCGTTGCCGCCAGTGCTAATTACTAATTTGAATTTAATTAACCTTCAGCTTTATAAAACAATAACAAAAAGAAGATATGTTTGCTTTTTTCATATCTGGTGGAATTTAAAAGAGGAAACAAAAAGGAAAAAGCCAACGGCACGCAGTGTTCAAAAGTACTGACTGCGCTCGACACAGCTTAACTTCGTTGATCGGACGAGAACAGGTGTTTTCAGCGTGATATGGCCGTTGCCGAGAGCGCTAGTTACTAATTCGAATTTAAATTAAGTGAGACAAATTAACCATCATCTTTTTAAAACAATAACAAAAAGAAAATATGTTTGCGTTATACATACCTATTGGAATTTAATAGAGGAAAAAAAGTGAAAAAGCCAACGGCACGCACTGTTCCTTAGTGATCTCCCTCCCAAGTACTGACTGCGCTCGACGCTGCTTCACTTCGGTGATCGGACGTGAACCGGTGTTTTCAGCGTGATATGGCCGTTGCCGAGAGTGCTAGTTAATAATTCGAATTTAAATTAAGTGAGACAAATTAACCTTCATCTTTTTAAAACAATAACAAAATGAAAACATGTTTGCTTTTTTCATATCTTTTGGAATTTAAAAGAGGGGAAAAAAGTGATATAGCCAACGGCACGCAGTGTTCCTAAGTGGTCTCCCTCCCAAGCACTGACTGCGCTCGACGCTGGTTAACTTCGGCGATCGGACGAGAACCGCTGTTTTCAGCGTGATATGGCCGTTGCCGCCAGTGCTAATTACTAATTTGAATTTAATTAACCTTCAGCTTTATAAAACAATAACAAAAAGAAGATATGTTTGCTTTTTTCATATCTGGTGGAATTTAAAAGAGGAAACAAAAAGGAAAAAGCCAACGGCACGCAGTGTTCAAAAGTACTGACTGCGCTCGACACAGCTTAACTTCGTTGATCGGACGAGAACAGGTGTTTTCAGCGTGATATGGCCGTTGCCGAGAGCGCTAGTTACTAATTCGAATTTAAATTAAGTGAGACAAATTAACCATCATCTTTTTAAAACAATAACAAAAAGAAAATATGTTTGCGTTATACATACCTATTGGAATTTAATAGAGGAAAAAAAGTGAAAAAGCCAACGGCACGCACTGTTCCTTAGTGATCTCCCTCCCAAGTACTGACTGCGCTCGACGCTGCTTAACTTCGGCGATCGGACGAGAACCGCTGTATTCAGCGTGATATGGCCGTTGCCGACAGTACTAGTTAATAATTTGAATTTAATTAACCTTCATCTTTATAAAACAATAACAAAAAGAAGATATGTTTGCTTTTTTCATATCTGGTGGAATTTAAAAGAGGAAACAAAAAGGAAAAAGCCAACGGCACGCAGTGTTCAAAAGTACTGACTGCGCTCGACGCTGCTTCACTTCGGTGATCGGACGTGAACCGGTGTTTTCAGCGTGATATGGCCGTTGCCGAGAGTGCTAGTTAATAATTCGAATTTAAATTAAGTGAGACAAATTAACCTTCATCTTTTTAAAACAATAACAAAATGAAAACATGTTTGCTTTTTTCATATCTTTTGGAATTTAAAAGAGGGGAAAAAAGTGATATAGCCAACGGCACGCAGTGTTCCTAAGTGGTCTCCCTCCCAAGCACTGACTGCGCTCGACGCTGCTTAACTTCGGTGATCGGACGATAACCGGTGTATTCAGCGTGATATAGCCGTTGCTGACAGTGCTAGTTAATAATTTGAATTTAATTAACCTTCATCTTTATAAAACAATAACAAAAAGAAGATATGTTTGCTTTTTTCATATCTGGTGGAATTTAAAAGAGGAAACAAAAAGGAAAAAGCAAACGGCACGCAGTGTTCAAAAGTACTGACTGCGCTCGACACAGCTTAACTTCGGTGATCGGACGAGAACCGGTGTTTTCAGCGTAATATGGCCGTTGCCGAGAGCGCTAGTTACTAATTCGAATTTAAATTAAGTGAGACAAATTAACCATCATCTTTTTAAAACAATAACAAAAAGAAAGTATGTTTGCGTTATACATACCTATTGGAATTTAATAGAGGAAAAAAGTGAAAAAGCCAACGGCACGCACTGTTCCTAAGTGATCTCCCTCCCAAGTACTGACTGCGCTCGACGCTGCTTAACTTCGGCGATCGGACGAGAACCGCTGTATTCAGCGTGATATGGCCGTTGCCGACAGTACTAGTTAATAATTTGAATTTAATTAACCTTCATCTTTATAAAACAATAACAAAAAGAAGATATGTTTGCTTTTTTCATATCTGGTGGAATTTAAAAGAGGAAACAAAAAGGAAAAAGCCAACGGCACGCAGTGTTCAAAAGTACTGACTGCGCTCGACGCTGCTTAACTTCGGTGATCGGACGAGAACCGGTGTTTTCAGCGCGATATGGCCGTTGCCGAGAGCGCTAGTTACTAATTCGAATTTAAATTAAGTGAGACAAATTAACCATCATCTTTTTAAAACAATAACAAAAAGAAAATATGTTTGCGATATACATACCTATTGGAATTTAATAGAGGAAAAAAAGTGAAAAAGCCAACGGCACGCACTGTTCCTAAGTGATCTCCCTCCCAAGTACTGACTGCGCTCGACGCTGGTTAACTTCGGCGATCGGACGAGAACCGCTGTTTTCAGCGTGATATGGCCGTTGCCGCCAGTGCTAATTACTAATTTGAATTTAATTAACCTTCAGCTTTATAAAACAATAACAAAAAGAAGATATGTTTGCTTTTTTCATATCTGGTGGAATTTAAAAGAGGAAACAAAAAGGAAAAAGCCAACGGCACGCAGTGTTCAAAAGTACTGACTGCGCTCGACACAGCTTAACTTCGTTGATCGGACGAGAACAGGTGTTTTCAGCGTGATATGGCCGTTGCCGAGAGCGCTAGTTACTAATTCGAATTTAAATTAAGTGAGACAAATTAACCATCATCTTTTTAAAACAATAACAAAAAGAAAATATGTTTGCGTTATACATACCTATTGGAATTTAATAGAGGAAAAAAAGTGAAAAAGCCAACGGCACGCACTGTTCCTTAGTGATCTCCCTCCCAAGTACTGACTGCGCTCGACGCTGCTTCACTTCGGTGATCGGACGTGAACCGGTGTTTTCAGCGTGATATGGCCGTTGCCGAGAGTGCTAGTTAATAATTCGAATTTAAATTAAGTGAGACAAATTAACCTTCATCTTTTTAAAACAATAACAAAATGAAAACATGTTTGCTTTTTTCATATCTTTTGGAATTTAAAAGAGGGGAAAAAAGTGATATAGCCAACGGCACGCAGTGTTCCTAAGTGGTCTCCCTCCCAAGCACTGACTGCGCTCGACGCTGGTTAACTTCGGCGATCGGACGAGAACCGCTGTTTTCAGCGTGATATGGCCGTTGCCGCCAGTGCTAATTACTAATTTGAATTTAATTAACCTTCAGCTTTATAAAACAATAACAAAAAGAAGATATGTTTGCTTTTTTCATATCTGGTGGAATTTAAAAGAGGAAACAAAAAGGAAAAAGCCAACGGCACGCAGTGTTCAAAAGTACTGACTGCGCTCGACACAGCTTAACTTCGTTGATCGGACGAGAACAGGTGTTTTCAGCGTGATATGGCCGTTGCCGAGAGCGCTAGTTACTAATTCGAATTTAAATTAAGTGAGACAAATTAACCATCATCTTTTTAAAACAATAACAAAAAGAAAATATGTTTGCGTTATACATACCTATTGGAATTTAATAGAGGAAAAAAAGTGAAAAAGCCAACGGCACGCACTGTTCCTTAGTGATCTCCCTCCCAAGTACTGACTGCGCTCGACGCTGCTTCACTTCGGTGATCGGACGTGAACCGGTGTTTTCAGCGTGATATGGCCGTTGCCGAGAGTGCTAGTTAATAATTCGAATTTAAATTAAGTGAGACAAATTAACCTTCATCTTTTTAAAACAATAACAAAATGAAAACATGTTTGCTTTTTTCATATCTTTTGGAATTTAAAAGAGGGGAAAAAAGTGATATAGCCAACGGCACGCAGTGTTCCTAAGTGGTCTCCCTCCCAAGCACTGACTGCGCTCGACGCTGCTTAACTTCGGTGATCGGACGATAACCGGTGTATTCAGCGTGATATAGCCGTTGCTGAAAGTGCTAGTTAATAATTTGAATTTAATTAACCTTCATCTTTATAAAACAATAACAAAAAGAAGATATGTTTGCTTTTTTCATATCTGGTGGAATTTAAAAGAGGAAACAAAAAGGAAAAAGCAAACGGCACGCAGTGTTCAAAAGTACTGACTGCGCTCGACACAGCTTAACTTCGGTGATCGGACGAGAACCGGTGTTTTCAGCGTAATATGGCCGTTGCCGAGAGCGCTAGTTACTAATTCGAATTTAAATTAAGTGAGACAAATTAACCATCATCTTTTTAAAACAATAACAAAAAGAAAGTATGTTTGCGTTATACATACCTATTGGAATTTAATAGAGGAAAAAAGTGAAAAAGCCAACGGCACGCACTGTTCCTAAGTGATCTCCCTCCCAAGTACTGACTGCGCTCGACGCTGCTTAACTTCGGCGATCGGACGAGAACCGCTGTATTCAGCGTGATATGGCCGTTGCCGACAGTACTAGTTAATAATTTGAATTTAATTAACCTTCATCTTTATAAAACAATAACAAAAAGAAGATATGTTTGCTTTTTTCATATCTGGTGGAATTTAAAAGAGGAAACAAAAAGGAAAAAGCCAACGGCACGCAGTGTTCAAAAGTACTGACTGCGCTCGACGCTGCTTAACTTCGGTGATCGGACGAGAACCGGTGTTTTCAGCGCGATATGGCCGTTGCCGAGAGCGCTAGTTACTAATTCGAATTTAAATTAAGTGAGACAAATTAACCATCATCTTTTTAAAACAATAACAAAAAGAAAATATGTTTGCGTTATACATACCTATTGGAATTTAATAGAGGAAAAAAAGTGAAAAAGCCAACGGCACGCACTGTTCCTAAGTGATCTCCCTCCCAAGTACTGACTGCGCTCGACGCTGGTTAACTTCGGCGATCGGACGAGAACCGCTGTTTTCAGCGTGATATGGCCGTTGCCGCCAGTGCTAATTACTAATTTGAATTTAATTAACCTTCAGCTTTATAAAACAATAACAAAAAGAAGATATGTTTGCTTTTTTCATATCTGGTGGAATTTAAAAGAGGAAACAAAAAGGAAAAAGCCAACGGCACGCAGTGTTCAAAAGTACTGACTGCGCTCGACACAGCTTAACTTCGTTGATCGGACGAGAACAGGTGTTTTCAGCGTGATATGGCCGTTGCCGAGAGCGCTAGTTACTAATTCGAATTTAAATTAAGTGAGACAAATTAACCATCATCTTTTTAAAACAATAACAAAAAGAAAATATGTTTGCGTTATACATACCTATTGGAATTTAATAGAGGAAAAAAAGTGAAAAAGCCAACGGCACGCACTGTTCCTAAGTGATCTCCCTCCCAAGTACTGACTGCGCTCGACGCTGGTTAACTTCGGCGATCGGACGAGAACCGCTGTATTCAGCGTGATATGGCCGTTGCCGCCAGTGCTAGTTACTAATTTGAATTTAATTAACCTTCAGCTTTATAAAACAATAACAAAAAGAAGATATGTTTGCTTTTTTCATATCTGGTGGAATTTAAAAGAGGAAACAAAAAGGAAAAAGCCAACGGCACGCAGTGTTCAAAAGTACTGACTGCGCTCGACACAGCTTAACTTCGGTGATCGGACGAGAACCGGTGTTTTCAGCGTGATATGGCCGTTGCCGAGAGCGCTAGTTACTAATTCGAATTTAAATTAAGTGAGACAAATTAACCATCATCTTTTTAAAACAATAACAAAAAGAAAATATGTTTGCGTTATACATACCTATTGGAATTTAATAGAGGAAAAAAAGTGAAAAAGCCAACGGCACGCACTGTTCCTAAGTGATCTCCCTCCCAAGTACTGACTGCGCTCGACGCTGGTTAACTTCGGCGATCGGACGAGAACCGCTGTATTCAGCGTGATATGGCCGTTGCCGCCAGTGCTAGTTACTAATTTGAATTTAATTAACCTTCAGCTTTATAAAACAATAACAAAAAGAAGATATGTTTGCTTTTTTCATATCTGGTGGAATTTAAAAGAGGAAACAAAAAGGAAAAAGCCAACGGCACGCAGTGTTCAAAAGTACTGACTGCGCTCGACACAGCTTAACTTCGGTGATCGGACGAGAACCGGTGTTTTCAGCGTGATATGGCCGTTGCCGAGAGCGCTAGTTACTAATTCGAATTTAAATTAAGTGAGACAAATTAACCTTCATCTTTTTAAAACAATAACAAAATGAAAATATGTTTGCTTTTTTCATATCTATTGGAATTTAAAAGAGGGGAAAAAAGTGATATTGCCAACGGCACGCAGTGTTCCTAAGTGGACTCCCTCCCAAGCACTGACTGCTCTCGACGCTGCTTAACTTCGGTGATCGGACGATAACCGGTGTATTCAGCGTGATATGGCCGTTGCTGACAGTGCTAGTTAATAATTTGAATTTAATTAACCTTCATCTTTATAAAACAATAACAAAAAGAAGATATGTTTGATTTTTTCATATCTGGTGGAATTTAAAAGAGGAAACAAAAAGGAAAAAGCCAACGGCACGCAGTGTTCAAAAGTACTGACTGCGCTCGACGCTGCTTAACTTCGGTGATCGGACGAGAACCGGTGTTTTCAGCGCGATATGGCCGTTGCCGAGAGCGCTAGTTACTAATTCGAATTTAAATAAAGTGAGACAAATTAACATTCATCTTTTTAAAACAATAACAGAAAGAAAATATGTTTGCGTTTTCATATCTATTAGAATTTAAAAGAGGAAAAAAGTGAAAAAGCCAACGGCACGCACTGTTCCTAAGTGGTCTCCCTCCCAAGTACTGACTGCGCTCGACGCTGCTTAAATTCGGTGATCGGACGAGAACCGGTGTTTTCAGCGTGATATGGCCGTTGCCGAGAGTGCTAGTTAATAATTCGAATTTAAATTAAGTGAGACAAATTAACCTTCATCTATTTAAAACAATAACAAAAAGAAAACATGTTTGCTATTTTCATATCTATTGGAATTTAAAAGAGCGAAAAAAAGTGATATAGCCAACGGCACGCAGTGTTCCTAAGTGGTCTCACTCCCAAGCACTGACTGCGCTCGACGCTGCTTAACTTCGGTGATCGGACGATAACCGGTGTATTCAGCGTGACATGGCCGTTGCCGACAGTGCTAGTTAATAATTTGAATTTAATTAACCTTCATCTTTATAAAACAATAACAAAAAGAAGATATGTTTGCTTTTTTCATATCTGATGGAATTTAAAAGGGGAAACAAAAAGGAAAAAGCCAACGGCACGCAGTGTTCAAAAGTACTGACTGCGCTCGACACAGCTTAACTTCGGTGATCGGACGAGAACCGGTGTTTTCAGCGTGATATGGCCGTTGCCGAGAGCGCTAGTTACTAATTCGAATTTAAATTAAGTGAGACAAATTAACCATCATCTTTTTAAAACCATAACAAAAAGAAAATATGTTTTCGTTATACATACCTATTGGAATTTAATAGAGGAAAAAAAGTGAAAAAGCCAACGGCACGAACTGTTCCTTAGTGATCTCCCTCCCAAGTACTGACTGCGCTCGACGCTGCTTAACTTCGGTGATCGGACGAGAACCGGTGTTTTCAGCGTGATATGGCCGTTGCCGAGAGTGCTAGTTAATAATTCGAATTTAAATTAAGTGAGACAAATTAACCTTCATCTTTTTAAAACAATAACAAAATGAAAATATGTTTGCTTTTTTCATATCTTTTGGAATTTAAAAGAGGGGAAAAAAGTGATATAGCCAACGGCACGCAGTGTTCCTAAGTGGTCTCCCTCCCAAGCACTGACTGCGCTCGACGCTGCTTAACTTCGGTGATCGGACGATAACCGGTGTATTCAGCGTGATATGGCCGTTGCTGACAGTGCTAGTTAATAATTTGAATTTAATTAACCTTCATCTTTATAAAACAATAACAAAAAGAAGATATGTTTGCTTTTTTCATATCTGGTGGAATTTAAAAGAGGAAACAAAAAGGAAAAAGCCAACGGCACGCAGTGTTCAAAAGTACTGACTGCGCTCGACACAGCTTAATTTCGTTGATCGGACGAGAACAGGTGTTTTCAGCGTGATATGGCCGTTGCCGAGATCGCTAGTTACTAATTCGAATTTAAATTAAGTGAGACAAATTAACCATCATCTTTTTAAAACAATAACAAAAAGAAAATATGTTTGCGTTATACATACCTATTGGAATTTAATAGAGGAAAAAAAGTGAAAAAGCCAACGGCACGCACTGTTCCTAAGTGATCTCCCTCCCAAGTACTGACTGCGCTCGACGCTGGTTAACTTCGGCGATCGGACGAGAACCGCTGTATTCAGCGTGATATGGCCGTTGCCGCCAGTGCTAGTTACTAATTTGAATTTAATTAACCTTCATCTTTATAAAACAATAACAAAAAGAAGATATGTTTGCTTTTTTCATATCTGGTGGAATTTAAAAGAGGAAACAAAAAGGAAAAAGCCAACGGCACGCAGTGTTCAAAAGTACTGACTGCGCTCGACACAGCTTAACTTCGGTGATCGGACGAGAACCGGTGTTTTCAGCGTGATATGGCCGTTGCCGAGAGCGCTAGTTACTAATTCGAATTTAAATTAAGTGAGACAAATTAACCTTCATCTTTTTAAAACAATAACAAAATGAAAATATGTTTGCTTTTTTCATATCTATTGGAATTTAAAAGAGGGGAAAAAAGTGATATTGCCAACGGCATGCAGTGTTCCTAAGTGGACTCCCTCCCAAGCACTGACTGCTCTCGACGCTGCTTAACTTCGGTGATCGGACGATAACCGGTGTATTCAGCGTGATATGGCCGTTGCTGACAGTGCTAGTTAATAATTTGAATTTAATTAACCTTCATCTTTATAAAACAATAACAAAAAGAAGATATGTTTGCTTTTTTCATGTCTAATGGAATTTAAAAGAGGAAACAAAAAGGAAAAAGCCAACGGCACGCAGTGTTCAAAAGTACTGACTGCGCTCGACACAGCTTAACTTCGTTGATCGGACGAGAACAGGTGTTTTCAGCGTGATATGGCCGTTGCCGAGAGCGCTAGTTACTAATTCGAATTTAAATTAAGTGAGACAAATTAACCATCATCTTTTTAAAACAATAACAAAAAGAAAATATGTTTGCGTTATACATTCCTATTGGAATTTAATAGAGGAAAAAAAGTGAAAAAGCCAACGGCACGCACTGTTCCTAAATGATCTCCCTCCCAAGTACTGACTGCGCTCGACGCTGGTTAACTTCGGCGATCGGACGAGAACCGCTGTATTCAGCGTGATATGGCCGTTGCCGCCAGTGCTAGTTACTAATTTGAATTTAATTAACCTTCAGCTTTATAAAACAATAACAAAAAGAAGATATGTTTGCTTTTTTCATATCTGGTGGAATTTAAAAGAGGAAACAAAAAGGAAAAAGCCAACGGCACGCAGTGTTCAAAAGTACTGACTGCGCTCGACACAGCTTAACTTCGGTGATCGGACGAGAACCGGTGTTTTCAGCGTGATATGGCCGTTGCCGAGAGCGCTAGTTACTAATTCGAATTTAAATTAAGTGAGACAAATTAACCTTCATCTTTTTAAAACAATAACAAAATGAAAATATGTTTGCTTTTTTCATATCTATTGGAATTTAAAAGAGGGGAAAAAAGTGATATTGCCAACGGCACGCAGTGTTCCTAAGTGGACTCCCTCCCAAGCACTGACTGCTCTCGACGCTGCTTAACTTCGGTGATCGGACGATAACCGGTGTATTCAGCGTGATATGGCCGTTGCTGACAGTGCTAGTTAATAATTTGAATTTAATTAACCTTCATCTTTATAAAACAATAACAAAAAGAAGATATGTTTGATTTTTTCATATCTGGTGGAATTTAAAAGAGGAAACAAAAAGGAAAAAGCCAACGGCACGCAGTGTTCAAAAGTACTGACTGCGCTCGACGCTGCTTAACTTCGGTGATCGGACGAGAACCGGTGTTTTCAGCGCGATATGGCCGTTGCCGAGAGCGCTAGTTACTAATTCGAATTTAAATAAAGTGAGACAAATTAACATTCATCTTTTTAAAACAATAACAGAAAGAAAATATGTTTGCGTTTTCATATCTATTAGAATTTAAAAGAGGAAAAAAAGTGAAAAAGCAAACGGCACGCACTGTTCCTAAGTGGTCTCCCTCCCAAGTACTGACTGCGCTCGACGCTGCTTAACTTCGGTGATCGGACGAGAACCGGTGTTTTCAGCGTGATATGGCCGTTGCCGAGAGTGCTAGTTAATAATTCGAATTTAAATTAAGTGAGACAAATTAACCTTCATCTATTTAAAACAATAACAAAAAGAAAACATGTTTGCTATTTTCATATCTATTGGAATTTAAAAGAGCGAAAAAAAGTGATATAGCCAACGGCACGCAGTGTTCCTAAGTGGTCTCACTCCCAAGCACTGACTGCGCTCGACGCTGCTTAACTTCGGTGATCGGACGATAACCGGTGTATTCAGCGTGACATGGCCGTTGCCGACAGTGCTAGTTAATAATTTGAATTTAATTAACCTTCATCTTTATAAAACAATAACAAAAAGAAGATATGTTTGCTTTTTTCATATCTGATGGAATTTAAAAGGGGAAACAAAAAGGAAAAAGCCAACGGCACGCAGTGTTCAAAAGTACTGACTGCGCTCGACACAGCTTAACTTCGGTGATCGGACGAGAACCGGTGTTTTCAGCGTGATATGGCCGTTGCCGAGAGCGCTAGTTACTAATTCGAATTTAAATTAAGTGAGACAAATTAACCATCATCTTTTTAAAACCATAACAAAAAGAAAATATGTTTTCGTTATACATACCTATTGGAATTTAATAGAGGAAAAAAAGTGAAAAAGCCAACGGCACGAACTGTTCCTTAGTGATCTCCCTCCCAAGTACTGACTGCGCTCGACGCTGCTTAACTTCGGTGATCGGACGAGAACCGGTGTTTTCAGCGTGATATGGCCGTTGCCGAGAGTGCTAGTTAATAATTCGAATTTAAATTAAGTGAGACAAATTAACCTTCATCTTTTTAAAACAATAACAAAATGAAAATATGTTTGCTTTTTTCATATCTTTTGGAATTTAAAAGAGGGGAAAAAAGTGATATAGCCAACGGCACGCAGTGTTCCTAAGTGGTCTCCCTCCCAAGCACTGACTGCGCTCGACGCTGCTTAACTTCGGTGATCGGACGATAACCGGTGTATTCAGCGTGATATGGCCGTTGCTGACAGTGCTAGTTAATAATTTGAATTTAATTAACCTTCATCTTTATAAAACTATAACAAAAAGAAGATATGTTTGCTTTTTTCATATCTGGTGGAATTTAAAAGAGGAAACAAAAAGGAAAAAGCCAACGGCACGCAGTGTTCAAAAGTACTGACTGCGCTCGACACAGCTTAATTTCGTTGATCGGACGAGAACAGGTGTTTTCAGCGTGATATGGCCGTTGCCGAGATCGCTAGTTACTAATTCGAATTTAAATTAAGTGAGACAAATTAACCATCATCTTTTTAAAACAATAACAAAAAGAAAATATGTTTGCGTTATACATACCTATTGGAATTTAATAGAGGAAAAAAAGTGAAAAAGCCAACGGCACGCACTGTTCCTAAGTGATCTCCCTCCCAAGTACTGACTGCGCTCGACGCTGGTTAACTTCGGCGATCGGACGAGAACCGCTGTATTCAGCGTGATATGGCCGTTGCCGCCAGTGCTAGTTACTAATTTGAATTTAATTAACCTTCATCTTTATAAAACAATAACAAAAAGAAGATATGTTTGCTTTTTTCATATCTGGTGGAATTTAAAAGAGGAAACAAAAAGGAAAAAGCCAACGGCACGCAGTGTTCAAAAGTACTGACTGCGCTCGACACAGCTTAACTTCGGTGATCGGACGAGAACCGGTGTTTTCAGCGTGATATGGCCGTTGCCGAGAGCGCTAGTTACTAATTCGAATTTAAATTAAGTGAGACAAATTAACCTTCATCTTTTTAAAACAATAACAAAATGAAAATATGTTTGCTTTTTTCATATCTATTGGAATTTAAAAGAGGGGAAAAAAGTGATATTGCCAACGGCATGCAGTGTTCCTAAGTGGACTCCCTCCCAAGCACTGACTGCTCTCGACGCTGCTTAACTTCGGTGATCGGACGATAACCGGTGTATTCAGCGTGATATGGCCGTTGCTGACAGTGCTAGTTAATAATTTGAATTTAATTAACCTTCATCTTTATAAAACAATAACAAAAAGAAGATATGTTTGCTTTTTTCATGTCTAATGGAATTTAAAAGAGGAAACAAAAAGGAAAAAGCCAACGGCACGCAGTGTTCAAAAGTACTGACTGCGCTCGACACAGCTTAACTTCGTTGATCGGACGAGAACAGGTGTTTTCAGCGTGATATGGCCGTTGCCGAGAGCGCTAGTTACTAATTCGAATTTAAATTAAGTGAGACAAATTAACCATCATCTTTTTAAAACAATAACAAAAAGAAAATATGTTTGCGTTATACATTCCTATTGGAATTTAATAGAGGAAAAAAAGTGAAAAAGCCAACGGCACGCACTGTTCCTAAATGATCTCCCTCCCAAGTACTGACTGCGCTCGACGCTGGTTAACTTCGGCGATCGGACGAGAACCGCTGTATTCAGCGTGATATGGCCGTTGCCGCCAGTGCTAGTTACTAATTTGAATTTAATTAACCTTCATCTTTATAAAACAATAACAAAAAGAAGATATGTTTGCTTTTTTCATATCTGGTGGAATTTAAAAGAGGAAACAAAAAGGAAAAAGCCAACGGCACGCAGTGTTCAAAAGTACTGACTGCGCTCGACACAGCTTAACTTCGGTGATCGGACGAGAACCGGTGTTTTCAGCGTGATATGGCCGTTGCCGAGAGCGCTAGTTACTAATTCGAATTTAAATTAAGTGAGACAAATTAACCTTCATCTTTTTAAAACAATAACAAAATGAAAATATGTTTGCTTTTTTCATATCTATTGGAATTTAAAAGAGGGGAAAAAAGTGATATTGCCAACGGCACGCAGTGTTCCTAAGTGGACTCCCTCCCAAGCACTGACTGCTCTCGACGCTGCTTAACTTCGGTGATCGGACGATAACCGGTGTATTCAGCGTGATATGGCCGTTGCTGACAGTGCTAGTTAATAATTTGAATTTAATTAACCTTCATCTCTATAAAACAATAACAAAAAGAAGATATGTTTGCTTTTTTCATATCTAATGGAATTTAAAAGAGGAAACAAAAAGGAAAAAGCCAACGGCACGCAGTGTTCAAAAGTACTGCCTGCGCTCGACACAGCTTAACTTCGGTGATCGGAGGAGAACCGGTGTTTTCAGCGTGATATGGCCGTTGCCGAGAGTGCTAGTTACTAATTCGAATTTAAATTAAGTGAGACAAATTAACCATCATCTTTTTAAAACAATAACAAAAAGAAAATATGTTTGCGTTATACATACCTATTGGAATTTAATAGAGGAAAAAAAGTGAAAAAGCCAACAGCACGCTGTGTTGCTAAGTGGTCTCCCTCCCAAGTACTGACTGCGCTCGACGCTGCTTAACTTCGGTGTTCGGACGAGAACCGGTGTTTTCAGCGTGATATTGCCGTTGCCGATAGTGCTAGTTAATAGTTCGAATTTTAACTAAGTAAGTCAAATTAACTTTCATCTTTTTAAAACAATAACAAAAAGAAAATATGTTTGCTTTTTTCATATCTATTGGAATTTAAAAGAGGACAAAAAAGTGAAAAAGCCAACGGCACGCAGTGTTGCTAAGTGGTCTCCCTCCCAAGCACTGACTGCGCTCGACGCTGCTTAACTTCGGTGATCGGACGAGAACCGGTGTATTCAGCGTGATATGGCCGTTGCCGACAGTGTTAGTTAATAATTTGAATTTAATTAACCTTCATCTTTATAAAACAATAACAAAAAGAAGATATGTTTGTTTTTCATATCTGGTGGAATTTAAGAGGAAACAAAAGTGAAAAAGCCAACGGCACGCAGTGTTCCCAAGTACTGACTGCGCTCGACACAGCTTAACTTCGGTGATCGGACGAGAACCGGTGTTTTCAGCGTGATATGGCCGTTGCCGAGAGCGCTAGTTACTAATTCGAATTTAAATTAAGTGAGACAAATTAACCTTCATCTTTTTAAAACAATAACAAAAATAAAATATGTTTGCTTTTTTCATATCTATTGGAATTTAAAAGAGGAAAAAAAGTGAAAAAGCCAACGGCACGCAGTGTTCCTAAGTGGTCTCCCTCCCAAGTACTGACTGCGCTCGACGCTGCATAACTTCGGTGTTCGGACGAGAACCGGTGTTTTCAGCGTGATATGGCCGTTGCCGAAAGTGCTAGTTAATAATTCGAATTTAAATTAAGTGAGACAAATTAACCTTCATCTTTTTAAAACAATAACAAAATGAAAATATGTTTGCTTTTTTCATATCTATTGGAATTTAAAAGAGGGGAAAAAAGTGATATAGCCAACGGCACGCAGTGTTCCTAAGTGGTCTCCCTCCCAAGCACTGACTGCGCTCGACGCTGCTTAACTTCGGTGATCGGACGAGAACAGGTGTTTTCAGCGTGATATGGCCGTTGCCGAGAGTACTAGTTAATAATTTGAATTTAATTAATCTTCATCTTTATAAAAAAATAACAAAAAGAAGATATGTTTGCTTTTTTCATATCTGGTGTAATTTAAAAGAGGAGACATAAAGGAAAAAGCCAACGGCACGCAGTGTTCAAAAGTACTGACTGCGCTCGACACAGCTTAACTTCGGTGATCGGACGAGAACCGGTGTTTTCAGCGTTATATGGCCGTTGCCGAGAGCGCTAGTTACTAATTCGAATTTAAATTAAGTGAGACAAATTAACCATCATCTTTTTAAAACAATAACAAAAAGAAAATATGTTTGCGTTATACATACCTATTGGAATTTAATAGAGGAAAAAAAGTGAAAAAGCCAACGGCACGCACTGTTCCTAAGTGATCTCCCTCCCAAGTACTGACTGCGCTCGACGCTGGTTAACTTCGGCTATCGGATGAGAACCGCTGTATTCAGCGTGATATGGCCGTTGCCGACAGTGCTAGTTAATAATTTGAATTTAATTAACCTTCATCTTTATAAAACAATAACAAAAAGAAGATATGTTTGCTTTTTTCATATCTGGTGGAATTTAAAAGAGGAAACAAAAAGGAAAAAGCCAACGGCACGCAGTGTTCCCAAGTACTGACTGCGCTCGACGCTGCTTAACTTCGGTGATCGGACGAGAACCGGTGTTTTCAGCGTGATATCGCAGTTGCCGAGTGTGCTAGTTAATATTTCGAATTTAAATTAAGTGAGACAAATTAACCATCATCTTTTTAAAACAATAACAAAAAGAAAATATGTTTGCGTTATACATACCTATTGGAATTTAATAGAGGAAAAAAAGTGAAAAAGCCAACGGCACGCACTGTTCCTAAGTGATCTCACTCCCAAGTACTGACTGCGCTCGACGCTGGTTAACTTCGGCTATCGGATGAGAACCGCTGTATTCAGCGTGATATGGCCGTTGCCGACAGTGCTAGTTAATAATTTGAATTTAATTAACCTTCATCTTTATAAAACAATAACAAAAAGAAGATATGTTTGCTTTTTTCATATCTGGTGGAATTTAAAAGAGGAAACAAAAAGGAAAAAGCCAACGGCACGCAGTGTTCAAAAGTACTGACTGCGCTCGACACAGCTTAACTTCGGTGATCGGACGAGAACCGGTGTTTTCAGCGTGATATGGCCGTTGCCGAGAGCGCTAGTTACTAATTCGAATTTAAATTAAGTGAGACAAATTAACCATCATCTTTTTAAAACAATAACAAAAAGAAAATATGTTTGCGTTATACATACCTATTGGAATTTAATAGAGGAAAAAAAGTGAAAAAGCCAACGGCACGCACTGTTCCTAAGTGATCTCCCTCCCAAGTACTGACTGCGCTCGACGCTGGTTAACTTCGGCGATCGGACGAGAACCGCTGTATTCAGCGTGATATGGCCGTTGCCGACAACGCTAGTTAATAATTTGAATTTAATTAACCTTCATCTTTATAAAACAATAACAAAAAGAAGATATGTTTGCTTTTTTCATATCTGGTGGAATTTAAAAGAGGAAACAAAAAGGAAAAAGCCAACGGCACGCAGTGTTCCCAAGTACTGACTGCGCTCGACGCTGCTTAACTTCGGTGATCGGACGAGAACCGGTGTTTTCAGCGTGATATCGCAGTTGCCGAGTGTGCTAGTTAATATTTCGAATTCAAATTAAGTGAGACAAATTAACCATCATCTTTTTAAAACAATAACAAAAAGAAAATATGTTTGCGTTATACATACCTATTGGAATTTAATAGAGGAAAAAAAGTGAAAAAGCCAACGGCACGCACTGTTCCTAAGTGATCTCCCTCCCAAGTACTGACTGCGCTCGACGCTTGTTAACTTCGGTGATCGGACGATAACCGGTGTATTCAGCGTGATATGGCCGTTGCTGACAGTGCTAGTTAATAATTTGAATTTAATAAACCTTCATCTTTATAAAACAATAACAAAAAGAAGATATGTTTGCTTTTTTCATATCTGGTGGAATTTAAAAGAGGAAACAAAAAGGAAAAAGCCAACGGCACGCAGTGTTCAAAAGTACTGACTGCGCTCGACACAGCTTAACTTCGGTGATCGGACGAGAACCGGTGTTTTCAGCGTGATATGGCCGTTGCCGAGAGCGCTAGTTACTAATTCGAATTTAAATTAAGTGAGACAAATTAACCATCATCTTTTTAAAACAATAACAAAAAGAAAATATGTTTGCGTTATACATACCTATTGGAATTTAATAGAGGAAAAAAAGTGAAAAAGCCAACGGCACGCACTGTTCCTAAGTGATCTCCCTCCCAAGTACTGACTGCGCTCGACGCTGGTTAACTTCGGCGATCGGACGAGAACCGCTGTATTCAGCGTGATATGGCCGTTGCCGACAGTGCTAGTTAATAATTTGAATTTAATTAACCTTCATCTTTATAAAACAATAACAAAAAGAAGATATGTTTGCTTTTATCATATCTGGTGGAATTTAAAAGAGGAAACAAAAAGGAAAAAGCCAACGGCACGCAGTGTTCAAAAGTACTGACTGCGCTCGACACAGCTTAACTTCGGTGATCGGACGAGAACCGGTGTTTTCAGCGTGATATGGCCGTTGCCAAGAGCGCTAGTTACTAATTCGAATTTAAATTAAGTGAGACAAATTAACCATCATCTTTTTAAAACAATAACAAAAAGAAAATATGTTTGCGTTATACATACCTATTGGAATTTAATAGAGGAAAAAAAGTGAAAAAGCCAACGGCACGCACTGTTCCTAAGTGATCTCCCTCCCAAGTACTGACTGCGCTCGACGCTGGTTAACTTCGGCGATCGGACGAGAACCGCTGTATTCAGCGTGATATGGCCGTTGCCGACAGTGCTAGTTAATAATTTGAATTTAATTAACCTTCATTTTTATAAAACAATAACAAAAAGAAGATATGTTTGCTTTTTTCATATCTGGTGGAATTTAAAAGAGGAAACAAAAAGGAAAAAGCCAACGGCACGCAGTGTTCCCAAGTACTGACTGCGCTCGACGCTGCTTAACTTCGGTGATCGGACGAGAACCGGTGTTTTCAGCGTGATATCGCAGTTGCCGAGTGTGCTAGTTAATATTTCGAATTCAAATTAAGTGAGAATAATTAACCTTCATCTTTTTAAAACAATAACAAAAAGAAAATATGTTTGCGTTATACATACCTATTGGATTTTAAAAGAGGGAAAAAAAGTGAAAAAGCCAACGGCACGCTGTGTTCCTAAGTGGTCTCCCTCCCAAGTACTGACTGCGCTCGACGCTGCTTAACTTCGATGATCGGACGAGAACCGGTGTTTTCAGCGTGATATGGCCGTTGCCTAGAGTGCTAGTTAATAATTCGAATTTAAATAAAGTGAGACAAATTAACCTTCATCTTTTTAAAACAATAACAAAATGAAAATATGTTTGCTTTTTTCATATCTATTGGAATTTAAAAGAGGGGAAAAAAGTAATATAGCCAACGGCACGCAGTGTTCCTAACTGGTCTCCCTCCCAAGCACTGACTGCGCTCGACGCTGCTTAACTTCGGTGATCGGACGATAACCGGTGTATTCAGCGTGATATGGCCGTTGCTGACAGTGCTAGTTAATAATTTGAATTTAATTAACCTTCATCTTTATAAAACAATAACAAAAGGAAGATATGTTTGCTTTTTTCATATCTGGTGGAATTTAAAAGAGGAAACAAAAAGGAAAAAGCCAACGGCACGCAGTGTTCAAAAGTACTGACTTCGCTCGACACAGCTTAACTTCGGTGATCGGACGAGAACCGGTGTTTTCAGCGTGATATGGCCGTTGCCGAGAGCGCTAGTTACTAATTCGAATTTAAATTAAGTGAGACAAATTAACCATCATCTTTTTAAAACAATAACAAAAAGAAAATATGTTTGCGTTATACATACCTATTGGAATTTAATAGAGGAAAAAAAGTGAAAATGCCAACGGCACGCACTGTTCCTAAGTGATCTCCCTCCCAAGTACTGACTGCGCTCGACGCTGGTTATCTTCGGCGATCGGACGAGAACCGCTGTATTCAGCGTGATATGGCCGTTGCCGACAGTACTAGTTAATAATTTGAATTTAGTTAACCTTCATCTTTATAAAACAATAACAAAAAGAAGATATGTTTGCTTTTTTCATATCTGGTGGAATTTAAAAGAGGAAACAAAAAGGAAAAAGCCAACGGCACCCAGTGTTCAAAAGTACTGACTGCGCTCGACGCTGCTTAACTTCGGTGATCGGACGAGAATCGGTGTTTTCAGCGCGATATGGCCGTTGCCGAGAGCGCTAGTTACTAATTCGAATTTAAATAAAGTGAGACAAATTAACCTTCATCTTTTTAAAACAATAACAAAAAGAAAATATGTTTGCGTTTTTCATATCTTTTGGAATTTAAAAGAGGGGAAAAAAGTGATATAGCCAACGGCACGCAGTGTTCCTAAGTGGTCTCCCTCCCAAGCACTGACTGCGCTCGACGCTGCTTAACTTCGGTGATCGGACGATAACCGATGTATTCAGCGTGATATGGCCGTTGCTGACAGTGCTAGTTAATAATTTGAATTTAATTAACCTTCATCTTTATAAAACAATAACAAAAAGAAGATATGTTTGCTTTTTTCATATCTGGTGGAATTTAAAAGAGGAAACAAAAAGGAAAAAGCCAACGGCACGCAGTGTTCCCAAGTACTGACTGCGCTCGACGCTGCTTAACTTCGGTGATCGGACGAGAACCGGTGTTTTCAGCGTGATATCGCAGTTGCCGAGTGTGCTAGTTAATATTTCGAATTCAAATTAAGTGAGAATAATTAACCTTCATCTTTTTAAAACAATAACAAAAAGAAAATATGTTTGCGTTATACATACCTATTGGATTTTAAAAGAGGGAAAAAAAGTGAAAAAGCCAACGGCACGCTGTGTTCCTAAGTGGTCTCCCTCCCAAGTACTGACTGCGCTCGACGCTGCTTAACTTCGATGATCGGACGAGAACCGGTGTTTTCAGCGTGATATGGCCGTTGCCTAGAGTGCTAGTTAATAATTCGAATTTAAATAAAGTGAGACAAATTAACCTTCATCTTTTTAAAACAATAACAAAAAGAAAATATGTTTGCATTTTTCATATCTTTTGGAATTTACAAGAGGAAAAAAAGTGAAAAAGCCAACGGCACGCACTGTTCCTAAGTGATCTCCCTCCCAAGTACTGACTGCCGCTCGACGCTGCTTAACTTCGGTGATCGGACGAGAACCGGTGTTTTCAGCGTGATATGGCCGTTGCCGAGAGTGCTAGTTAATAATTCGAATTTAAATTAAGTGAGACAAATTAACCTTCATCTTTTTAAAACAATAACAAAATGAAAATATGTTTGCTTTTTTCATATCTATTGGAATTTAAAAGAGGGGAAAAAAGTAATATAGCCAACGGCACGCAGTGTTCCTAACTGGTCTCCCTCCCAAGCACTGACTGCGCTCGACGCTGCTTAACTTCGGTGATCGGACGATAACCGGTGTATTCAGCGTGATATGGCCGTTGCTGACAGTGCTAGTTAATAATTTGAATTTAATTAACCTTCATCTTTATAAAACAATAACAAAAAGAAGATATGTTTGCTTTTTTCATATCTGGTGGAATTTAAAAGAGGAAACAAAAAGGAAAAAGCCAACGGCACGCAGTGTTCAAAAGTACTGACTTCGCTCGACACAGCTTAACTTCGGTGATCGGACGAGAACCGGTGTTTTCAGCGTGATATGGCCGTTGCCGAGAGCGCTAGTTACTAATTCGAATTTAAATTAAGTGAGACAAATTAACCATCATCTTTTTAAAACAATAACAAAAAGAAAATATGTTTGCGTTATACATACCTATTGGAATTTAATAGAGGAAAAAAAGTGAAAAAGCCAACGGCACGCACTGTTCCTAAGTGATCTCCCTCCCAAGTACTGACTGCGCTCGACGCTGGTTATCTTCGGCGATCGGACGAGAACCGCTGTATTCAGCGTGATATGGCCGTTGCCGACAGTACTAGTTAATAATTTGAATTTAGTTAACCTTCATCTTTATAAAACAATAACAAAAAGAAGATATGTTTGCTTTTTTCATATCTGGTGGAATTTAAAAGAGGAAACAAAAAGGAAAAAGCCAACGGCACCCAGTGTTCAAAAGTACTGACTGCGCTCGACGCTGCTTAACTTCGGTGATCGGACGAGAATCGGTGTTTTCAGCGCGATATGGCCGTTGCCGAGAGCGCTAGTTACTAATTCGAATTTAAATAAAGTGAGACAAATTAACCTTCATCTTTTTAAAACAATAACAAAAAGAAAATATGTTTGCGTTTTTCATATCTTTTGGAATTTAAAAGAGGGGAAAAAAGTGATATAGCCAACGGCACGCAGTGTTCCTAAGTGGTCTCCCTCCCAAGCACTGACTGCGCTCGACGCTGCTTAACTTCGGTGATCGGACGATAACCGATGTATTCAGCGTGATATGGCCGTTGCTGACAGTGCTAGTTAATAATTTGAATTTAATTAACCTTCATCTTTGTAAAACAATAACAAAAAGAAGATATGTTTGCTTTTTTCATATCTGGTGGAATTTAAAAGAGGAAACAAAAAGGAAAAAGCCAACGGCACGCAGTGTTCAAAAGTACTGACTTCGCTCGACACAGCTTAACTTCGGTGATCGGACGAGAACCGGTGTTTTCAGCGTGATATGGCCGTTGCCGAGAGCGCTAGTTACTAATTCGAATTTAAATTAAGTGAGACAAATTAACCTTCATCTTTTTAAAACAATAACAAAAAGAAAATATGTTTGCATTTTTCATATCTTTTGGAATTTACAAGAGGAAAAAAAGTGAAAAAGCCAACGGCACGCACGGTTCCTAAGTGGTCTCCCTCCCAAGTACTGACTGCGCTCGACGCTGCTTAACTTCGGTGATCGGACGAGAACCGGTGTTTTCAGCGTGATATGGCCGTTGCCGAGAGTGCTAGTTAATAATTCGAATTTAAATTAAGTGAGACAAATTAACCTTCATCTTTTTAAAACAATAACAAAATGAAAATATGTTTGCTTTTTTCATATCTTTTGGAATTTAAAAGAGGGGAAAAAAGTGATATAGCCAACGGCACGCAGTGTTCCTAAGTGGTCTCCCTCCCAAGCACTGACTGCGCTCGACGCTGCTTAACTTCGGTGATCGGACGATAACCGATGTATTCAGCGTGATATGGCCGTTGCTGACAGTGCTAGTTAATAATTTGAATTTAATTAACCTTCATCTTTGTAAAACAATAACAAAAAGAAGATATGTTTGCTTTTTTCATATCTGGTGGAATTTAAAAGAGGAAACAAAAAGGAAAAAGCCAACGGCACGCAGTGTTCAAAAGTACTGACTTCGCTCGACACAGCTTAACTTCGGTGATCGGACGAGAACCGGTGTTTTCAGCGTGATATGGCCGTTGCCGAGAGCGCTAGTTACTAATTCGAATTTAAATTAAGTGAGACAAATTAACCTTCATCTTTTTAAAACAATAACAAAAAGAAAATATGTTTGCATTTTTCATATCTATTGGAATTTAAAAGAGGGGAAAAAAGTGATATAGCCAACGGCACGCAGTGTTCCTAAGTGGTCTCCCTCCCAAGCACTGACTGCGCTCGACGCTGCTTAACTTCGGTGATCGGACGATAACCGGTGTATTCAGCGTGATATGGCCGTTGCTGACAGTGCCAGTTAAAAATTTGAATTTAATTAACCTTCATTTTTATAAAACAATAACAAAAAGAAGATATGTTTGCTTTTTTCTTATCTGGTGGAATTTAAAAGAGGAAAAAAAGTGAAAAAGCCAACGGCACGCACTGTTCCTAAGTGGTCTCCCTCCCAAGTACTGACTGCGCTCGACGCTGCTTAACTTCGGCGATCGGACGAGAACCGGTGTTTTCACCGTGATATGGCCGTTGCCGAGAGTGCTAGTTAATAATTCGAATTTAAATAAATTGAGACAATTTAACCTTCACCTTTTTGAAACAATAACAAAAATAAAATACGTTTACTTTTTTCATATCTATTGGAATTTAAAAGAGGAAAAAAAGTGAAAAAGACAACGGCACGCAGTGTTCCTAAGTGGTCTCCCTCCCAAGTACTGACTGCGCTCGACGCTGCTTAACTTCGGTGATCGGACGAGAACCGCTGTATTCAGAGTGATATGCCCGTTGCCGACAGTGGTAGTTAATAATTTGAATTAAATTAACCTTCATCTTTATAAAACAATAACAAAAAGAAGATATGTTTGCTTTTTTATATCTGGTGGAATTTAAAAGAGGAAACAAAAAGGAAAAAGCCAACGGCACGCAGCGTTCAAAAGTACTGACTGCGCTCGACGCTGCTTAACTTCGGTGATCGGACGAGAACCGGTGTTTTCAGCGCGATATGGCCGTTGCCGAGAGCGCTAGTTACTAATTCGAATTTAAATAAAGTGAGACAAATTAACCTTCATCTTTTTAAAACAATAACAAAAAGAAAATATGTTTGCGTTTTTCATATCTATTGGAATTTAAAAGAGGAAAAAAAAGTGAAAAAGCCAACGGCACGCAGTGTTCCTAAGTGGTCTCCCTCCCAAGCACTGACTGCGCTCGACGCTGCTTAAATTCAGTGATCGGACGAGAACCGGTGTATTCAGCGTGATATGGTCGTTGCCGACAGTGCTAGTTAATAATTTGAATTTAATTAACCTTCATCTTTATAAAACAATAACAAAAAGAAGATATGTTTGCTTTTTTCATATCTGGTGGAATTTAATAGAGGAAACAAAAAGGAAAAAGCCAACGGCACGCAGTGTTTCCAAGTACTGACTGCGCTCGACGCTGCTTAACTTCGGTGATCGGACGAGAACCGGTGTTTTCAGCGCGCTATGGCCGTTGCCGAGAGCGCTAGTTACTAATTCGAATTTAAATAAAGTGAGACAAATTAACCTTCATCTTTTTAAAACAATAACAAAAAGAAAATATGTTTGCGTTATACATACCTATTGGAATTTAAAAGAGGAAAAAAAGTGAAAAAGCCAACGGCACGCACTGTTCCTAAGTGATCTCCCTCCCAAGTACTGACTGCGCCCGACGCGGCTTAACTTCGGTGATCGGACGAGAAACGGTGTTTTCAGCGTGATATGGCCGTTGCCGAGAGTGCTAGTTAATATTTCGAATTTAAATTAAGTGAGACAAATTAACCATCTTTATAAAACAATATCAAAAAGAAGATATGTTTGCTTTTATCATATCTGGTGGAATTTAAAAGAGGAAATAAAAGTGCAAAAGCCAACGTCATGCAGTGTTTCCAAGTACTGACTGCGCTCGACGCTGCTTAACTTCGGTGATCGGACGAGAACCGGTGTTTTCAACGTTATATGGCCGTTGCCGACAGTGCTAGTTAATAATTTGAATTTAATTAACCTTCATCTTTATAAAACAATAACAAAAAGAAGATATGTTTGCTTTTTTCATATCTGGTGGAATTTAATAGAGGAAACAAAAAGGAAAAAGCCAACGGCACGCAGTGTTTCCAAGTACTGACTGCGCTCGACGCTGCTTAACTTCGGTGATCGGACGAGAACCGGTGTTTTCAGCGCGATATGGCCGTTGCCGAGAGCACTAGTTACTAATTCGAATTTAAATAAAGTGAGATAATTTAACCTTCACCTTTTTGAAAATATAACAAAAATAAACTATGTTTACTTTTTCATATCTATTGGAATTTAAAAGAGGAAAAAAAGTGAAAAAGACAACGGCACGCATTGTTCCTAAGTGGTCTCCCTCCCAAGTACTGACTGCGCTCGACGCTGCTTAACTTCGGTGATCGGACGAGAACAGCTGTATTCAGCGTGATACGTCCGTTGCCGACAATAGTAGTTAATAATTTGAATTTAATTAACCTTCATCTTTATAAAACAATAACAAAAATAAGATATGTTTGCTTTTTTCATATCTGGTGGAATTTAAAAGAGGAAACAAAAAGGAAAAAGCCATCGGCACGCAGCGTTCAAAAGTACTGACTGCGCTCGACGCTGCTTAACTTCGGTGATCGGACGAGAACCGGTGTATTCAGCGTGATATGGCCGTTGCCGACTGTGCTAGTTAATAATTTGAATTTAATTAATTTTCATCTTTATAAAACAATAACAAAAAGAAGATATGTTTGCTTTTTTCATATCTGGTGGAATTTAAAAGAGGAAACAAAAAGGAAAAAGCCAACGGCACGCAGTGTTCAAAAGAACTGACTGCGCTCGACGCTGCTTAACTACGGTGATCGGACGAGAACCGGTGTTTTCAGCGTGATATGGCCGTTGCCGAGAGCGCTGGTTACTAATTCGAATTTAAATAAAGTGAGACAAATTAACCTTCATCTTTTTAAAACAATAACAAAAAGAAAATATGTTTGCGTTTTTCATATCTATTGGAATTTAAAAGAGGAAAAAAATGAAAAAGCCAACGGCACGCACTGTTCCTAAGTGTTCTCCCTCCCAAGTACTGACTGCGCTCGACGCTGCTTAACTTCGGTGATCGGACGAGAACCGGTGTTTTCAGCGTGATATGGCCGTTGCCGAGAGCGCTAGTTACTAATTCGAATTTAAATTAAGTGAGACAAATTAACCTTCATCTTTTTAAAACAATAACAAAAAGAAAATATGTTTGCGTTATACATACCTATTGGAATTTAAAAGAGGAAAAAAAGTGAAAAAGCCAACGGCACGCACTGTTCCTAAGTGATCTCCCTCCCAAGTACTGACTGCGCTCGACGCTGCTTAATTTCGGCGATCGGACGAGAACCGGTGTATTCAGCGTGATATGGCCGTTGCCGACAGTGCTAGTTAATAATTTGAATTTAATTAACCTTCATCTTTATAAAACAATAACAAAAAGAAGATATGTTTGCTTTTTTCATATCTGGTGGAATTTAAAAGAGGAAACGAAAAGGAAAAAGCCAACGGCAGGCAGTGTTCAAAAGTACTGACTGCGCTCGACGCTACTTAACTTCGGTGATCGGACGAGAACCGGTGTTTTCAGCGTGATATGGCCGTTGCCGAGAGCGCTAGATACTAATTCGAATTTAAATTAAGTGAGACAAATTAACCTTCATCTTTTTAAAACAATAACAAAAAGAAAATATGTTTGCGTTATACATACCTATTGGAATTTAAAAGAGGAAAAAAAGTGAAAAAGCCAACGGCACGCACTGTTCCTAAGTGTTCTCCCTCCCAAGTACTGACTGCGCTCGACGCTGCTTAACTTCGGTGATCGGACGAGAACCGCTGTATTCAGCGTGATATGGCCGTTGCCGTGAGTGCTTGTTAATAATTTGAATTTAATTAACCTTCATATATATAAAACAATAACAAAAAGAAGATATGTTTGTTTTTTCATATCTTGTGGAATTTAAAAGAGGAAACAAAAAGGAAAAAGCCAACGGCACGCAGTGTTCAAAAGAACTGACTGCGCTCGACGCTGCTTAACTACGGTGATCGGACGAGAACCGGTGTTTTCAGCGTGATATGGCCGTTGCCGAGAGCGCTGGTTACTAATTCGAATTTAAATAAAGTGAGACAAATTAACCTTCATCTTTTTAAAACAATAACAAAAAGAAAATATGTTTGCGTTTTTCATATCTATTGGAATTTAAAAGAGGAAAAAAATGAAAAAGCCAACGGCACGCACTGTTCCTAAGTGTTCTCCCTCCCAAGTACTGACTGCGCTCGACGCTGCTTAACTTCGGTGATCGGACGAGAACCGGTGTTTTCAGCGTGATATGGCCGTTGCCGAGAGCGCTATTTACTAATTCGAATTTAAATTAAGTGAGACAAATTAACCTTCATCTTTTCAAAACAATAACAAAAAGAAAATATGTTTGCGTTATACATACCTATTGGAATTTAAAAGAGGAAAAAAAGTGAAAAAGCCAACGGCACGCACTGTTCCTAAGTGATCTCCCTCCCAAGTACTGACTGCGCTCGACGCTGCTTAATTTCGGCGATCGGACGAGAACCGGTGTTTTCACCGTGATATGGCCGTTGCCGAGAGTGCTAGTTAATAATTCGAATTTAAATTAAGTGAGACAATTTAACCTTCACCTTTTTAAAACATTAACAAAAATAAAATATGTTTGCTTTTTTCATATCTATTGGAATTTAAAAGAGGAAAAAAAGTGAAAAAGCACACGGCACGCAGTGTTCCTAAGTGGTCTCCCTCCCAAGTACTGACTGCGCTCGACGCTTCTTAACTTCGGTGTTCGGACGAGAACCGGTGTTTTCAGCGTGATATGGCCGTTGCCGAGAGTGCTAGTTAATAGTTCGAATTTAAATTAAGTGAGACAAATTAACCATCTTTTTAAAACAATAACAAAAAGAAAATATGTTTGCTTTTTTCATATCTATTGGAATTTAAAAGAGGAAAAAAAAGTGAAAAAGCCAACGGCACGCAGTGTTCCTAAGTGGTCTCCCTCCCAAGCACTGACTTTGCTCGACGCTGCTTAACTTCGGTGATCGGACGAGAACCGGTGTATTCAGCGTGATATGGGCGTTGCCGACAGTGCTAGTTAATAATTTGAATTTAATTAACCTTCATCTTTATAAAACAATAACAAAAAGAAGATATGTTTGCTTTTTTCATATCTGGTGGAATTTAAAAGAGGAAACGAAAAGGAAAAAGCCAACGGCACGCAGTGTTCAAAAGTACTGACTGCGCTCGACGCTACTTAACTTCGGTGATCGGACGAGAACCGGTGTTTTCAGCGTGATATGGCCGTTGCCGAGAGCGCTAGATACTAATTCGAATTTAAATTAAGTGAGACAAATTAACCTTCATCTTTTTAAAACAATAACAAAAAGAAAATATGTTTGCGTTATACATACCTATTGGAATTTAAAAGAGGAAAAAAAGTGAAAAAGCCAACGGCACGCACTGTTCCTAAGTGTTCTCCCTCCCAAGTACTGACTGCGCTCGACGCTGCTTAACTTAGGTGATCGGACGAGAACCGCTGTATTCAGCGTGATATGGCCGTTGCCGTGAGTGCTTGTTAATAATTTGAATTTAATTAACCTTCATATATATAAAACAATAACAAAAAGAAGATATGTTTGTTTTTTCATATCTTGTGGAATTTAAAAGAGGAAACAAAAAGGAAAAAGCCAACGGCATGCAGTGTTCAAAAGAACTGACTGCGCTCGACGCTGCTTAACTACGGTGATCGGACGAGAACCGGTGTTTTCAGCGTGATATGGCCGTTGCCGAGAGTGCTAGTTAATATTTCGAATTTAAATTAAGTGAGACAAATTAACCTTCATCTTTATAAAACAATATCAAAAAGAAGATATGTTACATTTGCTTGAATTAGAGCAAAACGTACAAAAACTATGGTTTCAGCGGTTATATTTGAAAATAGTGAAAAAATACTCAAAATATGCTTCTCTGGCCGTGAAACGTCGAGTCAGAAAATTATATTAAAAATCGAGGTACATTTTTATTTATTGATCAATCGAGATGAAATCCCTTTTAATGAGTATTTTATAGGTAAATAAGCTGAATTCAGTCAAAAATTTGTCCAGAAAAAAATGTATTCAAAATTGTACCGAAAAAATCGCATGTTTTTTTTTCAATTTACAAAATCCGTGACAACGATTTCTTATTGAAATTTAAATTTGAACAGTTTTTTGAATGAATATCGTTACATTTGCTTGAATTAAAGCAAAAAGTACAAAAACTATGGTTTCAGCGGTTATATTTGAAAATAGTGAAAAAAAACTCAAAATGTGCTTCTCTGGTCGAGAAACGTCGATTTTGAAAATGTTATTAAATATCAAGGTACATTTTTATTTATTGATCAATCGAGATGAAATCACTTTTAATGAGTATTTTATAGATAAATAAGTTGAACTCGATCAAAAATTTGTCCAGAAAAAAATGCATTCAAAAGTGTACCAAAAAAATCGCATGTTTTTTTTCTTCAAGTTACAAAATCCGTGACTACGATTTCTTATTGAAAATTAAATTTGAACAGTTTTTTGAATGAATATCGTTACATTTGCTTGAATTAAAGCAAAAAGCACAAAAACTATGGTTTCAGCGGTTATATTTGAAAATAGTGAAAAAAAACTCAAAATGTGCTTCTCTGGTCGAGAAACGTCGATTTTGAAAATGTTATTAAAAATCAAGGTACATTTTTATTTATTGATCAATCGAGATGAAATCACTTTCAATGAGTATTTTATAGATAAATAAGCTGAATTCATTAAAAAATTTGTCCAGAAAAAAATGCATTCAAAAGTGTACCGAAAAAATCGCATGTTTTTTTTCTTCAAGATACAAAATCCGCGACAACGATTTTTTATTGAAAACTAAATTTGAACAGTTTTTTGAATGAATATCGTTATATTTGCTTGAATTAGAGCAAAACGTACAAAAACTATGGTTTCAGCGGTTATATTTGAAAATAGTGAAAAAAAACTCAAAATATGCTTCTCTGGCCGTGAAACGTCGATTCAGAAAATTATATTAAAAATCGAGGTACATTTTTAATTATTGATCAATCGAGATGAAATCCCTTTTAATGAGTATTTTATAGATAAATAAGCTGAATTCATTAAAAAATTTGCCCAGAAAAAAATGCATTCAAAAGTGTACCGAAAAAATCGCATGTTTTTTTTCTTCAAGATACAAAATCCGTGACAACGATTTCTTATTGAAAATTGAATTTGAACAGTTTTTTGAATGAATATCGTTACATTTGCTTGATTTAAAGCAAAAAGTACAAAAACTATGGTTCAGTGATTATATTTGAAAATAGTGAAAAAAAAACTCAAAATGTTCTTCTCTGGTCGAGAAACGTCGATTTTGAAAATTCTATTAAAAATCGAAGTACATTTTTATTTATTGATCAATCGAGATGAAATCGCTTTTAATGAGTATTTTATATGTATTTAAGCTAAATTCGGTCAAATATTTGTCAAGAAAAAAATGTATTCAAAATTGTACCGAAAAAATCGCATGTTTTTTTCTTCAAGTTACAAAATCCGTGACAACGATTTCTTATTGAAAATTAAATTTGAAAAGTTTTTTGAATGAATATCGTTACATTTGCTTGAATTAAAGCAAAAAGTACAAAAACTATGGTTTCAGCGGTTATATTTGAAAATAGTGAAAATATTCTCAAAAAGTGCTTCTCTGGTCGAGAAACGTCGATTTTGAAAATGTTATTAAAAATCAAGGTACATTTTTATTTATTGATCAATCGAGATGAAATCACTTTTAATGAGTATTTTATAGATAAATAAGCTGAATTCATTAAAAAATTTATCCAGAAAAAAATGCATTCAAAAGTGTACCGAAAAAATCGCATGTTTTTTTTCTTCAAGATACAAAATCCGTGACAACGATTTCTTATTGAAAATTGAATTTGATCAGTTTTTTGAATGAATATCGTTACATTTGTTGAATTAAAGCAAAAAGTACAAAAATAATGGTTTCAGTGATTATATTTGAAAATAGTGAAAAAAAACTCAAAATGTGCTTCTTTGATCGAGAACCAGAGAACCACATTTAGAGGTTTTTTTCACTATTTTCAAATATAACCGCTGAAACCATAGTTTTTGTACTTTTTGCTTTAATTCAAGCAAATGTAACGATATTCATTCAAAAAACTGTTCAAATTTAATTTTCAATAAAAAATCGTTTTCACGGATTTTGTAACTTGAAGAAAAAAACATGCGATTTTTTCGGTACAATTTTGAATGCATTTTTTTCTGGACAAATATTTGACCGAATTTAGCTTAAATACATATAAAATACTCATTAAAAGCGATTTCATCTCGATTGATCAATAAATAAAAATGTACCTCGATTTTTAATAGAATTTTCAACATCGACGTTTCTCGACCAGAGAAGAACATTTTGAGTTTTTTTCACTATTTTCAAATATAATCACTGAACCATTATTTTTGTACTTTTTGCTTTAATTCAAGCAAATGTAACGATATTCATTCAAAAAACTGTTCAAATTCAATTTTCAATAAGAAATCGTTGTCACGGATTTTGTATCTTGAAGAAAAAAACATGCTTTTTTTTCAGTACACTTTTGAATGCACTTTTTTCAGGACGAATTTTTGACCAAATTCAGCTTAAATACATATAAAATACTCATTAAAAGTGATTTCATCTCGATTGATCAATAAATAAAAATGTACCTCGATTTTTAATAACATTTTCGAAATCGACGTTTCTCGACCAGAGAAGCACATTTTGAGAATTTTTTCACTATTTTCAAATATAACCGCTGAAACCATAGTTTTTGTACTTTATGCTTTAATTCAAGCAAATATAACGATATTCATTCAAAAAAACTGTTCAATTTGAATTTTCATTAAGAAATCGTTGTAACGGATTTTTTATCTTGAAGAAAAAAAACATGCGATTTTTTAGGTACAATTTTAAATGCATTTCTTTCTGGACAAATATATGACCGAATTTAGCTTAAATACATATAAAATACTCATTAAAAGCGATTTCGTCTGGATTGATCAATAAATAAAAATGTATCTCGACTTTTAATAGAATTTTCAAAATCGACGTTTCTCGACAAGAGAAGCACATTTTGACTATTTTCAAATTCAATTTTCAATAAGAAATCGTTGTTGTAATTTAAATTAAGTGAGACAAATTAACCTTCATCTTTTTAAAACAATAGACAAAAAGAAAATGTTTGCTTTTTTCATATCTGGTTGAATTTAAAAGAGGAAATAAAAGTGAAAAAGCCAACGGCACGTAGTGTTCCTTAAGTGGTCTCCCTCCCAAGTACTGACTGCGATCGACGATGCTCAACTTCGGTGATAGGACGAGAACCGGTGTTTTCAGCGTGATATAGCTGTTGCCGAGAGTGCTAGTTAATAATTCGAATTTAAATTAAGTGAGACAAATTAACCTTCATCTTTTTAAAACAATAACAAAAAGAAAATGTTTGCTTTTTTCATATCTGGTTGAATTTATAAGAGGAAATAAAAGTGAAAAAGCCAACGGCACGCAGTGTTCCTTAAGTGGTGTCCCTCCCAAGTACTGACTGCGATCGACGATGCTCAACTTCGGTGATAGGACGAGAACCGGTGTTTTCAGCGTGATATGGCTGTTGCCGAGAGTGCTAGTTAATAATTCGAATTTAAATTAAGTGAGACAAATTAACCTTCATCTTTTTAAAACAATTATAAAAAGAAACATGGTGGCTTTTTTCATATCTATTTAAATTTAAAAGAGGAAAAAAAAGTGAAAAAGCCAACGGCACGCAGTGTTCCTAAGTGGTCTCCCTCCCAAGTACTGACTGCGCTCGACGCTGCTTAACTTCGGTTATCGGACGAGAAACGGTGTTTTCAGCGTGGTATGGCCGTTGCCGAGAGTGCTATTTAATAATTTGAATTTAATTAACCTTCATCTTTATAAAACAATATCAAAAATAAGATATGTTTGCTTTTTTCATATCTGGTGGAATTTAAAAGAGGAAATAAAAGTGAAAAAGCCAACGGCACGCAGTGTTCCTTAAGTGGTCTCCCTCCCAAGTACTGACTGCGCTCGACGCTGCTTAACTTCGGTGATCGGACGATAACCGGTGTATTCAGCGTGATATGGCCGTTGCCGAGTGTCTCAGTTAATAATTTTAATTTAATTAACCTTCATCTTTATAAAACAATAACAAAAAGAAGATATGTTTGCTTTTTTCATATCAGGTGGAATTTAAATAGGAAATAAAAGTGAAAAGGCCAACGTCACGCAGTGTTTCCAAGTACTGACTGCGCTCGACGGTGCTTAACTTCGGTGATCGGACGAGAACCGGTGTTTTCAGCGTGATATGGCCACTGCCGAGAGTGTTAGATAATAATTCGAATTTAAATTAAGTGAGACAAATTAACCTTCATCTTTTTAAAACAATAACAAAAAGAAAATATGTTTGCTTTTTTCATATCTATTGGAATTTAAAAGAGGAAAAAAATTGAAAAAGCCAACGGCACGCAGTGTTCCTAAGTGGTCTCCCTCCCAAGTACTGACTGCGCTCGACGCTGCTTAACTTCGGTGATCGGACGATAACCGGTGTATTCAGCGTGATATGGCCGTTGCCGAGAGTCTCAGTTAATAATTTTAATTTAATTAACCTTCATCTTTATAAAACAATAACAAAAAGAAGATATGCTTGTTTTTTCATATCTGGTGGAATTTAAGAGGAAACAAAAGTGAAAAAGCCAACGGCACGCAGTGTTCCCAAGTACTGACTGCGCTAGACACTGCTTAACTTCGGTGATCGGACGATAACCGGTGTATTCAGCGTGATATGGCCGTTGCCAAGAGTGCTAGTTAGTAATTTGAATTTAATTAACCTTCATCTTTATAAAACAATAACAAAAAAAGATATGTTTGTGTTTTCATATCTGGTGGAATTTAAGAGGAAACAAAAGTGAAAAAGCCAACGGCACGCAGTGTTCCCAAGTACTGACTGCGTACGACGCTGCTTAGCTTCGGTGATCGGACGAGAACCGGTGTTTTCAGTGTGATATGGCCGTTGCGGAGAGTGCTAGTTAATAATTCGAATTTAAATTAAGTGAGACAAATTAACCTTCTTTTTAAAACAATAACAAAAAGAAAACATGTTTGCTTTTTTCATATCTATTAAAATTTAAAAGAGGAAAAAAAAGTGAAAAAGCCAACGGCACGCAGTGTTCCTAAGTGGTCTCCCTCCCAAGTACTGACTGCGCTCGACGCTGCTTAACTTCGGTGATCGGACGAGAACCGGTTTTTTCAGCGTGATATGGCCGTTGCCGAGAGTGCTATTTAATAATTTGAATTTAATTAACCTTCATCTATATAAAACAATATCAAAAAGAAGATATGTTTGCTTTTTTCATATCTGGTGGTATTTAAAAGAGGAAATAAAAGTGCAAAAGCCAACGTCACGCAGTGTTTCCAAGTACTGACTGCGCCCGACGCTGCTTAACTTCGGTGATCGGAATAGAACCGGTGTGTTTAGCGTGATATGGCCGTTGCCGAGAGCGCTAGTTAATAATTCGAATTTAAATTAAGTGAGACAAATTAAGCTTCATCTTTTTAAAACAATAACAAAAAGATAACATGTTTGCTTTTTTCATATCTATTAAAATTTAAAAGAGGAAAAAAAAGTGAAAAAGCCAACGGCACGCCTTGTTCCTAAGTGGTCTCCCTCCCAAGTACAGACTGCGCTCGACGCTGCTTAACTTCCGTGATCGGACAAGAACCGGTTTTTTCAGCGTGATATAACCGTTGCCGAGAGTGCTATTTAATAATTTGAATTTAATTAACCTTCATCTAAATAAAACAATATCAAAAAGAAGATATGTTTGTTTTTTCACATCTGGTGGAATTTAAAAAAGGAAACAAAAAGTAAGAAGCCAACGGCACGCAGTGTTCAAAAGTACTGACTGCGCTCGACGCTGCTTAACTTCGGTGATCGGACGAGAACCGGTGTTTTTAGCGTGATATGGCCGTTGCCGAGAGCGCTAGTTAATAATTCGAATTTAAATTAAGTGAGACAAATTAACCTTCATCTTTTTAAAACAATAACAAAAAGATGACATGTTTGCTTTTTTCATATCTATTAAAATTTAAAAGAGGAAAAAAAAGTGCAAAAGCCAACGGCACGCCTTGTTCCTAAGTGGTCTCCCTCCCTAGTACTGACTGCGCTCGATGCTGCTTAACTTCGGTGATCGGACGAGAACCGGTGTTTTCAGCGTGATATGGCTGTTGCCGAGAGTGCTAGTTAATAATTCGAATTTAAATTAAGTGAGTCAAATTAACCTTCATCTTTTTAAAACAATAATAAAAAGAAACATGTTTGCTTTTTTCATATCTATTAAAATTTAAAAGAGGAAAAAAAGTGAAAAAGCCAACGGCACGCAGTGTTCCTAAGTGGTCTCCCTCCCAAGTACTGACTGCGCTCGATGCTTTTTAACTTCGGTGATCGGACGAGAAACGGTGTTTTCAGCGTGATTTGGCCGTTGCCGAGAGTGCTATTTAATAATTTGAATTTAATTAACCTTCATCTTTATAAAACAATATCAAAAATAAGATATGTTTGCTTTTTTCATATCTGGTGGAATTTAAAAGAGGAAATAAAAGTGCAAAAGCCAACGTCACGCAGTGTTTCCAAGTACTGACTGCGCTCGACGCTGCTTAACTTCGGTGATCGGAATAGAACCGGTGTTTTAAGCGTGATATGGCCGTTGCCGAGAGTGCTAGTTAATAATTCGAATTTAAATTAAGTGAGACAAACTAACCTTCATCTTTTTAAAACAATAACAAAAAGAAAATATGTTTGCTTTTTTCATATCTATTGGAATTTAAAAGAGGAAAAAAAAGTGAAAAAGCCAACGGCACGAAGTGTTCCTAAGTGGTCTCCCTCCCAAGTACTGACTGCGCTCGACGCTGCTTAACTTCGGTGATCGGACAGGAACCGGTGTTTTCAGCGTGATATGGCCGTTGCCAAAAGTGCTATTTAAAAATTTGAATTTAATTAACCTTCATCTTTATAAAACAATATCAAAAAGAAGATATGTTTGCTTTTTTCATATCTGGTGGAATTTAAAAAAGGAAACAAAAAGGAAAAAGCCAACGGCACGCAGTGTTCAAAAGTACTGACTGCGCTCGACACTGCTTAACTTCGGTGATCGGACGAGAACCGGTGTTTTTAGCGTGATATGGCCGTTGCCGAGAGCGCTAGTTAATAATTCGAATTTAAATTAAGTGAGACCAATTAACCTTCATTTTTTTAAAACAATAACAAAAAGATAACATGTTTGCTTTTTTCATATCTATTAAAATTTAAAAGAGGAAAAAAAAGTGAAAAAGCCAACGGCACGCCTTGTTCCTAAGTGGTCTCCCTCACAAGTACTGACTGCGCTCGATGCTGCTTAACTTCGGTGATCGGACGAGAACCGGTGTTTTCAGCGTGATATGGCTGTTGCCGAGAGTGCTAGTTAATAATTCGAATTTAAATTAAGTGAGACAAATTAACCTTCATCTTTTTAAAACAATAATAAAAAGAAACATGTTTGCTTTTTTCATATCTATTAAAATTTAAAAGAGGAAAAAAAGTGAAAAAGCCAACGGCACGCAGTGTTCCTAAGTGGTCTCCCTCCCAAGTACTGACTGCGCTCGATGCTTTTTAACTTCGGTGATCGGACGAGAAACGGTGTTTTCAGCGTGATTTGGCCGTTGCCGAGAGTGCTATTTAATAATTTGAATTTAATTAACCTTCATCTTTATAAAACAATATCAAAAATAAGATATGTTTGCTTTTTTCATATCTGGTGGAATTTAAAAGAGGAAATAAAAGTGAAAAAGCACACTTCGCGCAGTGTTTTCAAGTACTGACTCCGCTCGACGCTGCTTAACTTCGGTGATCGGACTAGAACCGGGGTTTTCAGCGCGATATGGCCGTTGCCGAGAGTGCTAGTTAATAATTCGAATTTAAATTAAGTGAGACAAATTAACCTTCATCTTTTTAAAACAATAACAAAAAGAAAATATGTTTGCTTTTTTCATATCTATTGGAATTTAAAAGACAAAAAAAGTGAAAAAGCTAACGGCAAGCAGTGTTCCTAAGTGGTCTCCCTCCCAAGTACTGACTGCGCTCGATGCTTTTTAACTTCGGTGATCGGACGAGAAACGGTGTTTTCAGCGTGATTTGGCCGTTGCCGAGAGTGCTATTTAATAATTTGAATTTAATTAACCTTCATCTTTATAAAACAATATCAAAAATAAGATATGTTTGCTTTTTTCATATCTGGTGGAATTTAAAAGAGGAAATAAAAGTGCAAAAGCCAACGTCACGCAGTGTTTCCAAGTACTGACTGCGCTCGACGCTGCTTAACTTCGGTGATCGGAATAGAACCGGTGTTTTAAGCGTGATATGGCCGTTGCCGAGAGTGCTAGTTAATAATTCGAATTTAAATTAAGTGAGACAAACTAACCTTCATCTTTTTAAAACAATAACAAAAAGAAAATATGTTTGCTTTTTTCATATCTATTGGAATTTAAAAGAGGAAAAAAAAGTGAAAAAGCCAACGGCACGAAGTGTTCCTAAGTGGTCTCCCTCCCAAGTACTGACTGCGCTCGACGCTGCTTAACTTCGGTGATCGGACAGGAACCGGTGTTTTCAGCGTGATATGGCCGTTGCCAAAAGTGCTATTTAAAAATTTGAATTTAATTAACCTTCATCTTTATAAAACAATATCAAAAAGAAGATATGTTTGCTTTTTTCATATCTGGTGGAATTTAAAAAAGGAAACAAAAAGGAAAAAGCCAACGGCACGCAGTGTTCAAAAGTACTGACTGCGCTCGACACTGCTTAACTTCGGTGATCGGACGAGAACCGGTGTTTTTAGCGTGATATGGCCGTTGCCGAGAGCGCTAGTTAATAATTCGAATTTAAATTAAGTGAGACCAATTAACCTTCATTTTTTTAAAACAATAACAAAAAGATAACATGTTTGCTTTTTTCATATCTATTAAAATTTAAAAGAGGAAAAAAAAGTGAAAAAGCCAACGGCACGCCTTGTTCCTAAGTGGTCTCCCTCACAAGTACTGACTGCGCTCGATGCTGCTTAACTTCGGTGATCGGACGAGAACCGGTGTTTTCAGCGTGATATGGCTGTTGCCGAGAGTGCTAGTTAATAATTCGAATTTAAATTAAGTGAGACAAATTAACCTTCATCTTTTTAAAACAATAATAAAAAGAAACATGTTTGCTTTTTTCATATCTATTAAAATTTAAAAGAGGAAAAAAAGTGAAAAAGCCAACGGCACGCAGTGTTCCTAAGTGGTCTCCCTCCCAAGTACTGACTGCGCTCGATGCTTTTTAACTTCGGTGATCGGACGAGAAACGGTGTTTTCAGCGTGATTTGGCCGTTGCCGAGAGTGCTATTTAATAATTTGAATTTAATTAACCTTCATCTTTATAAAACAATATCAAAAATAAGATATGTTTGCTTTTTTCATATCTGGTGGAATTTAAAAGAGGAAATAAAAGTGAAAAAGCACACTTCGCGCAGTGTTTTCAAGTACTGACTCCGCTCGACGCTGCTTAACTTCGGTGATCGGACTAGAACCGGGGTTTTCAGCGCGATATGGCCGTTGCCGAGAGTGCTAGTTAATAATTCGAATTTAAATTAAGTGAGACAAATTAACCTTCATCTTTTTAAAACAATAACAAAAAGAAAATATGTTTGCTTTTTTCATATCTATTGGAATTTAAAAGACAAAAAAAGTGAAAAAGGTAACGGCAAGCAGTGTTCCTAAGTGGTCTCCCTCCCAAGTACTGACTGCGCTCGATGCTTTTTAACTTCGGTGATCGGACGAGAAACGGTGTTTTCAGCGTGATTTGGCCGTTGCCGAGAGTGCTATTTAATAATTTGAATTTAATTAACCTTCATCTTTATAAAACAATATCAAAAATAAGATATGTTTGCTTTTTTCATATCTGGTGGAATTTAAAAGAGGAAATAAAAGTGCAAAAGCCAACGTCACGCAGTGTTTCCAAGTACTGACTGCGCTCGACGCTGCTTAACTTCGGTGATCGGAATAGAACCGGTGTTTTAAGCGTGATATGGCCGTTGCCGAGAGTGCTAGTTAATAATTCGAATTTAAATTAAGTGAGACAAACTAACCTTCATCTTTTTAAAACAATAACAAAAAGAAAATATGTTTGCTTTTTTCATATCTATTGGAATTTAAAAGAGGAAAAAAAAGTGAAAAAGCCAACGGCACGAAGTGTTCCTAAGTGGTCTCCCTCCCAAGTACTGACTGCGCTCGACGCTGCTTAACTTCGGTGATCGGACAGGAACCGGTGTTTTCAGCGTGATATGGCCGTTGCCAAAAGTGCTATTTAAAAATTTGAATTTAATTAACCTTCATCTTTATAAAACAATATCAAAAAGAAGATATGTTTGCTTTTTTCATATCTGGTGGAATTTAAAAAAGGAAACAAAAAGGAAAAAGCCAACGGCACGCAGTGTTCAAAAGTACTGACTGCGCTCGACACTGCTTAACTTCGGTGATCGGACGAGAACCGGTGTTTTTAGCGTGATATGGCCGTTGCCGAGAGCGCTAGTTAATAATTCGAATTTAAATTAAGTGAGACCAATTAACCTTCATTTTTTTAAAACAATAACAAAAAGATAACATGTTTGCTTTTTTCATATCTATTAAAATTTAAAAGAGGAAAAAAAAGTGAAAAAGCCAACGGCACGCCTTGTTCCTAAGTGGTCTCCCTCACAAGTACTGACTGCGCTCGATGCTGCTTAACTTCGGTGATCGGACGAGAACCGGTGTTTTCAGCGTGATATGGCTGTTGCCGAGAGTGCTAGTTAATAATTCGAATTTAAATTAAGTGAGACAAATTAACCTTCATCTTTTTAAAACAATAATAAAAAGAAACATGTTTGCTTTTTTCATATCTATTAAAATTTAAAAGAGGAAAAAAAGTGAAAAAGCCAACGGCACGCAGTGTTCCTAAGTGGTCTCCCTCCCAAGTACTGACTGCGCTCGATGCTTTTTAACTTCGGTGATCGGACGAGAAACGGTGTTTTCAGCGTGATTTGGCCGTTGCCGAGAGTGCTATTTAATAATTTGAATTTAATTAACCTTCATCTTTATAAAACAATATCAAAAATAAGATATGTTTGCTTTTTTCATATCTGGTGGAATTTAAAAGAGGAAATAAAAGTGAAAAAGCACACTTCGCGCAGTGTTTTCAAGTACTGACTCCGCTCGACGCTGCTTAACTTCGGTGATCGGACTAGAACCGGGGTTTTCAGCGCGATATGGCCGTTGCCGAGAGTGCTAGTTAATAATTCGAATTTAAATTAAGTGAGACAAATTAACCTTCATCTTTTTAAAACAATAACAAAAAGAAAATATGTTTGCTTTTTTCATATCTATTGGAATTTAAAAGACAAAAAAAGTGAAAAAGCTAACGGCAAGCAGTGTTCCTATGTGGTCTCCCTCCCAAGTACTGACTGCGCTTGATGCTGCTTAACTTCGGTGATCGGACAAGAACCGGTGTATTCAGCGTGATAAGGCCGTTGCCGAGAGTGCTAGTTAATAATTTGAATTTAATTAACCTTTATCTTTATAAAACAGTAACAAAAAGAAGATATGTTTGCTTTTTTCATATCTATTGGAATTTAAAAGAGGAAAAATAAGTGAAAAAGCAAACGGCCGCAGTGTTCCTAAGTGGTCTCCCTCCCAATTACTAACTGCGATCGAAGCTGCTTAACTTTGGTGATCGGACGAGAACCGGTGTATTCAGCGTGATATGGCCGTTGCCAAGAGTGCTAGTTAATAATTTGAATTAAATTAACCTTCATCTTTATAAAACAATAACGAAGAGAAGGTATGTTTGTTTTTTCATATCTGGTGGAATTTAAGAGGAAGCAAAAGTGAAAAAGCCAACGGCATGCAGTGTTCCTAGGTACAGACAGCGCTCGACGCTGCTTAACTTCGGTGATCGGACGAGAACCGGTGTTTTCAGCGTGATATGGCCTTTGCCGAGAGTGCTAGTTAATAATTCGAATTTAAATTAAGTGAGACAAATTAACCTTCATCTTTTTAAAACAATAATAAAAAGAAACATGTTTTCTTTTTTCATATCTATTGGAATTTAAAAGAGGAAAAAAAAAGTGAAAAAGCCAACGGCACGCAGTGTTCCTAAGTGGTCTCCCTCCCAAGTTCTGACTGCGCTCGACGCTGCTTAAGTTCGGTAATCGGACGATAACCGGTGTATTCAGCGTGATATGGCCGTTGCCGAGAGTGCTAGTTAATAATTTGAATTTATTTAACCTTCATCTTTATAAAACAATAACAAAAAGAAGATATGCTTGTTTTTTCATATCTGGTGGAATTTTAGAGTAAAGAAATGTGAAAAAGATAACGGCACGCAGTGTTCGCAAGTACTGACTGCGCTCGACGCTGCTTAACTTCGGTGATTGGACTAGAACCGGTGTTTTCAGCGTGATATGGCCGTTGCCGAGAGTGCTAGTTAATAATTCGAATTAAAATTAAGTGAGACAAATTAACCTTCATCTTTTTAAAACAATAACAAAAAGAAAATATGTTTGCGTTATACATACCTATTGGAATTTAAAAGAGGAAAAAAATTGAAAAAGCCAACGGCACGCAGTTTTCCTAAGTGGTCTCCCTCCCAAGTGCTGACTGCGCTCGACGCTGCTTAACTTCGATGATCGGACGATAACCGGTGTATTCAGCGTGATATGGCCGTTGCCGAGAGTCTCAGTTAATAATTTTAATTTAATTAAACTTCATCTTTATAAAACAATAACAAAAAGAAGATATGCTTGTTTTTTCATATCTGGTGGAATTTAAGAGGAAACAAAAGTAAAAAAGCCAACGGCACGCGGTGTTCCCAAGTACTGACTGCGCTCGACGCTGCTTAGCTTCGGTGATCGGACGAGAACTGCTGTTTTCAGTGTGATATGGCCGTTGCGGAGAGTGCTAGTTAATAATTCGAATTTAAATTAAGTGAGGCAAATTAACCTTCATCTTTTTAAAACAATAACAAAAAGTAAAATTGTTTGCTTTTTTCATATCTATTAAAATTTAAAAGTGGAAAAGAAAGTGAAAAAGCCAACGGCACGCAGTGTTGCTAAATGGTCTCCCTCCCAAGTACTGACTGCGTTCGACGCTGCCTAACTTCGGTGATCGCACGAGAACCGGTGTTTTCAACGTGAAATGGCCGTTGCCGAGAGTGCTATTTAATAATTTGAATTTAATTAACCTTCATCTTTATAAAACAATAACAAAAAGAAGATATGTTTGTTTTTTCATATTTGGTGGAATTTAAGAGGAAACAAAAGTGAAAAAGCCAACGGCACGCAGTGTTCCCAAGTATTGACTGCGCTCGACGCTGCTTAACTTCGGTGATCGGACGAGAACCGGTGTTTTCAGCGTGATTTGGCCGTTGCCGAGAGTGCTAGTTAATAATTCGAATTTAAATTAAGTGAGACAAATTAACATTCATCTTTTTAAATCACTAACAAAAAGAAAACATATTTGCTTTTTTCATATCTATTAAAATTTAAAAGTGGAAAAAAAAGTGAAAAAGCCAACGGCACGCAGTGTTGCTAAGTGGTCTCCCTCCCAAGTACTGACTGCGCTCGACGCTGCTTAACTTCGGTGATCGGACGATAACCGGTGTATTCAGCGTGATATGGCCGTTGCCGAGAGTCTCAGTTAATAGTTTTAATTTAATTAACCTTCATCTTTATAAAACAATAACAAAAAGAAGATATGCTTGTTTTTTCATATCTGGTGGAATTTAAGAGGAAACAAAAGTGAAAAAGCCAACGGCACGCAGTGTTCCCAAGTACTGACTGCGCTAGACGCTGCTTAACTTCGGTGATCGGACGAGAACCGGTGTTTTCAGCGTGATATGGCCGTTGCCAAGAGTGCTAGTTAATAATTTGAATTTTATTAACCTTCATCTTTATAAAACAATAACAAAAAGAAGATATGTTTGTTTTTTCATATCTGGTGGAATTTAAGAGGAAACAAAAGTGAAAAAGCCAAAGGCACGCAGTGTTCCTAAGGACTGACTGCGTACGACGCTGCTTAGCTTCGGTGATCGGACGAGAACCGGTGTTTTCAGTGTGATATGGCTGTTGCGGAGAGTGCTAGTTAATAATTCGAATTTAAATTAACCTTCATCTTTATAAAACAATATCAAAAAGAAGATATGTTTGCTTTTTTCATATCTGGTGGAATTTAAAAGAGGAAATAAAAGTGCAAAAGCCAACGTCACGCAGTGTTCCCAAGTATTGACTGCGCTCGACGCTGCTTAACTTCGGTGATTGGACTAGAACCGGTGTTTTCAGCGTGATTTGGCCGTTGCCGAGAGTGCTAGTTAATAATTCGAATTAAAATTAAGTGAGACAAATTAACCTTCATCTTTTTAAAACAATAACAAAAAGGAAATATGTTTGTTTTTTTCATATCTATTGGAATTTAAAAGAGGAAAAAAATTGAAAAAGCCAACGGCACGCAGTGTTCCTAAGTGGTCTCCCTCGCAAGTGCTGACTGCGCCCGACGCTGCTTAACTTCGGTGATCGGACGATAACCGGTGTATTCAGCGTGATATGGCCGTTGCCGAGAGTCTCAGTTAATAATTTTAATTTAATTAACCTTCATCTTTATAAAACAATAACAAAAAGAAGATATGCTTGTTTTTTCATATCTGGTGGAATTTAAGAGGAAACAAAAGTGAAAAAGCCAACGGCACGCGGTGTTCCCAAGTACTGAGTGCGCACGACGCTGCTTAGCTTCGGTGATCGGACGAGAACCAGTGTTTTCAGCGTGATATGGCCGTTGCCGAGAGTGTTAGATAATAATTCGAATTTAAATTAAGTGAGACAAATTAACCTTCATCTTTTTAAAACAATAACAAAAAGAAAATATGTTTGCTTTTTTAGCCACATCGTAGTATACGATGAGGCTCTTAGTTTGACCCGAGCCGTAGTAGTAGTAGTAGTAGTAGTAGTAGTAGTTGTAGTAGTAGTAGTAGTAGTAGTAGTAGTAGTACATGTGGCCGGAGTTTTCGCTTTCGTTATCGTTATTTTTTGGCTTAAAAGAAACTCCACATTACCACAACCCACCCATAGGGGTAACTGGGCTCGGTTAGAGATTTAATTTTAATTAAAATTTTTTTCGGATCGCAGCCGGGAATCGAACCCGGGTCGTTGGCGTGGTAAGCAAAGATTCTACCATTGAGCCATAGAGACTTGATAGAAACCCCGAGTTTTTTATTATTTATTTTTATCTCTAAAATGTCGGGGTGATGTGGGGTGTGGTACCTCTTAATCTGTGGGGTCGGATACTTATGAATTTGTATGTTTGGGGTTTTTATATTTATTTTCTTTTTATTTATGTGCTAATTAAATAGATAACGATTTTCCCCGTTTCGTTCTCGTTCGGTAGCTATCGCCATCTATGTTATGATTGACTGGATCGTTTTGGCGGTTAATTCAAATGTGGGTTTAGATAGAGCTAACATAGTGTTAAATGAGCGTAATGCGTTTGATCAGTTTAGCATTGCTAAAGGTAATTCGAGGGGAAAATCACTAAAATGGGTAATCACTATAATGAACTTGTATCTTTGGGGTCGGATACTTCTGAATCTGTATCTTTGGGGTCGGGTACTTCTGAACTTGTATCTTTGGGGTCGGATACTTCTGAACTTGTGTCTTTGGGGTCGGATACTTCTGAACTTGAATCTTTGGGGTCGGGTACTTCTGAACTTGAATCTTTGGGGTCGGATACTTCTGAACTTGTATCTTTGGGGTCGGATACTTCTGAACTTGTATCTTTGGGGTCGGATACTTCTGAACTTGTATCTTTGGGGTCGGATACTTCTGAACTTGAATCTTTGGGGTCGGATACTTCTGAACTTGAATCTTTGGGGTCGGATACTTCTGAACTTGAATCTTTGGGGTCGGATACTTCTGAACTTGAATCTTTGGGGTCGGATACTTCTGAACTTGAATCTTTGGGGTCGGATACTTCTGAACTTGAACTTGAATCTTTGGGGTCGGATACTTCTGAACTTGTATCTTTGGGGTCGGATACTTCTGAACTTGTATCTTTGGGGTATGGGTTTAGATAGAGCTAACATAGTGTTAAATGAGCGTTACGCGTTTGATCATTTTAGCATTGCTAAAGGTAATTCGAGGGGATAATCACTATAACTAAACTTTCGCTTTCAAACGTTTCTGGGCATAAATATCTGTTCTTCGATTCGCCGGAATATTAGAATTACAGCGTAAGTAAGTTTATACGGTTATAATTTTATCACTGTTTAGAGTAGGGCATCGAGGGGCTATTAACTCTGATTTTATGCACGGTAAATCATTTAAGCATTGTAAAAGATAGCGCTATTCACTCATTAGGGTAAGTTATAGAGGGGTTATCCACTCATTAGGGTAGGGTATAGAGGGGCTATTCACTCGTACGATGTGGCTACTATTACGAACCCTTGGGCCGTCTTGTTTCATATCTATTGGAATTTAAAAGAGGAAACAAAACGGGAAAAAGCCAACGGCACGCAGTGTTCCCAAGTACTGACTGCGCTCGACGCTGCTTAGCTTCGGTTATCGGACGAGAACCGGTGTTTTTAGCGTGATATGGCCGTTGCCGAGAGCGCTAGTTAATAATTCGAATTTAAATTAACTGAGACAAATTAACCTTCATTTTTTTAAAACAATAACTAAAAGATAACATGTTTTCTTTTTTCATATCTATTAAAATTTAAAAGAGGAAAAATAAGTGAAAAAGCCAACGGCACGCCTTGTTCCTAAGTGGTCTCCCTCCGAAGTACTGACTGCGCTCGATGCTGCTTAACTTCGGTGATCGGACGAGAACCGGTGTTTTCAGCGTGATATGGCTGTTGCCGAGAGTGCTAGTTAATAATTCGAATTTAAATTAAGTGAGACAAATTAACCTTCATCTTTTTAAAACAATAATAAAAAGAAACATGTTTGCTTTTTTCATATCTATTAAAATTTAAAAGAGGAAAAAAAAGTGAAAAAGCCAACGGCACGCAGTGTTCCTATGTGGTCTCCCTCCCAAGTACTGACTGCGCTCGACGTTGCTTAACTTCGGTGATCGGACGAGAAACGGTGTTTTCAGCGTGATATGGCCGTTGCCGAGAGTGCTTTTTAATAATTTGAATTTAATTAACCTTCATCTTTATAAAACCATATCAAAAATAAGATATGTTTGCTTTTTTCATATCTGGTGGAATTTAAAAGAGGAAATAAAAGTGAAAAAGCCAACTTCGCGCAGTGTTTCCAAGTACTGACTCCGCTCGACGCTGCTTAACTTCGGTGAACGGACTAGAACCGGTGTTTTCAGCGCGATATGGCCGTTGCCGAGAGTGCTAGTTAAAATTCGAATTTAAATTAAGTGAGGCAAATTAACCTTCATGTTTTTAAAACAATAACAAAAAGATAACATGTTTGCTTTTTTCATATCTATTAAATATTAAAAGAGGAAAAAAAAGTGAAAAAGCCAACGGCACGCCTTGTTCCTAAGTGGTTTCCCTCCGAAATACTGACTGCGCTCGATGCTGCTTAACTTCAGTGATCGGACGAGAACCGGTGTTTTCAGCGTGATATGGCTGTTGCAGTGAGTGCTAGTTAATAATTCGAATTTAAATTAAGTGAGACAAATTAACCTTCATTTTTTTAAAACAATAACAAAAAGATAACATATTTGCTTTTTTCATATCTATTAAAATTTAAAAGAGGAAAAATAAGTGAAGAAGCCAACGGCACGCAGTGTTCCTAAGTGGTCTCCCTCCCAAGTACTGACTGCGCTCTACGCTGCTTAACTTCGGTGATCGGACGAGAAACGGTGTTTTCAGCGTTATATGGCTGTTGCCGAGAGTGCTAGTTAATAATTCGAATTTAAGTTAAGTGAGACAAATTAACCTTCATCTTTTTAAAACATTAATAAAAAGAAACATGTTTGCTTTTTCATATCTATTAAAATTTAAAAGAGGAAAAAAAAGTGAAAAAGCCAACGGCACGCAGTGTTCCTAAGTGGTCTCCCTCCCAAGTACTGACTGCGCTCGACGCTGCTTAACTTCGGTGATCGGACGAGAACCGGTGTTTTTAGCGTGATATGGTCGTTGCCGAGAGCGCTAGTTAAAAATTCGAATTTAAATTAAGTGAGACAAATTAACCTTCATTTTTTTAAAACAATAACAAAAAGATAACATGTTTGCTTTTTTCATATCTATTAAAATTTAAAAGAGGAAAAATAAGTGAAAAAGCCAACGGCACGCCTTGTTCCTAAGTGGTCTCCCTCCGAAGTACTGACTGCGCTCGATGCTGCTTAACTTCGGTGATCGGACGAGAACCGGTGTTTTCAGCGTTATATGGCTGTTGCCGAGAGTGCTAGTTAATAATTCGAATTTAAGTTAAGTGAGACAAATTAACCTTCATCTTTTTAAAACATTAATAAAAAGAAACATGTTTGCTTTTTCATATCTATTAAAATTTAAAAGAGGAAAAAAAAGTGAAAAAGCCAACGGCACGCAGTGTTCCTAAGTGGTCTCCCTCCCAAGTACTGACTGGGCTCGACGTTGCTTAACTTCGGTGATCGGACGAGAAACGGTGTTTTCAGCGTGATATGGCCGTTGCCGAGAGTGCTTTTTAATAATTTGAATTTAATTAACCTTCATCTTTATAAAACCATATCAAAAATAAGATATGTTTGCTTTTTTCATATCTGGTGGAATTTAAAAGAGGAAATAAAAGTGAAAAAGCCAACTTCGCGCAGTGTTTCCAAGTACTGACTCCGCTCGACGCTGCTTAACTTCGGTGAACGGACTAGAACCGGTGTTTTCAGCGCGATATGGCCGTTGCCGAGAGTGCTAGTTAAAATTCGAATTTAAATTAAGTGAGGCAAATTAACCTTCATGTTTTTAAAACAATAACAAAAAGATAACATGTTTGCTTTTTTCATATCTATTAAATATTAAAAGAGGAAAAAAAAGTGAAAAAGCCAACGGCACGCCTTGTTCCTAAGTGGTTTCCCTCCGAAATACTGACTGCGCTCGATGCTGCTTAACTTCAGTGATCGGACGAGAACCGGTGTTTTCAGCGTGATATGGCTGTTGCAGTGAGTGCTAGTTAATAATTCGAATTTAAATTAAGTGAGACAAATTAACCTTCATTTTTTTAAAACAATAACAAAAAGATAACATATTTGCTTTTTTCATATCTATTAAAATTTAAAAGAGGAAAAACAAGTGAAGAAGCCAACGGCACGCAGTGTTCCTAAGTGGTCTCCCTCCCAAGTACTGACTGCGCTCTACGCTGCTTAACTTCGGTGATCGGACGAGAAACGGTGTTTTCAGCGTTATACGGCTGTTGCCGAGAGTGCTAGTTAATAATTCGAATTTAAGTTAAGTGAGACAAATTAACCTTCATCTTTTTAAAACATTAATAAAAAGAAACATGTTTGCTTTTTCATATCTATTAAAATTTAAAAGAGGAAAAAAAAGTGAAAAAGCCAACGGCACGCAGTGTTCCTAAGTGGTCTCCCTCCCAAGTACTGACTGCGCTCGACGCTGCTTAACTTCGGTGATCGGACGAGAACCGGTGTTTTTAGCGTGATATGGTCGTTGCCGAGAGCGCTAGTTAAAAATTCGAATTTAAATTAAGTGAGACAAATTAACCTTCATTTTTTTAAAACAATAACAAAAAGATAACATGTTTGCTTTTTTCATATCTATTAAAATTTAAAAGAGGAAAAATAAGTGAAAAAGCCAACGGCACGCCTTGTTCCTAAGTGGTCTCCCTCCGAAGTACTGACTGCGCTCGATGCTGCTTAACTTCGGTGATCGGACGAGAACCGGTGTTTTCAGCGTTATATGGCTGTTGCCGAGAGTGCTAGTTAATAATTCGAATTTAAGTTAAGTGAGACAAATTAACCTTCATCTTTTTAAAACATTAATAAAAAGAAACATGTTTGCTTTTTCATATCTATTAAAATTTAAAAGAGGAAAAAAAAGTGAAAAAGCCAACGGCACGCAGTGTTCCTAAGTGGTCTCCCTCCCAAGTACTGACTGCGCTCGACGCTGCTTAACTTCGGTGATCGGACGAGAAACGGTGTTTTCAGCGTGATATTGCCGTTGCCGAGAGTGCTATTTAATAATTTAAATTTAATCAACCATCATCTTTATAAAACAATATCAAAAATAAGATATGTTTGCTTTTTTCATATCTGGTGGAATTTAAAAGAGGAAATAAAAGTGAAAAAGCCAACTTCGCGCAGTGTTTCCAAGTACTGACTCCGCTCGACTCTGCTTAACTTCGGTGATCGGACTAGAACCGGTGTTTTCAGCGCGATATGGCCGTTGCCGAGAGTGCTAGTTAATAATTCGAATTTAAATTAAGTTAGACAAATTAACCTTCATCTTTTTAAAACAATAACAAAAAGATAACATGTTTGCTTTTTTCATATCTATTAAAATTTAAAAGAGGAAAAATAAGTGAAAAAGCCAACGGCACGCCTTGTTCCTAAGTGGTCTCCCTCCGAAGTACTGACTGCGCTCGATGCTGCTTAACTTCGGTGATCGGACGAGAACCGGTGTTTTCAGCGTTATATGGCTGTTGCCGAGAGTGCTAGTTAATAATTCGAATTTAAGTTAAGTGAGACAAATTAACCTTCATCTTTTTAAAACATTAATAAAAAGAAACATGTTTGCTTTTTCATATCTATTAAAATTTAAAAGAGGAAAAAAAAGTGAAAAAGCCAACGGCACGCAGTGTTCCTAAGTGGTCTCCCTCCCAAGTACTGACTGGGCTCGACGTTGCTTAACTTCGGTGATCGGACGAGAAACGGTGTTTTCAGCGTGATATGGCCGTTGCCGAGAGTGCTTTTTAATAATTTGAATTTAATTAACCTTCATCTTTATAAAACCATATCAAAAATAAGATATGTTTGCTTTTTTCATATCTGGTGGAATTTAAAAGAGGAAATAAAAGTGAAAAAGCCAACTTCGCGCAGTGTTTCCAAGTACTGACTCCGCTCGACGCTGCTTAACTTCGGTGAACGGACTAGAACCGGTGTTTTCAGCGCGATATGGCCGTTGCCGAGAGTGCTAGTTAAAATTCGAATTTAAATTAAGTGAGGCAAATTAACCTTCATGTTTTTAAAACAATAACAAAAAGATAACATGTTTGCTTTTTTCATATCTATTAAATATTAAAAGAGGAAAAAAAAGTGAAAAAGCCAACGGCACGCCTTGTTCCTAAGTGGTTTCCCTACGAAATACTGACTGCGCTCGATGCTGCTTAACTTCAGTGATCGGACGAGAACCGGTGTTTTCAGCGTGATATGGCTGTTGCAGTGAGTGCTAGTTAATAATTCGAATTTAAATTAAGTGAGGCAAATTAACCTTCATTTTTTTAAAACAATAACAAAAAGATAACATATTTGCTTTTTTCATATCTATTAAAATTTAAAAGAGGAAAAATAAGTGAAGAAGCCAACGGCACGCAGTGTTCCTAAGTGGTCTCCCTCCCAAGTACTGACTGCGCTCTACGCTGCTTAACTTCGGTGATCGGACGAGAAACGGTGTTTTCAGCGTTATACGGCTGTTGCCGAGAGTGCTAGTTAATAATTCGAATTTAAGTTAAGTGAGACAAATTAACCTTCATCTTTTTAAAACATTAATAAAAAGAAACATGTTTGCTTTTTCATATCTATTAAAATTTAAAAGAGGAAAAAAAAGTGAAAAAGCCAACGGCACGCAGTGTTCCTAAGTGGTCTCCCTCCCAAGTACTGACTGCGCTCGACGCTGCTTAACTTCGGTGATCGGACGAGAACCGGTGTTTTTAGCGTGATATGGTCGTTGCCGAGAGCGCTAGTTAAAAATTCGAATTTAAATTAAGTGAGACAAATTAACCTTCATTTTTTTAAAACAATAACAAAAAGATAACATGTTTGCTTTTTTCATATCTATTAAAATTTAAAAGAGGAAAAATAAGTGAAAAAGCCAACGGCACGCCTTGTTCCTAAGTGGTCTCCCTCCGAAGTACTGACTGCGCTCGATGCTGCTTAACTTCGGTGATCGGACGAGAACCGGTGTTTTCAGCGTTATATGGCTGTTGCCGAGAGTGCTAGTTAATAATTCGAATTTAAGTTAAGTGAGACAAATTAACCTTCATCTTTTTAAAACATTAATAAAAAGAAACATGTTTGCTTTTTCATATCTATTAAAATTTAAAAGAGGAAAAAAAAGTGAAAAAGCCAACGGCACGCAGTGTTCCTAAGTGGTCTCCCTCCCAAGTACTGACTGCGCTCGACGCTGCTTAACTTCGGTGATCGGCCGAGAAACGGTGTTTTCAGCGTGATATTGCCGTTGCCGAGAGTGCTATTTAATAATTTAAATTTAATTAACCATCATCTTTATAAAACAATATCAAAAATAAGATATGTTTGCTTTTTTCATATCTGGTGGAATTTAAAAGAGGAAATAAAAGTGAAAAAGCCAACTTCGCGCAGTGTTTCCAAGTACTGACTCCGCTCGACTCTGCTTAACTTCGGTGATCGGACTAGAACCGGTGTTTTCAGCGCGATATGGCCGTTGCCGAGAGTGCTAGTTAATAATTCGAATTTAAATTAAGTTAGACAAATTAACCTTCATCTTTTTAAAACAATAACAAAAAGAAAATATGTTTGCTTTTTTCATATCTATTGGAATTTAAAAGAGGAAAAAAAAGTGAAAAAGCCAACGGCACGCAGTGTTCCTAAGTGGTCTCCCTCCCAAGTACTGACTGCGATCTTCGCTGCTTAACTTCGGTGATCGGACGAGAAACGGTGTTTTCAGCGTGATATGGCCGTTGCCGAGAGTGCTATTTAATAATTTGAATTTAATTAACCTTCATCTTTATAAAACCATATCAAAAATAAGATATGTTTGCTTTTTTCATATCTGGTGGAATTTAAAAGAGGAAATAAAAGTGAAAAAGCCAACTTCGCGCAGTGTTTCCAAGTACTGAGTCCGCTCGACGCTGCTTAACTTCGGTGATCGGACTAGAACCGGTGTTTTCAGCGCGATATGGCCGTTGCCGAGAGTGCTAGTTAATAATTCGAATTTAAATTAAGTGAGGCAAATTAACCTTCATGTTTTTAAAACAATAACAAAAAGAAGATATGTTTGCTTTTTTCATATCTGGTGGAATTTAAAAAAGGAAACAAAAAGGAAAAAGCCAACGGCACGCAGTGTTCAAAAGTACTGACTGCGCTCGACGGTGCTTAACTTCGGTGATCGGACGAGAACCGGTGTTTTTAGCGTGATATGGCCGTTGCCGAGAGCGCTAGTTAATAATTCGAATTTAAATTAAGTGAGACAAATTAACCTTCATTTTTTTAAAACAATAACAAAAAGATAACATGTTTGCTTTTTTCATATCTATTTAAATTTAAAAGAGGAAAAAAAAGTGAAAAAGCCAACGGCACGCCTTGTTCCTAAGTGGTTTCCCTCCGAAGTACTGACTGCGCTCGATGCTGCTTAACTTCAGTGATCGGACGAGAACCGGTGTTTTCAGCGTGATATGGCTGTTGCAGTGAGTGCTAGTTAATAATTCGAATTTAAATTAAGTGAGACAAATTAACCTTCATTTTTTTAAAACAATAACAAAAAGATAACATATTTGCTTTTTTCATATCTATTAAAATTTAAAAGAGGAAAAATAAGTGAAGAAGCCAACGGCACGCAGTGTTCCTAAGTGGTCTCCCTCCCAAGTACTGACTGCGCTCTACGCTGCTTAACTTCGGTGATCGGACGAGAAACGGTGTTTTCAGCGTGATATGGCCGTTGCCGAGAGTGCTATTTAATAATTTGAATTTAATTAACCTTTATCTTTATAAAACAATATCAAAAAGAAGATATATTTGCTTTTTTCATATCTGGTGGAATTTAAAAAAGGAAACAAAAAGGAAAAAGCCAAAGGCACGCAGTGTTCAAAAGTACAGACTGCGCTCGACGCTGCTTAACTTCGGTGATCGGACGAGAAACGGTGTTTTTAGCGTGATATGGTCGTTGCCGAGAGCGCTAGTTAATAATTCGAATTTAAATTAAGTGAGACAAATTAACCTTCATTTTTTTTAAAACAATAACGAAAAGATAACATGTTTGCTTTTTTCATATCTATTAAAATTTAAAAGAGGAAAAAAAAGTGAAAAAGCCAACGGCACGCCTTGTTCCTAAGTGGTCTCCCTCCGAAGTACTGACTGCGCTCGATGCTGCTTAACTTCGGTGATCGGACGAGAACCGGTGTTTTCAGCGTTATATGGCTGTTGCCGAGAGTGCTAGTTAATAATTCGAATTTAAGTTAAGTGAGACAAATTAACCTTCATCTTTTTAAAACATTAATAAAAAGAAACATGTTTGCTTTTTCATATCTATTAAAATTTAAAAGAGGAAAAAAAAGTGAAAAAGCCAACGGCACGCAGTGTTCCTAAGTGGTCTCCCTCCCAAGTACTGACTGCGCTCGACGTTGCTTAACTTCGGTGATCGGACGAGAAACGGTGTTTTCAGCGTGATATGGCCGTTGCCGAGAGTGCTTTTTAATAATTTGAATTTAATTAACCTTCATCTTTATAAAACCATATCAAAAATAAGATATGTTTGCTTTTTTCATATCTGGTGGAATTTAAAAGAGGAAATAAAAGTGAAAAAGCCAACTTCGCGCAGTGTTTCCAAGTACTGACTCCGCTCGACGCTGCTTAACTTCGGTGAACGGACTAGAACCGGTGTTTTCAGCGCGATATGGCCGTTGCCGAGAGTGCTAGTTAAAATTCGAATTTAAATTAAGTGAGGCAAATTAACCTTCATGTTTTTAAAACAATAACAAAAAGATAACATGTTTGCTTTTTTCATATCTATTAAATATTAAAAGAGGAAAAAAAAGTGAAAAAGCCAACGGCACGCCTTGTTCCTAAGTGGTTTCCCTCCGAAATACTGACTGCGCTCGATGCTGCTTAACTTCAGTGATCGGACGAGAACCGGTGTTTTCAGCGTGATATGGCTGTTGCAGTGAGTGCTAGTGAATAATTCGAATTTAAATTAAGTGAGACAAATTAACCTTCATTTTTTTAAAACAATAACAAAAAGATAACATATTTGCTTTTTTCATATCTATTAAAATTTAAAAGAGGAAAAATAAGTGAAGAAGCCAACGGCACGCAGTGTTCCTAAGTGGTCTCCCTCCCAAGTACTGACTGCGCTCTACGCTGCTTAACTTCGGTGATCGGACGAGAAACGGTGTTTTCAGCGTTATACGGCTGTTGCCGAGAGTGCTAGTTAATAATTCGAATTTAAGTTAAGTGAGACAAATTAACCTTCATCTTTTTAAAACATTAATAAAAAGAAACATGTTTGCTTTTTCATATCTATTAAAATTTAAAAGAGGAAAAAAAAGTGAAAAAGCCAACGGCACGCAGTGTTCCTAAGTGGTCTCCCTCCCAAGTACTGACTGCGCTCGACGCTGCTTAACTTCGGTGATCGGACGAGAACCGGTGTTTTTAGCGTGATATGGTCGTTGCCGAGAGCGCTAGTTAAAAATTCGAATTTAAATTAAGTGAGACAAATTAACCTTCATTTTTTTAAAACAATAACAAAAAGATAACATGTTTGCTTTTTTCATATCTATTAAAATTTAAAAGAGGAAAAATAAGTGAAAAAGCCAACGGCACGCCTTGTTCCTAAGTGGTCTCCCTCCGAAGTACTGACTGCGCTCGATGCTGCTTAACTTCGGTGATCGGACGAGAACCGGTGTTTTCAGCGTTATATGGCTGTTGCCGAGAGTGCTAGTTAATAATTCGAATTTAAGTTAAGTGAGACAAATTAACCTTCATCTTTTTAAAACATTAATAAAAAGAAACATGTTTGCTTTTTCATATCTATTAAAATTTAAAAGAGGAAAAAAAAGTGAAAAAGCCAACGGCACGCAGTGTTCCTAAGTGGTCTCCCTCCCAAGTACTGACTGCGCTCGACGCTGCTTAACTTCGGTGATCGGACGAGAAACGGTGTTTTCAGCGTGATATTGCCGTTGCCGAGAGTGCTATTTAATAATTTGAATTTAATTAACCATCATCTTTATAAAACAATATCAAAAATAAGATATGTTTGCTTTTTTCATATCTGGTGGAATTTAAAAGAGGAAATAAAAGTGAAAAAGCCAACTTCGCGCAGTGTTTCCAAGTACTGACTCCGCTCGACTCTGCTTAACTTCGGTGATCGGACTAGAACCGGTGTTTTCAGCGCGATATGGCCGTTGCCGAGAGTGCTAGTTAATAATTCGAATTTAAATTAAGTTAGACAAATTAACCTTCATCTTTTTAAAACAATAACAAAAAGAAAATATGTTTGCTTTTTTCATATCTATTGGAATTTAAAAGAGGAAAAAAAAGTGAAAAAGCCAACGGCACGCAGTGTTCCTAAGTGGTCTCCCTCCCAAGTACTGACTGCGATCTACGCTGCTTAACTTCGGTGATCGGACGAGAAACGGTGTTTTCAGCGTGATATGGCCGTTGCCGAGAGTGCTATTTAATAATTTGAATTTAATTAACCTTCATCTTTATAAAACCATATCAAAAATAAGATATGTTTGCTTTTTTCATATCTGGTGGAATTTAAAAGAGGAAATAAAAGTGAAAAAGCCAACTTCGCGCAGTGTTTCCAAGTACTGAGTCCGCTCGACGCTGCTTAACTTCGGTGATCGGACTAGAACCGGTGTTTTCAGCGCGATATGGCCGTTGCCGAGAGTGCTAGTTAATAATTCGAATTTAAATTAAGTGAGGCAAATTAACCTTCATGTTTTTAAAACAATAACAAAAAGAAGATATGTTTGCTTTTTTCATATCTGGTGGAATTTAAAAAAGGAAACAAAAAGGAAAAAGCCAACGGCACGCAGTGTTCAAAAGTACTGACTGCGCTCGACGGTGCTTAACTTCGGTGATCGGACGAGAACCGGTGTTTTTAGCGTGATATGGCCGTTGCCGAGAGCGCTAGTTAATAATTCGAATTTAAATTAAGTGAGACAAATTAACCTTCATTTTTTTAAAACAATAACAAAAAGATAACATGTTTGCTTTTTTCATATCTATTTAAATTTAAAAGAGGAAAAAAAAGTGAAAAAGCCAACGGCACGCCTTGTTCCTAAGTGGTTTCCCTCCGAAGTACTGACTGCGCTCGATGCTGCTTAACTTCAGTGATCGGACGAGAACCGGTGTTTTCAGCGTGATATGGCTGTTGCAGTGAGTGCTAGTTAATAATTCGAATTTAAATTAAGTGAGACAAATTAACCTTCATTTTTTTAAAACAATAACAAAAAGATAACATATTTGCTTTTTTCATTTCTATTAAAATTTAAAAGAGGAAAAATAAGTGAAGAAGCCAACGGCACGCAGTGTTCCTAAGTGGTCTCCCTCCCAAGTACTGACTGCGCTCTACGCTGCTTAACTTCGGTGATCGGACGAGAAACGGTGTTTTCAGCGTGATATGGCCGTTGCCGAGAGTGCTATTTAATAATTTGAATTTAATTAACCTTTATCTTTATAAAACAATATCAAAAAGAAGATATATTTGCTTTTTTCATATCTGGTGGAATTTAAAAAAGGAAACAAAAAGGAAAAAGCCAAAGGCACGCAGTGTTCAAAAGTACAGACTGCGCTCGACGCTGCTTAACTTCGGTGATCGGACGAGAAACGGTGTTTTTAGCGTGATATGGTCGTTGCCGAGAGCGCTAGTTAATAATTCGAATTTAAATTAAGTGAGACAAATTAACCTTCATTTTTTTAAAACAATAACGAAAAGATAACATGTTTGCTTTTTTCATATCTATTAAAATTTAAAAGAGGAAAAAAAAGTGAAAAAGCCAACGGCACGCCTTGTTCCTAAGTGGTCTCCCTCCGAAGTACTGACTGCGTTCGATGCTGCTTAACTTCAGTGATCTGACGAGAACCGGTGTTTTCAGCGTGATATGGCTGTTGCGCAGAGTGCTAGTTAATAATTCGAATTTAAGTTAAGTGAGACAAATTAACCTTCATCTTTTTAAAACATTAATAAAAAGAAACACGTTTGCTTTTTTCATATCTATTAAAATTTAAAAGAGGAAAAAAAAGTGAAAAAGCCAACGGCACGCAGTGTTCCTAAGTGGTCTCCCTCCCAAGTACTGACTGCGCTCGACGCTGCTTAACTTCGGTGATCGGACGAGAAACGGTGTTTTCAGCGTGATATGGCCGTTGCCGAGAGTGCTATTTAATAATTTGAATTTAATTATCCTTCATCTTTATAAAACAATATCAAAAAGAAGATATGTTTGCTTTTTTCATATCTGGTGGAATTTAAAAAAGGAAACAAAAAGGAAAAAGCCAAAGGCACGCAGTGTTCAAAAGTACTGACTGCGCTCGACGCTGCTTAACTTCGGTGATCGGACGAGAAACGGTGTTTTCAGCGTGATATGGCTGTTGCCGAGAGTGCTATTTAATAATTTGAATTTAATTAACCTTCATCTTTATAAAACAATATCAAAAATACGATATGTTTGCTTCTTTCATATCTGGTGGAATTTAAAAGAGGAAGTAAAAGTGAAAAAGCCAACTTCGCGCAGTGTTTCCAAGTACTGACTCCGCTCGACCCTGCTTAACTTCGGTGTTCGGACTAGAACCGGTGTTTTCTGCGCGATATGGCCGTTGCCGAGAGTGCTAGTTAATAATTCGAATTTAAATTAATTTAGACAAATTAACCTTCATCTTTTTAAAACAATAACAAAAAGAAAATATGTTTGCTTTTTTCATATCTATTGGAATTTAAAAGAGGAAAAAAAGTGAAAAAGCCAACGGCACGCAGTGTTCCTAAGTGGTCTCCCTCCCAATTACTGACTGCGATCGAAGCTGCTTAACTTCGGTGATCGGACGAGAACCGGTGTATTCAGCGTGATATGGCCGTTGCCAAGAGTGCTAGTTAATAATTTGAATTAAATTAACCTTCATCTTTATAAAACAGTAACGAAAAGAAGGTATGCTTGTTTTTTCATATCTGGTGGAATTTCAGAGGAAGCAAAAGTGAAAAAGCCAACGGCATGCAGTGTTCATAAGTACAGACTGCGCTCGACGCTGCTTAACTTCGGTGGTCGGACGAGAACCGGTGTTTTCAGCGTGATATGGCCGTTGCCGAGAGTGCTAGTTAATAATTCGAATTTAAATTAAGTGAGACAAATTAACCTTCATCTTTTTAAAACAATAACAAAAAGAAAAATTGTTTCCTTTTTTCATATCTATTAAAATTTAAAAGTGGAAAAAAAGTGAGAAAGCCAACGGCACGCAGTGTTGCTAAGTGGTCTCCCTCCCAAGTACTGACTGCGCTCGACGATGCTTAACTTCGGTGATCGGAAAAGAACCGGTGTTTTCAGTGTGATATTGTCGTTGCGGAGAGTGCTAGTTAATAATTCGAATTTAAATTAACCTTCATCTTTATAAAACAATATCAAAAAGAAGATATGTTTGCTTTTTTCATATCTGGTGGAATTTAAAAGAGGAAATAAAAGTGCAAAAGCCAACGTCACGCAGTGTTCCCAAGTACTGACTGCGCTCGACGCTGCTTAACTTCGGTGATTGGACTAGAACCGGTGTTTTAGCGTGATATGGCCGTGTCCGAAAGTGCTAGTTAATAATTCGAATTTAAATTAAGTGAGACAAGTTAACCTTCATCTTGTTAAAACAATAACAAAAAGAAAATATGTTTGCTTTTTTCATATCTATTGGAATTTAAAAGAGGAAAAAAATTGAAAAAGCCAACGGCACGCAGTGTTCCTAAGTGGTCTCCCTCCCAAGTGCTGACTGCGCTCGACGCTGCTTAACTTCGGTGATCGGACGATAACCGATGTATTCAGCGTGATATGGCCGTTGCCGAGAGTCTCAGTTAATAATTTTAATTTAATTAATCTTCATTTTTATAAAACAATAACAAAAAGAAGATATGTTTGTTTTTTCATATCTGGTGGAATTTAAGAGGAAACAAAGGTGAAAAAGCCAACGGAACTCAGTGTTCCCAAGTACTGACTGCGCACGACGATGCTTAGCTTCGGTGATCGGACGAGAACCGGTGTTTTCAGTGTGATATTGTCGTTGCGGAGAGTGCTAGTTAATAATTCGAATTTAAATTAACCTTCATCTTTATAAAACAATATCAAAAAGAAGATATGTTTGCTTTTTTCATATCTGGTGGAATTTAAAAGAGGAAATAAAAGTGCAAAAGCCAACGTCACGCAGTGTTTCCAAGTACTGACTGCGCTCGACGATGCTTAACTTCGGTGATCGGACGAGAACCGGTGTTTTCAGTGTGATATGGCCGTTGCGGAGAGTGCTAGGTAATAATTCGAATTTAAATTAAGTGAGACAAATTAACCTTCATCTTTTTAAAACAATAACAAAAAGAAAAATTGTTTGCTTTTTTCAAATCTATTAAAATTTAAAAGTGGAAAAAAAGTGAGAAAGCCAACGGCACGCAGTGTTGCTAAGTGGTCTCCCTCCCAAGTACTGACTGCGCTCGACGATGCTTAACTTCGGTGATCGGACGAGAACCGGTGTTTTCAGTGTGATATTGTCGTTGCGGAGAGTGCTAGTTAATAATTCGAATTTAAATTAAGTGAGACAAATTAACCTTCATCTTTATAAAACAATATCAAAAAGAAGATATGTTTGCTTTTTTCATATCTGGTGGAAATTAAAAGAGGAAATAAAAGTGCAAAAGCCAACGTCACGCAGTGTTCCCAAGTACTGACTGCGCTCGACACTGCTTAACTTCGGTGATTGGACTAGAACCGGTGTTTTCAGCGTGATATGGCCGTTGCCGAGAGTGCTAGTTAATAATTCGAATTAAAATTAAGTGAGACAAATTAACCTTCATCTTTTTAAAACAATAAAAAAAAGAAAATATGTTTGCTTTTTTCATATCTATTGGAATTTAAAAGAGGAAAAAAATTGAAAAAGCCAACGGCACGCAGTGTTTCCAAGTACTGACTGCGCTCGACGATACTTAACTTCGGTGATCGGACGAGAACCGGTGTTTTCAGTGTGATATGGCCGTTGCGGAGAGTGCTAGGTAATAATTCGAATTTAAATTAAGTGAGACAAATTAACCTTCATCTTTTTAAAACAATAACAAAAAGAAAAATTGTTTGCTTTTTTCAAATCTATTAAAATTTAAAAGTGGAAAAAAAGTGAGAAAGCCAACGGCACGCAGTGTTGCTAAGTGGTCTCCCTCCCAAGTACTGACTGCGCTCGACGATGCTTAACTTCGGTGATCGGACGAGAACCGGTGTTTTCAGTGTGATATTGTCGTTGCGGAGAGTGCTAGTTAATAATTCGAATTTAAATTAACCTTCATCTTTATAAAACAATATCAAAAAGAAGATATGTTTGCTTTTTTCATATCTGGTGGAATTTAAAAGAGGAAATAAAAGTGCAAAAGCCAACGTCACGCAGTGTTCCCAAGTACTGACTGCGCTCGACGCTGCTTAACTTCGGTGATCGGACGAGAACCGGTGTTTTCAGTGTGATATTGTCGTTGCGGAGAGTGCTAGTTAATAATTCGAATTTAAATTAACCTTCATCTTTATAAAACAATATCAAAAAGAAGATATGTTTGCTTTTTTCATATCTGGTGGAATTTAAAAGAGGAAATAAAAGTGCAAAAGCCAACGTCACGCAGTGTTCCCAAGTACTGACTGCGCTCGACGCTGCTTAACTTCGGTGATTGGACTAGAACCGGTGTTTTCAGCGTGATATGGCCGTGTCCGAGAGTGCTAGTTAATAATTCGAATTTAAATTAAGTGAGACAAATTAACCTTCATCTTTTTAAAACAATAACAAAAAGAAAATATGTTTGCTTTTTTTATATCTATTGGAATTTAAAAGAGGAAAAAAATTGAAAAAGCCAACGGCACGCAGTGTTCCTAAGTGGTCTCCCTCCCAAGTGCTGACTGCGCTCGACGCTGCATAACTTCGGTGATCGGACGATAACCGATGTATTCAGCGTGAGAAGGCCGTTGCCGAGAGTCTCAGTTAATAATTTTAATTTAATTAACTTTCATCTTTATAAAACAATAACAAAAAAAGATATGCTTGTTTTTTCATATCTGGTGGAATTTAAGAGGAAACAAAAGTGAAAAAGCCAACGGCACGCTGTGTTCCCAAGTAGAGAGCTGCAACTCCGTGGAAGAACTCCGAAACCCGCTGGGTTCCGCGTTTAAGCGATGGGAACTCCGGGAGTTGGAAATGTTTTTCTGAGATAAAATTGGAGTTGGGTGGCAGTGGAAGTTTTTGTGTGCGGAGTTGGGAGGCAATGGAAAATTATCTTAAAACATGGAAATCTAAGGAGTTGGAAAACTTAAGTCTGGTGTGGTAGGGGTCCAATTTAAAAGCGGTCTTTAGCGTTGTTTGTCTTCAGAAGCTTCGTATGAAATTCTTTTTTCACCTGTAACCCCACGTGACACGTCCCCTCAGTGAGTCTCTCACACAATGGGGCCGCGGGCGCTTTCCTTTTCTCTTAAACCCATTGACAAGAGTCTCCTTTCTAGCTTTGAGGCATATTAAAGTAAGGCATATTGGCAGGCAAAACTAATAACAGAATGGACTCTAGTGTTAGTATTTCTTGATTCGTGAAGTTCGTGGCCTTGTCCTTCAAAATAGCATTTGAGAAGCGAATCAGTCCGATTTTAATTAAATAGCTATTTGAAAATGATAATTTATAAGCACTCGTGGTATCAATCTCAGGCCAAATTTGAAAGAAAACTAATGAGCTACACGTTTTACTTGAACTTTCTATTTTTTCAATTCTAAAAGTAAAGAAATCTGCCAAAGACTAGAAAATAGAAAGGTTTTAATGGACGAAGTTAGAAGGAGTTTAAGAAATTTTAATTTTCATGGAAGGAGTTGGGAGGAGTTTAATAAATTTTTATTTTCATGGAAGGAGTTGGGAGGAGTTTAATAAATTTTAATTTTCATGGAAGGAGTTGGGAGGAGTTTAAGAAATTTTAATTTTCATGGAAGGAGTTGGGAGGAGTTTAAGAAATTTTAATTTTCATGGAAGGAGTTGGGAGGAGTTTAAGAAATTTTAATTTTCATGGAAGGAGTTGGGAGGAGTTTTACATTTCGCTTGGCGGAGCTCTGCGGAGTTGAAACTTTTGATTATGGCATTGGGAGGAATTGGAGTCATTGTTGTGCATTGCCTTGGAGTTGGAAGGAGTTGGAGGTTTATATTTTCATTTTGCAGCTCTCTATTCCCAAGTACTGACTGCGCTCGACGCTGCTTAGCTTCGGTGATCGGACGAGAACCGGTGTTTTCAGTGTGATATGGCCGTTGCCGAGAGTGCTATTTAATAATTTGAATTTAATTAACCTTTATCTTTATAAAACAATATCAAAAAGAAGATATATTTGCTTTTTTCATATCTGGTGGAATTTAAAAAAGGAAACAAAAAGGAAAAAGCCAAAGGCACGCAGTGTTCAAAAGTACAGACTGCGCTCGACGCTGCTTAACTTCGGTGATCGGACGAGAAACGGTGTTTTTAGCGTGATATGGTCGTTGCCGAGAGCGCTAGTTAATAATTCGAATTTAAATTAAGTGAGACAAATTAACCTTCATTTTTTTTAAAACAATAACGAAAAGATAACATGTTTGCTTTTTTCATATCTATTAAAATTTAAAAGAGGAAAAAAAAGTGAAAAAGCCAACGGCACGCCTTGTTCCTAAGTGGTCTCCCTCCGAAGTACTGACTGCGCTCGATGCTGCTTAACTTCGGTGATCGGACGAGAACCGGTGTTTTCAGCGTTATATGGCTGTTGCCGAGAGTGCTAGTTAATAATTCGAATTTAAGTTAAGTGAGACAAATTAACCTTCATCTTTTTAAAACATTAATAAAAAGAAACATGTTTGCTTTTTCATATCTATTAAAATTTAAAAGAGGAAAAAAAAGTGAAAAAGCCAACGGCACGCAGTGTTCCTAAGTGGTCTCCCTCCCAAGTACTGACTGCGCTCGACGTTGCTTAACTTCGGTGATCGGACGAGAAACGGTGTTTTCAGCGTGATATGGCCGTTGCCGAGAGTGCTTTTTAATAATTTGAATTTAATTAACCTTCATCTTTATAAAACCATATCAAAAATAAGATATGTTTGCTTTTTTCATATCTGGTGGAATTTAAAAGAGGAAATAAAAGTGAAAAAGCCAACTTCGCGCAGTGTTTCCAAGTACTGACTCCGCTCGACGCTGCTTAACTTCGGTGAACGGACTAGAACCGGTGTTTTCAGCGCGATATGGCCGTTGCCGAGAGTGCTAGTTAAAATTCGAATTTAAATTAAGTGAGGCAAATTAACCTTCATGTTTTTAAAACAATAACAAAAAGATAACATGTTTGCTTTTTTCATATCTATTAAATATTAAAAGAGGAAAAAAAAGTGAAAAAGCCAACGGCACGCCTTGTTCCTAAGTGGTTTCCCTCCGAAATACTGACTGCGCTCGATGCTGCTTAACTTCAGTGATCGGACGAGAACCGGTGTTTTCAGCGTGATATGGCTGTTGCAGTGAGTGCTAGTGAATAATTCGAATTTAAATTAAGTGAGACAAATTAACCTTCATTTTTTTAAAACAATAACAAAAAGATAACATATTTGCTTTTTTCATATCTATTAAAATTTAAAAGAGGAAAAATAAGTGAAGAAGCCAACGGCACGCAGTGTTCCTAAGTGGTCTCCCTCCCAAGTACTGACTGCGCTCTACGCTGCTTAACTTCGGTGATCGGACGAGAAACGGTGTTTTCAGCGTTATACGGCTGTTGCCGAGAGTGCTAGTTAATAATTCGAATTTAAGTTAAGTGAGACAAATTAACCTTCATCTTTTTAAAACATTAATAAAAAGAAACATGTTTGCTTTTTCATATCTATTAAAATTTAAAAGAGGAAAAAAAAGTGAAAAAGCCAACGGCACGCAGTGTTCCTAAGTGGTCTCCCTCCCAAGTACTGACTGCGCTCGACGCTGCTTAACTTCGGTGATCGGACGAGAACCGGTGTTTTTAGCGTGATATGGTCGTTGCCGAGAGCGCTAGTTAAAAATTCGAATTTAAATTAAGTGAGACAAATTAACCTTCATTTTTTTAAAACAATAACAAAAAGATAACATGTTTGCTTTTTTCATATCTATTAAAATTTAAAAGAGGAAAAATAAGTGAAAAAGCCAACGGCACGCCTTGTTCCTAAGTGGTCTCCCTCCGAAGTACTGACTGCGCTCGATGCTGCTTAACTTCGGTGATCGGACGAGAACCGGTGTTTTCAGCGTTATATGGCTGTTGCCGAGAGTGCTAGTTAATAATTCGAATTTAAGTTAAGTGAGACAAATTAACCTTCATCTTTTTAAAACATTAATAAAAAGAAACATGTTTGCTTTTTCATATCTATTAAAATTTAAAAGAGGAAAAAAAAGTGAAAAAGCCAACGGCACGCAGTGTTCCTAAGTGGTCTCCCTCCCAAGTACTGACTGCGCTCGACGCTGCTTAACTTCGGTGATCGGACGAGAAACGGTGTTTTCAGCGTGATATTGCCGTTGCCGAGAGTGCTATTTAATAATTTGAATTTAATTAACCATCATCTTTATAAAACAATATCAAAAATAAGATATGTTTGCTTTTTTCATATCTGGTGGAATTTAAAAGAGGAAATAAAAGTGAAAAAGCCAACTTCGCGCAGTGTTTCCAAGTACTGACTCCGCTCGACTCTGCTTAACTTCGGTGATCGGACTAGAACCGGTGTTTTCAGCGCGATATGGCCGTTGCCGAGAGTGCTAGTTAATAATTCGAATTTAAATTAAGTTAGACAAATTAACCTTCATCTTTTTAAAACAATAACAAAAAGAAAATATGTTTGCTTTTTTCATATCTATTGGAATTTAAAAGAGGAAAAAAAAGTGAAAAAGCCAACGGCACGCAGTGTTCCTAAGTGGTCTCCCTCCCAAGTACTGACTGCGATCTACGCTGCTTAACTTCGGTGATCGGACGAGAAACGGTGTTTTCAGCGTGATATGGCCGTTGCCGAGAGTGCTATTTAATAATTTGAATTTAATTAACCTTCATCTTTATAAAACCATATCAAAAATAAGATATGTTTGCTTTTTTCATATCTGGTGGAATTTAAAAGAGGAAATAAAAGTGAAAAAGCCAACTTCGCGCAGTGTTTCCAAGTACTGAGTCCGCTCGACGCTGCTTAACTTCGGTGATCGGACTAGAACCGGTGTTTTCAGCGCGATATGGCCGTTGCCGAGAGTGCTAGTTAATAATTCGAATTTAAATTAAGTGAGGCAAATTAACCTTCATGTTTTTAAAACAATAACAAAAAGAAGATATGTTTGCTTTTTTCATATCTGGTGGAATTTAAAAAAGGAAACAAAAAGGAAAAAGCCAACGGCACGCAGTGTTCAAAAGTACTGACTGCGCTCGACGGTGCTTAACTTCGGTGATCGGACGAGAACCGGTGTTTTTAGCGTGATATGGCCGTTGCCGAGAGCGCTAGTTAATAATTCGAATTTAAATTAAGTGAGACAAATTAACCTTCATTTTTTTAAAACAATAACAAAAAGATAACATGTTTGCTTTTTTCATATCTATTTAAATTTAAAAGAGGAAAAAAAAGTGAAAAAGCCAACGGCACGCCTTGTTCCTAAGTGGTTTCCCTCCGAAGTACTGACTGCGCTCGATGCTGCTTAACTTCAGTGATCGGACGAGAACCGGTGTTTTCAGCGTGATATGGCTGTTGCAGTGAGTGCTAGTTAATAATTCGAATTTAAATTAAGTGAGACAAATTAACCTTCATTTTTTTAAAACAATAACAAAAAGATAACATATTTGCTTTTTTCATTTCTATTAAAATTTAAAAGAGGAAAAATAAGTGAAGAAGCCAACGGCACGCAGTGTTCCTAAGTGGTCTCCCTCCCAAGTACTGACTGCGCTCTACGCTGCTTAACTTCGGTGATCGGACGAGAAACGGTGTTTTCAGCGTGATATGGCCGTTGCCGTGAGTGCTATTTAATAATTTGAATTTAATTAACCTTTATCTTTATAAAACAATATCAAAAAGAAGATATATTTGCTTTTTTCATATCTGGTGGAATTTAAAAAAGGAAACAAAAAGGAAAAAGCCAAAGGCACGCAGTGTTCAAAAGTACAGACTGCGCTCGACGCTGCTTAACTTCGGTGATCGGACGAGAAACGGTGTTTTTAGCGTGATATGGTCGTTGCCGAGAGCGCTAGTTAATAATTCGAATTTAAATTAAGTGAGACAAATTAACCTTCATTTTTTTAAAACAATAACGAAAAGATAACATGTTTGCTTTTTTCATATCTATTAAAATTTAAAAGAGGAAAAAAAAGTGAAAAAGCCAACGGCACGCCTTGTTCCTAAGTGGTCTCCCTCCGAAGTACTGACTGCGTTCGATGCTGCTTAACTTCAGTGATCGGACGAGAACCGGTGTTTTCAGCGTGATATGGCTGTTGCCGAGAGTGCTAGTTAATAATTCAAATTTAAATTAAGTTAGACAAATTAACCTTCATTATTTTAAAACAATAACAAAAAGATAACATATTTGCTTTTTTCATATCTATTAAAATTTAAAAGAGGAAAAATAAGTGAAAAAGCCAACGGCACGCAGTGTTCCTAAGTGGTCTCCCTCCCAAGTACTGACTGCGCTCGACGCTGCTTAACTTCGGTGATCGGACGAGAAACGGTGTTTTCAGCGTGATATGGCCGTTGCCGAGAGTGCTATTTAATAATTTGAATTTAATTAACCTTTATCTTTATAAAACCATATCAAAAAGAAGATATGTTTGCTTTTTTCATATCTGGTGGAATTTAAAAAAGGAAACAAAAAGGAAAAAGCCAAAGGCACGCAGTGTTCAAAAGTACTGACTGCGCTCGACGCTGCTTAACTTCGGTGATCGGACGAGAACCGGTGTTTTTAGCGTGATATGGTCGTTGCCGAGAGCGCTAGTTAATAATTCGAATTTAAATTAAGTGAGACAAATTAACCTTCATTTTTTTAAAACAATAACAAAAAGATAACATGTTTGCTTTTTTCATATCTATTAAAATTTAAAAGAGGAAAAATAAGTGAAAAAGCCAACGGCACGCCTTGTTCCTAAGTGGTCTCCCTCCGAAGTACTGACTGCGCTCGATGCTGCTTAACTTCGGTGATCTGACGAGAACCGGTGTTTTCAGCGTGATATGGCTGTTGCGCAGAGTGCTAGTTAATAATTCGAATTTAAGTTAAGTGAGACAAATTAACCTTCATCTTTTTAAAACATTAATAAAAAGAAACACGTTTGCTTTTTTCATATCTATTAAAATTTAAAAGAGGAAAAAAAAGTGAAAAAGCCAACGGCACGCAGTGTTCCTAAGTGGTCTCCCTCCCAAGTACTGACTGCGCTCGACGCTGCTTAACTTCGGTGATCGGACGAGAAACGGTGTTTTCAGCGTGATATGGCCGTTGCCGAGAGTGCTATTTAATAATTTGAATTTAATTATCCTTCATCTTTATAAAACAATATCAAAAAGAAGATATGTTTGCTTTTTTCATATCTGGTGGAATTTAAAAAAGGAAACAAAAAGGAAAAAGCCAAAGGCACGCAGTGTTCAAAAGTACTGACTGCGCTCGACGCTGCTTAACTTCGGTGATCGGACGAGAAACGGTGTTTTCAGCGTGATATGGCTGTTGCCGAGAGTGCTATTTAATAATTTGAATTTAATTAACCTTCATCTTTATAAAACAATATCAAAAATACGATATGTTTGCTTCTTTCATATCTGGTGGAATTTAAAAGAGGAAGTAAAAGTGAAAAAGCCAACTTCGCGCAGTGTTTCCAAGTACTGACTCCGCTCGACCCTGCTTAACTTCGGTGTTCGGACTAGAACCGGTGTTTTCTGCGCGATATGGCCGTTGCCGAGAGTGCTAGTTAATAATTCGAATTTAAATTAATTTAGACAAATTAACCTTCATCTTTTTAAAACAATAACAAAAAGAAAATATGTTTGCTTTTTTCATATCTATTGGAATTTAAAAGAGGAAAAAAAGTGAAAAAGCCAACGGCACGCAGTGTTCCTAAGTGGTCTCCCTCCCAATTACTGACTGCGATCGAAGCTGCTTAACTTCGGTGATCGGACGAGAACCGGTGTATTCAGCGTGATATGGCCGTTGCCAAGAGTGCTAGTTAATAATTTGAATTAAATTAACCTTCATCTTTATAAAACAGTAACGAAAAGAAGGTATGCTTGTTTTTTCATATCTGGTGGAATTTCAGAGGAAGCAAAAGTGAAAAAGCCAACGGCATGCAGTGTTCATAAGTACAGACTGCGCTCGACGCTGCTTAACTTCGGTGGTCGGACGAGAACCGGTGTTTTCAGCGTGATATGGCCGTTGCCGAGAGTGCTAGTTAATAATTCGAATTTAAATTAAGTGAGACAAATTAACCTTCATCTTTTTAAAACAATAACAAAAAGAAAAATTGTTTCCTTTTTTCATATCTATTAAAATTTAAAAGTGGAAAAAAAGTGAGAAAGCCAACGGCACGCAGTGTTGCTAAGTGGTCTCCCTCCCAAGTACTGACTGCGCTCGACGATGCTTAACTTCGGTGATCGGAAAAGAACCGGTGTTTTCAGTGTGATATTGTCGTTGCGGAGAGTGCTAGTTAATAATTCGAATTTAAATTAACCTTCATCTTTATAAAACAATATCAAAAAGAAGATATGTTTGCTTTTTTCATATCTGGTGGAATTTAAAAGAGGAAATAAAAGTGCAAAAGCCAACGTCACGCAGTGTTCCCAAGTACTGACTGCGCTCGACGCTGCTTAACTTCGGTGATTGGACTAGAACCGGTGTTTTAGCGTGATATGGCCGTGTCCGAAAGTGCTAGTTAATAATTCGAATTTAAATTAAGTGAGACAAATTAACCTTCATCTTGTTAAAACAATAACAAAAAGAAAATATGTTTGCTTTTTTCATATCTATTGGAATTTAAAAGAGGAAAAAAATTGAAAAAGCCAACGGCACGCAGTGTTCCTAAGTGGTCTCCCTCCCAAGTGCTGACTGCGCTCGACGCTGCTTAACTTCGGTGATCGGACGATAACCGATGTATTCAGCGTGATATGGCCGTTGCCGAGAGTCTCAGTTAATAATTTTAATTTAATTAATCTTCATTTTTATAAAACAATAACAAAAAGAAGATATGTTTGTTTTTTCATATCTGGTGGAATTTAAGAGGAAACAAAGGTGAAAAAGCCAACGGAACTCAGTGTTCCCAAGTACTGACTGCGCACGACGATGCTTAGCTTCGGTGATCGGACGAGAACCGGTGTTTTCAGTGTGATATTGTCGTTGCGGAGAGTGCTAGTTAATAATTCGAATTTAAATTAACCTTCATCTTTATAAAACAATATCAAAAAGAAGATATGTTTGCTTTTTTCATATCTGGTGGAATTTAAAAGAGGAAATAAAAGTGCAAAAGCCAACGTCACGCAGTGTTTCCAAGTACTGACTGCGCTCGACGATGCTTAACTTCGGTGATCGGACGAGAACCGGTGTTTTCAGTGTGATATGGCCGTTGCGGAGAGTGCTAGGTAATAATTCGAATTTAAATTAAGTGAGACAAATTAACCTTCATCTTTTTAAAACAATAACAAAAAGAACAATTGTTTGCTTTTTTCAAATCTATTAAAATTTAAAAGTGGAAAAAAAGTGAGAAAGCCAACGGCACGCAGTGTTGCTAAGTGGTCTCCCTCCCAAGTACTGACTGCGCTCGACGATGCTTAACTTCGGTGATCGGACGAGAACCGGTGTTTTCAGTGTGATATTGTCGTTGCGGAGAGTGCTAGTTAATAATTCGAATTTAAATTAAGTGAGACAAATTAACCTTCATCTTTATAAAACAATATCAAAAAGAAGATATGTTTGCTTTTTTCATATCTGGTGGAAATTAAAAGAGGAAATAAAAGTGCAAAAGCCAACGTCACGCAGTGTTCCCAAGTACTGACTGCGCTCGACACTGCTTAACTTCGGTGATTGGACTAGAACCGGTGTTTTCAGCGTGATATGGCCGTTGCCGAGAGTGCTAGTTAATAATTCGAATTAAAATTAAGTGAGACAAATTAACCTTCATCTTTTTAAAACAATAAAAAAAAGAAAATATGTTTGCTTTTTTCATATCTATTGGAATTTAAAAGAGGAAAAAAATTGAAAAAGCCAACGGCACGCAGTGTTTCCAAGTACTGACTGCGCTCGACGATACTTAACTTCGGTGATCGGACGAGAACCGGTGTTTTCAGTGTGATATGGCCGTTGCGGAGAGTGCTAGGTAATAATTCGAATTTAAATTAAGTGAGACAAATTAACCTTCATCTTTTTAAAACAATAACAAAAAGAAAAATTGTTTGCTTTTTTCAAATCTATTAAAATTTAAAAGTGGAAAAAAAGTGAGAAAGCCAACGGCACGCAGTGTTGCTAAGTGGTCTCCCTCCCAAGTACTGACTGCGCTCGACGATGCTTAACTTCGGTGATCGGACGAGAACCGGTGTTTTCAGTGTGATATTGTCGTTGCGGAGAGTGCTAGTTAATAATTCGAATTTAAATTAACCTTCATCTTTATAAAACAATATCAAAAAGAAGATATGTTTGCTTTTTTCATATCTGGTGGAATTTAAAAGAGGAAATAAAAGTGCAAAAGCCAACGTCACGCAGTGTTCCCAAGTACTGACTGCGCTCGACGCTGCTTAACTTCGGTGATCGGACGAGAACCGGTGTTTTCAGTGTGATATTGTCGTTGCGGAGAGTGCTAGTTAATAATTCGAATTTAAATTAACCTTCATCTTTATAAAACAATATCAAAAAGAAGATATGTTTGCTTTTTTCATATCTGGTGGAATTTAAAAGAGGAAATAAAAGTGCAAAAGCCAACGTCACGCAGTGTTCCCAAGTACTGACTGCGCTCGACGCTGCTTAACTTCGGTGATTGGACTAGAACCGGTGTTTTCAGCGTGATATGGCCGTGTCCGAGAGTGCTAGTTAATAATTCGAATTTAAATTAAGTGAGACAAATTAACCTTCATCTTTTTAAAACAATAACAAAAAGAAAATATGTTTGCTTTTTTCATATCTATTGGAATTTAAAGGAGGAAAAAAATTGAAAAAGCCAACGGCACGCAGTGTTCCTAAGTGGTCTCCCTCCCAAGTGCTGACTGCGCTCGACGCTGCTTAACTTCGGTGATCGGACGATAACCGGTGTATTCAGCGTGATATGGCCGATGCCGAGAGTCTCAGTTAATAATTTTAATTTAATTAACCTTCATCTTTATAAAACAATAACAAAAAGAAGATATGCTTGTTTTTTCATATCTGGTGGAATTTAAGAGGAAACAAAAGTGAAAAAGCCAACGGCACGCAGTGTTCCCAAGTACTGACTGCGCTCGACGCTGCTTAACTTCGGTGATCGGACGAGAACCGGTGTTTTCAGCGTGATATGGCCGTTGCCAAGAGTGCTAGTTAATAATTTGAATTTAATTAACCTTCATCTTTATAAAACAATAACAAAAAGAAGATATGTTTGTTTTTTCATATCTGGTGGAATTTAAGAGGAAACAAAGGTGAAAAAGCCAACGAAACTCAGTGTTCCCAAGTACTGACTGCGCACGACGATGCTTAGCTTAGGTGATCGGACGAGAACCGGTGTTTTCAGTGTGATATTGTCGTTGCGGAGAGTGCTAGTTAATAATTCGAATTTAAATTAACCTTTATCTTTATAAAACAATATCAAAAAGAAGATATGTTTGCTTTTTTCATATCTGGTGGAATTTAAAAGAGGAAATAAAAGTGCAAAAGCCAACGTCACGCAGTGTTCCCAAGTACTGACTGCGCTCGACGCTGCTTAACTTCGGTGATTGGACTAGAACCGGTGTTTTCAGCGTGATATGGCCGTTGCCGAGAGTGCTAGTTAATAATTCGAATTTAAATTAAGTGAGACAAATTAACCTTCATCTTTTTAAAACAATAACAAAAAGAAAATATGTTTGCTTTTTTTATATCTATTGGAATTTAAAAGAGGAAAAAAATTGAAAAAGCCAACGGCACGCAGTGTTCCTAAGTGGTCTCCCTCCCAAGTGCTGACTGCGCTCGACGCTGCATAACTTCGGTGATCGGACGATAACCGATGTATTCAGCGTGAGAAGGCCGTTGCCGAGAGTCTCAGTTAATAATTTTAATTTAATTAACTTTCATCTTTATAAAACAATAACAAAAAAAGATATGCTTGTTTTTTCATATCTGGTGGAATTTAAGAGGAAACAAAAGTGAAAAAGCCAACGGCACGCTGTGTTCCCAAGTAGAGAGCTGCAACTCCGTGGAAGAACTCCGAAACCCGCTGGGTTCCGCGTTTAAGCGATGGGAACTCCGGGAGTTGGAAATGTTTTTCTGAGATAAAATTGGAGTTGGGTGGCAGTGGAAGTTTTTGTGTGCGGAGTTGGGAGGCAATGGAAAATTATCTTAAAACATGGAAATCTAAGGAGTTGGAAAACTTAAGTCTGGTGTGGTAGGGGTCCAATTTAAAAGCGGTCTTTAGCGTTGTTTGTCTTCAGAAGCTTCGTATGAAATTCTTTTTTCACCTGTAACCCCACGTGACACGTCCCCTCAGTGAGTCTCTCACACAATGGGGCCGCGGGCGCTTTCCTTTTCTCTTAAACCCATTGACAAGAGTCTCCTTTCTAGCTTTGAGGCATATTAAAGTAAGGCATATTGGCAGGCAAAACTAATAACAGAATGGACTCTAGTGTTAGTATTTCTTGATTCGTGAAGTTCGTGGCCTTGTCCTTCAAAATAGCATTTGAGAAGCGAATCAGTCCGATTTTAATTAAATAGCTATTTGAAAATGATAATTTATAAGCACTCGTGGTATCAATCTCAGGCCAAATTTGAAAGAAAACTAATGAGCTACACGTTTTACTTGAACTTTCTATTTTTTCAATTCTAAAAGTAAAGAAATCTGCCAAAGACTAGAAAATAGAAAGGTTTTAATGGACGAAGTTAGAAGGAGTTTAAGAAATTTTAATTTTCATGGAAGGAGTTGGGAGGAGTTTAATAAATTTTTATTTTCATGGAAGGAGTTGGGAGGAGTTTAATAAATTTTAATTTTCATGGAAGGAGTTGGGAGGAGTTTAAGAAATTTTAATTTTCATGGAAGGAGTTGGGAGGAGTTTAAGAAATTTTAATTTTCATGGAAGGAGTTGGGAGGAGTTTAAGAAATTTTAATTTTCATGGAAGGAGTTGGGAGGAGTTTTACATTTCGCTTGGCGGAGCTCTGCGGAGTTGAAACTTTTGATTATGGCATTGGGAGGAATTGGAGTCATTGTTGTGCATTGCCTTGGAGTTGGAAGGAGTTGGAGGTTTATATTTTCATTTTGCAGCTCTCTATTCCCAAGTACTGACTGCGCTCGACGCTGCTTAGCTTCGGTGATCGGACGAGAACCGGTGTTTTCAGTGTGATATGGCCGTTGCGGAGAGTGCTAGTTAATAATTCGAATTTAAATTAAGTGAGACAAATTAACCTTCATCTTTATAAAACAATATCAAAAAGAAGATATGTTTGCTTTTTTCATATCTGGTGGAATTTAAAAGAGGAAATAAAAGTGCAAAAGCCAACGTCACGCAGTGTTCCCAAGTACTGACTGCGCTCGACACTGCTTAACTTCGGTGATTGGACTAGAACCGGTGTTTTCAGCGTGATATGGCCGTTGCCGAGAGTGCTAGTTAATAATTCGAATTAAAATTAAGTGAGACAAATTAACCTTCATCTTTTTAAAACAATAAAAAAAAGAAAATATGTTTGCTTTTTTCATATCTATTGGAATTTAAAAGAGGAAAAAAATTGAAAAAGCCAACGGCACGCAGTGTTTCCAAGTACTGACTGCGCTCGACGATACTTAACTTCGGTGATCGGACGAGAACCAGTGTTTTCAGTGTGATATGGCCGTTGCGGAGAGTGCTAGGTAATAATTCGAATTTAAATTAAGTGAGACAAATTAACCTTCATCTTTTTAAAACAATAACAAAAAGAAAATATGTTTGCTTTTTTTATATCTATTGGAATTTAAAAGAGGAAAAAAATTGAAAAAGCCAACGGCACGCAGTGTTCCTAAGTGGTCTCCCTCCCAAGTACTGACTGCGCTCGACGATGCTTAACTTCGGTGATCGGACGAGAACCGGTGTTTTCAGTGTGATATTGTCGTTGCGGAGAGTGCTAGTTAATAATTCGAATTTAAATTAACCTTCATCTTTATAAAACAATATCAAAAAGAAGATATGTTTGCTTTTTTCATATCTGGTGGAATTTAAAAGAGGAAATAAAAGTGCAAAAGCCAACGTCACGCAGTGTTCCCAAGTACTGACTGCGCTCGACGCTGCTTAACTTCGGTGATCGGACGAGAACCGGTGTTTTCAGTGTGATATTGTCGTTGCGGAGAGTGCTAGTTAATAATTCGAATTTAAATTAACCTTCATCTTTATAAAACAATATCAAAAAGAAGATATGTTTGCTTTTTTCATATCTGGTGGAATTTAAAAGAGGAAATAAAAGTGCAAAAGCCAACGTCACGCAGTGTTCCCAAGTACTGACTGCGCTCGACGCTGCTTAACTTCGGTGATTGGACTAGAACCGGTGTTTTCAGCGTGATATGGCCGTGTCCGAGAGTGCTAGTTAATAATTCGAATTTAAATTAAGTGAGACAAATTAACCTTCATCTTTTTAAAACAATAACAAAAAGAAAATATGTTTGCTTTTTTCATATCTATTGGAATTTAAAGGAGGAAAAAAATTGAAAAAGCCAACGGCACGCAGTGTTAATAAGTGGTCTCCCTCCCAAGTGCTGACCGCGCTCGACGCTGCTTAACTTCGGTGATCGGACGATAACCGGTGTATTCAGCGTGATATGGCCGATGCCGAGAGTCTCAGTTAATAATTTTAATTTAATTAACCTTCATCTTTATAAAACAATAACAAAAAGAAGATATGCTTGTTTTTTCATATCTGGTGGAATTTAAGAGGAAACAAAAGTGAAAAAGCCAACGGCACGCAGTGTTCCCAAGTACTGACTGCGCTCGACGCTGCTTAACTTCGGTGATCGGACGAGAACCGGTGTTTTCAGCGTGATATGGCCGTTGCCAAGAGTGCTAGTTAATAATTTGAATTTAATTAACCTTCATCTTTATAAAACAATAACAAAAAGAAGATATGTTTGTTTTTTCATATCTGGTGGAATTTAAGAGGAAACAAAGGTGAAAAAGCCAACGGAACTCAGTGTTCCCAAGTACTGACTGCGCACGACGATGCTTAGCTTAGGTGATCGGACGAGAACCGGTGTTTTCAGTGTGATATTGTCGTTGCGGAGAGTGCTAGTTAATAATTCGAATTTAAATTAACCTTTATCTTTATAAAACAATATCAAAAAGAAGATATGTTTGCTTTTTTCATATCTGGTGGAATTTAAAAGAGGAAATAAAAGTGCAAAAGCCAACGTCACGCAGTGTTCCCAAGTACTGACTGCGCTCGACGCTGCTTAACTTCGGTGATTGGACTAGAACCGGTGTTTTCAGCGTGATATGGCCGTTGCCGAGAGTGCTAGTTAATAATTCGAATTTAAATTAAGTGAGACAAATTAACCTTCATCTTTTTAAAACAATAACAAAAAGAAAATATGTTTGCTTTTTTTATATCTATTGGAATTTAAAAGAGGAAAAAAATTGAAAAAGCCAACGGCACGCAGTGTTCCTAAGTGGTCTCCCTCCCAAGTGCTGACTGCGCTCGACGCTGCATAACTTCGGTGATCGGACGATAACCGATGTATTCAGCGTGAGAAGGCCGTTGCCGAGAGTCTCAGTTAATAATTTTAATTTAATTAACTTTCATCTTTATAAAACAATAACAAAAAAAGATATGCTTGTTTTTTCATATCTGGTGGAATTTAAGAGGAAACAAAAGTGAAAAAGCCAACGGCACGCTGTGTTCCCAAGTACTGGCTGCGCTCGACGCTGCTTAGCTTCGGTGATCGGACGAGAACCGGTGTTTTTAGCGTGATATGGTCGTTGCCGAGAGCGCTAGTTAAAAATTCGAATTTAAATTAAGTGAGACAAATTAACCTTCATTTTTTTAAAACAATAACAAAAAGATAACATGTTTGCTTTTTTCATATCTATTAAAATTTAAAAGAGGAAAAATAAGTGAAAAAGCCAACGGCACGCCTTGTTCCTAAGTGGTCTCCCTCCGAAGTACTGACTGCGCTCGATGCTGCTTAACTTCGGTGATCGGACGAGAACCGGTGTTTTCAGCGTTATATGGCTGTTGCCGAGAGTGCTAGTTAATAATTCGAATTTAAGTTAAGTGAGACAAATTAACCTTCATCTTTTTAAAACATTAATAAAAAGAAACATGTTTGCTTTTTCATATCTATTAAAATTTAAAAGAGGAAAAAAAAGTGAAAAAGCCAACGGCACGCAGTGTTCCTAAGTGGTCTCCCTCCCAAGTACTGACTGCGCTCGACGCTGCTTAACTTCGGTGATCGGCCGAGAAACGGTGTTTTCAGCGTGATATTGCCGTTGCCGAGAGTGCTATTTAATAATTTAAATTTAATTAACCATCATCTTTATAAAACAATATCAAAAATAAGATATGTTTGCTTTTTTCATATCTGGTGGAATTTAAAAGAGGAAATAAAAGTGAAAAAGCCAACTTCGCGCAGTGTTTCCAAGTACTGACTCCGCTCGACTCTGCTTAACTTCGGTGATCGGACTAGAACCGGTGTTTTCAGCGCGATATGGCCGTTGCCGAGAGTGCTAGTTAATAATTCGAATTTAAATTAAGTTAGACAAATTAACCTTCATCTTTTTAAAACAATAACAAAAAGAAAATATGTTTGCTTTTTTCATATCTATTGGAATTTAAAAGAGGAAAAAAAAGTGAAAAAGCCAACGGCACGCAGTGTTCCTAAGTGGTCTCCCTCCCAAGTACTGACTGCGATCTACGCTGCTTAACTTCGGTGATCGGACGAGAAACGGTGTTTTCAGCGTGATATGGCCGTTGCCGAGAGTGCTATTTAATAATTTGAATTTAATTAACCTTCATCTTTATAAAACCATATCAAAAATAAGATATGTTTGCTTTTTTCATATCTGGTGGAATTTAAAAGAGGAAATAAAAGTGAAAAAGCCAACTTCGCGCAGTGTTTCCAAGTACTGAGTCCGCTCGACGCTGCTTAACTTCGGTGATCGGACTAGAACCGGTGTTTTCAGCGCGATATGGCCGTTGCCGAGAGTGCTAGTTAATAATTCGAATTTAAATTAAGTGAGGCAAATTAACCTTCATGTTTTTAAAACAATAACAAAAAGAAGATATGTTTGCTTTTTTCATATCTGGTGGAATTTAAAAAAGGAAACAAAAAGGAAAAAGCCAACGGCACGCAGTGTTCAAAAGTACTGACTGCGCTCGACGGTGCTTAACTTCGGTGATCGGACGAGAACCGGTGTTTTTAGCGTGATATGGCCGTTGCCGAGAGCGCTAGTTAATAATTCGAATTTAAATTAAGTGAGACAAATTAACCTTCATTTTTTTAAAACAATAACAAAAAGATAACATGTTTGCTTTTTTCATATCTATTTAAATTTAAAAGAGGAAAAAAAAGTGAAAAAGCCAACGGCACGCCTTGTTCCTAAGTGGTTTCCCTCCGAAGTACTGACTGCGCTCGATGCTGCTTAACTTCAGTGATCGGACGAGAACCGGTGTTTTCAGCGTGATATGGCTGTTGCAGTGAGTGCTAGTTAATAATTCGAATTTAAATTAAGTGAGACAAATTAACCTTCATTTTTTTAAAACAATAACAAAAAGATAACATATTTGCTTTTTTCATATCTATTAAAATTTAAAAGAGGAAAAATAAGTGAAGAAGCCAACGGCACGCAGTGTTCCTAAGTGGTCTCCCTCCCAAGTACTGACTGCGCTCTACGCTGCTTAACTTCGGTGATCGGACGAGAAACGGTGTTTTCAGCGTGATATGGCCGTTGCCGAGAGTGCTATTTAATAATTTGAATTTAATTAACCTTTATCTTTATAAAACAATATCAAAAAGAAGATATATTTGCTTTTTTCATATCTGGTGGAATTTAAAAAAGGAAACAAAAAGGAAAAAGCCAAAGGCACGCAGTGTTCAAAAGTACAGACTGCGCTCGACGCTGCTTAACTTCGGTGATCGGACGAGAAACGGTGTTTTTAGCGTGATATGGTCGTTGCCGAGAGCGCTAGTTAATAATTCGAATTTAAATTAAGTGAGACAAATTAACCTTCATTTTTTTTAAAACAATAACGAAAAGATAACATGTTTGCTTTTTTCATATCTATTAAAATTTAAAAGAGGAAAAAAAAGTGAAAAAGCCAACGGCACGCCTTGTTCCTAAGTGGTCTCCCTCCGAAGTACTGACTGCGCTCGATGCTGCTTAACTTCGGTGATCGGACGAGAACCGGTGTTTTCAGCGTTATATGGCTGTTGCCGAGATTGCTAGTTAATAATTCGAATTTAAGTTAAGTGAGACAAATTAACCTTCATCTTTTTAAAACATTAATAAAAAGAAACATGTTTGCTTTTTCATATCTATTAAAATTTAAAAGAGGAAAAAAAAGTGAAAAAGCCAACGGCACGCAGTGTTCCTAAGTGGTCTCCCTCCCAAGTACTGACTGCGCTCGACGTTGCTTAACTTCGGTGATCGGACGAGAAACGGTGTTTTCAGCGTGATATGGCCGTTGCCGAGAGTGCTTTTTAATAATTTGAATTTAATTAACCTTCATCTTTATAAAACCATATCAAAAATAAGATATGTTTGCTTTTTTCATATCTGGTGGAATTTAAAAGAGGAAATAAAAGTGAAAAAGCCAACTTCGCGCAGTGTTTCCAAGTACTGACTCCGCTCGACGCTGCTTAACTTCGGTGAACGGACTAGAACCGGTGTTTTCAGCGCGATATGGCCGTTGCCGAGAGTGCTAGTTAAAATTCGAATTTAAATTAAGTGAGGCAAATTAACCTTCATGTTTTTAAAACAATAACAAAAAGATAACATGTTTGCTTTTTTCATATCTATTAAATATTAAAAGAGGAAAAAAAAGTGAAAAAGCCAACGGCACGCCTTGTTCCTAAGTGGTTTCCCTCCGAAATACTGACTGCGCTCGATGCTGCTTAACTTCAGTGATCGGACGAGAACCGGTGTTTTCAGCGTGATATGGCTGTTGCAGTGAGTGCTAGTGAATAATTCGAATTTAAATTAAGTGAGACAAATTAACCTTCATTTTTTTAAAACAATAACAAAAAGATAACATATTTGCTTTTTTCATATCTATTAAAATTTAAAAGAGGAAAAATAAGTGAAGAAGCCAACGGCACGCAGTGTTCCTAAGTGGTCTCCCTCCCAAGTACTGACTGCGCTCTACGCTGCTTAACTTCGGTGATCGGACGAGAAACGGTGTTTTCAGCGTTATACGGCTGTTGCCGAGAGTGCTAGTTAATAATTCGAATTTAAGTTAAGTGAGACAAATTAACCTTCATCTTTTTAAAACATTAATAAAAAGAAACATGTTTGCTTTTTCATATCTATTAAAATTTAAAAGAGGAAAAAAAAGTGAAAAAGCCAACGGCACGCAGTGTTCCTAAGTGGTCTCCCTCCCAAGTACTGACTGCGCTCGACGCTGCTTAACTTCGGTGATCGGACGAGAACCGGTGTTTTTAGCGTGATATGGTCGTTGCCGAGAGCGCTAGTTAAAAATTCGAATTTAAATTAAGTGAGACAAATTAACCTTCATTTTTTTAAAACAATAACAAAAAGATAACATGTTTGCTTTTTTCATATCTATTAAAATTTAAAAGAGGACAAATAAGTGAAAAAGCCAACGGCACGCCTTGTTCCTAAGTGGTCTCCCTCCGAAGTACTGACTGCGCTCGATGCTGCTTAACTTCGGTGATCGGACGAGAACCGGTGTTTTCAGCGTTATATGGCTGTTGCCGAGAGTGCTAGTTAATAATTCGAATTTAAGTTAAGTGAGACAAATTAACCTTCATCTTTTTAAAACATTAATAAAAAGAAACATGTTTGCTTTTTCATATCTATTAAAATTTAAAAGAGGAAAAAAAAGTGAAAAAGCCAACGGCACGCAGTGTTCCTAAGTGGTCTCCCTCCCAAGTACTGACTGCGCTCGACGCTGCTTAACTTCGGTGATCGGACGAGAAACGGTGTTTTCAGCGTGATATTGCCGTTGCCGAGAGTGCTATTTAATAATTTGAATTTAATTAACCATCATCTTTATAAAACAATATCAAAAATAAGATATGTTTGCTTTTTTCATATCTGGTGGAATTTAAAAGAGGAAATAAAAGTGAAAAAGCCAACTTCGCGCAGTGTTTCCAAGTACTGACTCCGCTCGACTCTGCTTAACTTCGGTGATCGGACTAGAACCGGTGTTTTCAGCGCGATATGGCCGTTGCCGAGAGTGCTAGTTAATAATTCGAATTTAAATTAAGTTAGACAAATTAACCTTCATCTTTTTAAAACAATAACAAAAAGAAAATATGTTTGCTTTTTTCATATCTATTGGAATTTAAAAGAGGAAAAAAAAGTGAAAAAGCCAACGGCACGCAGTGTTCCTAAGTGGTCTCCCTCCCAAGTACTGACTGCGATCTACGCTGCTTAACTTCGGTGATCGGACGAGAAACGGTGTTTTCAGCGTGATATGGCCGTTGCCGAGAGTGCTATTTAATAATTTGAATTTAATTAACCTTCATCTTTATAAAACCATATCAAAAATAAGATATGTTTGCTTTTTTCATATCTGGTGGAATTTAAAAGAGGAAATAAAAGTGAAAAAGCCAACTTCGCGCAGTGTTTCCAAGTACTGAGTCCGCTCGACGCTGCTTAACTTCGGTGATCGGACTAGAACCGGTGTTTTCAGCGCGATATGGCCGTTGCCGAGAGTGCTAGTTAATAATTCGAATTTAAATTAAGTGAGGCAAATTAACCTTCATGTTTTTAAAACAATAACAAAAAGAAGATATGTTTGCTTTTTTCATATCTGGTGGAATTTAAAAAAGGAAACAAAAAGGAAAAAGCCAACGGCACGCAGTGTTCAAAAGTACTGACTGCGCTCGACGGTGCTTAACTTCGGTGATCGGACGAGAACCGGTGTTTTTAGCGTGATATGGCCGTTGCCGAGAGCGCTAGTTAATAATTCGAATTTAAATTAAGTGAGACAAATTAACCTTCATTTTTTTAAAACAATAACAAAAAGATAACATGTTTGCTTTTTTCATATCTATTTAAATTTAAAAGAGGAAAAAAAAGTGAAAAAGCCAACGGCACGCCTTGTTCCTAAGTGGTTTCCCTCCGAAGTACTGACTGCGCTCGATGCTGCTTAACTTCAGTGATCGGACGAGAACCGGTGTTTTCAGCGTGATATGGCTGTTGCAGTGAGTGCTAGTTAATAATTCGAATTTAAATTAAGTGAGACAAATTAACCTTCATTTTTTTAAAACAATAACAAAAAGATAACATATTTGCTTTTTTCATTTCTATTAAAATTTAAAAGAGGAAAAATAAGTGAAGAAGCCAACGGCACGCAGTGTTCCTAAGTGGTCTCCCTCCCAAGTACTGACTGCGCTCTACGCTGTTTAACTTCGGTGATCGGACGAGAAACGGTGTTTTCAGCGTGATATGGCCGTTGCCGAGAGTGCTATTTAATAATTTGAATTTAATTAACCTTTATCTTTATAAAACAATATCAAAAAGAAGATATATTTGCTTTTTTCATATCTGGTGGAATTTAAAAAAGGAAACAAAAAGGAAAAAGCCAAAGGCACGCAGTGTTCAAAAGTACAGACTGCGCTCGACGCTGCTTAACTTCGGTGATCGGACGAGAAACGGTGTTTTTAGCGTGATATGGTCGTTGCCGAGAGCGCTAGTTAATAATTCGAATTTAAATTAAGTGAGACAAATTAACCTTCATTTTTTTAAAACAATAACGAAAAGATAACATGTTTGCTTTTTTCATATCTATTAAAATTTAAAAGAGGAAAAAAAAGTGAAAAAGCCAACGGCACGCCTTGTTCCTAAGTGGTCTCCCTCCGAAGTACTGACTGCGTTCGATGCTTCTTAACTTCAGTGATCGGACGAGAACCGGTGTTTTCAGCGTGATATGGCTGTTGCCGAGAGTGCTAGTTAATAATTCAAATTTAAATTAAGTTAGACAAATTAACCTTCATTATTTTAAAACAATAACAAAAAGATAACATATTTGCTTTTTTCATATCTATTAAAATTTAAAAGAGGAAAAATAAGTGAAAAAGCCAACGGCACGCAGTGTTCCCCCTCCCAAGTACTGACTGCGCTCGACGCTGCTTAACTTCGGTGATCGGACGAGAAACGGTGTTTTCAGCGTGATATGGCCGTTGCCGAGAGTGCTATTTAATAATTTGAATTTAATTAACCTTTATCTTTATAAAACCATATCAAAAAGAAGATATGTTTGCTTTTTTCATATCTGGTGGAATTTAAAAAAGGAAACAAAAAGGAAAAAGCCAAAGGCACGCAGTGTTCAAAAGTACTGACTGCGCTCGACGCTGCTTAACTTCGGTGATCGGACGAGAACCGGTGTTTTTAGCGTGATATGGTCGTTGCCGAGAGCGCTAGTTAATAATTCGAATTTAAATTAAGTGAGACAAATTAACCTTCATTTTTTTAAAACAATAACAAAAAGATAACATGTTTGCTTTTTTCATATCTATTAAAATTTAAAAGAGGAAAAATAAGTGAAAAAGCCAACGGCACGCCTTGTTCCTAAGTGGTCTCCCTCCGAAGTACTGACTGCGCTCGATGCTGCTTAACTTCGGTGATCTGACGAGAACCGGTGTTTTCAGCGTGATATGGCTGTTGCGCAGAGTGCTAGTTAATAATTCGAATTTAAGTTAAGTGAGACAAATTAACTTTCATCTTTTTAAAACATTAATAAAAAGAAACACGTTTGCTTTTTTCATATCTATTAAAATTTAAAAGAGGAAAAAAAAGTGAAAAAGCCAACGGCACGCAGTGTTCCTAAGTGGTCTCCCTCCCAAGTACTGACTGCGCTCGACGCTGCTTAACTTCGGTGATCGGACGAGAAACGGTGTTTTCAGCGTGATATGGCCGTTGCCGAGAGTGCTATTTAATAATTTGAATTTAATTATCCTTCATCTTTATAAAACAATATCAAAAAGAAGATATGTTTGCTTTTTTCATATCTGGTGGAATTTAAAAAAGGAAACAAAAAGGAAAAAGCCAAAGGCACGCAGTGTTCAAAAGTACTGACTGCGCTCGACGCTGCTTAACTTCGGTGATCGGACGAGAAACGGTGTTTTCAGCGTGATATGGCTGTTGCCGAGAGTGCTATTTAATAATTTGAATTTAATTAACCTTCATCTTTATAAAACAATATCAAAAATACGATATGTTTGCTTCTTTCATATCTGGTGGAATTTAAAAGAGGAAGTAAAAGTGAAAAAGCCAACTTCGCGCAGTGTTTCCAAGTACTGACTCCGCTCGACCCTGCTTAACTTCGGTGTTCGGACTAGAACCGGTGTTTTCTGCGCGATATGGCCGTTGCCGAGAGTGCTAGTTAATAATTCGAATTTAAATTAATTTAGACAAATTAACCTTCATCTTTTTAAAACAATAACAAAAAGAAAATATGTTTGCTTTTTTCATATCTATTGGAATTTAAAAGAGGAAAAAAAGTGAAAAAGCCAACGGCACGCAGTGTTCCTAAGTGGTCTCCCTCCCAATTACTGACTGCGATCGAAGCTGCTTAACTTCGGTGATCGGACGAGAACCGGTGTATTCAGCGTGATATGGCCGTTGCCAAGAGTGCTAGTTAATAATTTGAATTAAATTAACCTTCATCTTTATAAAACAGTAACGAAAAGAAGGTATGCTTGTTTTTTCATATCTGGTGGAATTTCAGAGGAAGCAAAAGTGAAAAAGCCAACGGCATGCAGTGTTCATAAGTACAGACTGCGCTCGACGCTGCTTAACTTCGGTGGTCGGACGAGAACCGGTGTTTTCAGCGTGATATGGCCGTTGCCGAGAGTGCTAGTTAATAATTCGAATTTAAATTAAGTGAGACAAATTAACCTTCATCTTTTTAAAACAATAACAAAAAGAAAAATTGTTTCCTTTTTTCATATCTATTAAAATTTAAAAGTGGAAAAAAAGTGAGAAAGCCAACGGCACGCAGTGTTGCTAAGTGGTCTCCCTCCCAAGTACTGACTGCGCTCGACGATGCTTAACTTCGGTGATCGGAAAAGAACCGGTGTTTTCAGTGTGATATTGTCGTTGCGGAGAGTGCTAGTTAATAATTCGAATTTAAATTAACCTTCATCTTTATAAAACAATATCAAAAAGAAGATATGTTTGCTTTTTTCATATCTGGTGGAATTTAAAAGAGGAAATAAAAGTGCAAAAGCCAACGTCACGCAGTGTTCCCAAGTACTGACTGCGCTCGACGCTGCTTAACTTCGGTGATTGGACTAGAACCGGTGTTTTAGCGTGATATGGCCGTGTCCGAAAGTGCTAGTTAATAATTCGAATTTAAATTAAGTGAGACAAATTAACCTTCATCTTGTTAAAACAATAACAAAAAGAAAATATGTTTGCTTTTTTCATATCTATTGGAATTTAAAAGAGGAAAAAAATTGAAAAAGCCAACGGCACGCAGTGTTCCTAAGTGGTCTCCCTCCCAAGTGCTGACTGCGCTCGACGCTGCTTAACTTCGGTGATCGGACGATAACCGATGTATTCAGCGTGATATGGCCGTTGCCGAGAGTCTCAGTTAATAATTTTAATTTAATTAATCTTCATTTTTATAAAACAATAACAAAAAGAAGATATGTTTGTTTTTTCATATCTGGTGGAATTTAAGAGGAAACAAAGGTGAAAAAGCCAACGGAACTCAGTGTTCCCAAGTACTGACTGCGCACGACGATGCTTAGCTTCGGTGATCGGACGAGAACCGGTGTTTTCAGTGTGATATTGTCGTTGCGGAGAGTGCTAGTTAATAATTCGAATTTAAATTAACCTTCATCTTTATAAAACAATATCAAAAAGAAGATATGTTTGCTTTTTTCATATCTGGTGGAATTTAAAAGAGGAAATAAAAGTGCAAAAGCCAACGTCACGCAGTGTTTCCAAGTACTGACTGCGCTCGACGATGCTTAACTTCGGTGATCGGACGAGAACCGGTGTTTTCAGTGTGATATGGCCGTTGCGGAGAGTGCTAGGTAATAATTCGAATTTAAATTAAGTGAGACAAATTAACCTTCATCTTTTTAAAACAATAACAAAAAGAAAAATTGTTTGCTTTTTTCAAATCTATTAAAATTTAAAAGTGGAAAAAAAGTGAGAAAGCCAACGGCACGCAGTGTTGCTAAGTGGTCTCCCTCCCAAGTACTGACTGCGCTCGACGATGCTTAACTTCGGTGATCGGACGAGAACCGGTGTTTTCAGTGTGATATTGTCGTTGCGGAGAGTGCTAGTTAATAATTCGAATTTAAATTAAGTGAGACAAATTAACCTTCATCTTTATAAAACAATATCAAAAAGAAGATATGTTTGCTTTTTTCATATCTGGTGGAAATTAAAAGAGGAAATAAAAGTGCAAAAGCCAACGTCACGCAGTGTTCCCAAGTACTGACTGCGCTCGACACTGCTTAACTTCGGTGATTGGACTAGAACCGGTGTTTTCAGCGTGATATGGCCGTTGCCGAGAGTGCTAGTTAATAATTCGAATTAAAATTAAGTGAGACAAATTAACCTTCATCTTTTTAAAACAATAAAAAAAGAAAATATGTTTGCTTTTTTCATATCTATTGGAATTTAAAAGAGGAAAAAAATTGAAAAAGCCAACGGCACGCAGTGTTTCCAAGTACTGACTGCGCTCGACGATACTTAACTTCGGTGATCGGACGAGAACCGGTGTTTTCAGTGTGATATGGCCGTTGCGGAGAGTGCTAGGTAATAATTCGAATTTAAATTAAGTGAGACAAATTAACCTTCATCTTTTTAAAACAATAACAAAAAGAAAAATTGTTTGCTTTTTTCAAATCTATTAAAATTTAAAAGTGGAAAAAAAGTGAGAAAGCCAACGGCACGCAGTGTTGCTAAGTGGTCTCCCTCCCAAGTACTGACTGCGCTCGACGATGCTTAACTTCGGTGATCGGACGAGAACCGGTGTTTTCAGTGTGATATTGTCGTTGCGGAGAGTGCTAGTTAATAATTCGAATTTAAATTAACCTTCATCTTTATAAAACAATATCAAAAAGAAGATATGTTTGCTTTTTTCATATCTGGTGGAATTTAAAAGAGGAAATAAAAGTGCAAAAGCCAACGTCACGCAGTGTTCCCAAGTACTGACTGCGCTCGACGCTGCTTAACTTCGGTGATCGGACGAGAACCGGTGTTTTCAGTGTGATATTGTCGTTGCGGAGAGTGCTAGTTAATAATTCGAATTTAAATTAACCTTTATCTTTATAAAACAATATCAAAAAGAAGATATGTTTGCTTTTTTCATATCTGGTGGAATTTAAAAGAGGAAATAAAAGTGCAAAAGCCAACGTCACGCAGTGTTCCCAAGTACTGACTGCGCTCGACGCTGCTTAACTTCGGTGATTGGACTAGAACCGGTGTTTTCAGCGTGATATGGCCGTTGCCGAGAGTGCTAGTTAATAATTCGAATTTAAATTAAGTGAGACAAATTAACCTTCATCTTTTTAAAACAATAACAAAAAGAAAATATGTTTGCTTTTTTTATATCTATTGGAATTTAAAAGAGGAAAAAAATTGAAAAAGCCAACGGCACGCAGTGTTCCTAAGTGGTCTCCCTCCCAAGTGCTGACTGCGCTCGACGCTGCATAACTTCGGTGATCGGACGATAACCGATGTATTCAGCGTGAGAAGGCCGTTGCCGAGAGTCTCAGTTAATAATTTTAATTTAATTAACTTTCATCTTTATAAAACAATAACAAAAAAAGATATGCTTGTTTTTTCATATCTGGTGGAATTTAAGAGGAAACAAAAGTGAAAAAGCCAACGGCACGCTGTGTTCCCAAGTAGAGAGCTGCAACTCCGTGGAAGAACTCCGAAACCCGCTGGGTTCCGCGTTTAAGCGATGGGAACTCCGGGAGTTGGAAATGTTTTTCTGAGATAAAATTGGAGTTGGGTGGCAGTGGAAGTTTTTGTGTGCGGAGTTGGGAGGCAATGGAAAATTATCTTAAAACATGGAAATCTAAGGAGTTGGAAAACTTAAGTCTGGTGTGGTAGGGGTCCAATTTAAAAGCGGTCTTTAGCGTTGTTTGTCTTCAGAAGCTTCGTATGAAATTCTTTTTTCACCTGTAACCCCACGTGACACGTCCCCTCAGTGAGTCTCTCACACAATGGGGCCGCGGGCGCTTTCCTTTTCTCTTAAACCCATTGACAAGAGTCTCCTTTCTAGCTTTGAGGCATATTAAAGTAAGGCATATTGGCAGGCAAAACTAATAACAGAATGGACTCTAGTGTTAGTATTTCTTGATTCGTGAAGTTCGTGGCCTTGTCCTTCAAAATAGCATTTGAGAAGCGAATCAGTCCGATTTTAATTAAATAGCTATTTGAAAATGATAATTTATAAGCACTCGTGGTATCAATCTCAGGCCAAATTTGAAAGAAAACTAATGAGCTACACGTTTTACTTGAACTTTCTATTTTTTCAATTCTAAAAGTAAAGAAATCTGCCAAAGACTAGAAAATAGAAAGGTTTTAATGGACGAAGTTAGAAGGAGTTTAAGAAATTTTAATTTTCATGGAAGGAGTTGGGAGGAGTTTAATAAATTTTTATTTTCATGGAAGGAGTTGGGAGGAGTTTAATAAATTTTAATTTTCATGGAAGGAGTTGGGAGGAGTTTAAGAAATTTTAATTTTCATGGAAGGAGTTGGGAGGAGTTTAAGAAATTTTAATTTTCATGGAAGGAGTTGGGAGGAGTTTAAGAAATTTTAATTTTCATGGAAGGAGTTGGGAGGAGTTTTACATTTCGCTTGGCGGAGCTCTGCGGAGTTGAAACTTTTGATTATGGCATTGGGAGGAATTGGAGTCATTGTTGTGCATTGCCTTGGAGTTGGAAGGAGTTGGAGGTTTATATTTTCATTTTGCAGCTCTCTATTCCCAAGTACTGACTGCGCTCGACGCTGCTTAGCTTCGGTGATCGGACGAGAACCGGTGTTTTCAGTGTGATATGGCCGTTGCCGAGAGTGCTATTTAATAATTTGAATTTAATTAACCTTTATCTTTATAAAACCATATCAAAAATAAGATATGTTTGCTTTTTTCATATCTGGTGGAATTTAAAAGAGGAAATAAAAGTGAAAAAGCCAACTTCGCGCAGTGTTTCCAAGTACTGACTCCGCTCGACGCTGCTTAACTTCGGTGAACGGACTAGAACCGGTGTTTTCAGCGCGATATGGCCGTTGCCGAGAGTGCTAGTTAAAATTCGAATTTAAATTAAGTGAGGCAAATTAACCTTCATGTTTTTAAAACAATAACAAAAAGATAACATGTTTGCTTTTTTCATATCTATTAAATATTAAAAGAGGAAAAAAAAGTGAAAAAGCCAACGGCACGCCTTGTTCCTAAGTGGTTTCCCTCCGAAATACTGACTGCGCTCGATGCTGCTTAACTTCAGTGATCGGACGAGAACCGGTGTTTTCAGCGTGATATGGCTGTTGCAGTGAGTGCTAGTGAATAATTCGAATTTAAATTAAGTGAGACAAATTAACCTTCATTTTTTTAAAACAATAACAAAAAGATAACATATTTGCTTTTTTCATATCTATTAAAATTTAAAAGAGGAAAAATAAGTGAAGAAGCCAACGGCACGCAGTGTTCCTAAGTGGTCTCCCTCCCAAGTACTGACTGCGCTCTACGCTGCTTAACTTCGGTGATCGGACGAGAAACGGTGTTTTCAGCGTTATACGGCTGTTGCCGAGAGTGCTAGTTAATAATTCGAATTTAAGTTAAGTGAGACAAATTAACCTTCATCTTTTTAAAACATTAATAAAAAGAAACATGTTTGCTTTTTCATATCTATTAAAATTTAAAAGAGGAAAAAAAAGTGAAAAAGCCAACGGCACGCAGTGTTCCTAAGTGGTCTCCCTCCCAAGTACTGACTGCGCTCGACGCTGCTTAACTTCGGTGATCGGACGAGAACCGGTGTTTTTAGCGTGATATGGTCGTTGCCGAGAGCGCTAGTTAAAAATTCGAATTTAAATTAAGTGAGACAAATTAACCTTCATTTTTTTAAAACAATAACAAAAAGATAACATGTTTGCTTTTTTCATATCTATTAAAATTTAAAAGAGGAAAAATAAGTGAAAAAGCCAACGGCACGCCTTGTTCCTAAGTGGTCTCCCTCCGAAGTACTGACTGCGCTCGATGCTGCTTAACTTCGGTGATCGGACGAGAACCGGTGTTTTCAGCGTTATATGGCTGTTGCCGAGAGTGCTAGTTAATAATTCGAATTTAAGTTAAGTGAGACAAATTAACCTTCATCTTTTTAAAACATTAATAAAAAGAAACATGTTTGCTTTTTCATATCTATTAAAATTTAAAAGAGGAAAAAAAAGTGAAAAAGCCAACGGCACGCAGTGTTCCTAAGTGGTCTCCCTCCCAAGTACTGACTGCGCTCGACGCTGCTTAACTTCGGTGATCGGACGAGAAACGGTGTTTTCAGCGTGATATTGCCGTTGCCGAGAGTGCTATTTAATAATTTGAATTTAATTAACCATCATCTTTATAAAACAATATCAAAAATAAGATATGTTTGCTTTTTTCATATCTGGTGGAATTTAAAAGAGGAAATAAAAGTGAAAAAGCCAACTTCGCGCAGTGTTTCCAAGTACTGACTCCGCTCGACTCTGCTTAACTTCGGTGATCGGACTAGAACCGGTGTTTTCAGCGCGATATGGCCGTTGCCGAGAGTGCTAGTTAATAATTCGAATTTAAATTAAGTTAGACAAATTAACCTTCATCTTTTTAAAACAATAACAAAAAGAAAATATGTTTGCTTTTTTCATATCTATTGGAATTTAAAAGAGGAAAAAAAAGTGAAAAAGCCAACGGCACGCAGTGTTCCTAAGTGGTCTCCCTCCCAAGTACTGACTGCGATCTACGCTGCTTAACTTCGGTGATCGGACGAGAAACGGTGTTTTCAGCGTGATATGGCCGTTGCCGAGAGTGCTATTTAATAATTTGAATTTAATTAACCTTCATCTTTATAAAACCATATCAAAAATAAGATATGTTTGCTTTTTTCATATCTGGTGGAATTTAAAAAAGGAAACAAAAAGGAAAAAGCCAAAGGCACGCAGTGTTCAAAAGTACTGACTGCGCTCGACGCTGCTTAACTTCGGTGATCGGACGAGAACCGGTGTTTTTAGCGTGATATGGTCGTTGCCGAGAGCGCTAGTTAATAATTCGAATTTAAATTAAGTGAGACAAATTAACCTTCATTTTTTTAAAACAATAACAAAAAGATAACATGTTTGCTTTTTTCATATCTATTAAAATTTAAAAGAGGAAAAATAAGTGAAAAAGCCAACGGCACGCCTTGTTCCTAAGTGGTCTCCCTCCGAAGTACTGACTGCGCTCGATGCTGCTTAACTTCGGTGATCTGACGAGAACCGGTGTTTTCAGCGTGATATGGCTGTTGCGCAGAGTGCTAGTTAATAATTCGAATTTAAGTTAAGTGAGACAAATTAACCTTCATCTTTTTAAAACATTAATAAAAAGAAACACGTTTGCTTTTTTCATATCTATTAAAATTTAAAAGAGGAAAAAAAAGTGAAAAAGCCAACGGCACGCAGTGTTCCTAAGTGGTCTCCCTCCCAAGTACTGACTGCGCTCGACGCTGCTTAACTTCGGTGATCGGACGAGAAACGGTGTTTTCAGCGTGATATGGCCGTTGCCGAGAGTGCTATTTAATAATTTGAATTTAATTATCCTTCATCTTTATAAAACAATATCAAAAAGAAGATATGTTTGCTTTTTTCATATCTGGTGGAATTTAAAAAAGGAAACAAAAAGGAAAAAGCCAAAGGCACGCAGTGTTCAAAAGTACTGACTGCGCTCGACGCTGCTTAACTTCGGTGATCGGACGAGAAACGGTGTTTTCAGCGTGATATGGCTGTTGCCGAGAGTGCTATTTAATAATTTGAATTTAATTAACCTTCATCTTTATAAAACAATATCAAAAATACGATATGTTTGCTTCTTTCATATCTGGTGGAATTTAAAAGAGGAAGTAAAAGTGAAAAAGCCAACTTCGCGCAGTGTTTCCAAGTACTGACTCCGCTCGACCCTGCTTAACTTCGGTGTTCGGACTAGAACCGGTGTTTTCTGCGCGATATGGCCGTTGCCGAGAGTGCTAATTAATAATTCGAATTTAAATTAATTTAGACAAATTAACCTTCATCTTTTTAAAACAATAACAAAAAGAAAATATGTTTGCTTTTTTCATATCTATTGGAATTTAAAAGAGGAAAAAAAGTGAAAAAGCCAACGGCACGCAGTGTTCCTAAGTGGTCTCCCTCCCAATTACTGACTGCGATCGAAGCTGCTTAACTTCGGTGATCGGAAGAGAACCGGTGTATTCAGCGTGATATGGCCGTTGCCAAGAGTGCTAGTTAATAATTTGAATTAAATTAACCTTCATCTTTATAAAACAGTAACGAAAAGAAGGTATGCTTGTTTTTTCATATCTGGTGGAATTTCAGAGGAAGCAAAAGTGAAAAAGCCAACGGCATGCAGTGTTCATAAGTACAGACTGCGCTCGACGCTGCTTAACTTCGGTGGTCGGACGAGAACCGGTGTTTTCAGCGTGATATGGCCGTTGCCGAGAGTGCTAGTTAATAATTCGAATTTAAATTAAGTGAGACAAATTAACCTTCATCTTTTTAAAACAATAACAAAAAGAAAAATTGTTTCCTTTTTTCATATCTATTAAAATTTAAAAGTGGAAAAAAAGTGAGAAAGCCAACGGCACGCAGTGTTGCTAAGTGGTCTCCCTCCCAAGTACTGACTGCGCTCGACGATGCTTAACTTCGGTGATCGGAAAAGAACCGGTGTTTTCAGTGTGATATTGTCGTTGCGGAGAGTGCTAGTTAATAATTCGAATTTAAATTAACCTTCATCTTTATAAAACAATATCAAAAAGAAGATATGTTTGCTTTTTTCATATCTGGTGGAATTTAAAAGAGGAAATAAAAGTGCAAAAGCCAACGTCACGCAGTGTTCCCAAGTACTGACTGCGCTCGACGCTGCTTAACTTCGGTGATTGGACTAGAACCGGTGTTTTAGCGTGATATGGCCGTGTCCGAAAGTGCTAGTTAATAATTCGAATTTAAATTAAGTGAGACAAATTAACCTTCATCTTGTTAAAACAATAACAAAAAGAAAATATGTTTGCTTTTTTCATATCTATTGGAATTTAAAAGAGGAAAAAAATTGAAAAAGCCAACGGCACGCAGTGTTCCTAAGTGGTCTCCCTCCCAAGTGCTGACTGCGCTCGACGCTGCTTAACTTCGGTGATCGGACGATAACCGATGTATTCAGCGTGATATGGCCGTTGCCGAGAGTCTCAGTTAATAATTTTAATTTAATTAATCTTCATTTTTATAAAACAATAACAAAAAGAAGATATGTTTGTTTTTTCATATCTGGTGGAATTTAAGAGGAAACAAAGGTGAAAAAGCCAACGGAACTCAGTGTTCCCAAGTACTGACTGCGCACGACGATGCTTAGCTTCGGTGATCGGACGAGAACCGGTGTTTTCAGTGTGATATTGTCGTTGCGGAGAGTGCTAGTTAATAATTCGAATTTAAATTAACCTTCATCTTTATAAAACAATATCAAAAAGAAGATATGTTTGCTTTTTTCATATCTGGTGGAATTTAAAAGAGGAAATAAAAGTGCAAAAGCCAACGTCACGCAGTGTTTCCAAGTACTGACTGCGCTCGACGATGCTTAACTTCGGTGATCGGACGAGAACCGGTGTTTTCAGTGTGATATGGCCGTTGCGGAGAGTGCTAGGTAATAATTCGAATTTAAATTAAGTGAGACAAATTAACCTTCATCTTTTTAAAACAATAACAAAAAGAAAAATTGTTTGCTTTTTTCAAATCTATTAAAATTTAAAAGTGGAAAAAAAGTGAGAAAGCCAACGGCACGCAGTGTTGCTAAGTGGTCTCCCTCCCAAGTACTGACTGCGCTCGACGATGCTTAACTTCGGTGATCGGACGAGAACCGGTGTTTTCAGTGTGATATTGTCGTTGCGGAGAGTGCTAGTTAATAATTCGAATTTAAATTAAGTGAGACAAATTAACCTTCATCTTTATAAAACAATATCAAAAAGAAGATATGTTTGCTTTTTTCATATCTGGTGGAAATTAAAAGAGGAAATAAAAGTGCAAAAGCCAACGTCACGCAGTGTTCCCAAGTACTGACTGCGCTCGACACTGCTTAACTTCGGTGATTGGACTAGAACCGGTGTTTTCAGCGTGATATGGCCGTTGCCGAGAGTGCTAGTTAATAATTCGAATTAAAATTAAGTGAGACAAATTAACCTTCATCTTTTTAAAACAATAAAAAAAAGAAAATATGTTTGCTTTTTTCATATCTATTGGAATTTAAAAGAGGAAAAAAATTGAAAAAGCCAACGGCACGCAGTGTTTCCAAGTACTGACTGCGCTCGACGATACTTAACTTCGGTGATCGGACGAGAACCGGTGTTTTCAGTGTGATATGGCCGTTGCGGAGAGTGCTAGGTAATAATTCGAATTTAAATTAAGTGAGACAAATTAACCTTCATCTTTTTAAAACAATAACAAAAAGAAAAATTGTTTGCTTTTTTCAAATCTATTAAAATTTAAAAGTGGAAAAAAAGTGAGAAAGCCAACGGCACGCAGTGTTGCTAAGTGGTCTCCCTCCCAAGTACTGACTGCGCTCGACGATGCTTAACTTCGGTGATCGGACGAGAACCGGTGTTTTCAGTGTGATATTGTCGTTGCGGAGAGTGCTAGTTAATAATTCGAATTTAAATTAACCTTCATCTTTATAAAACAATATCAAAAAGAAGATATGTTTGCTTTTTTCATATCTGGTGGAATTTAAAAGAGGAAATAAAAGTGCAAAAGCCAACGTCACGCAGTGTTCCCAAGTACTGACTGCGCTCGACGCTGCTTAACTTCGGTGATCGGACGAGAACCGGTGTTTTCAGTGTGATATTGTCGTTGCGGAGAGTGCTAGTTAATAATTCGAATTTAAATTAACCTTCATCTTTATAAAACAATATCAAAAAGAAGATATGTTTGCTTTTTTCATATCTGGTGGAATTTAAAAGAGGAAATAAAAGTGCAAAAGCCAACGTCACGCAGTGTTCCCAAGTACTGACTGCGCTCGACGCTGCTTAACTTCGGTGATTGGACTAGAACCGGTGTTTTCAGCGTGATATGGCCGTGTCCGAGAGTGCTAGTTAATAATTCGAATTTAAATTAAGTGAGACAAATTAACCTTCATCTTTTTAAAACAATAACAAAAAGAAAATATGTTTGCTTTTTTCATATCTATTGGAATTTAAAGGAGGAAAAAAATTGAAAAAGGCAACGGCACGCAGTGTTCCTAAGTGGTCTCCCTCCCAAGTGCTGACTGCGCTCGACGCTGCTTAACTTCGGTGATCGGACGATAACCGGTGTATTCAGCGTGATATGGCCGATGCCGAGAGTCTCAGTTAATAATTTTAATTTAATTAACCTTCATCTTTATAAAACAATAACAAAAAGAAGATATGCTTGTTTTTTCATATCTGGTGGAATTTAAGAGGAAACAAAAGTGAAAAAGCCAACGGCACGCAGTGTTCCCAAGTACTGACTGCGCTCGACGCTGCTTAACTTCGGTGATCGGACGAGAACCGGTGTTTTCAGCGTGATATGGCCGTTGCCAAGAGTGCTAGTTAATAATTTGAATTTAATTAACCTTCATCTTTATAAAACAATAACAAAAAGAAGATATGTTTGTTTTTTCATATCTGGTGGAATTTAAGAGGAAACAAAGGTGAAAAAGCCAACGAAACTCAGTGTTCCCAAGTACTGACTGCGCACGACGATGCTTAGCTTAGGTGATCGGACGAGAACCGGTGTTTTCAGTGTGATATTGTCGTTGCGGAGAGTGCTAGTTAATAATTCGAATTTAAATTAACCTTTATCTTTATAAAACAATATCAAAAAGAAGATATGTTTGCTTTTTTCATATCTGGTGGAATTTAAAAGAGGAAATAAAAGTGCAAAAGCCAACGTCACGCAGTGTTCCCAAGTACTGACTGCGCTCGACGCTGCTTAACTTCGGTGATTGGACTAGAACCGGTGTTTTCAGCGTGATATGGCCGTTGCCGAGAGTGCTAGTTAATAATTCGAATTTAAATTAAGTGAGACAAATTAACCTTCATCTTTTTAAAACAATAACAAAAAGAAAATATGTTTGCTTTTTTTATATCTATTGGAATTTAAAAGAGGAAAAAAATTGAAAAAGCCAACGGCACGCAGTGTTCCTAAGTGGTCTCCCTCCCAAGTGCTGACTGCGCTCGACGCTGCATAACTTCGGTGATCGGACGATAACCGATGTATTCAGCGTGAGAAGGCCGTTGCCGAGAGTCTCAGTTAATAATTTTAATTTAATTAACTTTCATCTTTATAAAACAATAACAAAAAAAGATATGCTTGTTTTTTCATATCTGGTGGAATTTAAGAGGAAACAAAAGTGAAAAAGCCAACGGCACGCTGTGTTCCCAAGTAGAGAGCTGCAACTCCGTGGAAGAACTCCGAAACCCGCTGGGTTCCGCGTTTAAGCGATGGGAACTCCGGGAGTTGGAAATGTTTTTCTGAGATAAAATTGGAGTTGGGTGGCAGTGGAAGTTTTTGTGTGCGGAGTTGGGAGGCAATGGAAAATTATCTTAAAACATGGAAATCTAAGGAGTTGGAAAACTTAAGTCTGGTGTGGTAGGGGTCCAATTTAAAAGCGGTCTTTAGCGTTGTTTGTCTTCAGAAGCTTCGTATGAAATTCTTTTTTCACCTGTAACCCCACGTGACACGTCCCCTCAGTGAGTCTCTCACACAATGGGGCCGCGGGCGCTTTCCTTTTCTCTTAAACCCATTGACAAGAGTCTCCTTTCTAGCTTTGAGGCATATTAAAGTAAGGCATATTGGCAGGCAAAACTAATAACAGAATGGACTCTAGTGTTAGTATTTCTTGATTCGTGAAGTTCGTGGCCTTGTCCTTCAAAATAGCATTTGAGAAGCGAATCAGTCCGATTTTAATTAAATAGCTATTTGAAAATGATAATTTATAAGCACTCGTGGTATCAATCTCAGGCCAAATTTGAAAGAAAACTAATGAGCTACACGTTTTACTTGAACTTTCTATTTTTTCAATTCTAAAAGTAAAGAAATCTGCCAAAGACTAGAAAATAGAAAGGTTTTAATGGACGAAGTTAGAAGGAGTTTAAGAAATTTTAATTTTCATGGAAGGAGTTGGGAGGAGTTTAATAAATTTTTATTTTCATGGAAGGAGTTGGGAGGAGTTTAATAAATTTTAATTTTCATGGAAGGAGTTGGGAGGAGTTTAAGAAATTTTAATTTTCATGGAAGGAGTTGGGAGGAGTTTAAGAAATTTTAATTTTCATGGAAGGAGTTGGGAGGAGTTTAAGAAATTTTAATTTTCATGGAAGGAGTTGGGAGGAGTTTTACATTTCGCTTGGCGGAGCTCTGCGGAGTTGAAACTTTTGATTATGGCATTGGGAGGAATTGGAGTCATTGTTGTGCATTGCCTTGGAGTTGGAAGGAGTTGGAGGTTTATATTTTCATTTTGCAGCTCTCTATTCCCAAGTACTGACTGCGCTCGACGCTGCTTAGCTTCGGTGATCGGACGAGAACCGGTGTTTTCAGTGTGATATGGCCGTTGCGGAGAGTGCTAGTTAATAATTCGAATTTAAATTAAGTGAGACAAATTAACCTTCATCTTTATAAAACAATATCAAAAAGAAGATATGTTTGCTTTTTTCATATCTGGTGGAATTTAAAAGAGGAAATAAAAGTGCAAAAGCCAACGTCACGCAGTGTTCCCAAGTACTGACTGCGCTCGACACTGCTTAACTTCGGTGATTGGACTAGAACCGGTGTTTTCAGCGTGATATGGCCGTTGCCGAGAGTGCTAGTTAATAATTCGAATTAAAATTAAGTGAGACAAATTAACCTTCATCTTTTTAAAACAATAAAAAAAAGAAAATATGTTTGCTTTTTTCATATCTATTGGAATTTAAAAGAGGAAAAAAATTGAAAAAGCCAACGGCACGCAGTGTTTCCAAGTACTGACTGCGCTCGACGATACTTAACTTCGGTGATCGGACGAGAACCAGTGTTTTCAGTGTGATATGGCCGTTGCGGAGAGTGCTAGGTAATAATTCGAATTTAAATTAAGTGAGACAAATTAACCTTCATCTTTTTAAAACAATAACAAAAAGAAAATATGTTTGCTTTTTTTATATCTATTGGAATTTAAAAGAGGAAAAAAATTGAAAAAGCCAACGGCACGCAGTGTTCCTAAGTGGTCTCCCTCCCAAGTACTGACTGCGCTCGACGATGCTTAACTTCGGTGATCGGACGAGAACCGGTGTTTTCAGTGTGATATTGTCGTTGCGGAGAGTGCTAGTTAATAATTCGAATTTAAATTAACCTTCATCTTTATAAAACAATATCAAAAAGAAGATATGTTTGCTTTTTTCATATCTGGTGGAATTTAAAAGAGGAAATAAAAGTGCAAAAGCCAACGTCACGCAGTGTTCCCAAGTACTGACTGCGCTCGACGCTGCTTAACTTCGGTGATCGGACGAGAACCGGTGTTTTCAGTGTGATATTGTCGTTGCGGAGAGTGCTAGTTAATAATTCGAATTTAAATTAACCTTCATCTTTATAAAACAATATCAAAAAGAAGATATGTTTGCTTTTTTCATATCTGGTGGAATTTAAAAGAGGAAATAAAAGTGCAAAAGCCAACGTCACGCAGTGTTCCCAAGTACTGACTGCGCTCGACGCTGCTTAACTTCGGTGATTGGACTAGAACCGGTGTTTTCAGCGTGATATGGCCGTGTCCGAGAGTGCTAGTTAATAATTCGAATTTAAATTAAGTGAGACAAATTAACCTTCATCTTTTTAAAACAATAACAAAAAGAAAATATGTTTGCTTTTTTCATATCTATTGGAATTTAAAGGAGGAAAAAAATTGAAAAAGCCAACGGCACGCAGTGTTAATAAGTGGTCTCCCTCCCAAGTGCTGACCGCGCTCGACGCTGCTTAACTTCGGTGATCGGACGATAACCGGTGTATTCAGCGTGATATGGCCGATGCCGAGAGTCTCAGTTAATAATTTTAATTTAATTAACCTTCATCTTTATAAAACAATAACAAAAAGAAGATATGCTTGTTTTTTCATATCTGGTGGAATTTAAGAGGAAACAAAAGTGAAAAAGCCAACGGCACGCAGTGTTCCCAAGTACTGACTGCGCTCGACGCTGCTTAACTTCGGTGATCGGACGAGAACCGGTGTTTTCAGCGTGATATGGCCGTTGCCAAGAGTGCTAGTTAATAATTTGAATTTAATTAACCTTCATCTTTATAAAACAATAACAAAAAGAAGATATGTTTGTTTTTTCATATCTGGTGGAATTTAAGAGGAAACAAAGGTGAAAAAGCCAACGGAACTCAGTGTTCCCAAGTACTGACTGCGCACGACGATGCTTAGCTTAGGTGATCGGACGAGAACCGGTGTTTTCAGTGTGATATTGTCGTTGCGGAGAGTGCTAGTTAATAATTCGAATTTAAATTAACCTTTATCTTTATAAAACAATATCAAAAAGAAGATATGTTTGCTTTTTTCATATCTGGTGGAATTTAAAAGAGGAAATAAAAGTGCAAAAGCCAACGTCACGCAGTGTTCCCAAGTACTGACTGCGCTCGACGCTGCTTAACTTCGGTGATTGGACTAGAACCGGTGTTTTCAGCGTGATATGGCCGTTGCCGAGAGTGCTAGTTAATAATTCGAATTTAAATTAAGTGAGACAAATTAACCTTCATCTTTTTAAAACAATAACAAAAAGAAAATATGTTTGCTTTTTTTATATCTATTGGAATTTAAAAGAGGAAAAAAATTGAAAAAGCCAACGGCACGCAGTGTTCCTAAGTGGTCTCCCTCCCAAGTGCTGACTGCGCTCGACGCTGCATAACTTCGGTGATCGGACGATAACCGATGTATTCAGCGTGAGAAGGCCGTTGCCGAGAGTCTCAGTTAATAATTTTAATTTAATTAACTTTCATCTTTATAAAACAATAACAAAAAAAGATATGCTTGTTTTTTCATATCTGGTGGAATTTAAGAGGAAACAAAAGTGAAAAAGCCAACGGCACGCTGTGTTCCCAAGTACTGGCTGCGCTCGACGCTGCTTAGCTTCGGTGATCGGACGAGAACCGGTGTTTTCAGTGTGATATGGCCGTTGCGGAGAGTGCTAGTTAATAATTCGAATTTAAATTAAGTGAGACAAATTAACCTTCATCTTTATAAAACAATATCAAAAAGAAGATATGTTTGCTTTTTTCATATCTGGTGGAATTTAAAAGAGGAAATAAAAGTGCAAAAGCCAACGTCACGCAGTGTTCCCAAGTACTGACTGCGCTCGACACTGCTTAACTTCGGTGATTGGACTAGAACCGGTGTTTTCAGCGTGATATGGCCGTTGCCAAGAGTGCTAGTTAATAATTTGAATTTAATTAACCTTCATCTTTATAAAACAATAACAAAAAGAAGATATGTTTGTTTTTTCATATCTGGTGGAATTTAAGAGGAAACAAAGGTGAAAAAGCCAACGGAACTCAGTGTTCCCAAGTACTGACTGCGCACGACGATGCTTAGCTTAGGTGATCGGACGAGAACCGGTGTTTTCAGTGTGATATTGTCGTTGCGGAGAGTGCTAGTTAATAATTCGAATTTAAATTAAGTGAGACAAATTAACCTTCATCTTTTTAAAACAATAACAAAAAGAAAAATTGTTTGCTTTTTTCAAATCTATTAAAATTTAAAAGTGGAAAAAAAGTGAGAAAGCCAACGGCACGCAGTGTTGCTAAGTGGTCTCCCTCCCAAGTACTGACTGCGCTCGACGATGCTTAACTTCGGTGATCGGACGAGAACCGGTGTTTTCAGTGTGATATTGTCGTTGCGGAGAGTGCTAGTTAATAATTCGAATTTAAATTAACCTTCATCTTTATAAAATAATATCAAAAAGAAGATATGTTTGCTTTTTTCATATCTGGTGGAATTTAAAAGAGGAAATAAAAGTGCAAAAGCCAACGTCACGCAGTGTTCCCAAGTACTGACTGCGCTCGACGCTGCTTAACTTCGGTGATTGGACTAGAACCGGTGTTTTCAGCGTGATATGGCCGTGTCCGAGAGTGCTAGTTAATAATTCGAATTTAAATTAAGTGAGACAAATTAACCTTCATCTTTTTAAAACAATAACAAAAAGAAAATATGTTTGCTTTTTTCATATCTATTGGAATTTAAAGGAGGAAAAAAATTGAAAAAGCCAACGGCACGCAGTGTTCCTAAGTGGTCTCCCTCCCAAGTGCTGACTGCTCTCGACGCTGCTTAACTTCGGTGATCGGACGATAACCGGTGTATTCAGCGTGATATGGCCGTTGCCGAGAGTCTCAGTTAATAATTTTAATTTAATTAACCTTCATCTTTATAAAACAATAACAAAAAGAAGATATGCTTGTTTTTTCATATCTGGTGGAATTTAAGAGGAAACAAAAGTGAAAAAGCCAACGGCACGCAGTGTTCCCAAGTACTGACTGCGCTCGACGCTGCTTAACTTCGGTGATCGGACGAGAACCGGTGTTTTCAGCGTGATATGGCCGTTGCCAAGAGTGCTAGTTAATAATTTGAATTTAATTAACCTTCATCTTTATAAAACAATAACAAAAAGAAGATATGTTTGTTTTTTCATATCTGGTGGAATTTAAGAGGAAACAAAGGTGAAAAAGCCAACGGAACTCAGTGTTCCCAAGTACTGACTGCGCATGACGATGCTTAGCTTAGGTGATCGGACGAGAACCGGTGTTTTCAGTGTGATATTGTCGTTGCGGAGAGTGCTAGTTAATAATTCGAATTTAAATTAACCTTTATCTTTATAAAACAATATCAAAAAGAAGATATGTTTGCTTTTTTCATATCTGGTGGAATTTAAAAGAGGAAATAAAAGTGCAAAAGCCAACGTCACGCAGTGTTCCCAAGTACTGACTGCGCTCGACGCTGCTTAACTTCGGTGATTGGACTAGAACCGGTGTTTTCAGCGTGATATGGCCGTTGCCGAGAGTGCTAGTTAATAATTCGAATTTAAATTAAGTGAGACAAATTAACCTTCATCTTTTTAAAACAATAACAAAAAGAAAATATGTTTGCTTTTTTTATATCTATTGGAATTTAAAAGAGGAAAAAAATTGAAAAAGCCAACGGCACGCAGTGTTCCTAAGTGGTCTCCCTCCCAAGTGCTGACTGCGCTCGACGCTGCATAACTTCGGTGATCGGACGATAACCGATGTATTCAGCGTGAGAAGGCCGTTGCCGAGAGTCTCAGTTAATAATTTTAATTTAATTAACTTTCATCTTTATAAAACAATAACAAAAAAAGATATGCTTGTTTTTTCATATCTGGTGGAATTTAAGAGGAAACAAAAGTGAAAAAGCCAACGGCACGCTGTGTTCCCAAGTACTGACTGCGCTCGACGCTGCTTAGCTTCGGTGATCGGACGAGAACCGGTGTTTTCAGTGTGATATGGCCGTTGCGGAGAGTGCTAGTTAATAATTCGAATTTAAATTAAGTGAGACAAATTAACCTTCATCTTTATAAAACAATATCAAAAAGAAGATATGTTTGCTTTTTTCATATCTGGTGGAATTTAAAAGAGGAAATAAAAGTGCAAAAGCCAACGTCACGCAGTGTTCCCAAGTACTGACTGCGCTCGACACTGCTTAACTTCGGTGATTGGACTAGAACCGGTGTTTTCAGCGTGATATGGCCGTTGCCGAGAGTGCTAGTTAATAATTCGAATTAAAATTAAGTGAGACAAATTAACCTTCATCTTTTTAAAACAATAAAAAAAAGAAAATATGTTTGCTTTTTTCATATCTATTGGAATTTAAAAGAGGAAAAAAATTGAAAAAGCCAACGGCACGCAGTGTTTCCAAGTACTGACTGCGCTCGACGATACTTAACTTCGGTGATCGGACGAGAACCGGTGTTTTCAGTGTGATATGGCCGTTGCGGAGAGTGCTAGGTAATAATTCGAATTTAAATTAAGTGAGACAAATTAACCTTCATCTTTTTAAAACAATAACAAAAAGAAAAATTGTTTGCTTTTTTCAAATCTATTAAAATTTAAAAGTGGAAAAAAAGTGAGAAAGCCAACGGCACGCAGTGTTGCTAAGTGGTCTCCCTCCCAAGTACTGACTGCGCTCGACGATGCTTAACTTCGGTGATCGGACGAGAACCGGTGTTTTCAGTGTGATATTGTCGTTGCGGAGAGTGCTAGTTAATAATTCGAATTTAAATTAACCTTCATCTTTATAAAACAATATCAAAAAGAAGATATGTTTGCTTTTTTCATATCTGGTGGAATTTAAAAGAGGAAATAAAAGTGCAAAAGCCAACGTCACGCAGTGTTCCCAAGTACTGACTGCGCTCGACGCTGCTTAACTTCGGTGATCGGACGAGAACCGGTGTTTTCAGTGTGATATTGTCGTTGCGGAGAGTGCTAGTTAATAATTCGAATTTAAATTAACCTTCATCTTTATAAAACAATATCAAAAAGAAGATATGTTTGCTTTTTTCATATCTGGTGGAATTTAAAAGAGGAAATAAAAGTGCAAAAGCCAACGTCACGCAGTGTTCCCAAGTACTGACTGCGCTCGACGCTGCTTAACTTCGGTGATTGGACTAGAACCGGTGTTTTCAGCGTGATATGGCCGTGTCCGAGAGTGCTAGTTAATAATTCGAATTTAAATTAAGTGAGACAAATTAACCTTCATCTTTTTAAAACAATAACAAAAAGAAAATATGTTTGCTTTTTTCATATCTATTGGAATTTAAAGGAGGAAAAAAATTGAAAAAGCCAACGGCACGCAGTGTTCCTAAGTGGTCTCCCTCCCAAGTGCTGACTGCTCTCGACGCTGCTTAACTTCGGTGATCGGACGATAACCGGTGTATTCAGCGTGATATGGCCGTTGCCGAGAGTCTCAGTTAATAATTTTAATTTAATTAACCTTCATCTTTATAAAACAATAACAAAAAGAAGATATGCTTGTTTTTTCATATCTGGTGGAATTTAAGAGGAAACAAAAGTGAAAAAGCCAACGGCACGCAGTGTTCCCAAGTACTGACTGCGTTCGACGCTGCTTAACTTCGGTGATCGGACGAGAACCGGTGTTTTCAGCGTGATATGGCCGTTGCCAAGAGTGCTAGTTAATTTGAATTTAATTAACCTTCATCTTTATAAAACAATAACAAAAAGAAGATATGTTTGTTTTTTCATATCTGGTGGAATTTAAGAGGAAACAAAGGTGAAAAAGCCAACGGAACTCAGTGTTCCCAAGTACTGACTGCGCACGACGATGCTTAGCTTAGGTGATCGGACGAGAACCGGTGTTTTCAGTGTGATATTGTCGTTGCGGAGAGTGCTAGTTAATAATTCGAATTTAAATTAACCTTTATCTTTATAAAACAATATCAAAAAGAAGATATGTTTGCTTTTTTCATATCTGGTGGAATTTAAAAGAGGAAATAAAAGTGCAAAAGCCAACGTCACGCAGTGTTCCCAAGTACTGACTGCGCTCGACGCTGCTTAACTTCGGTGATTGGACTAGAACCGGTGTTTTCAGCGTGATATGGCCGTTGCCGAGAGTGCTAGTTAATAATTCGAATTTAAATTAAGTGAGACAAATTAACCTTCATCTTTTTAAAACAATAACAAAAAGAAAATATGTTTGCTTTTTTTATATCTATTGGAATTTAAAAGAGGAAAAAAATTGAAAAAGCCAACGGCACGCAGTGTTCCTAAGTGGTCTCCCTCCCAAGTGCTGACTGCGCTCGACGCTGCATAACTTCGGTGATCGGACGATAACCGATGTATTCAGCGTGAGAAGGCCGTTGCCGAGAGTCTCAGTTAATAATTTTAATTTAATTAACTTTCATCTTTATAAAACAATAACAAAAAAAGATATGCTTGTTTTTTCATATCTGGTGGAATTTAAGAGGAAACAAAAGTGAAAAAGCCAACGGCACGCTGTGTTCCCAAGTACTGACTGCGCTCGACGCTGCTTAGCTTCGGTGATCGGACGAGAACCGGTGTTTTCAGTGTGATATGGCCGTTGCGGAGAGTGCTAGTTAATAATTCGAATTTAAATTAAGTGAGACAAATTAACCTTCATCTTTATAAAACAATATCAAAAAGAAGATATGTTTGCTTTTTTCATATCTGGTGGAATTTAAAAGAGGAAATAAAAGTGCAAAAGCCAACGTCACGCAGTGTTCCCAAGTACTGACTGCGCTCGACACTGCTTAACTTCGGTGATTGGACTAGAACCGGTGTTTTCAGCGTGATATGGCCGTTGCCGAGAGTGCTAGTTAATAATTCGAATTAAAATTAAGTGAGACAAATTAACCTTCATCTTTTTAAAACAATAAAAAAAAGAAAATATGTTTGCTTTTTTCATATCTATTGGAATTTAAAAGAGGAAAAAAATTGAAAAAGCCAACGGCACGCAGTGTTCCTAAGTGGTCTCCCTCCCAAGTACTGACTGCGCTCGACACTGCTTAACTTCGGTGATCGGACAATAACCGGTGTATTCAGCGTGATATGGCCGTTGCCGAGTGTCTTAGTTAATAATTTTAATTTAATTAACCTTCATCTTTATAAAACAATAACAAAAAGAAGACATGCTTGTTTTTTCATATCTGGTGGAATTTAAGAGGAAACAAAAGTGAAAAAGCCAACGGCACGCAGTGTTCCCAAGTACTGACTGCGCTCGACGCTGCTTAACTTCGGTGATCGGACGAGAACCGGTGTTTTCAGCGTGATATGGCCGTTGCCAAGAGTGCTATTTAAAAATTTGAATTTAATTAACCTTCATCTTTATAAAACAATATAAAAAAGAAGATATGTTTGCTTTTTTCATACCTGGTGGAATTAAAATAAGAAATAAAAGTGAAAAGGCCAACGTCACGCAGTGTTTCCAAGTACTGACTGCGCTCGACACTGCTTAACTTCGGTGATTGGACTAGAACCGGTGTTTTCAGCGTGATATGGCCGTTGCCGAGAGTGCTAGTTAATAATTCGAATTAAAATTAAGTGAGACAAATTAACCTTCATCTTTTTAAAACAATAACAAAAAGAAAATATGTTTGCTTTTTTCATATCTATTGGAATTTAAAAGAGGAAAAAGATTGAAAAAGCCAACGGCACGCAGTGTTCCTAAGTGGTCTCCCTCCCAAGTGCTGACTGCTCTCGACGCTGCTTAACTTCGGTGATCGGACGATAACCGGTGTATTCAGCGTGATATGGCCGTTGCCGAGAGTGCTATTTAATAATTTGAATTTAATTAACCTTCATCTTTATAATACAATATCAAAAAGAAGATATGTTTGCTTTTTTCATATCAGGTGGAATTTAAATAGGAAATAAAAGTGAAAAAGCCAACGTCACGCAGTGTTTCCAAGTACTGATTGCGCTCGACGCTGCTTAACTTCGGTGATCGGACGAGAACCGGTGTTTTCAGCGTGATATGGCCACTGCCGAGAGTGTTAGATAATAATTCGAATTTAAATTAAGTGAGACAAATTAACCTTCATCTTTTTAAAACAATAAAAAAAAGAAAATATGTTTGCTTTTTTCATATCTATTGGAATTTAAAAGAGGAAAAAAATTGAAAAAGCCAACGGCACGCAGTGTTCCTAAGTGGTCTCCCTTCCAAGTACTGACTGTGCTCCACTCTGCTTAACTTCGGTGATCGGACAATAACCGGTGTATTCAGCGTGATATGTCCGTTGCCGAGAGTCTCAGTTAATAATTTTAATTTAATTAACCTTCATCTTTATAAAACAATAACAAAAAGAAGATATGCTTGTTTTTTCATATCTGGTGGAATTTTAGAGGAAACAAAAGTGAAAAAGCCAACGGCACGCAGTGTTACCAAGTACTGACTGCGCTCGACGCTGCTTAACTTCGGTGATCGGACGATAACCGGTGTATTCAGCGTGATATGGCCGTTGCCGAGAGTCTCAGTTAATAATTTTAATTTAATTAACCTTCATCTTTATAAAACAATAACAAAAAGAAGATATGTTTGTTTTTTTCATATCTGGTGGAGTTTAAGAGGAAACAAAAGTGAAAAAGCCAACGGCACGCAGTGTTCCCAAGTACTGACTGCGCTCGACGCTGCTTAACTTCGGTGATCGGACGAGAACCGGTGTTTTCAGCGTGATATGGCCGTTGCCGAGAGTGCTATTTAATAATTTGAATTTAATTAACCTTCATCTTTATAATACAATATCAAAAAGAAGATATGTTTGCTTTTTTCATATCAGGTGGAATTTAAATAGGAAATAAAAGTGAAAAGGCCAACGTCACGCAGTGTTTCCAAGTACTGATTGCGCTCGACGCTGCTTAACTTCGGTGATCGGACGAGAACCGGTGTTTTCAGCGTGATATGGCCGTTGCCAAGAGTGCTATTTAAAAATTTGAATTTAATTAACCTTCATCTTTATAAAACAATATAAAAAAGAAGATATGTTTGCTTTTTTCATACCTGGTGGAATTAAAATAAGAAATAAAAGTGAAAAGGCCAACGTCACGCAGTGTTTCCAAGTACTGACTGCGCTCGACACTGCTTAACTTCGGTGATTGGACTAGAACCGGTGTTTTCAGCGTGATATGGCCGTTGCCGAGAGTGCTAGTTAATAATTCGAATTAAAATTAAGTGAGACAAATTAACCTTCATCTTTTTAAAACAATAACAAAAAGAAAATATGTTTGCTTTTTTCATATCTATTGGAATTTAAAAGAGGAAAAAGATTGAAAAAGCCAACGGCACGCAGTGTTCCTAAGTGGTCTCCCTCCCAAGTGCTGACTGCTCTCGACGCTGCTTAACTTCGGTGATCGGACGATAACCGGTGTATTCAGCGTGATATGGCCGTTGCCGAGAGTGCTATTTAATAATTTGAATTTAATTAACCTTCATCTTTATAATACAATATCAAAAAGAAGATATGTTTGCTTTTTTCATATCAGGTGGAATTTAAATAGGAAATAAAAGTGAAAAGGCCAACGTCACGCAGTGTTTCCAAGTACTGATTGCGCTCGACGCTGCTTAACTTCGGTGATCGGACGAGAACCGGTGTTTTCAGCGTGATATGGCCACTGCCGAGAGTGTTAGATAATAATTCGAATTTAAATTAAGTGAGACAAATTAACCTTCATCTTTTTAAAACAATAAAAAAAAGAAAATATGTTTGCTTTTTTCATATCTATTGGAATTTAAAAGAGGAAAAAAATTGAAAAAGCCAACGGCACGCAGTGTTCCTAAGTGGTCTCCCTTCCAAGTACTGACTGCGCTCGACACTGCTTAACTTCGGTGATCGGACAATAACCGGTGTATTCAGCGTGATATGTCCGTTGCCGAGAGTCTCAGTTAATAATTTTAATTTAATTAACCTTCATCTTTATAAAACAATAACAAAAAGAAGATATGCTTGTTTTTTCATATCTGGTGGAATTTTAGAGGAAACAAAAGTGAAAAAGCCAACGGCACGCAGTGTTACCAAGTACTGACTGCGCTCGACGCTGCTTAACTTCGGTGATCGGACGATAACCGGTGTATTCAGCGTGATATGGCCGTTGCCGAGAGTCTCAGTTAATAATTTTAATTTAATTAACCTTCATCTTTATAAAACAATAACAAAAAGAAGATATGTTTGTTTTTTTCATATCTGGTGGAGTTTAAGAGGAAACAAAAGTGAAAAAGCCAACGGCACGCAGTGTTCCCAAGTACTGACTGCGCTCGACGCTGCTTAACTTCGGTGATCGGACGACAACCGGTGTTTTCAGCGTGATATGGCCGTTTCCGAGAGTGCGAGTTAATAATTCGAATTTAAATTAAGTGAGACAAATTAACCTTCTTCTTTTTAAAACAATAACAAAAAGAAAACATTTTTGCTTTTTTCATATCTATTAAAATTTAAAAGTGGAAAAAAAGTGAAAAAGCCAACGGCACGCAGTGTTGCTAAGTGGTCTCCCTCCCAAGTTCTGACTGCGCTCGACGCTGCTTAACTTCGGTGATCGGACGAGAACCGGTGTTTTCAGCGTGATATGGCCGTTGCCGAGAGTGCTATTTAATAATTTGAATTTAATTAACCTTCATCTTTATAATACAATATCAAAAAGAAGATATGTTTGCTTTTTTCATATCAGGTGGAATTTAAATAGGAAATAAAAGTGAAAAGGCCAACGTCACGCAGTGTTTCCAAGTACTGATTGCGCTCGACGCTGCTTAACTTCGGTGATCGGACGAGAACCGGTGTTTTCAGCGTGATATGGCCACTGCCGAGAGTGTTAGATAATAATTCGAATTTAAATTAAGTGAGACAAATTAACCGTCATCTTTTTAAAACAATAAAAAAAAGAAAATATGTTTGCTTTTTTCATATCTATTGGAATTTAAAAGAGGAAAAAAATTGAAAAAGCCAACGGCACGCAGTGTTCCTAAGTGGTCTCCCTTCCAAGTACTGACTGCGCTTGACACTGCTTAACTTCGGTGATCGGACAATAACCGGTGTATTCAGCGTGATATGTCCGTTGCCGAGAGTCTCAGTTAATAATTTTAATTTAATTAACCTTCATCTTTATAAAACAATAACAAAAAGAAGATATGCTTGTTTTTTCATATCTGGTGGAATTTTAGAGGAAACAAAAGTGAAAAAGCCAATGGCACGCAGTGTTACCAAGTACTGACTGCGCTCGACGCTGCTTAACTTCGGTGATCGGACGATAACCGGTGTATTCAGCGTGATATGGCCGTTGCCGAGAGTCTCAGTTAATAATTTTAATTTAATTAACCTTCATCTTTATAAAACAATAACAAAAAGAAGATATGTTTGTTTTTTTCATATCTGGTGGAATTTAAGAGGAAACAAAAGTGAAAAAGCCAACGGCACGCAGTGTTCCCAAGTACTGACTGCGCTCGACGCTGCTTAACTTCGGTGATCGGACGAGAACCGGTATTTTCAGCGTGATATGGCCGTTGCCGAGAGTGCTATTTAATAATTTGAATTTAATTAACCTTCATCTTTATAATACAATATCAAAAAGAAGATATGTTTGCTTTTTTCATATCAGGTGGAATTTAAATAGGAAATAAAAGTGAAAAGGCCAACGTCACGCAGTGTTTCCAAGTACTGATTGCGCTCGACGCTGCTTAACTTCGGTGATCGGACGAGAACCGGTGTTTTCAGCGTGATATGGCCACTGCCGAGAGTGTTAGATAATAATTCGAATTTAAATTAAGTGAGACAAATTAACCTTCATCTTTTTAAAACAATAAAAAAAAGAAAATATGTTTGCTTTTTTCATATCTATTGGAATTTAAAAGAGGAAAAAAATTGAAAAAGCCAACGGCACGCAGTGTTCCTAAGTGGTCTCCCTTCCAAGTACTGACTGCGCTCGACACTGCTTAACTTCGGTGATCGGACAATAACCGGTGTATTCAGCGTGATATGTCCGTTGCCGAGAGTCTCAGTTAATAATTTTAATTTAATTAACCTTCATCTTTATAAAACAATAACAAAAAGAAGATATGCTTGTTTTTTCATATCTGGTGGAATTTTAGAGGAAACAAAAGTGAAAAAGCCAACGGCACGCAGTGTTCCCAAGTATTGACTGCGCTCGACGCTGCTTATCTTCGGTGATCGGACGAGAACCGGTGTTTTCAGCGTGATATGGCCGTTGCCAAGAGTGCTAGTTAATAATTTGAATTTAATTAACCTTCATCTTTATAAAACAATAACAAAAAGAAGATATGTTTGTTTTTTCATATCTGGTGGAATTTAAGAGGAAACAAAAGTGAAAAAGCCAACGTCACGCAGTGTTTCCAAGTACTGACTGCGCTCGACGCTGCTTAACTTCGGTGATCGGACGAGAACCGGTGTTTTCAGCGTGATATGGCCGTTGCCGAGAGCGCTATTTAATTATTCGAATTTAAATTAAGTGAGACAAATTAACCTTCATGTTTTTAAAACAATAACAAAAAGAAAATATGTTTGCTTTTTTCATATCTATTGGAATTTAAAAGAGGGGAAAAAAAGTGAAAAAGCCAACGGCACGCAGTGTTCTTAAGTGGTCTCCCTCCCAAGTACTGACTGCGCTCGACGCTGCTTAACTTCGGTGATCCGACGAGAACAGGTGTATTCAACGTGATATGGCCGTTGCCGATAGTACTAGTCAATAATTTGAATTTAATTAGCCTTCATATTTATAAAACAATAACAAAAAGAAGATGTTTGCTTTTTTCATATCTGGTGGAATTTAAAAGAGGAAAAAAAAAAGGAAAAACCCAAAGGCACGCAGTGTTCAAAAGTACTGACTGCGCTCGACGCTGCTTATCTTCGGTGATCGGACGAGAACCGGTGTTTTCAGCGAGATATGGCCGTTGCCGAGAGCGCTATTTAATAATTCGAATTTAAATTAAGTGAGTCAAATTAACCTTGATGTTTTTAAAACAATAACAAAAAGAAAATATGTTTGCTTTTTTCATATCTATTGGAATTTAAAAGAGGGAAAAAAAAGTGAAAAAGCCAACGGCACGCAGTGTTCTTAAGTAATCTCCCTCCCAAGTACTGACTGCGCTCGACGCTGCTTAACTTCGGTGATCGGACGAGAACCGGTGTTTTCAGCGTGATATGGCCGTTGCCGAGAGTGCTAGATAATAATTCGAATTTAAATTAAGTGAGACAAATTAAGCTTCATATTTTAAAAACAATAACAAAAAGAAAATATGTTTGCTTTTTTCATATCTATTGGTATTTAAAAGAGGAAAAAAAATGAAAATGCCAACGGCACGCAGTATTCCTAAGTGGTCTCCCTCCCAAGTACTGACTGCGCTCGACGCTGCTTAACTTCGGTGATCGGACGAGAACCGGTGCTTTCAGCGTGATATAGCCTTTGCCGAGAGCGCTATTTAATAATTCGAATTTAAATTAAGTGAGACAAATTAACCTTCATGTTTTTAAAACAATAACAAAAAGAAAATATGTTTGCTTTTTTCATATCTATTGGAATTTAAAAGAGGGAAAAAAAGTGAAAAAGCCAACGGCACGCAGTGTTCCCAAGTACTGAATGCGCTCGACGCTGCTTAACTTCGGTGATCGGACGAGAACCGTTGTTTTCAGCGTGATATGGCCGTTGCCGAGAGTGCTAGTTAATTTATCGAATTTAAATTAAGTGAGACAAATTAACCTTCATCTTTATAAAACAATATCAAAAAGAAGATATGTTTGCTTTTTTCATATCTGGTTTAATTTAAATAGGAAATATAAGTGAAAAAGCCAACGTCACGCAGTGTTTCCAAGTACTGACTGCGCTCGACGCTGCTTAACTTCGGTGATCGGACGAGAACCGGTGTTTTCAGCGTGATATGGCCGTTGCCGAGAGTGCTATTTAAAAATTTGAATTTAATTAACCTTCATCTTTATAAAACAATATCAAAAAGAAGATATGTTTGCTTTTTTCATACCTGGTGGAATTAAAATAGGAAATAAAAGTGAAACGGCCAACGTCACGCAGTGTTTCCAAGTACTGACTGCGCTCGACACTGCTTAACTTCGGTGATTGGACTAGAACCGGTGTTTTCAGCGTGATATGGCCGTTGCCGAGAGTGCTAGTTAATAATTCGAATTTAAATTAAGTGAGACAAATTAACCTTCTTCTTTTTAAAACAATAACAAAAAGAAAACATTTTTGCTTTTTTCATATCTATTAAAATTAAAAAGTGGAAAAAAAGTGAAAAAGCCAACGGCACGCAGTGTTGCTAAGTGGTCTCCCTCCCAAGTACTGACTGCGCTCGACGCTGCTTAACTTCGGTGATCGGACGAGAACCGGTGTTTTTAGCGTGATATGGCCGTTGCCGAGAGTGCTATTTAATAATTTGAATTTAATTAACCTTCATCTTTATAATACAATATCAAAAAGAAGATATGTGTGCTTTTTTCATATCAGGTGGAATTTAAATAGGAAATAAAAGTGAAAAGGCCAACGTCACGCAGTGTTTCCAAGTACTGATTGCGCTCGACGCTGCTTAACTTCGGTGATCGGACGAGAACCGGTGTTTTCAGCGTGATATGGCCACTGCCGAGAGTGTTAGATAATAATTCGAATTTAAATTAAGTGAGACAAATTAACCTTCATCTTTTTAAAACAATAAAAAAAAGAAAATATGTTTGCTTTTTTCATATCTATTGGAATTTAAAAGAGGAAAAAAATTGAAAAAGCCAACGGCACGCAGTGTTCCTAAGTGGTCTCCCTCCCAAGTACTGACTGCGCTCGACACTGCTTAACTTCGGTGATCGGACAATAACCGGTGTATTCAGCGTGATATGGCCGTTGCCGAGAGTCTCAGTTAATAATTTTAATTTAATTAACCTTCATCTTTATAAAACAATAACAAAAAGAAGATATGCTTGTTTTTTCATATCTGGTGGAATTTTAGAGGAAACAAAAGTGAAAAAGCCAACGGCACGCAGTGTTCCCAAGTACTGAATGCGCTCGACGCTGCTTAACTTCGGTGATCGGACGAGAACCGTTGTTTTCAGCGTGATATGGCCGTTGCCGAGAGTGCTAGTTAATAATTTGAATTTAATTAACCTTCATCTTTATAAAACAATAACAAAAAGAAGATATGTTTGTTTTTTCATATCTGGTGGAATTTAAGAGGAAACAAAAGTGAAAAAGCCAACGGCACGCAGTGTTCCCAAGTACTGAATGCGCTCGACGCTGCTTAACTTCGGTGATCGGACGAGAACCGTTGTTTTCAGCGTGATATGGCCGTTGCCGAGAGCGCTATTTAATAATTCGAATTTAAATTAAGTGAGACAAATTAACCTTCATGTTTTTAAAACAATAACAAAAAGAACATATGTTTGCTTTTTTCATATCTATTGGAATTTAAAAGAGGGAAAAAAAGTGAAAAAGCCAACGGCACGCAGTGTTCCCAAGTACTGAATGCGCTCGACGCTGCTTAACTTCGGTGATCGGACGAGAACCGGTGTTTTCAGCGTGATATAGCCGTTGCCGAGAGTGCTATTTAAAAATTTGAATTTAATTAACCTTCATCTTTATAAAACAATATCAAAAAGAAGATATGTTTGCTTTTTTCATACCTGGTGGAATTAAAATAGGAAATAAAAGTGAAAAGGCCAACGTCACGCAGTGTTTCCAAGTACTGACTGCGCTCGACACTGCTTAACTTCGGTGATCGGACGAGAACCGTTGTTTTCAGCGTGATATGGCCGTTGCCGAGAGTGCTAGTTAATTTATCGAATTTAAATTAAGTGAGACAAATTAACCTTCATCTTTATAAAACAATATCAAAAAGAAGATATGTTTGCTTTTTTCATATCTGGTTTAATTTAAATAGGAAATAAAAGTGAAAAAGCCAACGTCACGCAGTGTTTCCAAGTACTGACTGCGCTCGACGCTGCTTAACTTCGGTGATCGGACGAGAACCGGTGTTTTCAGCGTGATATGGCCGTTGCCGAGAGTGCTATTTAAAAATTTTAATTTAATTAACCTTCATCTTTATAAAACAATATCAAAAAGAAGATATGTTTGCTTTTTTCATACCTGGTGGAATTAAAATAGGAAATAAAAGTGAAAAGGCCAACGTCACGCAGTGTTTCCAAGTACTGACTGCGCTCGACACTGCTTAACTTCGGTGATCGGACGAGAACCGGTGTTTTCAGCGTGATATGGCCGTTGCCGAGAGTGCTATTTAATAATTTGAATTTAATTAACCTTCATCTTTATAATACGATATCAAAAAGAAGATATGTTTGCTTTTTTCATATCAGGTGGAATTTAAATAGGAAATAAAAGTGAAAAGGCCAACGTCACGCAGTGTTTCCAAGTACTGATTGCGCTCGACGCTGCTTAACTTCGGTGATCGGACGAGAACCGGTGTTTTCAGCGTGATATGGCCACTGCCGAGAGTGTTAGATAATAATTCGAATTTAAATTAAGTGAGACAAATTAACCTTCATCTTTTTAAAACAATAAAAAAAAGAAAATATGTTTGCTTTTTTCATATCTATTGGATTTTAAAAGAGGAAAAGAATTGAAAAAGCCAACGGCACGCAGTGTTCCTAAGTGGTCTCCCTCCCAAGTACTGACTGCGCTCGACACTGCTTAACTTCGGTGATCGGACAATAACCGGTGTATTCAGCGTGATATGGCCGTTGCCGAGAGTCTCAGTTAATAATTTTAATTTAATTAACCTTCATCTTTATAAAACAATAACAAAAAGAAGATATGCTTGTTTTTTCATATCTGGTGGAATTTTAGAGGAAACAAAAGTGAAAAAGCCAACGGCACGCAGTGTTCCCAAGTTCTGACTGCGCTCGACGCTGCTTAACTTCGGTGATCGGACGAGAACCGGTGTTTTCAGCGTGATATGGCCGTTGCCAAGAGTGCTAAATAACTATAATTTGAATTTAATTAACCTTCATCTTTATAAATCAATAACAAAAAGAAGATATGTTTGTTTTTTCATATCTGGTGGAATTTAAGAGGAAACAAAAGTGAAAAAGCCAACGGCACGCAGTGTTCCCAAGTACTGAATGCGCTCGACGCTGCTTAACTTCGGTGATCGGACGAGAACCGTTGTTTTCAGCGTGATATGGCCGTTGCTGAGAGCGCTATTTAATAATTCGAATTTAAATTAAGTGAGACAAATTAACCTTCATGTTTTTAAAACAATAACAAAAAGAAAATATGTTTGCTTTTTTCATATCTGGTTTAATTTAAATAGGAAATAAAAGTGAAAAAGCCAACGTCACTTAGTGTTTCCAAGTACTGACTGCGCTCGACGCTGCTTAACTTCGGTGATCGGACGAGAACCGGTGTTTTCAGCGTGATATAGCCGTTGCCGAGAGTGCTATTTAAAAATTTGAATTTAATTAACCTTCATCTTTATAAAACAATATCAAAAGAAGATATGTTTGCTTTTTTCATACCTGGTGGAATTAAAATAGGAAATAAAAGTGAAAAGGCCAACGACACGCAGTGTTTCCAAGTACTGACTGCGCTCGACACTGCTTAACTTCGGTGATTGGACTAGAACCGGTGTTTTCAGCGTGATATGGCCGTTGCCGAGAGTGCTAGTTATTAATTCGAATTAAAATTAAGTGAGACAAATTAACCTTCATCTTTTTAAAACAATAACAAAAAGAAAATATGTTTGCTTTTTTCATATCTATAGGAATTTAAAAGAGGAAAAAAATTGAAAACGCCAACGGCACGCAGTGTTCCTAAGTGGTCTCCCTCCCAAGTGCTGACTGCTCTCGACGCTGCTTAACTTCGGTGATCGGACGATAACCGGTGTATTCAGCGTGATATGGCCGTTGCCGAGAGTCTCAGTTAATAATTTTAATTTAATTAACCTTCATCTTTATAAAACAATAACAAAAAGAAGATATGTTTGTTTTTTTCATATCTGGTGGAATTTAAGAGGAAACAAAAGTGAAAAAGCCAACGGCACGCAGTGTTCCCAAGTACTGACTGCGCTCGACGCTGCTTAACTTCGGTGATCGGACGAGAACCGGTGTTTTCAGCGTGATATGGCCGTTTCCGAGAGTGCGAGTTAATAATTCGAATTTAAATTAAGTGAGACAAATTAACCTTCTTCTTTTTAAAACAATAACAAAAAGAAAACATTTTTGCTTTTTTCATATCTATTAAAATTTAAAAGTGGAAAAAAATTGAAAACGCCAACGGCACGCAGTGTTCGTAAGTGGTCTCCCTCCCAAGTGCTGACTGCTCTCGACGCTGCTTAACTTCGGTGATCGGACGATAACCGGTGTATTCAGCGTGATATGGCCGTTGCCGAGAGTCTCAGTTAATAATTTTAATTTAATTAACCTTCATCTTTATAAAACAATAACAAAAAGAAGATATGTTTGTTTTTTCATATCTGGTGGAATTTAAGAGGAAACAAAAGTGAAAAAGCCAACGGCACGCAGTGTTCCCAAGTACTGACTGCGCTCGACGCTGCTTAGCTTCGGTGATCGGACGAGAACCGGTGTTTTCAGTGTGATATGGCCGTTGCCGAGAGTGCTATTTAATAATTTGAATTAAATTAACCTTCATCATTATAAAACAATATCAAAAAGAAGATATGTTTGCTTTTTCATATCTGGTGGAATTTAAATAGGAAATAAAAGTGAAAAAGCCATCGTCACGCAGTGTTTCCAAGTACTGACTGCGCTCGACGCTGCTTAACTTCGGTGATCGGACGAGAACCGGTGTTTTCAGCGTGATATGGCCGTTGCCGTGAGTGCTAGTTAATAATTCGAATTTAAATTAAGTGAGACAAATTAACCTTCATCTTTTTAAAACAATAATAAAAAGAAACATGTTTGCTTTTTTCATATCTATTAAAATTTAAAAGAGGTAAAAAAAGTGAAAAAGCCAACGGCACGCAGTGTTGCTAAGTGGTCTCCCTCCCAAGTACTGACTGCGCTCGACGTTGCTCAACTTCGGTGATCGGACGAGAACCGGTGTTTTCAGCGTGATATGGCCGTTGCCGAGAGTGCTATTTAATAATTTGAGTTTAATTAACCTTCATCTTTATTAAACAATATCAAAAAGAAGATATGTTTGCTTTTTTCATATCTGGTGGAATTTAAAAGAGGAAATAAAAGTGCAAAAGCCAACGTCACGCAGTGTTTCCAAGTACTGACTGCGCTCGACGATGCTTAACTTCGGTGATCGGACGAGAACCGGTGTTTTCAGCGTGATATGGCCGTTGCCAAGAGTGCTAGTTAATAATTTGAATTTAATTAACCTTCATCTTTATAAAACAATAACGAAAAGAAGATATGTTTTTTTTTCATATCTGGTGGAATTTAAGAGGAAACAAAAGTGAAAAAGCCAACGGCACGCAGTGTTCCCAAGTACTGACTGCGCACGACGCTGCTTAGCTTCGGTGATCGGACGAGAACCGGTGTTTTCAGTGTGATATGGCCGTTGCGGAGAGTGCTAGTTATAATTCGAATTTAAATTAAGTGAGACAAAGTAACCTTCATCTTTTTAAAACAATAACAAAAAGAAAACATGTTTGCTTTTTTCATATGTATTGGAATTTAAAAGAGGGAAAAAAAGTGAAAAAGCCAACGGCTCGCAGTGTTCTTAAGTGGTCTCCCTCCCAAGTACTGACTGCGCTCGACGCGGCTTAACTTCGGTGATCGGACGAGAACCGGTGTTTTCAGCGTGATATGGCCGTTGCCGAGAGTGCTATTTAAAAATTTGAATTTAATTAACCTTCATCTTTATAAAACAATATCAAAAAGAAGATATGTTTGCTTTTTTCATACCTGGTGGAATTAAAATAGGAAATAAAAGTGAAAAGGCCAACGTCACGCAGTGTTTCCAAGTACTGACTGCGCTCGACGCTGCTTAACTTCGGTGATCGGACGAGAACCGGTGTTTTCAGTGTGATATGGCCGTTGCCGAGAGTGCTATTTAATAATTTGAATTAAATTAACCTTCATCATTATAAAACAATATCAAAAAGAAGATATGTTTGCTTTTTCATATCTGGTGGAATTTAAATAGGAAATAAAAGTGAAAAAGCCATCGTCACGCAGTGTTTCCAAGTACTGACTGCGCTCGACGCTGCTTAACTTCGGTGATCGGACGAGAACCGGTGTTTTCAGCGTGATATGGCCGTTGCCGTGAGTGCTAGTTAATAATTCGAATTTAAATTAAGTGAGACAAATTAACCTTCATCTTTTTAAAACAATAATAAAAAGAAACATGTTTGCTTTTTTCATATCTATTAAAATTTAAAAGAGGTAAAAAAAGTGAAAAAGCCAACGGCACGCAGTGTTGCTAAGTGGTCTCCCTCCCAAGTACTGACTGCGCTCGACGTTGCTCAACTTCGGTGATCGGACGAGAACCGGTGTTTTCAGCGTGATATGGCCGTTGCCGAGAGTGCTATTTAATAATTTGAGTTTAATTAACCTTCATCTTTATTAAACAATATCAAAAAGAAGATATGTTTGCTTTTTTCATATCTGGTGGAATTTAAAAGAGGAAATAAAAGTGCAAAAGCCAACGTCACGCAGTGTTTCCAAGTACTGACTGCGCTCGACGATGCTTAACTTCGGTGATCGGACGAGAACCGGTGTTTTCAGCGTGATATGGCCGTTGCCAAGAGTGCTAGTTAATAATTTGAATTTAATTAACCTTCATCTTTATAAAACAATAACGAAAAGAAGATATGTTTTTTTTTCATATCTGGTGGAATTTAAGAGGAAACAAAAGTGAAAAAGCCAACGGCACGCAGTGTTCCCAAGTACTGACTGCGCACGACGCTGCTTAGCTTCGGTGATCGGACGAGAACCGGTGTTTTCAGTGTGATATGGCCGTTGCGGAGAGTGCTAGTTATAATTCGAATTTAAATTAAGTGAGACAAAGTAACCTTCATCTTTTTAAAACAATAACAAAAAGAAAACATGTTTGCTTTTTTCATATGTATTGGAATTTAAAAGAGGGAAAAAAAGTGAAAAAGCCAACGGCTCGCAGTGTTCTTAAGTGGTCTCCCTCCCAAGTACTGACTGCGCTCGACGCGGCTTAACTTCGGTGATCGGACGAGAACCGGTGTTTTCTGCGTGATATGGCCGTTGCCGAGAGTGCTATTTAAAAATTTGAATTTAATTAACCTTCATCTTTATAAAACAATATCAAAAAGAAGATATGTTTGCTTTTTTCATACCTGGTGGAATTAAAATAGGAAATAAAAGTGAAAAGGCCAACGTCACGCAGTGTTTCCAAGTACTGACTGCGCTCGACGCTGCTTAACTTCGGTGATCGGACGAGAACCGGTGTTTTCAGCGTGATATGGCCGTTGCCGAGAGCGCTATTTAATAATTCGAATTTAAATTAAGTGAGACAAATTAACCTTGATGTTTTTAAAACAATAACAAAAAGAAAATATGTTTGCTTTTTTCATATCTATTGGAATTTAAAAGAGGGAAAAAAAGTGAAAAAGACAACGGCACGCAGTGTTCTTAAGTGGTCTCCCTCCCAAGTACTGACTGCGCTCGACGCTGCTTAACTTCGGTGATCGGACGAGAACCGCTGTTTTCAGCGTGATATGGCCGTTGCCGAGAGTGCTATTTAAAAATTTGAATTTAATTAACCTTCATCTTTATAAAACAATATCAAAAAGAAGATATGTTTGCTTTTTTCATACCTGGTGGAATTTAAATAGGAAATAAAAGTGAAAAAGCCAACGTCACGCAGTGTTTCCAAGTACTGACTGCGCTCGACGCTGCTTAACTTCGGTGATCGAACGAGAACCGGTGTTTTCAGCGTGATATGGCCGTTGCCGAGAGTGCTAGATAATAATTCGAATTTAAATTAAGTGAGACAAATTAAGCTTCATATTTTAAAAACAATAACAAAAAGAAAATATGTTTGCTTTTTTCATATCTATTGTATTTAAAAGAGGAAAAAAAATGAAAATGCCAACGGCACGCAGTATTCCTAAGTGGTCTCCCTCCCAAGTACTGACTGCGTTCGACGCTGCCTAACTTCGTTGATCGGACGAGAACCGGTGTTTTCAGCGTGATATAGCCGTTGCCGAGAGCGCTATTTAATAATTCGAATTTAAATTAAGTGAGACAAATTAACCTTCATGTTTTTAAAACAATAACAAAAAGAAAATATGTTTGCTTTTTTCATATCTATTGGAATTTATAAGAGGGAAAAAAAGTGAAAAAGCCAAGGACACGCAGTGTTCTTAAGTGGTCTCCCTCCCAAGTACTGACAGCGCTCGACGCTGCTTAACTTCGGTGATCGGACGAGAACAGGTGTATTCAACGTGATATGGCCGTTGCCGATAGTACTAGTCTATAATTTGAATTTAATTAGCCTTCATATTTATAAAACAATAACAAAAAGAAGATGTTTGCTTTTTTCATATCTGGTGGAATTTAAAAGAGGAAACAAAAAGGAAAAAGCCAACGGCACGCAGTGTTCAAAAGTACTGACTGCACTCGACGCTGCTTAACTTCGGTGATCGGTCGAGAACCGGTGTTTTCAGCGTGATATGGCCGTTGCCGAGAGCGCTATTTAATAATTCGAATTTAAATTAAGTGAGACAAATTAACCTTGATGTTTTTAAAACAATAACAAAAAGAAAATATGTTTGCTTTTTTCATATCTATTGGAATTTAAAAGAGGGAAAAAAAGTGAAAAAGACAACGGCACGCAGTGTTCTTAAGTGGTCTCCCTCCCAAGTACTGACTGCGCTCGACGCTGCTTAACTTCGGTGATCGGACGAGAACCGCTGTTTTCAGCGTGATATGGCCGTTGCCGAGAGTGCTATTTAAAAATTTGAATTTAATTAACCTTCATCTTTATAAAACAATATCAAAAAGAAGATATGTTTGCTTTTTTCATACCTGGTGGAATTTAAATAGGAAATAAAAGTGAAAAAGCCAACGTCACGCAGTGTTTCCAAGTACTGACTGCGCTCGACGCTGCTTAACTTCGGTGATCGAACGAGAACCGGTGTTTTCAGCGTGATATGGCCGTTGCCGAGAGTGCTAGATAATAATTCGAATTTAAATTAAGTGAGACAAATTAAGCTTCATATTTTAAAAACAATAACAAAAAGAAAATATGTTTGCTTTTTTCATATCTATTGTATTTAAAAGAGGAAAAAAAATGAAAATGCCAACGGCACGCAGTATTCCTAAGTGGTCTCCCTCCCAAGTACTGACTGCGTTCGACGCTGCCTAACTTCGTTGATCGGACGAGAACCGGTGTTTTCAGCGTGATATAGCCGTTGCCGAGAGCGCTATTTAATAATTCGAATTTAAATTAAGTGAGACAAATTAACCTTCATGTTTTTAAAACAATAACAAAAAGAAAATATGTTTGCTTTTTTCATATCTATTGGAATTTATAAGAGGGAAAAAAAGTGAAAAAGCCAAGGACACGCAGTGTTCTTAAGTGGTCTCCCTCCCAAGTACTGACAGCGCTCGACGCTGCTTAACTTCGGTGATCGGACGAGAACAGGTGTATTCAACGTGATATGGCCGTTGCCGATAGTACTAGTCTATAATTTGAATTTAATTAGCCTTCATATTTATAAAACAATAACAAAAAGAAGATGTTTGCTTTTTTCATATCTGGTGGAATTTAAAAGAGGAAACAAAAAGGAAAAAGCCAACGGCACGCAGTGTTCAAAAGTACTGACTGCACTCGACGCTGCTTAACTTCGGTGATCGGTCGAGAACCGGTGTTTTCAGCGTGATATGGCCGTTGCCGAGAGCGCTATTTAATAATTCGAATTTAAATTAAGTGAGACAAATTAACCTTGATGTTTTTAAAACAATAACAAAAAGAAAATATGTTTGCTTTTTTCATATCTATTGGAATTTAAAAGAGGGAAAAAAAGTGAAAAAGCCAAGGACACGCAGTGTTCTTAAGTGGTCTCCCTCCCAAGTACTGACAGCGCTCGACGCTGCTTAACTTCGGTGATCGGACGAGAACAGGTGTATTCAACGTGATATGGCCGTTGCCGATAGTACTAGTCAATAATTTGAATTTAATTAGCCTTCATATTTATAAAACAATAACAAAAAGAAGATGTTTGCTTTTTTCATATCTGGTGGAATTTAAAAGAGGAAACAAAAAGGAAAAAGCCAACGGCACGCAGTGTTCAAAAGTACTGACTGCACTCGACGCTGCTTAACTTCGGTGATCGGTCGAGAACCGGTGTTTTCAGCGTGATATGGCCGTTGCCGAGAGCGCTATTTAATAATTCGAATTTAAATTAAGTGAGACAAATTAACCTTGATGTTTTTAAAACAATAACAAAAAGAAAATATGTTTGCTTTTTTCCTATCTATTGGAATTTAAAAGAGGGAAAAAAAGTGAAAAAGACAACGGCACGCAGTGTTCTTAAGTGGTCTCCCTCCCAAGTACTGACTGCGCTCGACGCTGCTTAACTTCGGTGATCGGACGAGAACAGGTGTATTCAACGTGATATGGCCGTTGCCGATAGTACTAGTCTATAATTTGAATTTAATTAGCCTTCATATTTATAAAACAATAACAAAAAGAAGATGTTTGCTTTTTTCATATCTGGTGGAATTTAAAAGAGGAAACAAAAAGGAAAAAGCCAACGGCACGCAGTGTTCAAAAGTACTGACTGCGCTCGACGCTGCTTAACTTCGGTGATCGGACGAGAACCGGTGTTTTCAGCGTGATATGGCCGTTGCCGACAGCGCTATTTACACACTGAGAAACTAATGTCAAAGAAACAATAGTGATCACCATGTTTTTGATTGTTTAATGCTGTTATCCAGAAAAACCTCTAATAAGCCTTAATATATACAGGTAGTCGCTGTTTTTTGAAATTACATTACCTTAATTTTAAATATACAGCAAAACATTGTTTTTTTATGTTAACGACTGTGGAAAAAACAGCTAGTTTTTATTTTTCAAACGGAAGTGCAGGATATGTTATTATTAATAGAACGTTGCTGTTTTCCGGGAAAAAAGTATTCTGCCTTGAATAATACAGTAGTGTATAATTAAAAACACAGATAGTTACACTATTAAGTATGAATTTAACGTATATTTTACTGTATAATCCACCGTAAATTAAAGTTTTGCATACTATAATTTGAACATTAAGTACTTTACTTTAAACCTTGAAGCACTTTATTTTAAACCTTGAAGCGCTTTAATTTAAACCTTGAAGCAATATAACCTAATCTTACCTAACCATGCTAAGCCTTTTGGAAAAGGTCCGCGTTTATTATGAAAGGACCCATATGAAAATAAAAATATTTTGGAAAGTCAGTGAATTGCTAATTTTAAAACCAATATTTTAACTTTGCAATTTCTTTTCTTCATTATAATTTCAACCTACTTATTTCTAAAACTGACCGAAAATGTACAAAACGTGTTAGGCGACACTCTGAAACGTGTTATGCGACACTCTTAAAAGCGTTATGCGACACTCTTAAAAGCGTTATGCGACACTCTTGGAGTGGCGTCCCTAGGCCTTTTATGGGGGCTATAGCGCCCCCAAATTTCAAAGTTAGCCCCCTCAAAATAATCCGTACACTAACTTCTAAATCGTCGACTTTAGTTACTGTTAGAGAAATTTCCGCTTCAAAAACGTCGTTAGTGTCAAACTGTTCCAAGTTCTCGCACTTCCATGGATTTTCTTTTTTTTAAATATGGTAGAGTAGATTAGGTCAAACGCGTTTCTGGTGCTCGAAAAACTCTTCGTGAAAAGAGATTATTAAATTTAACGAATACGTCTGTATCTACTGCTGGGATATTAGGGCCTCCAAAAACAATTTAATACCTGATGCAAATATACTAATTTATAACTTTCTGCCTTTTTCAGAAGTTATTAAGTCGGTTGTAAAAATAATCAACGTTATTCTGATAAATCCCATATCTACAAAATACCAAACCCCAAATATCAACTCTCTAATAGTAATTTTTACTTACAATTAACTAAACACTTTCGCTAACTTATTTACGTTCTAGATTAACATAGACTTTCGAGCTTTAGCGGGCCTAATGTCGTCTGCTATTTCAGGCTCCTGTTTGTTTGTTTGGAAATAGTTTCAATATTGGTCGCGGCGTGGCTCTAGAGAGGCGCTAGAGAGACGCTTCCCACAAGGAACCACCCGCCCTATCTCCAGTCAATCTGTGTTTAATGGTCTTAGTTCTTAACTAACAGAGCTTAATGTTTTTAATGCGTGCTTTTAGTTTAACAACAAAGAGCGTCTTTATCAAAATAAGCTCCGGGATTTAAAACTGTTCTAAGAGCTGTTATTTTTACAGCAACACTATTTTTTTAGTGTACCATAAGCGGTTTGAAACAGCATGATGTGTTTTTATTTTCACAGCAAACCAAGTTTTAATCCACAGTGCTTAGTGAGTTTAAAACCACATATTTTGCTGTTAGTTTTACAGCAGCAGACATTTTATGTAACTGTGATTTATTGGTAGTAAAACAACATATAGTGCTGGTTTTTTCATTGACCCCTACAATATAATCAACGGTTAAGACTTTCTTTGAAACAACCTCTGAAGAGGTTATTTTAAAAGCTACAAACGCCCCTGAATACACGAACAATTAATACTTAAAACTGTTAGTTCCAATGTTTAGAAAAACAGTATTGTTGACGGTATTAAAAACAGGGAGGATGCGCAATTAAATTAACATCATCTTGATGGCATACGCTATTGCCATTACCATAGTGTTTATTTTACAGCATTTTTAGTCTGTGTGTAATAATTCGAATTTAAATTAAGTGAGACAAATTAACCTTGATGTTTTTAAAACAACAAAAAGAAAATATGTTTGCTTTTTTCATATCTATTGGAATTTAAAAGAGGGAAAAAAAGTGAAAAAGCCAACGGCACGCAGTGTTCCCAAGTACTGAATGCGCTCGACGCTGCTTAACTTCGGTGATCGGACGAGAACCGTTGTTTTCAGCGTGATATGGCCGTTGCCGAGAGTGCTAGTTAATTTATCGAATTTAAATTAAGTGAGACAAATTAACCTTCATCTTTATTAAACAATATCAAAAAGAAGATATGTTTGCTTTTTTCATATCTGGTGGAATTTAATTAGGAAATAAAAGTAAAAAAGCCAACGTCACGCAGTGTTTCCAAGTACTGACTGCGCTCGACGCTGCTTAACTTCGGTGATCGGACAAGAACCGGTGTTTTCAGCGTGATATGGCCACTGCCGAGAGTGTTAGATAATAATTCGAATTTAAATTAAGTGAGACAAATTAACCTTCATCTTTTTAAAACAATAACAAAAAGAAAACATGTTTGCTTTTTTCATATCTATTAAAATTTAAAAGTGGAAAAAAAGTGAAAAAGCCAACGGCACGCAGTGTTCCTAAGTGGTCTCCCTCCCAATTACTGACTGCGCTCGACGCTGCTTAGCTTCGGTGATCGGACGAGAACAGGTGTTTTCAGTGTGATATGGCCGTTGCGGAGAGTGCTAGTTAATAATTCGAATTTAAATTAAGTGAGACAAATTAACCTTCATCTTTTTAAAACAATTACAAAAAGAAAACATGTTTGCTTTTTTCATATCTATTAAAATTTGAAAGAGGTAAAAAAGTGAAAAACCAACGGCACGCAGTGTTGCTAAGTGGTCTCCCTCCCAAGTACTGACTGCGCTCGACGATGCTCAACTTCGGTGATCGGACGAGAACCAGTGTTTTCAGCGTGATATGGCCGTTGCCGAGAGTGCTATTTAGTAATTTGAGTTTAATTAACCTTCATCTTTATTAAACAATATCAAAAAGAAGATATGTTTGCTTTTTTCATATCTGGTGGAATTTAAATAGGAAATAAAAGTAAAAAAGCCAACGTCACGCAGTGTTTCCAAGTACTGACTGCGCTCGACGCTGCTTAACTTCGGTGATCGGACGAGAACCGGTGTTTTCAGCGTGATATGGCCACTGCCGAGAGTGTTAGATAATAATTCGAATTTAAATTAAGTGAGACAAATTAACCTTCATCTTTTTAAAACAATAACAAAAAGAAAACATGTTTGCTTTTTTCATATCTATTAAAATTTAAAAGAGGTAAAAAAAGTGAAAAACCAACGGCACGCAGTGTTGCTAAGTGGTCTCCCTCCCAAGTACTGACTGCGCTCGACGATGCTCAACTTCGGTGATCAGACGAGAACCGGTGTTTTCAGCGTGATATGGCCGTTGCCGAGAGTGGTATTTAATAATTTGAGTTTAATTAACCTTCATCTTTATTAAACAATATCAAAAAGAAGATATGTTTGCTTTTTTCATATCTGGTGGAATTTAAATAGGAAATAAAAGTAAAAAAGCCAACGTCACGCAGTGTTTCCAAGTACTGACTGCGCTCGACGCTGCTTAACTTCGGTGATCGGACGAGAACCGGTGTTTTCAGCGTGATATGGCCACTGCCGAGAGTGTTAGATAATAATTCGAATTTAAATTAAGTGAGACAAATTAACCTTCATCTTTTAAAACAATAACAAAAAGAAAACATGTTTGCTTTTTTCATATCTATTAAAATTTAAAAGTGGAAAAAAAGTGAAAAAGCCAACGGCACGCAGTGTTCCTAAGTGGTCTCCCTCCCAATTACTGACTGCGCTCGACGCTGCTTAGCTTCGGTGATCGGACGAGAACCGGTGTTTTCAGTGTGATATGGCCGTTGCGGAGAGTGCTAGTTAATAATTCGAATTTAAATTAAGTGAGACAAATTAACCTTCATCTTTTTAAAACCATAACAAAAAGAAAACATGTTTGCTTTTTTTCATTTCTATTGGAATTTAAAAGAGAAAAAAAAGTGAAAAAGCCTACGGCACGCAGTGTTCTTTAGTGATCTCCCTCCCAAGTACTGACTGCGCTCGACGCTACTTAACTTCGGTGATCGGACGAGAACCGGTGTTTACAGCGTGATATGGCCGTTGTCGAGGGTGCTAGTTAATAATATGATATAATTAACCTTCATATTTATAAAACAATAACATAAAGAAGATATGTTTGTTTTTTCATATCTGGTGGAATTTAAGAGGAAACAAAAGTGAAAAAGCCAACGTCACGCAGTGTTTCCAAGTACTGACTGCGCTCGACGCTGCTTAACTTCGGTGATCGGACGAGAACCGGTGTTTTCAGCGTGATATGGCCGTTGCGGAGAGTGCTAGTTAATAATTCGAATTTAAATTAAGTGAGACAAATTAACCTTCATCTTTTTAAAACAATAACAAAAAGAAAACATGTTTGCTTTTTTTCATTTCTATTGGAATTTAAAAGAGAAAAAAAGTGAAAAAGCCTACGGCACGCAGTGTTCTTTAGTGATCTCTCTCCCAAGTACTGACTGCGCTCGACGCTACTTAACTTCGGTGATCGGACGAGAACCGGTGTTTACAGCGTGATATGGCCGTTGTCGAGGGTGCTAGTTAATAATATGAATTTAATTAACCTTCATATTTATAAAACAATAACATAAAGAAGATATGTTTGTTATTTCATATCTGGTGGAATTTAAGAGGAAACAAAAGTGAAAAAGCCAACGTCACGCCGTGTTTCCAAGTACTGACTGCGCTCGACGCTGCTTAACTTCGGTGATCGGACGAGAACCGGTGTTTTCAGCGTGATATGGCCACTGCCGAGAGTGTTAGATAATAATTCGAATTTAAATTAAGTGAGACAAATTAACCTTCATCTTTTTAAAACAATAACAAAAAGAAAACATGTTTGCTTTTTTCATATCTATTAAAATTTAAAAGTGGAAAAAAAAGTGAAAAAGCCAACGGCACGCAGTGTTACTAAGTGGTCTCCCTCCCAATTACTGACTGCGCTCGACGCTGCTTAGCTACGGTGATCGGACGAGAACCGGTGTTTTCAGTGTGATATGGCCGTTGCGGAAAGTGCTAGTTAATAATTCGAATTTAAATTAAGTGAGACAAATTAACCTTCATGTTTTTAAAACAATAACAAAAAGAAAATATGTTTGCTTTTTTCATATCTATTGGAATTTAAAAGAGGGAAAAAAAGTGAAAAAGCCAACGGCACGCAGTGTTCCCAAGTACTGAATGCGCTCGACGCTGCTTAACTTCGGTGATCGGACGAGAACCGTTGTTTTCAGCGTGATATGGCCGTTGCCGAGAGTGCTAGTTAATTTATCGAATTTAAATTAAGTGAGACAAATTAACCTTCATCTTTATAAAACAATATCAAAAAGAAGATATGTTTGCTTTTTTCATATCTGGTTTAATTTAAATAGGAAATAAAAGTGAAAAAGCCAACGTCACGCAGTGTTTCCAAGTACTGACTGCGCTCGACGCTGCTTAACTTCGGTGATCGAACGAGAACCGGTGTTTTCAGCGTGATATGGCCGTTGCCGAGAGTGCTAGATAATAATTCGAATTTAAATTAAGTGAGACAAATTAAGCTTCATATTTTAAAAACAATAACAAAAAGAAAATATGTTTGCTTTTTTCATATCTATTGGTATTTAAAAGAGGAAAAAAAATGAAAATGCCAACGGCACGCAGTATTCCTAAGTGGTCTCCCTCCCAAGTACTGACTGCGCTCGACGCTGCTTAACTTCGTTGATCGGACGAGAACCGGTGTTTTCAGCGTGATCTAGCCGTTGCCGAGAGCGCTATTTAATAATTCGAATTTAAATTAAGTGAGACAAATTAACCTTCATGTTTTTAAAACAATAACAAAAAGAAAATATGTTTGCTTTTTTCATATCTATTGGAATTTAAAAGAGGGAAAAAAAGTGAAAAAGCCAACGGCACGCAGTGTTCCCAAGTACTGAATGCGCTCGACGCTGCTTAACTTCGGTGATCGGACGAGAACCGTTGTTTTCAGCGTGATATGGCCGTTGCCGAGAGTGCTAGTTAATTTATCGAATTTAAATTAAGTGAGACAAATTAACCTTCATCTTTATAAAACAATATCAAAAAGAAGATATGTTTGCTTTTTTCATATCTGGTTTAATTTAAATAGGAAATAAAAGTGAAAAAGCCAACGTCACGCAGTGTTTCCAAGTACTGACTGCGCTCGACGCTGCTTAACTTCGGTGATCGAACGAGAACCGGTGTTTTCAGCGTGATATGGCCGTTGCCGAGAGTGCTAGATAATAATTCGAATTTAAATTAAGTGAGACAAATTAAGCTTCATATTTTAAAAACAATAACAAAAAGAAAATATGTTTGCTTTTTTCATATCTATTGGTATTTAAAAGAGGAAAAAAAATGAAAATGCCAACGGCACGCAGTATTCCTAAGTGGTCTCCCTCCCAAGTACTGACTGCGCTCGACGCTGCTTAACTTCGTTGATCGGACGAGAACCGGTGTTTTCAGCGTGATCTAGCCGTTGCCGAGAGCGCTATTTAATAATTCGAATTTAAATTAAGTGAGACAAATTAACCTTCATGTTTTTAAAACAATAACAAAAAGAAAATATGTTTGCTTTTTTCATATCTATTGGAATTTAAAAGAGGGAAAAAAAGTGAAAAAGCCAACGGCACGCAGTGTTCCCAAGTACTGAATGCGCTCGACGCTGCTTAACTTCGGTGATCGGACGAGAACCGTTGTTTTCAGCGTGATATGGCCGTTGCCGAGAGTGCTAGTTAATTTATCGAATTTAAATTAAGTGAGACAAATTAACCTTCATCTTTATTAAACAATATCAAAAAGAAGATATGTTTGCTTTTTTCATATCTGGTGGAATTTAATTAGGAAATAAAAGTAAAAAAGCCAACGTCACGCAGTGTTTCCAAGTACTGACTGCGCTCGACGCTGCTTAACTTCGGTGATCGGACGAGAACCGGTGTTTTCAGCGTGATATGGCCACTGCCGAGAGTGTTAGATAATAATTCGAATTTAAATTAAGTGAGACAAATTAACCTTCATCTTTTTAAAACAATAACAAAAAGAAAACATGTTTGCTTTTTTCATATCTATTAAAATTTAAAAGTGGAAAAAAAAGTGAAAAAGCCAACGGCACGCAGTGTTCCTAAGTGGTCTCCCTCCCAATTACTGACTGCGCTCGACGCTGCTTAGCTTCGGTGATCGGACGAGAACCGGTGTTTTCAGTGTGATATGGCCGTTGCGGAGAGTGCTAGTTAATAATTCGAATTTAAATTAAGTGAGACAAATTAACCTTCATCTTTTTAAAACAATTACAAAAAGAAAACATGTTTGCTTTTTTTATATCTATTAAAATTTAAAAGAGGTAAAAAAAGTGAAAAACCAACGGCACGCAGTGTTGCTAAGTGGTCTCCCTCCCAAGTACTGACTGCGCTCGACGATGCTCAACTTCGGTGATCGGACGAGAACCAGTGTTTTCAGCGTGATATGGCCGTTGCCGAGAGTGCTATTTAGTAATTTGAGTTTAATTAACCTTCATCTTTATTAAACAATATCAAAAAGAAGATATGTTTGCTTTTTTCATATCTGGTGGAATTTAAATAGGAAATAAAAGTAAAAAAGCCAACGTCACGCAGTGTTTCCAAGTACTGACTGCGCTCGACGCTGCTTAACTTCGGTGATCGGACGAGAACCGGTGTTTTCAGCGTGATATGGCCACTGCCGAGAGTGTTAGATAATAACTCGAATTTAAATTAAGTGAGACAAATTAACCTTCATCTTTTTAAAACAATAACAAAAAGAAAACATGTTTGCTTTTTTCATATCTATTAAAATTAAAAAGAGGTAAAAAAAGTGAAAAACCAACGGCACGCAGTGTTGCTAAGTGGTCTCCCTCCCAAGTACTGACTGCGCTCGACGATGCTCAACTTCGGTGATCAGACGAGAACCGGTGTTTTCAGCGTGATATGGCCGTTGCCGAGAGTGCTATTTAATAATTTGAGTTTAATTAACCTTCATCTTTATTAAACAATATCAAAAAGAAGATATGTTTGCTTTTTTCATATCTGGTGGAATTTAAATAGGAAATAAAAGTAAAAAAGCCAACGTCACGCAGTGTTTCCAAGTACTGACTGCGCTCGACGCTGCTTAACTTCGGTGATCGGACGAGAACCGGTGTTTTCAGCTTGATATGGCCACTGCCGAGAGTGTTAGATAATAATTCGAATTTAAATTAAGTGAGACAAATTAACCTTCATCTTTTTAAAACAATAACAAAAAGAAAACATGTTTGCTTTTTTCATATCTATTAAAATTTAAAAGTGGAAAAAAAAGTGAAAAAGCCAACGGCACGCAGTGTTCCTAAGTGGTCTCCCTCCCAATTACTGACTGCGCTCGACGCTGCTTAGCTTCGGTGATCGGACGAGAACCGGTGTTTTCAGTGTTATATGGCCGTTGCGGAGAGAGCTAGTTAATAATTCGAATTTAAATTAAGTGAGACAAATTAACCTTCATCTTTTTAAAATAATAACAAAAAGAAAACATGTTTGCTTTTTTTCATTTCTATTGGAATTTAAAAGAGAAAAAAAAGTGAAAAAGCCAACGGCACGCAGTGTTCCTTAGTGATCTCCCTCCCAAGTACTGACTGCGCTCGACGCTACTTAACTTCGGTGATCGGACGAGAACCGGTGTTTACAGTGTGATATGGCCGTTGCGGAGAGTGCTAGTTAATAATTCGAATTTAAATTATGTGAGACAAATTAACCTTCATCTTTTTAAAACAATAACAAAAAGAAAACATGTTTGCTTTTTTCATATCTATTAAAATTTAAAAGAGGTAAAAAAAGTGAAAAACCAACGGCACGCAGTGTTGCTAAGTGGTCTCCCTCCCAAGTACTGACTGCGCTCGACGATGCTCAACTTCGGTGATCGGACGAGAACCGGTGTTTTCAGCGTGATATGGCCGTTGCCGAGAGTGCTATTTAATAATTTGAGTTTAATTAACCTTTATCTTTATTAAACAATATCAAAAAGAAGATATGTTTGCTTTTTTCATATCTGGTGGAATTTAAATAGGAAATAAAAGTAAAAAAGCCAACGTCACGCAGTGTTTCCAAGTACTGACTGCGCTCGACGCTGCTTAACTTCGGTGATCGGACGAGAACCGGTGTTTTCAGCGTGATATGGCCACTGCCGAGAGTGTTAGATAATAATTCGAATTTAAATTAAGTAAGACAAATTAACCTTCATCTTTTTAAAACAATAACAAAAAGAAAACATGTTTGCATTTTTCATATATATTAAAATTTAAAAGAGGTAAAAAAAGTGAAAAACCAACGGCACGCAGTGTTGCTAAGTGGTCTCCCTCCCAAGTACTGACTGCGCTCGACGATGCTCAACTTCGGTGATCGGACGAGAACCGGTGTTTTCAGCGTGATATGGCCGTTGCCGAGAGTGCTATTTAATAATTTGAGTTTAATTAACCTTCATCTTTATTAAACAATATCAAAAAGAAGATATGTTTGCTTTTTTCATATCTGGTGGAATTTAAATAGGAAATAAAAGTAAAAAAGCCAACGTCACGCAGTGTTTCCAAGTACTGACTGCGCTCAACGCTGCTTAACTTCGGTGATCGGACGAGAACCGGTGTTTTCAGCGTGATATGGCCACTGCCGAGAGTGTTAGATAATAATTCGAATTTAAATTAAGTGAGACAAATTAACCTTCATCTTTTTAAAACAATAACAAAAAGAAAACATGTTTGCTTTTTTTCATTTCTATTGGAATTTAAAAGAGAAAAAAAAGTGAAAAAGCCAACGGCACGCAGTGTTCCTTAGTGATCTCCCTCCCAAGTACTGACTGCGCTCGACGCTACTTAACTTCGGTGATCGGACGAGAACCGGTGTTTACAGCGAGATATGGCCGTGGTCGAGGGTGCTAGTTAATAATATGAATTTAATTAACCTTCATATTTATAAAACAATAACATAAAGAAGATATGTTTGTTTTTTCATATCTGGTGGAATTTAAGAGGAAACAAAAGTGAAAAAGCCAACGTCACGCAGTGTTTCCAAGTACTGACTGCGCTCGACGCTGCTTAACTTCGGTGATCGGACGAGAACCGGTGTTTTCAGCGTGATATGGCCACTGCCGAGAGTGTTAGATAATAATTCGAATTTAAATTAAGTGAGACAAATTAACCTTCATCTTTTTAAAACAATAACAAAAAGAAAACATGTTTGCTTTTTTCATATCTATTAAAATTTAAAAGTGGAAAAAAAAGTGAAAAAGCCCACGGCACACAGTGTTCCTAAGTGGTCTCCCTCCCAATTACTGACTGCGCTCGACGCTACTTAACTTCGGTGATCGGACGAGAACCGGTGTTTACAGCGTGATATGGCCGTTGTCGAGGGTGCTAGTTAATAATATGAATTTAATTAACCTTCATATTTATAAAACAATAACATAAAGTAGATATGTTTGTTTTTTCATATCTGGTGGAATTTAAGAGGAAACAAAAGTGAAAAAGCCACCGGCACGCAGTGTTCCCAAGTACTGACTGCGCTCGAACCTGCTTAACTTCGGTGCTCGGACGAGAACCGGTGTTTTCAGCGTGATATGGCCGTTGCCGAGAGTGCTATTTAATAATTTGAGTTTAATTAACCTTCATCTTTATTAAACAATATCAAAAAGAAGATATGTTTGCTTTTTTCATATCTGGTGGAATTTAAATAGGAAATAAAAGTAAAAAAGCCAACGTCACGCAGTGTTTCCAAGTACTGACTGCGCTCGACGCTGCTTAACTTCGGTGATCGGACGAGAACCGGTGTTTTTAGCGTGATATGGCCACTGCCGAGAGTGCTAGTTAATAATTCGAATTTAAATTAAGTGAGACAAATTAACCTTCATTTTTTTAAAACAATAACAAAAAGATAACATGTATGCTTTTTTCATATCTATTAAAATTTAAAAGAGGAAAAAAAAAGTGAAAAAGCCAACGGCACGCAGTGTTGCTAAGTGGTCTCCCTCGCAAGTACTGACTGCGCTCGACGCTGTTTAACTTCGGTGATCGGACGAGAACCGGTGTTTTCAGCGTGATATGGCCGTTGCCGAAAGTGCTAGTTAATAATTTGAATTTAATTAACCTTAATCTATATAAAACAATATCAAAAAGAAGATATGTTTGCTTTTTTCATATCTGGTGGAATTTAAATAGGAAATAAAAGTAAAAAAGCCAACGTCACGCAGTGTTTCCAAGTACTGACTGCGCTCGACGCTGCTTAACTTCGGTGATCGGACGAGAACCGGTGTTTTCAGCGTGATATGGCCGTTGCCAAGAGTGCTATTTAAAAATTTGAATTTAATTAACCTTCATCTTTATAAAACAATGTCAAAAAGAAGATATGTTTGCTTTTTTCATACCTGGTGGAATTAAAATAGGAAATAAAAGTGAAAAAGCCAACGTCACGCAGTGTTTCCAAGTACTGACTGCACTCGACGCTGCTTAACTTCGGTGATTGGACTAGAACCGGTGTTTTCAGCGTGATATGGCCGTTGCCGAGAGTGCTAGTTAATAATTCAAATTTAAATTAAGTGAGACAAATTAACCTTCATCTTTTTAAAACAATAATAAAAAGAAACATGTTTGCTTTTTTCATATCTATTAAAATTTAAAAGAGGTAAAAAAGTGAAAAAGCCAAAGGCACGAAGTGTTCCTAAGTGGTCTCCCTCCCAAGTACTGACTGCGCTCGACGCTGCTTAACTTCGGTGATCGCACGAGAACCGGTGTTTTCAGCGTGATATGGCCGTTGCCGAGAGAGCTATTTAAAAATTTGAATTTAATTAACCTTCATCTTTATAAAACAATATCAAAAAGAAGATATGTTTGCTTTTTTCATATCTATTAAAATTTAAAAGAGGTAAAAAAAGTGAAAAACCAACGGCACGCAGTGTTGCTAAGTGGTCTCCCTCCCAATTACTGACTGCGCTCGACGCTACTTAACTTCGGTGATCGGACGAGAACCGGTGTTTACAGCGTGATATGGCCGTTGTCGAGGGTGCTAGTTAATAATATGAATTTAATTAACCTTCATATTTATAAAACAATAACATAAAGTAGATATGTTTGTTTTTTCATATCTGGTGGAATTTAAGAGGAAACAAAAGTGAAAAAGCCACCGGCACGCAGTGTTCCCAAGTACTGACTGCGCTCGAACCTGCTTAACTTCGGTGCTCGGACGAGAACCGGTGTTTTCAGCGTGATATGGCCGTTGCCGAGAGTGCTATTTAATAATTTGAGTTTAATTAACCTTCATCTTTATTAAACAATATCAAAAAGAAGATATGTTTGCTTTTTTCATATCTGGTGGAATTTAAATAGGAAATAAAAGTAAAAAAGCCAACGTCACGCAGTGTTTCCAAGTACTGACTGCGCTCGACGCTGCTTAACTTCGGTGATCGGACGAGAACCGGTGTTTTTAGCGTGATATGGCCACTGCCGAGAGTGCTAGTTAATAATTCGAATTTAAATTAAGTGAGACAAATTAACCTTCATTTTTTTAAAACAATAACAAAAAGATAACATGTATGCTTTTTTCATATCTATTAAAATTTAAAAGAGGAAAAAAAAAGTGAAAAAGCCAACGGCACGCAGTGTTGCTAAGTGGTCTCCCTCGCAAGTACTGACTGCGCTCGACGCTGTTTAACTTCGGTGATCGGACGAGAACCGGTGTTTTCAGCGTGATATGGCCGTTGCCGAAAGTGCTAGTTAATAATTTGAATTTAATTAACCTTAATCTATATAAAACAATATCAAAAAGAAGATATGTTTGCTTTTTTCATATCTGGTGGAATTTAAATAGGAAATAAAAGTAAAAAAGCCAACGTCACGCAGTGTTTCCAAGTACTGACTGCGCTCGACGCTGCTTAACTTCGGTGATCGGACGAGAACCGGTGTTTTCAGCGTGATATGGCCGTTGCCAAGAGTGCTATTTAAAAATTTGAATTTAATTAACCTTCATCTTTATAAAACAATGTCAAAAAGAAGATATGTTTGCTTTTTTCATACCTGGTGGAATTAAAATAGGAAATAAAAGTGAAAAAGCCAACGTCACGCAGTGTTTCCAAGTACTGACTGCACTCGACGCTGCTTAACTTCGGTGATTGGACTAGAACCGGTGTTTTCAGCGTGATATGGCCGTTGCCGAGAGTGCTAGTTAATAATTCAAATTTAAATTAAGTGAGACAAATTAACCTTCATCTTTTTAAAACAATAATAAAAAGAAACATGTTTGCTTTTTTCATATCTATTAAAATTTAAAAGAGGTAAAAAAGTGAAAAAGCCAAAGGCACGAAGTGTTCCTAAGTGGTCTCCCTCCCAAGTACTGACTGCGCTCGACGCTGCTTAACTTCGGTGATCGCACGAGAACCGGTGTTTTCAGCGTGATATGGCCGTTGCCGAGAGAGCTATTTAAAAATTTGAATTTAATTAACCTTCATCTTTATAAAACAATATCAAAAAGAAGATATGTTTGCTTTTTTCATATCTATTAAAATTTAAAAGAGGTAAAAAAAGTGAAAAACCAACGGCACGCAGTGTTGCTAAGTGGTCTCCCTCCCAAGTACTGACTGCGCTCGACGATGCTCAACTTCGGTGATCAGACGAGAACCGGTGTTTTCAGCGTGATATGGCCGTTGCCGAGAGTGCTATTTAATAATTTGAGTTTAATTAACCTTCATCTTTATTAAACAATATCAAAAAGAAGATATGTTTGCTTTTTTCATATCTGGTGGAATTTAAATAGGAAATAAAAGTAAAAAAGCCAACGTCACGCAGTGTTTCCAAGTACTGACTGCGCTCGACGCTGCTTAACTTCGGTGATCGGACGAGAACCGGTTTTTTCAGCTTGATATGGCCACTGCCGAGAGTGTTAGATAATAATTCGAATTTAAATTAAGTGAGACAAATTAACCTTCATCTTTTTAAAACAATAACAAAAAGAAAACATGTTTGCTTTTTTCATATCTATTAAAATTTAAAAGTGGAAAAAAAAGTGAAAAAGCCAACGGCACGCAGTGTTCCTAAGTGGTCTCCCTCCCAATTACTGACTGCGCTCGACGCTGCTTAGCTTCGGTGATCGGACGAGCACCGGTGTTTTCAGTGTTATATGGCCGTTGCGGAGAGAGCTAGTTAATAATTCGAATTTAAATTAAGTGAGACAAATTAACCTTCATCTTTTTAAAATAATAACAAAAAGAAAACATGTTTGCTTTTTTTCATTTCTATTGGAATTTAAAAGAGAAAAAAAAGTGAAAAAGCCAACGGCACGCAGTGTTCCTTAGTGATCTCCCTCCCAAGTACTGACTGCGCTCGACGCTACTTAACTTCGGTGATCGGACGAGAACCGGTGTTTACAGTGTGATATGGCCGTTGCGGAGAGTGCTAGTTAATAATTCGAATTTAAATTATGTGAGACAAATTAACCTTCATCTTTTTAAAACAATAACAAAAAGAAAACATGTTTGCTTTTTTCATATCTATTAAAATTTAAAAGAGGTAAAAAAAGTGAAAAACCAACGGCACGCAGTGTTGCTAAGTGGTCTCCCTCCCAAGTACTGACTGCGCTCGACGATGCTCAACTTCGGTGATCGGACGAGAACCGGTGTTTTCAGCGTGATATGGCCGTTGCCGAGAGTGCTATTTAATAATTTGAGTTTAATTAACCTTCATCTTTATTAAACAATATCAAAAAGAAGATATGTTTGCTTTTTTCATATCTGGTGGAATTTAAATAGGAAATAAAAGTAAAAAAGCCAACGTCACGCAGTGTTTCCAAGTACTGACTGCGCTCAACGCTGCTTAACTTCGGTGATCGGACGAGAACCGGTGTTTTCAGCGTGATATGGCCACTGCCGAGAGTGTTAGATAATAATTCGAATTTAAATTAAGTGAGACAAATTAACCTTCATCTTTTTAAAACAATAACAAAAAGAAAACATGTTTGCTTTTTTTCATTTCTATTGGAATTTAAAAGAGAAAAAAAAGTGAAAAAGCCAACGGCACGCAGTGTTCCTTAGTGATCTCCCTCCCAAGTACTGACTGCGCTCGACGCTACTTAACTTCGGTGATCGGACGAGAACCGGTGTTTACAGCGAGATATGGCCGTGGTCGAGGGTGCTAGTTAATAATATGAATTTAATTAACCTTCATATTTATAAAACAATAACATAAAGAAGATATGTTTGTTTTTTCATATCTGGTGGAATTTAAGAGGAAACAAAAGTGAAAAAGCCAACGTCACGCAGTGTTTCCAAGTACTGACTGCGCTCGACGCTGCTTAACTTCGGTGATCGGACGAGAACCGGTGTTTTCAGCGTGATATGGCCACTGCCGAGAGTGTTAGATAATAATTCGAATTTAAATTAAGTGAGACAAATTAACCTTCATCTTTTTAAAACAATAACAAAAAGAAAACATGTTTGCTTTTTTCATATCTATTAAAATTTAAAAGTGGAAAAAAAAGTGAAAAAGCCCACGGCACACAGTGTTCCTAAGTGGTCTCCCTCCCAATTACTGACTGCGCTCGACGCTACTTAACTTCGGTGATCGGACGAGAACCGGTGTTTACAGCGTGATATGGCCGTTGTCGAGGGTGCTAGTTAATAATATGAATTTAATTAACCTTCATATTTATAAAACAATAACATAAAGTAGATATGTTTGTTTTTTCATATCTGGTGGAATTTAAGAGGAAACAAAAGTGAAAAAGCCACCGGCACGCAGTGTTCCCAAGTACTGACTGCGCTCGAACCTGCTTAACTTCGGTGCTCGGACGAGAACCGGTGTTTTCAGCGTGATATGGCCGTTGCCGAGAGTGCTATTTAATAATTTGAGTTTAATTAACCTTCATCTTTATTAAACAATATCAAAAAGAAGATATGTTTGCTTTTTTCATATCTGGTGGAATTTAAATAGGAAATAAAAGTAAAAAAGCCAACGTCACGCAGTGTTTCCAAGTACTGACTGCGCTCGACGCTGCTTAACTTCGGTGATCGGACGAGAACCGGTGTTTTTAGCGTGATATGGCCACTGCCGAGAGTGCTAGTTAATAATTCGAATTTAAATTAAGTGAGACAAATTAACCTTCATTTTTTTAAAACAATAACAAAAAGATAACATGTATGCTTTTTTCATATCTATTAAAATTTAAAAGAGGAAAAAAAAAGTGAAAAAGCCAACGGCACGCAGTGTTGCTAAGTGGTCTCCCTCGCAAGTACTGACTGCGCTCGACGCTGTTTAACTTCGGTGATCGGACGAGAACCGGTGTTTTCAGCGTGATATGGCCGTTGCCGAAAGTGCTAGTTAATAATTTGAATTTAATTAACCTTAATCTATATAAAACAATATCAAAAAGAAGATATGTTTGCTTTTTTCATATCTGGTGGAATTTAAATAGGAAATAAAAGTAAAAAAGCCAACGTCACGCAGTGTTTCCAAGTACTGACTGCGCTCGACGCTGCTTAACTTCGGTGATCGGACGAGAACCGGTGTTTTCAGCGTGATATGGCCGTTGCCAAGAGTGCTATTTAAAAATTTGAATTTAATTAACCTTCATCTTTATAAAACAATGTCAAAAAGAAGATATGTTTGCTTTTTTCATACCTGGTGGAATTAAAATAGGAAATAAAAGTGAAAAAGCCAACGTCACGCAGTGTTTCCAAGTACTGACTGCACTCGACGCTGCTTAACTTCGGTGATTGGACTAGAACCGGTGTTTTCAGCGTGATATGGCCGTTGCCGAGAGTGCTAGTTAATAATTCAAATTTAAATTAAGTGAGACAAATTAACCTTCATCTTTTTAAAACAATAATAAAAAGAAACATGTTTGCTTTTTTCATATCTATTAAAATTTAAAAGAGGTAAAAAAGTGAAAAAGCCAAAGGCACGAAGTGTTCCTAAGTGGTCTCCCTCCCAAGTACTGACTGCGCTCGACGCTGCTTAACTTCGGTGATCGCACGAGAACCGGTGTTTTCAGCGTGATATGGCCGTTGCCGAGAGAGCTATTTAAAAATTTGAATTTAATTAACCTTCATCTTTATAAAACAATATCAAAAAGAAGATATGTTTGCTTTTTTCATACCCGGTGGAATTAAAATAGGAAATAGAAGTGAAAAAGCCAACGTCACGCAGTGTTTCCAAGTACTGACTGCGCTCGACGCTGCTTAACTTCGGTGATCGGACGAGAACCGGTGTTTTGAGCGTGATATGGCCGTTGCCGAGAGCGCTATTTAATAATTCGAATTTAAATTAAGTGAGACAAATTACCTTCATGTTTTTAAAACAATAACAATAAGAAAATATGTTTGCTTTTTTCATATCTATTGGAATTTAAAAGAGGGAAAAAAAGTGAAAAAGCCAACGGCACGCTGTGTTCTTAAGTGGTCTCCCTCCCAAGTACTGACTGCGCTCGACGCTGCTTAACTTCGGTGATCGGACGAGAACCGGTGTTTTCAGCGTGATATGGCCGTTGCCGAGAAAGCTATTTAAAAATTTGAATTTAATTAACCTTCATCTTTATAAAACAATATCAAAAAGAAGATATGTTTGCTTTTTTCATACCTGGTGGAATTAAAATAGGAAATAAAAGTGAAAAAGCCAACGTCACGCAGTGTTTCCAAGTACTGACTGCACTCGACGCTGCTTAACTTCGGTGATTGGACTAGAAACGGTGTTTTCAGCGTGATATGGCCGTTGCCGAGAGTGCTAGTTAATAATTCGAATTTAAATTAAGTGAGACAAATTAACCTTCATCTTTTTAAAACAATAATAAAAAGAAACATGTTTGCTTTTTTCATATCTATTAAAATTTAAAAGAGGTAAAAAAGTGAAAAAGCCAACGGCACGCAGTGTTGCTAAGTGGTCTCCCTCGCAAGTACTGACTGCGCTCGACGCTGTTTAACTTCGGTGATCGGACGAGAACCGGTCTTTTCAGCGTGATATGGCCGTTGCCGAAAGTGCTAGTTAATAATTTGAATTTAATTAACCTTCACTTTAATAAACAATTTCAAAATGAAAATATGTTTGCTTTTTTCATATCTGGTGGATTTTAAAAGAGGAAATATAAGTGCAAAAGCCAACGTCACGCAGTGTTTCCAAGTACTGACTGCGCTCGATGCTGCTCAACTTCGGTGATCGGACGAGAACCGGTGTTTTCAGCGTGAAATGGCCGTTGCCGAGAGTGTTAGATAATAATTCGAATTTAAAATAAGTGAGACAAATTAACCTTCATCTTTTTAAAACAATAACAAAAAGAAAACATGTTTGCTTTTTTCATATCTATTAAAATTTAAAAGAGGAAAAAAAAGTGAAAAAGCCAACGGCACGCCTTGTTCCTAAGTGGTCTCCCTCCCAAGTACTGACTGCGCTCGACGCTGCTTAACTTCGGTGATCGGACGAGAACCGGTGTTTTCAGCGTGATATGGCCGTTGCCGAGAGCGCTATTTAATAATTTGAATTTAATTAACCTTCATCTATATAAAACAATATCAAAAAGAAGATATGTTTGCTTTTTTCATATCGGGTGGTATTTAAAAGAGGAAATAAAAGTGCAAAAGCCAACGTCACGCAGTGTTTCCAAGTACTGACTGCGCTCGACGCTGCTTAAATTCGGTGATCGGAATAGAACCGGTGTTTTCAGCGTGATATGGCCGTAGCCGAGAGTGCTAGTTAATAATTGGAATTTAAATTAAATGAGACAAATTAACCTTCATCTTTTTAAAACAATAACAAAAAGAAAATATGTTTGCTTTTTTCATATCTATTGGAATTTAAAAGAGAAAAAAAAGTGAAAAAGCCAACGGCACGCAGTGTTCCTTAGTGATCTCCCTCCCAAGTGCTGACTGCGCTCGACGCTACTTAACTTCGGTGATCGGACGAGAACCGGTGTTTACAGCGTGATATGGCCGTTGTCGAGGGTGCTAGTTAATAATATGAATTTAATTAACCTTCATATTTATAAAACAATAACATAAAGAAGATATGTTTGTTTTTTCATATCTGGTGGAATTTAAGAGGAAACAAAAGTGAAAAAGCCACCGGCACGCAGTGTTCCCAAGTACTGACTGCGCTCGAACCTGCTTAACTTCGGTGCTCGGACGAGAACCGGTGTTTTCAGCGTGATATGGCCGTTGCCGAGAGTGCTATTTAATAATTTGAGTTTAATTAACCTTCACTTTAATAAACAATATCAAAAAGAAAATATGTTTGCTTTTTTCATATCTGGTGGATTTTAAAAGAGGAAATATAAGTGCAAAAGCCAACGTCACGCAGTGTTTCCAAGTACTGACTGCGCTCGATGCTGCTTAACTTCGGTGATCGGACGAGAACCGGTGTTTTCAGCGTGAAATGGCCGTTGCCGAGAGTGTTAGATAATAATTCGAATTTAAAATAAGTGAGACAAATTAACCTTCATCTTTTTAAAACAATAACAAAAAGAAATCATGTTTGCTTTTTTCATATCTTTTAAAATTTAAAAGAGGAAAAAAAAGTGAAAAAGCCAACGGCACGCCTTGTTCCTAAGTGGTCTCCCTCCCAAGTACTGACTGCGCTCGACGCTGCTTAACTTCGGCGATCGGACGAGAACCGGTGTTTTCAGCGTGATATGGCCGTTGCCGAGAGCGCTATTTAATAATTTGAATTTAATTAACCTTCATCTATATAAAACAATATCAAAAAGAAGATATGTTTGTTTTTTCATATCTGGTGGTATTTAAAAGAGGAAACAAAAGTGAAAAAGCCAACGTCACGCAGTGTTCCCAAGTACTGACTGCGCTCGACGCTGCTTAAATTCGGTGATCGGAATAGAACCGGTGTTTTCAGCGTGATATGGCCGTAGCCGAGAGTGCTAGATAATAATTCGAATTTAAATTAAGTGAGACAAATTAACCTTCATCTTTTTAAAACAATAACAAAAAACAATCATGTTTGCTTTTTTCTTATCTATTAAAATTTAAAAGTGGAAAAAAAAGTGAAAAAGCCAACGGCACGCAGTTTTCCTAAGTGGTCTCCCTCCCAAGTTCTGACTGCGCTCGACGCTGCTTAACTTCGGTGATCGGACGATAACCGGTGTATTCAGCGTGATATGGCCGTTGCCAAGCGTGTTAGTTAGAAATTTGAATTTAATTAACCTTCATCTTTATAAAACAATAACAAAAGGAAGATATGGTTGTTTTTTCATATCTGGTGGAATTTAAGAGGAAACAAAAGTGAAAAAGCCAACGGCACGCAGTGTTCCCAAGTACTGACTGCGCTCGACGCTGTTTAACTTCGGTGATCGGACGAGAACAGGTGTTTTCAGCGTTATATGGCCGTTGCGGAGAGTGCAAGTTAATAATTCGAATTTAAAATAAGTGAGACAAATTAACCTTCATCTTTTTAAAACAATAACAAAAAGAAATCATGTTTGCTTTTTTCATATCTATTAAAATTTAAAAGAGGAAAAAAAAGTGAAAAACCAACGGCACGCCTTGTTCCTAAGTGGTCTCCCTCCCAAGTACTGACTGAGCTCGACGCTGCTTAACTTCGGTGATCGGACGATAACCGGTGTATTAAGCGTGATATGGCCGTTGCCGAGAGTGCAAGTTAATAATTTGAATTTAATTAACCTTCATCTTTATAAAACAATAACAAAACGAAAACATGTTTGCTTTTTTCATATCTATTAAAATTTAAAAGTGGAAAAAAAAGTGATAAAGCCAACGGCACGCAGTGTTGCTAAGTGGTCTCTCTCCCAAGTACTGACTGCGCTCGACGTTGATTAGCTTCGGTGATCGGACGAGAACCGGTGTTTTCAGCGTGATATGGCCGTTGCCGAGAGTGCTATTTAATAATTTGAGTTTAATTAACCTTCATCTTTATTAAACAATATCAAAAAGAAGACATGTTTGCTTTTTTCATATCTGGTGGAATTTAAATAGGAAATAAAAGTAAAAAAGCCAACGTCACGCAGTGTTTCCAAGTACTGACTGCGCTCGACGCTGCTTAACTTCGGTGATCGGACGAGAACCGGTGTTTTCAGCGTGATATGGCCGTTGCCGAGAGTGCTAGATAATAATTCGAATTTAAATTAAGTGAGACAAATTAACCTTCATCTTTTTAAAACAATAACAAAAAGAAATCATCTTTGCTTTTTTCATATCTATTAAAATTTAAAAGTGGAAAAAAAAGTGATAAAGCCAACGGCACGCAGTGTTGCTAAGTGGTCTCCCTCCCAAGTACTGACTGCGCTCGACGTTGATTAACTTCGGTGATCGGACGAGAACCGGTGTTTTCAGCGTGATATGGCCGTTGCCGAGAGTGTTAGATAATAATTCGAATTTAAATTAAGTGAGACAAATTAACCTTCATCTTTTTAAAACAATAACAAAAAGAAATCATGTTTGCTTTTTTCATATCTATTAAAATTTAAAAGTGGAAAAAAAAGTGAAAAAGCCAACGGCACGCAGTGTTGCTAAGTGGTCTCCCTCCCTAGTACTGATTGCGCTCGACGCTGTTTAACTTCGGTGATCGGACGAGAACCGGCGTATTCAGCGTGATATGGCCGTTGCCGAGAGTGCTAGTTAATAATTTGAATTTAATTAACCTTCATCTTTATAAAACAATAACAAAAAGAAGATATGTTTGTTTTTTCATATCTGGTGGAATTTAAGAGGAAACAAAAGTGAAAAAGCCAACGGCACGCAGTGTTCCCAAGTACTGTCTGCGCTCGACGCTGCTTAACTTCGGTGATCGGACGAGAACCGGTGTTTTCAGTGTGATATGGCCGTTGCGGAGAGTGCTAGTTAATAATTCGAATTTAAATTAAGTGAGACAAATTAACCTTCATCTTTTTAAAACAATAACAAAAAGAAAACATGTTTGCTTTTTTCATATCTATTAAAATTTAGAAGTGGAAAAAAAAATGAAAAAGCCAACGGCACGCCTTGTTCCTAATTGGTCTCCCTCCCAAGTACTGACTGCCCTCGACGCTGCTTAACTTAAGGGATCGGTCGATAACCGGTGTATTAAGCGTGATATGGCCGTTGCCGAGAGTGCTAGTTAATAATTTGAATTTAATTAACCTTCATCTTTATAAAACAATAACAAAAAGAAGATATGTTTGTTTTTTCATATCTGGTGGAAATTAAGAGGAATCAAAAGTGAAAAAGCCAACGGCACGCAGTGTTCCCAAGTACTGACTGCGCTCGACGCTGTTTAACTTCGGTGATCGGACAAGAACCGACGTTTTCAGCGTGATATGGACGTTGCCGAGAGTGTTAGATAATAATTCGAATTTAAATTAAGTGAGACAATTTAACCTTCATTTTTTTAAAACAATAAAAAAAAGAAATCATGTTTGCTTTTTTCATATCTATTAAAATTTAAAAGTGGAAAAAAAAGTGAAAAAGCCAACGGCACGCAGTGTTGCTAAGTGGTCTCCCTCCCTAGTACTGATTGCGCTCGACGCTGTTTAACTTCGGTGATCGGACGAGAACCGGTGTTTTCAGCGTGATATGGCCGTTGCCGAGAGTGCTAGTTAATAATTTGAATTTAATTAACCTTCATCTTTATAAAACAATAACAAAAAGAAGATATGTTTGTTTTTTCATATCTGGTGGAATTTAAGAGGAAACAAAAGTGAAAAAGCCACCGGCACGCAGTGTTCCCAAGTAGTGACTGCGCTCGACCCTGCTTAACTTCGGTGATCGGACGAGAACCGGTGTTTTCAACGTTATATGGCCGTTGCCGAGAGTGCTAGTTAATAATTCGAATTTAAATTAAGTGAGACAAATTAACCTTCATCTTTTTAAAACAATAACAAAAAGATAACATGTTTGCTTTTTTCATATCTATTAAAATTTAAAAGAGGAAAAAAAAGTGAAAAAGCCAACGGCACGCCTTGTTCCTAAGTGGTCTCCCTCCCAAGTACTGACTGCGCTCGACGCTGTTTAACTTCGGTGATCGGACGAGAACCGGTGTTTTCAGCGTGATATGGCCGTTGCCGAGAGTGATAGATAATAATTCGAATTTAAATTAAGTGAGACAAATTAACCTTCATCTTTTTAAAACAATAACAAAAAGAAAATATGTTTGCTTTTTTTCATATCTATTGGAATTTAAAAGAGGAAAAAAAGTGAAAAAGCCAACGGCACGCAGTGTTCCTAAGTGGTCTCCCTCCCAAAATCTGACTGCGCTCGGACGATAACCAGTGTATTCAGCGTGATATGGCCGTTGCCGAGAGTGCTAGTTAATAATTTGAATTTAATTAACCTTCATCTTTATAAAACAATAACAAAAAGAAGATATGTTTGTTTTTTCATATCTGGTGGAATTTAAGAGGAAACAAAAGTGAAAAAGCCAACGGCACGCAGTGTTCCCAAGTACTGACTGCGCTCGACGCTGCTTAACTTCGGTGATCGGACGAGAACCGGTGTTTTCAGTGTGATATGTCCGTTGCGGAGAGTGCTAGTTAATAATTCGAATTTAAATTAAGTGAGACAAATTAACCTTCATCTTTTTAAAACAATAATAAAAAGAAAACATGTTTGCTTTTTTCATATCTATTAAAATTTAAAAGAGGAAAAAAAAGTGAAAAAGCCAACGGCACGCCTTGTTCCTAAGTGGTCTCCCTCCCAAGTACTGACTGCGCTCGACGCTGCTTAACTTCGGTGATCGGACGATAACCGGTGTATTAAGCGTAATATGGCCGTTGCCGAGAGTGCTAGTTAATAATTTGAATTTAATTAACCTTCATCTTTATAAAACAATAAAAAAAAGAAGATATGTTTTTTTTCATATCTGGTGGAATTTAAGAGGAAACAAAAGTGAAAAAGCCAACGGCACGCAGTGTTCCCAAGTACTGACTGCGTTCGACGCTGTTTAACTTCGGTGATCGGACGAGAACCGGTGTTTTCAGCGTGATATGGCGTTGCCGAGAGTGTTAGATAATAATTCGAATTTAAATTAAGTGAGACAAATTAACCTTCATCTTTTTAAAATAATAACAAAAAGAAAACATGTTTGCTTTTTTCATATATATTAAAATTTAAAAGAGGAAAAAAATGAAAAAGCCAACGGCACGCCATGTTCCTAAGTGGTCTCCCTCCCAAGTACTGACTGCCCTCGACGCTGCTTAACTTAAGGGATCGGTCGATAACCGGTGTATTAAGTGTGATATGGCCGTTGCCGAGAGTGCTAGTTAATAATTTGAATTTAATTAACCTTCATCCTTATAAAACAATAACAAAAAGAAGATATGTTTGTTTTTTCATATCTGGTGGAATTTAAGAGGAAACAAAAGTTAAAAAGCCAACGGCACGCAGTGTTCCCAAGTACTGACTGCGTTCGACGCTGTTTAACTTCGGTGATCGGACGAGAACCGGTGTTTTCAGCGTGATATGGCGTTGCCGAGAGTGTTAGATAATAATTCGAATTTAAATTAAGTGAGACAAATTAACCTTCATCTTTTTAAAATAATAACAAAAAGAAAACATGTTTGCTTTTTTCATATATATTAAAATTTAAAAGAGGAAAAAAATGAAAAAGCCAACGGCACGCCATGTTCCTAAGTGGTCTCCCTCCCAAGTACTGACTGCCCTCGACGCTGCTTAACTTAAGGGATCGGTCGATAACCGGTGTATTAAGTGTGATATGGCCGTTGCCGAGAGTGCTAGTTAATAATTTGAATTTAATTAACCTTCATCCTTATAAAACAATAACAAAAAGAAGATATGTTTGTTTTTTCATATCTGGTGGAATTTAAGAGGAAACAAAAGTGAAAAAGCCAACGGCACGCAGTGTTCCCAAGTACTGACTGCGCTCGACCCTGCTTAACTTCGGTGATCGGACGAGAACCGGTGTTTTCAGTGTGATATGTCCGTTGCGGAGAGTGCTAGTTAATAATTCGAATTTAAATTAAGTGAGACAAATTAACCTTCATCTTTTTAAAACAATAACAAAAAGAAAACATGTTTGCTTTTTTCATATCTATTAAAATTTAAAAGAGGAAAAAAAAGTGAAAAAGCCAACGGCACGCCTTGTTCCTAAGTGGTCTCCCTCCCAAGTACTGACTGCGCTCCACGCTGCTTAAGTTCGGTGATCGGACGATAACCAGTGTATTCAGCGTGATATGGCCGTTGCCGAGAGTGCTAGTTAATAATTTGAATTTAATTAACCTTCATCTTTACAGGAGCAGATGACAAAGGATTCTCGGACGCTAGCTTCCACAATATAGAGGGCAATGGCCACAGCGTACGTCACAGCTGTAGCGGTATCGTTTGCCATAGAAGCGATATCAGACATTATAGCAGACGATGTTTTTGGTGGACTATATCTGGCACCAAAGTCTGCTGGGAATTTTTTTTTTTTGTAATAACGGACTAACGGTGGATACTGAGGTTCGTCTTATCCGATCGCGACATAAATATACACAATATAATTACTTTCTTCAAACAGCTGTAACCGTTGGTATTAAGATAAAAGAAACTACATTTTGTGACTTCAACCTACTAAATAGTCAAATTAAGTCCAAACTAGCAGAGAAACCCAGGTAAACCAAGGCTTAATTAACAATCTGTGCCCACTGGAATGATTGGGGTCGGGTTTTCAAAAGATAAAAGCAAGGTTTTAAAAGATGCCGAAACACAATGTTATATACGTGCTTTAGGGCCAAAATATTCCGTATTTCTTTTGAATTAATTGACTGCTACAAGAGGTTGGAAACGAAATCACTGTCTCTTACTTTTTGGGTTTTAAAAGATCGTGAGTGATTTCTTTTCCCAACCTCTTGTAGCTATCATTTAATTCAAGAAGAAATTTAGAAAAAATTGGCACTGAAACACATTTTAGTTTTTTAATAGTGTACATACGTTACTCGCTGGGTTTTTCACTATCAATTTTAGTCCCAAAAGCCGTTGAAATCCATTTTTTAACTCTAATACTCGTTAAGCCTAAGCTAATTATAAGCAGACGATACGTATTTTTTAAAAGAGTTTCCAGACGCGATTTCCCAGATCTCCTTTCGAGACTTTGCAGTCACGCTATTGGTTGGAAAATAAAGCTCAAATTTCCTACGAGTGGTGGCACTGGCGTAATGATTTTGGTTAATAACCGTGACGTTCGCGGATCCCTTTGCCCTCTACATTATGGAAGCTAGCGTCCGAGACTCATTTGTCATCTGCTCCTGATCTTTATAAAACAATAACAAAAAGAAGATATGTTTGTTTTTTCATATCTGGTGGAATTTAAGAGGAAACAAAAGTGAAAAAGCCAACGGCACGCAGTGTTCCCAAGTACTGACTGCGCTCGACGCTGTTTAACTTCGGTGATCGGACGAGAACCGGTGTTTTCAGCGTGATATGGCCGTTGCCGAGAGTGCTAGATAATAATTCGAATTTAAATTAAGTGAGACAAATTAACCTTCATCTTTTTAAAACAATAACAAAAAGAAATCATGTTTGCTTTTTTCAAATCTATTAAAATTTAAAAGAGGAAAAAAAGTGAAAAAGCCAACGGCACGCCTTGTTCCTAACTGGTCTCCCTCCCAAGTACTGACTGCGCTCGACGCTGCTTAACTTCGGTGATCGGACGATAACCGGTGTATAAAGCGTGATATGGCCGTTGCCGAGAGTGCTAGTTAATAATTTGAATTTAATTAACCTTCATCTTTATAAAACAATAACAAAAAGAAGATATGTCTTTTTTCATATCTGGTGGAATTTAAGAGGAAACAAAAGTGAAAAAGCCAACGGCACGCAGTGTTCCCAAGTACTGACTGCGCTCGACGCTGCTTAACTTCGGTGATCGGACGTGAACCGGTGTTTTCAGTGTGATATGGCCGTTGCGGAGAGTGCTAGTTAATAATTCGAATTTAAATTAAGTGAGACAAATTAACCTTCATCTTTTTAAAACAATAAAAAAAAGAAAACGTTTGCTTTTTTCATATCTATTAAAATTTAAAAGAGGAAAAAAAATGAAAAAGCCAACGGCACGCCTTGTTCCTAAGTGGTCTCCTTCCCAAGTACTGACTGCCCTCGACGCTGCATAACTTAAGGGATCGGTCGATAACCGGTGTATTAAGCGTGATATGGCCGTTGCCGAGAGTGCTAGTTAATAATTTGAATTTAATTAACCTTCATCTTTATAAAACAATAACAAAAAGAAGATATGTTTGTTTTTTCATATCTGGTGGAATTTAAGAGGAAACAAAAGTGAAAAAGCCAACGGCACGCAGTGTTCCCAAGTACTGACAGCGCTCGACGCTGCTTAACTTCGGTGATCGGACGTGAACCGGTGTTTTCAGTGTGATATGGCCGTTGCGGAGAGTGCTAGTTAATAATTCGAATTTAAATTAAGTGAGACAAATTAACCTTCATCTTTTTAAAACAATAACAAAAAGAAAATATGTTTGCTTTTATTCATATCTATTGGAATTTAAAAGAGGAAAAAAAAGTGAAAAAGCCAACGGCACGCAGTGTTCCCAAGTACTGACTGCGCTCGACGCTGCTTAACTTCGGTGATCGGACGTGAACCGGTGTTTTCAGTGTGATATGGCCGTTGCGGAGAGTGCTAGTTTATAATTCTAATTTAAATTAAGTGAGACAAATTAACCTTCATCTTTTTAAAACAATAACAAAAAGAAAACATGTTTGCTTTTTTCATATCTATTAAAATTTAAAAGAGGAAAAAAAGTGAAAAAGCCAACGGCACGCAGTGTTCCCAAGTACTGACTGCGCTCGACGCTGCTTAACTTCGGTGATCGGACGAGAACCGTTGTTTTCAGCGTTATATGGCCGTTGCCGAGAGCGCTATTTAATAATTCGAATTTAAATTAAGTGAGACAAATTAACCTTGATGTTTTTAAAACAATAACAAAAAGAAAATATGTTTGCTTTTTTCATATCTATTGGAATTTAAAAGAGGGAAAAAAAAGTGAAAAAGCCAACGGCACGCAGTGTTCTTAAGTGGTCTCCCTCCCAAGTACTGACTGCGCTCGACGCTGCTTAACTTCGGTGATCGGACGAGAACCGCTGTTTTCAGCGTGATATGGCCGTTGCCGAGAGTGCTATTTAAAAATTTGAATTTAATTAACCTTCATCTTTATAAAACAATATCAAAAAGAAGATATGTTTGCTTTTTTCATACCTGGTGGAATTTAAATAGGAAATAAAAGTGAAAAAGCCAACGTCACGCAGTGTTTCCAAGTACTGACTGCGCTCGACGCTGCTTAACTTCGGTGATCGAACGAGAACCGGTGTTTTTAGCGTGATATGGCCGTTGCCGAGAGTGCTAGATAATAATTCGAATTTAAATTAAGTGAGACAAATTAAGCTTCATATTTTAAAAACAATAACAAAAAGAAAATATGTTTGCTTTTTTCATATCTATTGGTATTTAAAAGAGGAAAAAAAAATGAAAATGCCAACGGCACGCAGTATTCCTAAGTGGTCTCCCTCCCAAGTACTGACTGCGCTCGACGCTGCTTAACTTCGGTGATCGGACGAGAACCGGTGTTTTCAGCGTGATATGGCCGTTGCCGAGAGCGCTATTTAATAATTCGAATTTAAATTAAGTGAGACAAATTAACTTTGATGTTTTTAAAACAATAACAAAAAGAAAATATGTTTGCTTTTTTCATATCTATTGGAATTTAAAAGAGGGAAAAAAAGTGAAAAAGCCAACGGCACGCAGTGTTCCCAAGTACTGAATGCGCTCGACGCTGCTTAACTTCGGTGATCGGACGAGAACCGTTGTTTTCAGCGTGATATGGCCGTTGCCGAGAGTGCTAGTTAATTTATCGAATTTAAATTAAGTGAGACAAATTAACCTTCATCTTTATACAACAATATCAAAAAGAAGATATGTTTGCTTTTTTCATATCTGGTTTAATTTAAATAGGAAATAAAAGTGAAAAGGCCAACGTCACGCAGTGTTTCCAAGTACTGACTGCGCTCGACGCTTCTTAACTTCGGTGATCGGACGAGAACCGGTGTTTTCAGCGTGATATGGCCGTTGCCGATAGTACTAGTCAATAATTTGAATTTAATTAGCCTTCATATTTATAAAACAATAACAAAAAGAAGATGTTTGCTTTTTTCATATCTGTTGGAATTTAAAAGAGGAAACAAAAAGGAAAAAGCCTACGGCACGCAGTGTTCAAAAGTACTGACTGCGCTCGACGCTGCTTAACTTCGGTGATCGGACGAGAAAAGTGTTTTCAGCGTGATATGGCCGTTGCCGAGAGTGCTATTTAAAAATTTGAATTTAATTAACCTTCATCTTTATAAAACAATATCAAAAAGAAGATATGTTTGCTTTTTTCATACCTGGTGGAATTTAAATAGGAAATAAAAGTGAAAAAGCCAACGTCACGCAGTGTTTCCAAGTACTGGCTGCGCTCGACGCTGCTTAACTTCGGTGATCGGACGAGAACCGTTGTTTTCAGCGTGATATGGCCGTTGCCGAGAGTGCTAGTTAATTTATCGAATTTAAATTAAGTGAGACAAATTAACCTTCATCTTTATAAAACAATATCAAAAAGAAGATATGTTTGCTTTTTTCATATCTGGTTTAATTTAAATAGGAAATAAAAGTGAAAAAGCCAACGTCACGCAGTGTTTCCAAGTACTGACTGCGCTCGACGCTGCTTAACTTCGGTGATCGGACGAGAACCGGTGTTTTCAGCGTGATATGGCCACTGCCGAGAGTGTTAGATAATAATTCGAATTTAAATTAAGTGAGACAAATTAACCTTCATCTTTTTAAAACAATATCAAAAAGAAAACATGTTTGCTTTTTTCATATCTATTAACATTTAGAAGTGGAAAAAAAGTGAAAAAACCAACGGCACGCAGTGTTCCTAAGTGGTCTCCCTCCCAAATTCTGACTGCGCTCGACGCTGCTTAACTTAAGGGATCGGTCGATAACCGGTGTATTAAGCGTGATATGGCCGTTGCCGAGAGTGCTAGTTAATAATTTGAATTTAATTAACCTTCATCTTTATAAAACAATAACAAAAAGAAGATATGTTTGTTTTTTCATATCTGGTGGAAATTAAGAGGAATCAAAAGTGAAAAAGCCAACGGCACGCAGTGTTCCCAAGTACTGACTGCGCTCGACGCTGTTTAACTTCGGTGATCGGACAAGAACCGACGTTTTCAGCGTGATATGGACGTTGCCGAGAGTGTTAGATAATAATTCGAATTTAAATTAAGTGAGACAATTTAACCTTCATTTTTTTAAAACAATAAAAAAAAGAAATCATGTTTGCTTTTTTCATATCTATTAAAATTTAAAAGTGGAAAAAAAAGTGAAAAAGCCAACGGCACGCAGTGTTGCTAAGTGGTCTCCCTCCCTAGTACTGATTGCGCTCGACGCTGTTTAACTTCGGTGATCGGACGAGAACCGGTGTTTTCAGCGTGATATGGCCGTTGCCGAGAGTGCTAGTTAATAATTTGAATTTAATTAACCTTCATCTTTATAAAACAATAACAAAAAGAAGATATGTTTGTTTTTTCATATCTGGTGGAATTTAAGAGGAAACAAAAGTGAAAAAGCCACCGGCACGCAGTGTTCCCAAGTAGTGACTGCGCTCGACCCTGCTTAACTTCGGTGATCGGACGAGAACCGGTGTTTTCAACGTTATATGGCCGTTGCCGAGAGTGCTAGTTAATAATTCGAATTTAAATTAAGTGAGACAAATTAACCTTCATCTTTTTAAAACAATAACAAAAAGATAACATGTTTGCTTTTTTCATATCTATTAAAATTTAAAAGAGGAAAAAAAAGTGAAAAAGCCAACGGAACGCCTTGTTCCTAAGTGGTCTCCCTCCCAAGTACTGACTGCGCTCGACGCTGTTTAACTTCGGTGATCGGACGAGAACCGGTGTTTTCAGCGTGATATGGCCGTTGCCGAGAGTGATAGATAATAATTCGAATTTAAATTAAGTGAGACAAATTAACCTTCATCTTTTTAAAACAATAACAAAAAGAAAATATGTTTGCTTTTTTTCATATCTATTGGAATTTAAAAGAGGAAAAAAAGTGAAAAAGCCAACGGCACGCAGTGTTCCTAAGTGGTCTCCCTCCCAAAATCTGACTGCGCTCGGACGATAACCAGTGTATTCAGCGTGATGTGGCCGTTGCCGAGAGTGCTAGTTAATAATTTGAATTTAATTAACCTTCATCTTTATAAAACAATAACAAAAAGAAGATATGTTTGTTTTTTCATATCTGGTGGAATTTAAGAGGAAACAAAAGTGAAAAAGCCAACGGCACGCAGTGTTCCCAAGTACTGACTGCGCTCGACGCTGCTTAACTTCGGTGATCGGACGAGAACCGGTGTTTTCAGTGTGATATGTCCGTTGCGGAGAGTGCTAGTTAATAATTCGAATTTAAATTAAGTGAGACAAATTAACCTTCATCTTTTTAAAACAATAATAAAAAGAAAACATGTTTGCTTTTTTCATATCTATTAAAATTTAAAAGAGGAAAAAAAAGTGAAAAAGCCAACGGCACGCCTTGTTCCTAAGTGGTCTCCCTCCCAAGTACTGACTGCGCTCGACGCTGCTTAACTTCGGTGATCGGACGATAACCGGTGTATTAAGCGTAATATGGCCGTTGCCGAGAGTGCTAGTTAATAATTTGAATTTAATTAACCTTCATCTTTATAAAACAATAACAAAAAGAAGATATGTTTTTTTTCATATCTGGTGGAATTTAAGAGGAAACAAAAGTGAAAAAGCCAACGGCACGCAGTGTTCCCAAGTACTGACTGCGTTCGACGCTGTTTAACTTCGGTGATCGGACGAGAACCGGTGTTTTCAGCGTGATATGGCGTTGCCGAGAGTGTTAGATAATAATTCGAATTTAAATTAAGTGAGACAAATTAACCTTCATCTTTTTAAAACAATATCAAAAAGAAAACATGTTTGCTTTTTTCATATCTATTAAAATTTAGAAGTGGAAAAAAAGTGAAAAAACCAACGGCACGCAGTGTTCCTAAGTGGTCTCCCTCCCAAATTCTGACTGCGCTCGACGCTGCTTAACTTAAGGGATCGGTCGATAACCGGTGTATTAAGCGTGATATGGCCGTTGCCGAGAGTGCTAGTTAATAATTTGAATTTAATTAACCTTCATCTTTATAAAACAATAACAAAAAGAAGATATGTTTGTTTTCTCATATCTGGTGGAAATTAAGAGGAATCAAAAGTGAAAAAGCCAACGGCACGCAGTGTTCCCAAGTACTGACTGCGCTCGACGCTGTTTAACTTCGGTGATCGGACAAGAACCGACGTTTTCAGCGTGATATGGACGTTGCCGAGAGTGTTAGATAATAATTCGAATTTAAATTAAGTGAGACAATTTAACCTTCATTTTTTTAAAACAATAAAAAAAAGAAATCATGTTTGCTTTTTTCATATCTATTAAAATTTAAAAGTGGAAAAAAAAGTGAAAAAGCCAACGGCACGCAGTGTTGCTAAGTGGTCTCCCTCCCTAGTACTGATTGCGCTCGACGCTGTTTAACTTCGGTGATCGGACGAGAACCGGTGTTTTCAGCGTGATATGGCCGTTGCCGAGAGTGCTAGTTAATAATTTGAATTTAATTAACCTTCATCTTTATAAAACAATAACAAAAAGAAGATATGTTTGTTTTTTCATATCTGGTGGAATTTAAGAGGAAACAAAAGTGAAAAAGCCACCGGCACGCAGTGTTCCCAAGTAGTGACTGCGCTCGACCCTGCTTAACTTCGGTGATCGGACGAGAACCGGTGTTTTCAACGTTATATGGCCGTTGCCGAGAGTGCTAGTTAATAATTCGAATTTAAATTAAGTGAGACAAATTAACCTTCATCTTTTTAAAACAATAACAAAAAGATAACATGTTTGCTTTTTTCATATCTATTAAAATTTAAAAGAGGAAAAAAAAGTGAAAAAGCCAACGGAACGCCTTGTTCCTAAGTGGTCTCCCTCCCAAGTACTGACTGCGCTCGACGCTGTTTAACTTCGGTGATCGGACGAGAACCGGTGTTTTCAGCGTGATATGGCCGTTGCCGAGAGTGATAGATAATAATTCGAATTTAAATTAAGTGAGACAAATTAACCTTCATCTTTTTAAAACAATAACAAAAAGAAAATATGTTTGCTTTTTTTCATATCTATTGGAATTTAAAAGAGGAAAAAAAGTGAAAAAGCCAACGGCACGCAGTGTTCCTAAGTGGTCTCCCTCCCAAAATCTGACTGCGCTCGGACGATAACCAGTGTATTCAGCGTGATATGGCCGTTGCCGAGAGTGCTAGTTAATAATTTGAATTTAATTAACCTTCATCTTTATAAAACAATAACAAAAAGAAGATATGTTTGTTTTTTCATATCTGGTGGAATTTAAGAGGAAACAAAAGTGAAAAAGCCAACGGCACGCAGTGTTCCCAAGTACTGACTGCGCTCGACGCTGCTTAACTTCGGTGATCGGACGAGAACCGGTGTTTTCAGTGTGATATGTCCGTTGCGGAGAGTGCTAGTTAATAATTCGAATTTAAATTAAGTGAGACAAATTAACCTTCATCTTTTTAAAACAATAATAAAAAGAAAACATGTTTGCTTTTTTCATATCTATTAAAATTTAAAAGAGGAAAAAAAAGTGAAAAAGCCAACGGCACGCCTTGTTCCTAAGTGGTCTCCCTCCCAAGTACTGACTGCGCTCGACGCTGCTTAACTTCGGTGATCGGACGATAACCGGTGTATTAAGCGTAATATGGCCGTTGCCGAGAGTGCTAGTTAATAATTTGAATTTAATTAAACTTCATCTTTATAAAACAATAACAAAAAGAAGATATGTTTTTTTTCATATCTGGTGGAATTTAAGAGGAAACAAAAGTGAAAAAGCCAACGGCACGCAGTGTTCCCAAGTACTGACTGCGTTCGACGCTGTTTAACTTCGGTGATCGGACGAGAACCGGTGTTTTCAGCGTGATATGGCGTTGCCGAGAGTGTTAGATAATAATTCGAATTTAAATTAAGTGAGACAAATTAACCTTCATCTTTTTAAAATAATAACAAAAAGAAAACATGTTTGCTTTTTTCATATATATTAAAATTTAAAAGAGGAAAAAAATGAAAAAGCCAACGGCACGCCATGTTCCTAAGTGGTCTCCCTCCCAAGTACTGACTGCCCTCGACGCTGCTTAACTTAAGGGATCGGTCGATAACCGGTGTATTAAGTGTGATATGGCCGTTGCCGAGAGTGCTAGTTAATAATTTGAATTTAATTAACCTTCATCCTTATAAAACAATAACAAAAAGAAGATATGTTTGTTTTTTCATATCTGGTGGAATTTAAGAGGAAACAAAAGTGAAAAAGCCAACGGCACGCAGTGTTCCCAAGTACTGACTGCGCTCGACGCTGCTTAACTTCGGTGATCGGACGAGAACCGGTGTTTTCAGTGTGATATGTCCGTTGCGGAGAGTGCTAGTTAATAATTCGAATTTAAATTAAGTGAGACAAATTAACCTTCATCTTTTTAAAACAATAACAAAAAGAAAACATGTTTGCTTTTTTTCATATCTATTAAAATTTAAAAGAGGAAAAAAAAGTGAAAAAGCCAACGGCACGCCTTGTTCCTAAGTGGTCTCCCTCCCAAGTACTGACTGCCCTCGACGCTGCTTAACTTAAGGGATCGGTCGATAACCGGTGTATTAAGCGTGATCTGGCCGTTGCCGAGAGTGCTAGTTAATAATTTGAATTTAATTAACCTTCATCCTTATAAAACAATAACAAAAAGAAGATATGTTTGTTTTTTCATATCTGGTGGAATTTAAGAGGAAACAAAAGTTAAAAAGCCAACGGCACGCAGTGTTCCCAAGTACTGACTGCGCTCGACGCTGCTTATCTTCGGTGATCGGACGTGAACCGGTGTTTTCAGTGTGATATGGCCGTTGCGGAGAGTGCTAGTTAATAATTCGAATTAAAATTAAGAGAGACAAATTAACCTTCATCTTTTTAAAACAATAACCAAAAGAAAATATGTTTGCTTTTATTCATATCTATTGGAATTTAAAAGAGGAAAAAAAAGTGAAAAATCCAACGGCACGCAGTGTTCCTAAGTGGTCTCCCTCCCAAGTTCTGACTGCGCTCGACGCTGCTTAACTTCGGGGATCGGACGATAACCGGTGTATTAAGCGTGATATGGCCGTTGCCGAGAGTGCTAGTTAATAATTTGAATTTAATTAACCTTCATCTTTATAAAACAATAACAAAAAGAAGATATGTTTGTTTTTTCATATCTGGTGGAATTTAAGAGGAAACAAAAGTGAAAAAGAAACCGGCACGCAGTGTTCCCAAGTAGTGACTGCGCTCGACCCTGCTTAACTTCGCTGATCGGACGAGAACCGGTGTTTTCAACGTTATATGGCCGTTGCCGTGAGTGCTAGTTAATAATTCGAATTTAAATTAAGTGAGACAAATTAAACTTCATCTTTTTAAAACAATAACAAAAAGATAACATGTTTGCTTTTTTCATATCTATTAAAATTTAAAAGAGGAAAAAAAAGTGAAAAAGCCAACGGCACGCACTGTTCCTAAGTGGTCTCCCTCATCATGGGTGGGACTCTTACAAAATATTCGTGCCTGACGCGCTTAAAGCCCGCGTGTTGTATTTATGTCACGACCTTCCCTCTGCCGGCCATTTCGGAAGTAGAAAAACTTTGAAACGAATTCAAAGTCAGTTTACCTGGGAGAACGTCACCTTAGACGTCATGAAATACTGCCGCTCATGCACAGTATGTCAAAAACACAAAGTTCCCAGACAGCTTCCAGCCGGCCTAATGAAAAGCAGCGATGTCCCTGACCCGTTTTCTGTTTTATCAATAGATTTGAAAGACCCATATTGTAGAAGTAAGAGAGGGTACAAGTATATTTTAGTAATTAGTGATTATCTGACGAAATGGATCGAAGTGTTCCCCCTTCGTTCAGCCACTACCAAACCCATCGTCAAACATTTGATCGACGACGTTTTTACCAGGTTTGGTCTGCCAAACACTGTAGTTAGTGACAACGGAAAAGTTTTCGTTTCCAAAGTAATGTCCCAAGTCTTCCAACGGATGGGTATTAAACAACGATATACATCGTTATACCACCCACAAGAAAATCCCGTGGAACGATACAATCAAACAATAGGGACCATGATAGCGTCGTACGTAACAGATAACCACAAAGACTGGGATCTGTATTTACAACAGTGCGCCATGGCTATTAGAAGCGCAGTCAACGAGTCCACCGGGTTTAGCCCGGCAGAGTTGATGTTTGGCCGCGAAATATGGACCGCGAGTAGTTTAGTAACCCCTAGCGATCCGGGGGCATTTAGTACTGAAACCGAAAAGCTCTATGGCCTGAATATTTTACCAAAAGCACACAAAGCTTTGGAAAGCGCTTACGCTAATATTAAGAAGGCTCAAGTTCGGCAAAAAGCCAACTACGACAAGAAACATAGAGACTTTGAGGTAGCAGAAGGAGATTTAGTTCTTAAACGCACTCATTATCTGTCCAAAGCTGCTGACAATTTTGTTGGTAAGCTAGCCGAAAAGTTCGAGGGACCCTACAAAAAAGCTAATAAGCTAAGCTGTAGGACGTACAAATTGGCGAATATGAAGACAAACAAGCTATTGTTTGGTACATACCATATTTCCCAACTCAAACCCTTTACAGAACGTCAGGATTTAGTCCTATCAGATAATTATTTAGCGACGTCACAAGCCTCAGCTAGTGAGCGAGGTGACGAACCGATAGTAACGTCCAGGGTGGAATCTCAACGAGATGAACCTGAAGACATCTTGGTACCAGACCCTTTAGTTATTTCCGACTTAGAAGCTAATGATAGCGAATCGGTAGAGAACGAGGTACCCCCAGTTAGAGGTCGGGTTTTACGTCCAAGAGATCCCCTAACTGGAAGAGTCAAGTACAACTCGTGTTTGTCTGATTAATTTTTGTTTATTAAATCGCCGCGTAGTTTCCCTTTTATGTGCACTTGTATATATCGAGATCTCTTTCTTTTTTTTTATTATTATTTGTTATTAGGTATACCTTTAGTTTTCACATGATCATAACCACTTTTTTTATTATTATTCATTGAGTTTTTAATTTCGAACGCGGACGTCCGAAGCCAGTTTGGGGGGAATTGTAACAACAATATAAATTTAATTTACCAAATTCAATAAGATCCCTTTAATAATAGGAATATCCTTTCAAAGCAATAAAAATTTCCCTATGACCTTTCCAATGCAATCTTAATGCTGGTCGTTGTTTGCATTGGAAAGAGTCTTTAACCCTTTAGCTAGCGTATTCTTTAGGCCAAGAGATTCGTGAAGCTACTCAAATTCTAAAGCCTCAGTTACGCCCTCCCGTTTTTATCTACTGGTTCTTTCAGCGTTCCTTATAAGCCCCGAAATATTTTTCTTTATTCTATTGAGAGTTGCCAATGCATAGCTGTTGTATTATAGTGTATATATTGTAAATAAGTTTATAAGAAGTGCTCGCGAGAGTCAAAGAGGTCAAAGACCAAAAATATCCAAAAGGCGTGGGTCGCCAAGGTAACACCGGTACCCAAGTGCTGACGTCAATCTGACGTGGTCTAAAATACCACAAAAGCGTCACCATGATTGGCTGACCCGTGAAGGAGGTCATTCACGCGAACTTCAATAAAAACTCGGGTCCATCAATAGAAGAGATTCATATTCAGAATTAAAATTTGTCCGACCCTCTCCGGAGGTTATGCCCGACCGTCACCGATCGAGCCACGAGACGCGAACCAGCTACGCTATGCCGCCAACCGCGACTAAGTTTCGCCGGACTCGACTGTTCTAATACCGGACGCAGGACATCGCGCGCCCGAGTCAAAAATTTAAGCGCGAATTACTGAAAAGTAAGCGACGAGGGCTACCGCTGGTAAAGAACTATTCATCTCGCCGCCACATGGATTAATTAATCAACGCGAGCTGATGAACCTTCCGCGACACGGACGCTAACGAAAACGCGACTCTACCACCACGTTCCGCTTGTCCACCCGTTTCGGACAAATCTCCTAGATGCCGCGAGCCGTCGACCCTGACGAAAAACAGTAACGTTATCTCACGCTTTAGCGTTAATTTAATTTCATACCTATTTTATTATTCGTTCCATTATTTCATTTGTTTGTTTAATTTGTTAGAATTAGTTTTTACTTAAGTAAGGTCATGACCATAGTTTTAAATAGCAGAAAGTAATAATTATTAAAACTATAAAATGTTAAACATTAGTTAACATTGGTAACTCGAAATCTCGCCTCTTTATTATTATCTCCTTAAAACCCCTAGACAAACTGACCAATCATATTTAATTTTATGATCTACCCCGTTAGATAAACCGAGGGTAGCTGAACCCGACGGATCTTTGTAGCCTATTCGATTCTTGATTTAGAAGTATGCTAGCCCTACTTGCTTATTCCTTCACCCTAAGTAAATTCGCTACAACCTTCATCTTTTTAAAACAATAACAAAAAGAAAATATGTTTGCTTTTTTTCATATCTATTGGAATTTATAAGAGGAAAAAAAAGTGAAAAAGCCAACGGCACGCAGTGTTCCTAAGTGGTCTCCCTCCCAAGTTCTGACTGCGCTCGACGCTGCTTAACTTCGGTGATCGGACGATAACCGGTGTATTAAGCGTAATATGTACGTTGTCGAGAGTGCTAGTTAATAATTTGAATTTAATTAACCTTCATCTTTATAAAACAATAACAAAAAGAAGATATGTTTTTTTTCATATCTGGTGGAATTTAAGAGGAAACAAAAGTGAAAAAGCCAACGGCACGCAGTGTTCCCAAGTACTGACTGCGCTCGACGCTGCTTAACTTCGGTGATCGGACGTGAACCGGTGTTTTCAGTGTGATATGGCCGTTGCGGAGAGTGCTAGTTAATAATTCGAATTTAAATTAAGTGAGACAAATTAACCTTCATATTTTTAAAACAATAACAAAAAGAAAATATGTTTGCTTTTATTCATATCTATTGGAATTTAAAAGAGGAAAAAAAAGTGAAAAATCCAACGGCACGCAGTGTTCCTAAGTGGTCTCCCTCCCAAGTTCTGACTGCGCTCGACGCTGCTTAACTTCGGGGATCGGACGACAACCGGTGTATTAAGCGTGATATGGCCGTTGCCGAGAGTGCTATTTAAAAATTTGAATTTAATTAACCTTCATCTTTATAAAACAATATCAAAAAGAAGATATGTTTGCTTTTTTCATACCTGGTGGAATTTAAATAGGAAATAAAAGTGAAAAAGCCAACGTCACGCAGTGTTTCCAAGTACTGACTGCGCTCGACGCTGCTTAACTTCGGTGATCGAACGAGAACCGGTGTTTTTAGCGTGATATGGCCGTTGCCGAGAGTGCTAGATAATAATTCGAATTTAAATTAAGTGAGACAAATTAAGCTTCATATTTTAAAAACAATAACAAAAAGAAAATATGTTTGCTTTTTTCATATCTATTGGTATTTAAAAGAGGAAAAAAAAATGAAAATGCCAACGGCACGCAGTATTCCTAAGTGGTCTCCCTCCCAAGTACTGACTGCGCTCGACGCTGCTTAACTTCGGTGATCGGACGAGAACCGGTGTTTTCAGCGTGATATGGCCGTTGCCGAGAGCGCTATTTAATAATTCGAATTTAAATTAAGTGAGACAAATTAACTGATGTTTTTAAAACAATAACAAAAAGAAAATATGTTTGCTTTTTTCATATCTATTGGAATTTAAAAGAGGGAAAAAAAGTGAAAAAGCCAACGGCACGCAGTGTTCCCAAGTACTGAATGCGCTCGACGCTGCTTAACTTCGGTGATCGGACGAGAACCGTTGTTTTCAGCGTGATATGGCCGTTGCCGAGAGTGCTAGTTAATTTATCGAATTTAAATTAAGTGAGACAAATTAACCTTCATCTTTATACAACAATATCAAAAAGAAGATATGTTTGCTTTTTTCATATCTGGTTTAATTTAAATAGGAAATAAAAGTGAAAAGGCCAACGTCACGCAGTGTTTCCAAGTACTGACTGCGCTCGACGCTTCTTAACTTCGGTGATCGGACGAGAACCGGTGTTTTCAGCGTGATATGGCCGTTGCCGATAGTACTAGTCAATAATTTGAATTTAATTAGCCTTCATATTTATAAAACAATAACAAAAAGAAGATGTTTGCTTTTTTCATATCTGTTGGAATTTAAAAGAGGAAACAAAAAGGAAAAAGCCTACGGCACGCAGTGTTCAAAAGTACTGACTGCGCTCGACGCTGCTTAACTTCGGTGATCGGACGAGAAAAGTGTTTTCAGCGTGACATGGCCGTTGCCGAGAGTGCTATTTAAAAATTTGAATTTAATTAACCTTCATCTTTATAAAACAATATCAAAAAGAAGATATGTTTGCTTTTTTCATACCTGGTGGAATTTAAATAGGAAATAAAAGTGAAAAAACCAACGTCACGCAGTGTTTCCAAGTACTGGCTGCGCTCGACGCTGCTTAACTTCGGTGATCGGACGAGAACCGTTGTTTTCAGCGTGATATGGCCGTTGCCGAGAGTGCTAGTTAATTTATCGAATTTAAATTAAGTGAGACAAATTAACCTTCATCTTTATAAAACAATATCAAAAAGAAGATATGTTTGCTTTTTTCATATCTGGTTTAATTTAAATAGGAAATAAAAGTGAAAAAGCCAACGTCACGCAGTGTTTCCAAGTACTGACTGCGCTCGACGCTGCTTAACTTCGGTGATCGGACGAGAACCGGTGTTTTCAGCGTGATATGGCCACTGCCGAGAGTGTTAGATAATAATTCGAATTTAAATTAAGTGAGACAAATTAACCTTCATCTTTTTAAAACAATATCAAAAAGAAAACATGTTTGCTTTTTTCATATCTATTAAAATTTAGAAGTGGAAAAAAAGTGAAAAAACCAACGGCACGCAGTGTTCCTAAGTGGTCTCCCTCCCAAATTCTGACTGCGCTCGACGCTGCTTAACTTCGGTGATCGGACGATAACCGGTGTATTCAGCGTGATATGGCCGTTGCCAAGCGTGCTAGTAAAAAATTTGAATTTAATTAACCTTCATCTTTATAAAACAATAACAAAAAGAAGATATGTTTGTTTTTTCATATCTGGTGGAATTTAAGAGGAAACAAAAGTGAAAAAGCCAACGGCACGCAGTGTTCCCAAGTACTGACTGCGCTCGACGCTGCTTAGCTTCGGTGATCGGACGAGAACCGGTGTTTTCAGCGTGATATGGCCGTTGCCGAGAGTGCTATTTAAAAATTTTAATTTAATTAACCTTCATCTTTATAAAACAATATCAAAAAGAAGATATGTTTGCTTTTTTCATACCTGGTGGAATTAAAATAGGAAATAAAAGTGAAAAAGCCAACGTCACGCAGTGTTTCCAAGTACTGACTGCGCTCGACGCTGCTTAACTTCGGTGATCGGACGAGAACCGGTGTTTTCAGCGTGATATGGCCGTTGCCGAGAGCGCTATTTAATAATTCGAATTTAAATTAAGTGAGACAAATTAACCTTCATGTTTTTAAAACAATAACAAAAAGAAAATATGTTTGCTTTTTTCATATCTATTGGAATTTAAAAGAGGGAAAAAAAGTGAAAAAGCCAACGGCACGCAGTGTTCTTAAGTGGTCTCCCTCCCATGTACTGACTGCGCTCGACGCTACTTAACTTCGGTGATCGGACGAGAACCGGTGTTTTCAGCGTGATATGGCCGTTGCCGAGAGTGCTAGTTAATAATTCGAATTTAAATAAAGTGAGACAAATTAACCTTCATCTTTTTAAAACAATAATAAAAAGAAACATGTTTGCTTTTTTCATATCTATTAAAATTTAAAATAGGTAAAAAAGTGAAAAAGCCAAAGGCACGAAGTGTTCCAAAGTGGTCTCCCTCCCAAGTACTGACTGCGCTCGACGCTGCTTAACTTCGGTGATCGGACGAGAACCGCTGTTTTCAACGTGATATGGCCGTTGCCGAGAGTGCTATTTAAAAATTTGAATTTAATTAACCTTCATCTTTATAAAACAATATCAAAAAGAAGATATGTTTGCTTTTTTCATACCTGGTGGAATTTAAATAGGAAATAAAAGTGAAAAAGCCAACGTCACGCAGTGTTTCCAAGTACTGGCTGCGCTCGACGCTGCTTAACTTCGGTGATCGAACGAGAACCGGTGTTTTTAGCGTGATATGGCCGTTGCCGAGAGTGCTAGATAATAATTCGAATTTAAATTAAGTGAGACAAATTAAGCTTCATATTTTAAAAACAATAACAAAAAGAAAATATGTTTGCTTTTTTCATATCTATTGGTATTTAAAAGAGGAAAAAAAATGAAAATGCCAACGGCACGCAGTATTCCTAAGTGGTCTCCCTCCCAAGTACTGACTGCGCTCGACGCTGCTTAACTTCGTTGATCGGACGAGAACCGGTGTTTTCAGCGTGATATAGCCGTTGCCGAGAGCGCTATTTAATAATTCGAATTTAAATTAAGTGAGACAAATTAACCTTCATCTTTATAAAACAATATCAAAAAGAAGATATGTTTGCTTTTTTCATATCTGGTGGAATTTAAATAGGAAATAAAAGTGAAAAAGCCAACGTCACGCAGTGTTTCCAAGTACTGACTGCGGTCGACGCTGCTTAACTTCGGTGATCGGACGAGAACCGGTGTTTTCAGCGTGATATGGCCGTTGCTGTGAGTGCTAGTTAATAATTCGAATTTTAATTAAGTGAGACAAGTTAACCTTCATCTTTTTAAAACAATAATAAAAAGAAACATGTTTACTTTTTTCATATCTATTAAAATTTAAAAGAGGTAAAAAAAGTGAAAAAGCCAACGGCACGCAGTGTTGCTAAGTGGTCTCCCTCCAAATTACTGACTGCGCTCGACGCTGCTTAACTTCGGTGATCGGACGAGAACCGGTGTTTTCAGCGTGATATGGCCACTGCCGAGAGTGTTATATAATAATTCGAATTTAAATTAAGTGAGACAAATTACCCTTCATCTTTTTAAAACAATAATAAAAAGAAACATGTTTGCTTTTTTCATATCTATTAAAATTTAAAATAGGTAAAAAAGTGAAAAAGCCAAAGGCACGAAGTGTTCCAAAGTGGTCTCCCTCCCAAGTACTGACTGCGCTCGACGCTGCTTAACTTCGGTGATCGGACGAGAACCGCTGTTTTCAACGTGATATGGCCGTTGCCGAGAGTGCTATTTAAAAATTTGAATTTAATTAACCTTCATCTTTATAAAACAATATCAAAAAGAAGATATGTTTGCTTTTTTCATATCTGGTGGAATTTAAATAGGAAATAAAAGTGAAAAAGCCAACGTCACGCAGTGTTTCCAAGTACTGACTGCGGTCGACGCTGCTTAACTTCGGTGATCGGACGAGAACCGGTGTTTTTAGCGTGATATGGCCGTTGCCGAGAGTGCTAGTTAATAATTCGAATTTTAATTAAGTGAGACAAGTTAACCTTCATCTTTTTAAAACAATAATAAAAAGAAACATGTTTACTTTTTTCATATCTATTAAAATTTAAAAGAGGTAAAAAAAGTGAAAAAGCCAACGGCACGCAGTGTTGCTAAGTGGTCTCCCTCCAAATTACTGACTGCGCTCGACGCTGCTTAACTTCGGTGATCGGACGAGAACCGGTGTTTTCAGCGTGATATGGCCACTGCCGAGAGTGTTATATAATAATTCGAATTTAAATTAAGTGAGACAAATTAACCTTCATCTTTTTAAAACAATAATAAAAAGAAACATGTTTGCTTTTTTCATATCTATTAAAATTTAAAATAGGTAAAAAAGTGAAAAAGCCAAAGGCACGAAGTGTTCCAAAGTGGTCTCCCTCCCAAGTACTGACTGCGCTCGACGCTGCTTAACTTCGGTGATCGGACGAGAACCGCTGTTTTCAACGTGATATGGCCGTTGCCGAGAGTGCTATTTAAAAATTTGAATTTAATTAACCTTCATCTTTATAAAACAATATCAAAAAGAAGATATGTTTGCTTTTTTCATACCTGTTGGAATTTAAATAGGAAATAAAAGTGAAAAAGCCAACGTCACGCAGTGTTTCCAAGTACTGGCTGCGCTCGACGCTGCTTAACTTCGGTGATCGAACGAGAACCGGTGTTTTTAGCGTGATATGGCCGTTGCCGAGAGTGCTAGATAATAATTCGAATTTAAATTAAGTGAGACAAATTAAGCTTCATATTTTAAAAACAATAACAAAAAGAAAATATGTTTGCTTTTTTCATATCTATTGGTATTTAAAAGAGGAAAAAAAATGAAAATGCCAACGGCACGCAGTATTCCTAAGTGGTCTCCCTCCCAAGTACTGACTGCGCTCGACGCTGCTTAACTTCGTTGATCGGACGAGAACCGGTGTTTTCAGCGTGATATAGCCGTTGCCGAGAGCCCTATTTAATAATTCGAATTTAAATTAAGTGAGACAAATTAACCTTCATGTTTTTAAAACAATAACAAAAAGAAAATATGTTTGCTTTTTTCATATCTATTGGAATTTAAAAGAGGAAAAAAAAGTGAAAAAGCCAACGGCACGCAGTGTTCCCAAGTACTGAATGCGCTCGACGCTGCTTAACTTCGGTGATCGGACGAGAACCGTTGTTTTCAGCGTGATATGGCCGTTGCCGAGAGTGCTAGTTAATTTATCGAATTTAAATTAAGTGAGACAAATTAACCTTCATCTTTATAAAACAATATCAAAAAGAAGATATGTTTGCTTTTTTCATATCTGGTTTAATTTAAATAGGAAATAAAAGTGAAAAAGCCAACGTCACGCAGTGTTTCCAAGTACTGACTGCGCTCGACGCTGCTTAACTTCGGTGATCGGACGAGAACCGGTGTTTTCAGCGTGATATGGCCGTTGCCGAGAGTGCTATTTAATAATTTGAGTTTAATTAACCTTCATCTTTATTAAACAATATCAAAAAGAAGATATGTTTGCTTTTTTCATATCTGGTGGAATTTAAATAGGAAATAAAAGTAAAAAAGCCCACGTCACGCAGTGTTTCCAAGTACTGACTGCGCTCGACGCTGCTTAAATTCGGTGATCGGAATAGAACCGGTGTTTTCAGCGTGATATGGCCGTTGCCGAGAGTGCTAGTTAATAATTGGAATTTAAATTAAGTGAGACAAATTAACCTTCATCTTTTTAAAACAATAACAAAAAAAAAATATGTTTGCTTTTTTCATATCTATTGGAATTTAAAAGAGGGAAAAAAGTGAAAAAGCCAACGGCACGCAGTGTTCTTAAGTGGTCTCCCTCCCAATTACTGACTGCGCTCGACGCTGCTTAACTTCGGTGATCGGACGAGAACCGGTGTTTTCAGCGTGATATGGCCGTTGCCGAGAGTGCTAGTTAATAATTCGAATTTAAATAAAGTGAGACAAATTAACCATCATCTTTTTAAAACAATAATAAAAAGAAACATGTTTGCTTTTTTCATATCTATTAAAATTTAAAATAGGTAAAAAAGTGAAAAAGCCAAAGGCACGAAGTGTTCCAAAGTGGTCTCCCTCCCAAGTACTGACTGCGCTCGACGCTGCTTAACTTCGGTGATCGCACGAGAACCGGTGTTTTCAGCGTGATATGGCCGTTGCCGAGAGTGCCGTTTAATAATTTGAATTTAATTAACCTTCATCTTTATAAAACAATATCAAAAAGAAGATATGTTTGCTTTTTTCATATCTGGTGGAATTTAAATAGGAAATAAAAGTGAAAAAGCCAACGTCACGCAGTGTTTCCAAGTACTGACTGCGCTCGACGCTGCTTAACTTCGGTGATCGGACGAGAACCGGTGTTTTCAGCGTGATATGGCCGTTGCTGTGAGTGCTAGTTAATAATTCGAATTTTAATTAAGTGAGACAAGTTAACCTTCATCTTTTTAAAACAATAATAAAAAGAAACATGTTTGCTTTTTTCATATCTATTAAAATTTAAAAGAGGTAAAAAAAGTGAAAAAGCCAACGGCACGCAGTGTTGCTAAGTGGTCTCCCTCCCAATTACTGACTGCGCTCGACGCTGCTTAACTTCGGTGATCGGACGAGAACCGGTGTTTTCAGCGTGATATGGCCGTTCCCGAGAGTGCTATTTAATAATTTGAGTTTAATTAACCTTCATCTTTATTAAACAATATCAAAAAGAAGATATGTTTGCTTTTTTCATATCTGGTGGAATTTAAATAGGAAATAAAAGTAAAAAAGCCCACGTCACGCAGTGTTTCCAAGTACTGACTGCGCTCGACGCTGCTTAAATTCGGTGATCGGAATAGAACCGGTGTTTTCAGCGTGATATGGCCGTTGCCGAGAGTGCTAGTTAATAATTGGAATTTAAATTAAGTGAGACAAATTAACCTTCATCTTTTTAAAACAATAACAAAAAAAAAATATGTTTGCTTTTTTCATATCTATTGGAATTTAAAAGAGGGAAAAAAAGTGAAAAAGCCAACGGCACGCAGTGTTCTTAAGTGGTCTCCCTCCCAATTACTGACTGCGCTCGACGCTGCTTAACTTCGGTGATCGGACGAGAACCGGTGTTTTCAGCGTGATATGGCCGTTGCCGAGAGTGCTAGTTAATAATTCGAATTTAAATAAAGTGAGACAAATTAACCATCATCTTTTTAAAACAATAATAAAAAGAAACATGTTTGCTTTTTTCATATCTATTAAAATTTAAAATAGGTAAAAAAGTGAAAAAGCCAAAGGCACGAAGTGTTCCAAAGTGGTCTCCCTCCCAAGTACTGACTGCGCTCGACGCTGCTTAACTTCGGTGATCGCACGAGAACCGGTGTTTTCAGCGTGATATGGCCGTTGCCGAGAGTGCCGTTTAATAATTTGAATTTAATTAACCTTCATCTTTATAAAACAATATCAAAAAGAAGATATGTTTGCTTTTTTCATATCTGGTGGAATTTAAATAGGAAATAAAAGTGAAAAAGCCAACGTCACGCAGTGTTTCCAAGTACTGACTGCGCTCGACGCTGCTTAACTTCGGTGATCGGACGAGAACCGGTGTTTTCAGCGTGATATGGCCGTTGCTGTGAGTGCTAGTTAATAATTCGAATTTTAATTAAGTGAGACAAGTTAACCTTCATCTTTTTAAAACAATAATAAAAAGAAACATGTTTGCTTTTTTCATATCTATTAAAATTTAAAAGAGGTAAAAAAAGTGAAAAAGCCAACGGCACGCAGTGTTGCTAAGTGGTCTCCCTCCCAATTACTGACTGCGCTCGACGCTGCTTAACTTCGGTGATCGGACGAGAACCGGTGTTTTCAGCGTGATATGGCCACTGCCGAGAGTGTTATATAATAATTCGAATTTAAATTAAGTGAGACAAATTAACCATCTTTTTAAAACAATAACAAAAAGAAAACATGTTTGCTTTTTTCATATCTATTAAAATTTAAAAGTGGAAAAAAAAGTGAAAAAGCCAACGGCACGCAGTGTTCCTAAGTGCTCTCCCTCCCAAGTACTGACTGCGCTCGACGCTACTTAACTTCGGTGATCGGACGAGAACCGGTGTTTTCAGCGTGATATGGCCGTTGCCGAGAGTGCTAGTTAATAATTCGAATTTAAATAAAGTGAGACAAATTAACCATAATCTTTTTAAAACAATAATAAAAAGAAACATGTTTGCTTTTTTCATATCTATTAAAATTTAAAATAGGTAAAAAAGTGAAAAAGCCAAAGGCACGAAGTGTTCCAAAGTGGTCTCCCTCCCAAGTACTGACTGCGCTCGACGCTGCTTAACTTCGGTGATCGCACGAGAACCGGTTTTTTCAGCGTGATATGGCCGTTGCCGAGAGTGCCGTTTAATAATTTGAATTTAATTAACCTTCATCTTTATAAAACAATATCAAAAAGAAGATATGTTTGCTTTTTTCATATCTGGTGGAATTTAAATAGGAAATAAAAGTGAAAAAGCCAACGTCACGCAGTGTTTCCAAGTACTGACTGCGCTCGACGCTGCTTAACTTCGGTGATCGGACGAGAACCGGTGTTTTCAGCGTGATATGGCCGTTGCTGTGAGTGCTAGTTAATAATTCGAATTTTAATTAAGTGAGACAAGTTAACCTTCATCTTTTTAAAACAATAATAAAAAGAAACATGTTTGCTTTTTTCATATCTATTAAAATTTAAAAGAGGTAAAAAAAGTGAAAAAGCCAACGGCACGCAGTGTTGCTAAGTGGTCTCCCTCCCAATTACTGACTGCGCTCGACGCTGCTTAACTTCGGTGATCGGACGAGAACCGGTGTTTTCAGCGTGATATGGCCACTGCCGAGAGTGTTATATAATAATTCGAATTTAAATTAAGTGAGACAAATTAACCTTCATCTTTTTAAAACAATAACAAAAAGAAAACATGTTTGCTTTTTTCATATCTATTAAAATTTAAAAGTGGAAAAAAAAAGTGAAAAAGCCAACGGAACGCAGTGTTCCTAAGTGGTCTCCCTCCCAAGTTCTGACTGCGCTCGACGCTGCTTAACTTCGGTGATCTGACGATAACCGGTGTATTCAAATTCAAATTCAAATTCAAAAATGTTTATTTTTTACTTTTCATTACATTACAGTTTGCTACGGGGCTAAGTCACATTGTGACTTGTAAGCCCCGTGCCTATCTGCTTAATTTAATTTAACAATTTAATTTAATCAAATAAAAAATAGATTTAACAATGGTGTCTTATAATAATTCGTGTTAAAGATTCATGAAAAAAGATTTAATGAATATATGTTATATCCACTTAAAATTGAACAGTGGCATGGTATATTATAAAATATTTAACAATTGGTTATGCCAAAGGTGGCTTTATAAAAACAAATTAAATAAAAAAGTAAAGGTTTTATTATTTTTTTCTAATATTAGTGATTTTATAGTCTTTTTAAATCTAGTTATTCAGCGTGATATGGCCGTTGCCAAGCGTGTTAGTTAGAAATTTGAATTTAATTAACCTTCATCTTTATAAAACAATAACAAAAGGAAGATATGTTTGTTTTTTCATATCTGGTGGAATTAAAGAGGAAACAAAAGTGAAAAAGCCAACGGCACGCAGTGTTCCCAAGTACTGACTGCGCTCGACGCTGTTTAACTTCGGTGATCGGACGAGAACCGGTGTTTTCAGCGTTATATGGCCGTTGCGGAGAGTGCTAGTTAATAATTCGAATTTAAATTAAGTGAGACAAATTAACCTTCATCTTTTTAAAACAATAACAAAAAGAAATCATGTTTGCTTTTTTCATATCTATTAAAATTTAAAAGAGGAAAAAAAAGTGAAAAAGCCAACGGCACGCCTTGTTCCTAAGTGGTCTCCCTCCCAAGTACTGACTGAGCTCGACGCTGCTTAACTTCGGTGATCGGACGATAACCGGTGTATTAAGCGTGATATGGCCGTTGCCGAGAGTGCTAGTTAATAATTTGAATTTAATTAACCTTCATCTTTATAAAACAATAACAAAAAGAAGATATGTTTGCTTTTTTCATATCTGGTGGAATTTAAGAGGAAACAAAAGTGAAAAAGCCAACGGCACGCAGTGTTCCCAAGTACTGACTGCGCTCGACGCTGTTTAACTTCGGTGATCGGACGAGAACCGGTGTTTTCAGCGTGATATGGCCGTTGCCGAGAGCGCTATTTAATAATTCGAATTTAAATTAAGTGAGACAAATTAACCTTCATGTTTTTAAAACAATAACAAAAAGAAAATATGTTTGCTTTTTTCATATCTATTGGAATTAAAAAGAGGGAAAAAAAGTGAAAAAGCCAACGGCACGCAGTGTTCTTAAGTGGTCTCCCTCCCAAGTACTGACTGCGCTCGACGCTGCTTAACTTCGGTGATCGGACGATAACCGGTGTTTTCAGCGTGATATGGCCGTTGCCGAGAGTGCTATTTAAAAATTTGAATATAATTAACCTTCATCGTTATAAAACAATATCAAAAAGAAGATATGTTTGCTTTTTTCATACCTGGTGGAATTAAAATAGGAAATAAAAGTGAAAAAGTCAACGTCACGCAGTGTTTCCAAGTACTGACTGCACTCGACGCTGCTTAACTTCGGTGATTGGACTAGAACCGGTGTTTTCAGCGTGATATGGCCGTTGCCTAGAGTGCTAGTTAATAATTCGAATTTAAATTAAGTGAGACAAATTAACCTTCATCTTTTTAAAACAATAATAAAAAGAAACATGTTTGCTTTTTTCATATCTATTAAAATTTAAAATAGGTAAAAAAGTGAAAAAGCCAAAGGCACGAAGTGTTCGTAAGTGGTCTCCCTCCCAAGTACTGACTGCGCTCGACGCTGCTTAAATTCGGTGATCGCACGAGAACCGGTGTTTTCAGCGTGATATGGCCGTTGCCGAGAGTGCCATTTAATAATTTGAATTTAATTAACCTTCATCTTTATAAAACAATATCAAAAAGAAGATATGTTTGCTTTTTTCATATCTGGTGGAATTTAAATAGGAAATAAAAGTGAAAAAGCCAACGTCACGCAGTGTTTCCAAGTACTGACTGCGCTCGACGCTGCTTAACTTCGGTGATCGGACGAGAACCGGTGTTTTCAGCGTGATATGGCCGTTGCTGTGAGTGCTAGTTAATAATTCGAATTTAAATTAAGTGAGACAAATTCACCTTCATCTTTTTAAAACAATAACAAAAAGAAATCATGTTTGCTTTTTTCATATCTATTAAAATTTAAAAGAGGAAAAAAAAAGTGAAAAAGCCAACGGCACGCCTTGTTCCTAAGTGGTCTCCCTCCAAAGTACTGACTGAGCTCGACGCTGCTTAACTTCAGTGATCGGACGATAACCGGTGTATTAAGCGTGATATGGCCGTTGCCGAGAGTGCTAGTTAATAATTTGAATTTAATTAACCTTCATCTTTATAAAACAATAACAAAACGAAAACATGTTTGCTTTTTTCATATCTATTAAAATTTAAAAGTGGAAAAAAAAGTGATAAAGCCAACGGCACGCAGTGTTGCTAAGTGGTGTCCCTCCCAAGTACTGACTGCGCTCGACGTTGATTAACTTCGGTGATCGGACGAGAACCGGTGTTTTCAGCGTGATATGGCCGTTGCCGAGAGTGCTATTTAATAATTTGAGTTTAATTAACCTTCATCTTTATTAAACAATATCAAAAAGAAGATATGTTTGCTTTTTTCATATCTGGTGGAATTTAAATAGGAAATAAAAGTAAAAAAGCCAACGTCACGCAGTGTTTCCAAGTACTGACTGCGCTCGACGCTGCTTAACTTCGGTGATCGGACGAGAACCGGTGTTTTCAGCGTGATATGGCCACTGCCGAGAGTGCTTGTTAATAATTCGAATTTAAATTAAGTGAGACAAATTAACCTTCATCTTTTAAAACCATAACAAAAAGAAAACATGTTTGCTTTTTTCATATCTATTAAAATTTAAAAGAGGAAAAAAAGTGAAAAAGCCAACGGCACGCCTTGTTCCTAACTGGTCTCCCTCCCAAGTACTGACTGCGCTCGACGCTGCTTAACTTCGGTGATCGGACGATAACCGGTGTATTAAGCGTGATATGGCCGTTGCCGAGAGTGCTAGTTAATAATTTGAATTTAATTAACCTTCATCTTTATAAAACAATAACAAAAAGAAGATATGTTTGTTTTTTCATATCTGGTGGAATTTAAGAGGAAACAAAAGTGAAAAAGCCAACGGCACGCAGTGTTCCCAAGTACTGACTGCGCTCGACGCTGTTTAACTTCGGTGATCGGACGAGAACCGGTGTTTTCAGCGTGATATGGCCGTTGCCGAGAGTGCTAGATAATAATTCGAATTTAAATTAAGTGAGACAAATTAACCTTCATCTTTTTAAAACAATAACAAAAAGAAATCATGTTTGCTTTTTTCAAATCTATTAAAATTTAAAAGAGGAAAAAAAGTGAAAAAGCCAACGGCACGCCTTGTTCCTAACTGGTCTCCCTCCCAAGTACTGACTGCGCTCGACGCTGCTTAACTTCGGTGACCGGACGATAACCGGTGTATTAAGCGTGATATGGCCGTTGCCGAGAGTGCTAGTTAATAATTTGAATTTAATTAACCTTCATCTTTATAAAACAATAACAAAAAGAAGATATGTTTGTTTTTTCATATCTGGTAGAATTTAAGAGGAAACAAAAGTGAAAAAGCCAACGGCACGCAGTGTTCCCAAGTACTGACTGCGCTCGACGCTGTTTAACTTCGGTGATCGGACGAGAACCGGTGTTTTCAGCGTGATATGGCCGTTGCCGAGAGTGCTAGATAATAATTCGAATTTAAATTAAGTGAGACAAATTAACCTTCATCTTTTTAAAACAATAACAAAAAGAAATCATGTTTGCTTTTTTCATATCTATTAAAATTTAAAAGTGAAAAAAAAAGTCAAAAAGCCAACGGCACGCAGTGTTCCTAAGTGGTCTCCCTCCCAAGTTCTGACTGCGCTCGACGCTGCTTAACTTCGGTGATCGGACGATAACCGGTGTATTCAGCGTGATATGGCCGTTGCCAAGCGTGTTAGTTAGAAATTTGAATTTAATTAACCTTCATCTTTATAAAACAATAACAAAACGAATACATGTTTGCTTTTTTCATATCTATTAAAATTTAAAAGTGAAAAAAAAAAGTGAAAAAGCCAACGGCACGCAGTGTTCCTAAGTGGTCTCCCTCCCAAGTTCTGACTGCGCTCGACGCTGCTTAACTTCGGTGATCGGACGATAACCGGTGTATTCAGCGTGATATGGCCGTTGCCAAGCGTGTTAGTTAGAAATTTGAATTTAATTAACCTTCATCTTTATAAAACAATAACAAAAGGAAGATATGTTTGTTTTTTCATATCTGGTGGAATTTAAGAGGAAACAAAAGTGAAAAAGCCAACGGCACGCAGTGTTCCCAAGTACTGACTGCGCTCGACGCTGTTTAACTTCGGTGATCGGACGAGAACCGGTGTTTTCAGCGTGATATGGCCGTTGCGGAGAGTGCTAGTTAATAATTCGAATTTAAATTAAGTGAGACAAATTCACCTTCATCTTTTTAAAACAATAACAAAAAGAAATCATGTTTGCTTTTTTCATATCTATTAAAATTTAAAAGAGGAAAAAAAAAGTGAAAAAGCCAACGGCACGCCTTGTTCCTAAGTGGTCTCCCTCCAAAGTACTGACTGAGCTCGACGCTGCTTAACTTCAGTGATCGGACGATAACCGGTGTATTAAGCGTGATATGGCCGTTGCCGAGAGTGCTAGTTAATAATTTGAATTTAATTAACCTTCATCTTTATAAAACAATAACAAAACGAAAACATGTTTGCTTTTTTCATATCTATTAAAATTTAAAAGTGGAAAAAAAAGTGATAAAGCCAACGGCACGCAGTGTTGCTAAGTGGTGTCCCTCCCAAGTACTGACTGCGCTCGACGTTGATTAACTTCGGTGATCGGACGAGAACCGGTGTTTTCAGCGTGATATGGCCGTTGCCGAGAGTGCTATTTAATAATTTGAGTTTAATTAACCTTCATCTTTATTAAACAATATCAAAAAGAAGATATGTTTGCTTTTTTCATATCTGGTGGAATTTAAATAGGAAATAAAAGTAAAAAAGCCAACGTCACGCAGTGTTTCCAAGTACTGACTGCGCTCGACGCTGCTTAACTTCGGTGATCGGACGAGAACCGGTGTTTTCAGCGTGATATGGCCACTGCCGAGAGTGCTTGTTAATAATTCGAATTTAAATTAAGTGAGACAAATTAACCTTCATCTTTTAAAACCATAACAAAAAGAAAACATGTTTGCTTTTTTCATATCTATTAAAATTTAAAAGAGGAAAAAAAGTGAAAAAGCCAACGGCACGCCTTGTTCCTAACTGGTCTCCCTCCCAAGTACTGACTGCGCTCGACGCTGCTTAACTTCGGTGATCGGACGATAACCGGTGTATTAAGCGTGATATGGCCGTTGCCGAGAGTGCTAGTTAATAATTTGAATTTAATTAACCTTCATCTTTATAAAACAATAACAAAAAGAAGATATGTTTGTTTTTTCATATCTGGTGGAATTTAAGAGGAAACAAAAGTGAAAAAGCCAACGGCACGCAGTGTTCCCAAGTACTGACTGCGCTCGACGCTGTTTAACTTCGGTGATCGGACGAGAACCGGTGTTTTCAGCGTGATATGGCCGTTGCCGAGAGTGCTAGATAATAATTCGAATTTAAATTAAGTGAGACAAATTAACCTTCATCTTTTTAAAACAATAACAAAAAGAAATCATGTTTGCTTTTTTCAAATCTATTAAAATTTAAAAGAGGAAAAAAAGTGAAAAAGCCAACGGCACGCCTTGTTCCTAACTGGTCTCCCTCCCAAGTACTGACTGCGCTCGACGCTGCTTAACTTCGGTGACCGGACGATAACCGGTGTATTAAGCGTGATATGGCCGTTGCCGAGAGTGCTAGTTAATAATTTGAATTTAATTAACCTTCATCTTTATAAAACAATAACAAAAAGAAGATATGTTTGTTTTTTCATATCTGGTAGAATTTAAGAGGAAACAAAAGTGAAAAAGCCAACGGCACGCAGTGTTCCCAAGTACTGACTGCGCTCGACGCTGTTTAACTTCGGTGATCGGACGAGAACCGGTGTTTTCAGCGTGATATGGCCGTTGCCGAGAGTGCTAGATAATAATTCGAATTTAAATTAAGTGAGACAAATTAACCTTCATCTTTTTAAAACAATAACAAAAAGAAATCATGTTTGCTTTTTTCATATCTATTAAAATTTAAAAGTGGAAAAAAAAGTGAAAAAGCCAACGGCACGCAGTGTTCCTAAGTGGTCTCCCTCCCAAGTTCTGACTGCGCTCGACGCTGCTTAACTTCGGTGATCGGACGAGAACCGGTGTTTTCAGCGTGATATGGCCGTTGCCGAGAGTGCTATTTAATAATTTGAGTTTAATTAACCTTCATCTTTATTAAACAATATCAAAAAGAAGATATGTTTGCTTTTTTCATATCTGGTGGAATTTAAATAGGAAATAAAAGTAAAAAAGCCAACGTCACGCAGTGTTTCCAAGTACTGACTGCGCTCGACGCTGCTTAACTTCGGTGATCGGACGAGAACCGGTGTTTTCAGCGTGATATGGCCACTGCCGAGAGTGCTTGTTAATAATTCGAATTTAAATTAAGTGAGACAAATTAACCTTCATCTTTTAAAAGAATAACAAAAAGAAAACATGTTTGCTTTTTTCATATCTATTAAAATTTAAAAGAGGAAAAAAAGTGAAAAAGCCAACGGCACGCAGTGTTGCTAAGTGGTCTCCCTCCCAAGTACTGACTGCGCTCGACGTTGATTAACTTCGGTGATCGGACGAGAACCGGTGTTTTCAGCGTGATATGGCCGTTGCCGAGAGTGCTATTTAATAATTTGAGTTTAATTAACCTTCATCTTTATTAAACAATATCAAAAAGAAGATATGTTTGCTTTTTTCATATCTGGTGGAATTTAAATAGGAAATAAAAGTAAAAAAGCCAACGTCACGCAGTGTTTCCAAGTACTGACTGCGCTCGACGCTGCTTAACTTCGGTGATCGGACGAGAACCGGTGTTTTCAGCGTGATATGGCCACTGCCGAGAGTGCTTGTTAATAATTCGAATTTAAATTAAGTGAGACAAATTAACCTTCATCTTTTAAAACAATAACAAAAAGAAAACATGTTTGCTTTTTTCATATCTATTAAAATTTAAAGAGGAAAAAAAGTGAAAAAGCCAACGGCACGCCTTGTTCCTAACTGGTCTCCCTCCCAAGTACTGACTGCGCTCGACGCTGCTTAACTTCGGTGATCGGACGATAACCGGTGTATTAAGCGTGATATGGCCGTTGCCGAGAGTGCTAGTTAATAATTTGAATTTAATTAACCTTCATCTTTATAAAACAAAAACAAAAAGAAGATATGTTTGTTTTTTCATATCTGGTGGAATTTAAGAGGAAACAAAAGTGAAAAAGCCAACGGCACGCAGTGTTCCCAAGTACTGACTGCGCTCGACGCTGTTTAACTTCGGTGATCGGACGAGAACCGGTGTTTTCAGCGTTATATGGCCGTTGCCGAGAGTGCTAGATAATAATTCGAATTTAAATTAAGTGAGACAAATTCACCTTCATCTTTTTAAAACAATAACAAAAAGAAATCATGTTTGCTTTTTTCATATCTATTAAAATTTAAAAGAGGAAAAAAAAGTGAAAAAGCCAACGGCACGCCTTGTTCCTAAGTGGCCTCCCTCCCAAGTACTGACTGAGCTCGACGCTGCTTAACTTCGGTGATCGGACGATAACCGGTGTATTAAGCGTGATATGGCCGTTGCCGAGAGTGCTAGTTAATAATTTGAATTTAATTAACCTTCATCTTTATAAAACAATAACAAAAAGAAGATATGTTTGCTTTTTTAATATCTATTAAAACTTAAAAGTGGAAAAAAAGTGATAAAGCCAACGGCACGCAGTGTTGCTAAGTGGTCTCCCTCCCAAGTACTGACTGCGCTCGACGTTGATTAACTTCGGTGATCGGACGAGAACCGGTGTTTTCAGCGTGATATGGCCGTTGCCGAGAGTGCTATTTAATAATTTGAGTTTAATTAACCTTCACCTTTATTAAACAATATCAAAAAGAAGATATGTTTGCTTTTTTCATATCTGGTGGAATTTAAATAGGAAATAAAAGTAAAAAAGCCAACGTCACGCAGTGTTTCCAAGTACTGACTGCGCTCGACGCTGCTTAACTTCGGTGATCGGACGAGAACCGGTGTTTTCAGCGTGATATGGCCACTGCCGAGAGTGCTTGTTAATAATTCGAATTTAAATTAAGTGAGACAATTTAACCTTCATCTTTTAAAACAATAACAAAAAGAAAACATGTTTGCTTTTTTCATATCTATTAAAATTTAAAAGAGGAAAAAAAGTGAAAAAGCCAACGGCACGCCTTGTTCCTAACTGGTCTCCCTCCCAAGTACTGACTGCGCTCGACGCTGCTTAACTTCGGTGATCGGACGATAACCGGTGTATTAAGCGTGATATGGCCGTTGCCGAGAGTGCTAGTTAATAATTTGAATTTAATTAACCTTCATCTTTATAAAACAAAAACAAAAAGAAGATATGTTTGTTTTTTCATATCTGGTGGAATTTAAGAGGAAACAAAAGTGAAAAAGCCAACGGCACGCAGTGTTCCCAAGTACTGACTGCGCTCGACGCTGTTTAACTTCGGTGATCGGACGAGAACCGGTGTTTTCAGCGTGATATGGCCGTTGCCGAGAGTGCTAGATAATAATTCGAATTTAAATTAAGTGAGACAAATTAACCTTCATCTTTTTAAAACAATAACAAAAAGAAATCATGTTTGCTTTTTTCATATCTATTAAAATTTAAAAGAGGAAAAAAAAGTGAAAAAGCCAACGGCACGCCTTGTTCCTAAGTGGCCTCCCTCCCAAGTACTGACTGAGCTCGACGCTGCTTAACTTCGGTGATCGGACGATAACCGGTGTATTAAGCGTGATATGGCCGTTGCCGAGAGTGCTAGTTAATAATTTGAATTTAATTAACCTTCATCTTTATAAAACAATAACAAAAAGAAGATATGTTTGCTTTTTTAATATCTATTAAAACTTAAAAGTGGAAAAAAAGTGATAAAGCCAACGGCACGCAGTGTTGCTAAGTGGTCTCCCTCCCAAGTACTGACTGCGCTCGACGTTGATTAACTTCGGTGATCGGACGAGAACCGGTGTTTTCAGCGTGATACGGCCGTTGCCGAGAGTGCTATTTAATAATTTGAGTTTAATTAACCTTCATCTTTATTAAACAATATCAAAAAAAAGATATGTTTGCTTTTTTCATATCTGGTGGAATTTAAATAGGAAATAAAAGTAAAAAAGCCAACGTCACGCAGTGTTTCCAAGTACTGACTGCGCTCGACGCTGTTTAACTTCGGTGATCGGACGAGAACCGGTGTTTTCAGCGTGATATGGCCGTTGCCGAGAGTGCTAGATAATAATTCGAATTTAAATTAAGTGAGACAAATTAACCTTCATCTTTTTAAAACAATAACAAAAAGAAATCATGTTTGCTTTTTTCATATCTATTAAAATTTAAAAGTGGAAAAAAAAAGTGAAAAAGCCAACGACATGCAGTGTTGCTAAGTGGTCTCCCTCCCTAGTACTGATTGCGCTCGACGCTGTTTAACTTCGGTGATCGGTCGAGAACCGGTGTTTTCAGCGTGTTATGGACGTTGCCGAGAGTGTTAGATAATAATTCGAATTTAAATTAAGTGAGACAAATTAACCTTCATCTTTTCAAAACAATAACAAAAAGATAACATGTTTGCTTTTTTCATATCTATTAAAATTTAAAAGTGGAAAAAAAAGTGATAAAGCCAACGGCACGCAGTGTTGCTAAGTGGTCTCCCTCCCAAGTACTGACTGCGCTCGACGCTGCTTAACTTCGGTGATCGGACGATAACCGGTGTATTAAGCGTAATATGGCCGTTGCCGAGAGTGCTAGTTAATAATTTGAATTTAATTAACCTTCATCTTTATAAAACAATAACAAAAAGAAGATATGTTTTTTTTCATATCTGGTGGAAATTAAGAGGAAACAAAAGTGAAAAAGCCAACGGCACGCAGTGTTCCCAAGTACTGACTGAGCTCGACGCTGCTTAACTTCGGTGATCGGACGATAACCGGTGTATTAAGCGTGATATGGCCGTTGCCGAGAGTGCTAGTTAATAATTTGAATTTAATTAACCTTCATCTTTATAAAACAATAACAAAAAGAAGATATGTTTGCTTTTTTAATATCTATTAAAACTTAAAAGTGGAAAAAAGTGATAAAGCCAACGGCACGCAGTGTTGCTAAGTGGTCTCCCTCCCAAGTACTGACTGCGCTCGACGTTGATTAACTTCGGTGATCGGACGAGAACCGGTGTTTTCAGCGTGATACGGCCGTTGCCGAGAGTGCTATTTAATAATTTGAGTTTAATTAACCTTCATCTTTATTAAACAATATCAAAAAGAAGATATGTTTGCTTTTTTCATATCTGGTGGAATTTAAATAGGAAATAAAAGTAAAAAAGCCAACGTCACGCAGTGTTTCCAAGTACTGACTGCGCTCGACGCTGCTTAACTTCGGTGATCGGACGAGAACCGGTGTTTTCAGCGTGATATGGCCACTGCCGAGAGTGCTTGTTAATAATTCGAATTTAAATTAAGTGAGACAAATTAACCTTCATCTTTTAAAACAATAACAAAAAGAAAACATGTTTGCTTTTTTCATATCTATTAAAATTTAAAAGAGGAAAAAGAGTGAAAAAGCCAACGGCACGCCTTGTTCCTAACTGGTCTCCCTCCCAAGTACTGACTGCGCTCGACGCTGCTTAACTTCGGTGATCGGACGATAACCGGTGTATTAAGCGTGATATGGCCGTTGCCGAGAGTGCTAGTTAATAATTTGAATTTAATTAACCTTCATCTTTATAAAACAATAACAAAAAGAAGATATGTTTGTTTTTTCATATCTGGTGGAATTTAAGAGGAAACAAAAGTGAAAAAGCCAACGGCACGCAGTGTTCCCAAGTACTGACTGCGCTCGACGCTGTTTAACTTCGGTGATCGGACGAGAACCGGTGTTTTCAGCGTGATATGGCCGTTGCCGAGAGTGCTAGATAATAATTCGAATTTAAATTAAGTGAGACAAATTAACCTTCATCTTTTTAAAACAATAACAAAAAGAAATCATGTTTGCTTTTTTCATATCTATTAAAATTTAAAAGTGGAAAAAAAAGTGAAAAAGCCAACGACATGCAGTGTTGCTAAGTGGTCTCCCTCCCTAGTACTGATTGCGCTCGACGCTGTTTAACTTCGGTGATCGGTCGAGAACCGGTGTTTTCAGCGTGTTATGGACGTTGCCGAGAGTGTTAGATAATAATTCGAATTTAAATAAGGTGAGACAATTTAACCTTCATCTTATTAAAACAATAAAAAAAAAGAAATCATGTTTGCTTTTTTCATATCTATTAAAATTTAAAAGTGGAAAAAAAAGTGAAAAAGCCAACGGCACGCAGTGTTGCTAAGTGGTCTCCCTCCCTAGTACTGATTGCGCTCGACCCTGCTTAACTTCGGTGATCGGACGAGAACCGGTGTTTTCAACGTTATATGGCCGTTGCCGAGAGTGCTAGTTAATAATTCGAATTTAAATTAAGTGAGACAAATTAACCTTCATCTTTTCAAAACAATAACAAAAAGATAACATGTTTGCTTTTTTAATATCTAATAAAATTTAAAAGAGGAAAAAAAAATGAAAAAGCCAACGGCACGCCATGTTCCTAAGTGGTCTCCCTCCCAAGTTCTGACTGCGCTCGACGCTGCTTAACTTCGGGGATCGGACGATAACCGGTGTATTAAGCGTGATATGGCCGTTGCCGAGAGTGCTAGTTAATAATTTGAATTTAATTAACCTTCATCTTTATAAAACAATAACAAAAAGAAGATATGTTTGTTTTTTCATATCTGGTGGAATTTAAGAGGAAACGAAAGTGAAAAAGCCAACGGCATGCAGTGTTCCCAAGTACTGACTGCGCTCGACGCTGTTTAACTTCGGTGATCGGACGAGAACCGGTGTTTTCAGCGTGATATGGCGTTGCCGAGAGTGTTAGATAATAATTCGAATTTAAATTAAGTGAGACAAATTAACCTTCATCTTTTTAAAACAATAACAAAAAGAAAATATGTTTGCTTTTATTCATATCTACTGGAATTTAAAAGAGGAAAAAAAAGTGAAAAATCCAACGGCACGCAGTGTTCCTAAGTGGTCTCCCTCCCAAGATCTGACTGCGCTCGACGCTGCTTAACTACGGGGATCGGACGATAACCGGTGTATTAAGCGTGATATGGCCGTTGCCGAGAGTGCTAGTTAATAATTTGAATTTAATTATCTTTCATCTTTATAAAACAATAACAAAAAGAAGATATGTTTGTTTTTTCATATCTGGTGGAATTTAAGAGGAAACAAAAGTGAAAAAGCCAACGGCACGCAGTGTTTCCAAGTACTGACTGCGCTCGACGCTGTTTAACTTCGGTTATCGGACGAGAACCGGTGTTTTCAGCGTGATATGGCGTTGCCGAGAGTGTTAGATAATAATTCGAATTTAAATTAAGTGAGACAAATTAACCTTCATCTTTTTAAAATAATAACAAAGAGAAAACATGTTTGCTTTTTTAATATCTAATAAAATTTAAAAGAGGAAAAAAAAAATGAAAAAGCCAACGGCACGCCATGTTCCTAAGTGGTCTCCCTCCCAAGTTCTGACTGCGCTCGACGCTGCTTAACTTCGGGGATCGGACGATAACCGGTGTATTAAGCGTGATATGGCCGTTGCCGAGAGTGCTAGTTAATAATTTGAATTTAATTAACCTTCATCTTTATAAAACAATAACAAAAAGAAGATATGTTTGTTTTTTCATATCTGGTGGAATTTAAGAGGAAACAAAAGTGAAAAAGCCAACGGCACGCAGTGTTCCCAAGTACTGACTGCGCTCGACGCTGTTTAACTTCGGTGATCGGACGAGAACCGGTGTTTTCAGCGTGATATGGCGTTGCCGAGAGTGTTAGATAATAATTCGAATTTAAATTAAGTGAGACAAATTAACCTTCATCTTTTTAAAATAATAACAAAAAGAAAACATGTTTGCTTTTTTCATATCTATTAAAATTTAAAAGAGGAAAAAAAAATGAAAAAGCCAACGGCACGCCATGTTCCTAAGTGGTCTCCCTCCCAAGTACTGACTGCCCTCGACGCTGCTTAACTTAAGGGATCGGTCGATAACCGGTGTATTAAGCGTGATATGGCCGTTGCCGAGAGTGCTAGTTAATAATTTGAATTTAATTATCCTTCATCTTTATAAAACAATAACAAAAAGAAGATATGTTTGTTTTTTCATATCTGGTGGAATTTAAGAGGAAACAAAAGTGAAAAAGCCAACGTCACGCAGTGTTCCCAAGTACTGACTGCGCTCGACGCTGTTTAACTTTGGTTATCGGACGAGAACCGGTGTTTTCAGCGTGATATGGCGTTGCCGAGAGTGTTAGATAATAATTCGAATTTAAATTAAGTGAGACAAATTAACCTTCATCTTTTTAAAATAATAACAAAGAGAAAACATGTTTGCTTTTTACCTCTCCGAGTGACGTATGTCACGGAGAGGTTCTAATTTCGACGTGTGTGTCTGTCTGTCTGTCTGTCTGTCTGTTGTTACACCCACGTGACCGCGTTCGCAGTTTCCAAATCGGAGCAAACGTGTTCGCCATTTCCGAACTGCTTTCACAGTCACGGAAATGGCTCCTTTACTGGAGTTCTCACATCACCATCTTCTGGTCGTTGTCCATTCCACACGGACACCAGTCTGTACATACTGGCTTCTAATCACCACCATCTTCTGGTCTTTGCCCATTCCACACGGACACCAGTCTGTACATACTGGCTTCTAATCACCACCATCTTCTGGTCTTCGTTTTTGTCCATCGCACATGGACACCAGTCTGTACTTACTGGCTTCTAACACCACCATCTTCTGGTCATTGTCCATCCCACATGGACACCAGTCTGTACACACTGGCTTCTAACACCACCATCTTCTGGTCTTTGTTTTTGTCCATACCACATGGACACCAGTCTGTACACCTGGCTTCTACACCACCATCTTCTGGTCTTTGTTTTTGTCCATCCCACATGGACACCAGTCTGCACACCTGGCTTCTACTCCATCGTCATCGTTTGGTTTAAGACATTCGCGGCGATCAGCTAGGGTTACGAGAAACGTCTAGACTCCCTAGGGTGGGTTGTCCACGATAGGTTTTCGCAATTGCGGTTGTTCTTGCTTTTAACTGTAGTTCGACACCCTTATATACTACCTATTTGAATAAGGCGAAGCAACCGGCGTATGCTTCATTTCAAACGCCAATATTAGTCAAGTCTCTCAAGAATGTTTAATTGTTCTTTTTTAAAACGATGTAACGTTCAATAAGGCGAATAACTAGCGAAGAAAATATTAAATATTAATTATATTCATTTTAATATTTAAGATAATCTTGTTTCTCAATTCAAAATTAATACGGAAAGAGTTAAAAAGCAGTCTATGCTTTTGTCTGTGTGTGTCCGTCCGTGGTTACAGTAGTGCGCTGCGTTAGAAGTTCGTTTTGTTTTGATGTGTAAAGGAATCCTACAGAACCATAATATTCCCTTTATCCTTAATATAAAGTGAATATGTGGAAATACTTTTCGTAATTATGATGCATTTAGTACTTTTGTAGCTTTAAAGCTCTATTTCATTTTGATATTCCAAAAATGTTTTTTAATATTATTATTTAAAATGGATGTTTATATATTACCTAAGCTATACTACATCTGTTTATAGCATAATCCTTTCTAAAGTGAATACAAGTACAATGGTACTATGTTGGTCAAATGAACTTTAATTTGACAATAGGCCTAGTGAACCAAAAAGTAAACGCTTTGGTTTGGATTTCGTTTCTGTAATGCAGAGACATTAACGGTTCAGAGTGAGCCGAAAGTTAAGTACACTTTAGGCTTAGATATTATAATCATGGTGGAAATCTGGGCCGCGTTCAGCAGAGCCCAGCGCTGTTAACAGTGTCCTACATAACGGGATTTTGTTTTTGAATTTTGACGTCACGGTGCTTAGCGCTGAGCTAGCGCGGTCTTCAAAGAAAATAGTCGGCTTTTTGGATAACGTGACGTAAAACGTGTAGTTCTCAGCTTGGCGAAGAAACCATGGATGAATTAATACAAATAGCTCTGTGGGACTATAGCTATTTAATTGGCGTGAAACCAGTTGATCACGCGAGAATTTTGAGAGATATGCTTGTTTCTAATTTTAATTATAAAAGTTGTTATCTATCTCTATAAATATGTTATCATACAATTTTTGTTAAGCCTTGGTACCTTGCACGCTTTATTGCGCTAGCGTCATTTATAAAACGCCGATGACCGGAGAGAAGCTATGATGACAGAGCTCACCGGTAAACATTTCCAAAATCCGCTGTCTTTTTTGGTGAGCTCTGCTGAACGCAGCCCAGACCTGTGAAAGGTCTGATCGTTATCGGATAATAGCTTCGTGTTTTCATGCTTTTTATGGTACGCATATACTTTTAGTGTGTGTAGCCACAAATAAGCTTTGGTGTTATGTAACGTTAACAGTCATGTTGACAAACTAAGAAAATCGTTGAAGTGAAACGAGAGGATAGTGTTTATATGGCAACCCTGTTGTGAATATGGCTTTGAACATAGAGGGCATACAGTTGAGGAGTAGAAAATTGGGCCTTTACAAACACGTAAAGGTAGTATCCCTCCAAAGTTTTATCTAGGTTTTATCTCTTCATTTCCCGTTTCTCCCCCATCGGATGATTTTAATGTGTACAAGTATATCATTATTGGATGTAAAATGTCGTCTGATTTACAGTATATTTGCTATGCTTTGTATACTGCTTTAATATTTCATACATTTTAACTTAAGAAACATTTCCATATCTGGGTAAATAAGTTTGTAAGTAGTCGTCTTGACTCGGAGAGGTCATATTTTGGTTTTCCCAACTTGTTTAATATCTAATAAAATTTAAAAGAGGAAAAAAAAATGAAAAAGCCAACGGCACGCCATGTTCCTAAGTGGTCTCCCTCCCAAGTTCTGACTGCGCTCGACGCTGCTTAACTTCGGGGATCGGACGATAACCGGTGTATTAAGCGTGATATGGCCGTTGCCGAGAGTGCTAGTTAATAATTTGAATTTAATTAACCTTCATCTTTATAAAACAATAACAAAAAGAAGATATGTTTGTTTTTTCATATCTGGTGGAATTTAAGAGGAAACAAAAGTGAAAAAGCCAACGGCACGCAGTGTTCCCAAGTACTGACTGCGCTCGACGCTGTTTAACTTCGGTTATCGGACGAGAACCGGTGTTTTCAGCGTGATATGGCGTTGCCGAGAGTGTTAGATAATAATTCGAATTTAAATTAAGTGAGACAAATTAACCTTCATCTTTTTAAAATAATAACAAAGAGAAAACATGTTTGCTTTTTTAATATCTAATAAAATTTAAAAGAGGAAAAAAAAATGAAAAAGCCAACGGCACGCCATGTTCCTAAGTGGTCTCCCTCCCAAGTTCTGACTGCGCTCGACGCTGCTTAACTTCGGGGATCGGACGATAACCGGTGTATTAAGCGTGATATGGCCCTTGCCGAGAGTGCTAGTTAATAATTTGAATTGAATTAACCTTCATCTTTATAAAACAATAACAAAAAGAAGATATGTTGGTTTTTTCATATCTGGTGGAATTTAAGAGGAAACAAAAGTGAAAAAGCCAACGGCACGCAGTGTTCCCAAGTACTGACTGCGCTCGACGCTGTTTAACTTCGGTTATCGGACGAGAACCGGTGTTTTCAGCGTGATATGGCGTTGCCGAGAGTGTTAGATAATAATTCGAATTTAAATTAAGTGAGACAAATTAACCTTCATCTTTTTAAAATAATAACAAAGAGAAAACATGTTTGCTTTTTTAATATCTAATAAAATTTAAAAGAGGAAAAAAAATGAAAAAGCCAACGGCACGCCATGTTCCTAAGTGGTCTCCCTCCCAAGTTCTGACTGCGCTCGACGCTGCTTAACTTCGGGGATCGGACGATAACCGGTGTATTAAGCGTGATATGGCCGTTGCCGACAGTGCTAGTTAATAATTTGAATTTAATTAACCTTCATCTTTATAAAACAATAACAAAAAGAAGATATGTTTGTTTTTTCATATCTGGTGGAATTTAAGAGGAAACAAAAGTGAAAAAGCCAACGGCACGCAGTGTTCCCAAGTACTGACTGCGCTCGACGCTGCTTAACTTCGGTGATCGGACGTGACCCGGTTTTTCAGTGTGATATGGCCGTTGCGGAGAGTGCTAGTTATTAATTCGAATTTAAATTAAGTGAGACAAATTAACCTTCATCTTTTTAAAACAATAACCAAAAGAAAATATGTTTGCTTTTATTCATATCTATTGGAATTTAAAAGAGGAAAAAAAAGTGAAAAATCCAACGGCACGCAGTGTTCCTAAGTGGTCTCCCTCCCAAGTTCTGACTGCGCTCGACGCTGCTTAACTTCGGGGATTGGACGATAACCGGTGTATTAAGCGTGATATGGCCGTTGCCGAGAGTGCTAGTTAATAATTTGAATTTAATTAACCTTCATCTTTATAAAACAATAACAAAAAGAAGATATGTTTGTTTTTTCATATCTGGTGGAATTTAAGAGGAAACAAAAGTGAAAAAGCCAACGGCACGCAGTGTTCCCAAGTACTGACTGCGCTCGACGCTGTTTAACTTCGGTTATCGGACGAGAACCGGTGTTTTCAGCGTGATATGGCGTTGCCGAGAGTGTTAGATAATAATTCGAATTTAAATTAAGTGAGACAAATTAACCTTCATCTTTTTAAAATAATAACAAAGAGAAAACATGTTTGCTTTTTTAATATCTAATAAAATTTAAAAGAGGAAAAAAAATGAAAAAGCCAACGGCACGCCATGTTCCTAAGTGGTCTCCCTCCCAAGTTCTGACTGCGCTCGACGCTGCTTAACTTCGGGGATCGGACGATAACCGGTGTATTAAGCGTGATATGGCCGTTGCCGAGAGTGCTAGTTAATAATTTGAATTGAATTAACCTTCATCTTTATAAAACAATAACAAAAAGAAGATATGTTTGTTTTTTCATATCTGGTGGAATTTAAGAGGAAACAAAAGTGAAAAAGCCAACGGCACGCAGTGTTCCCAAGTACTGACTGCGCTCGACGCTGTTTAACTTCGGTTATCGGACGAGAACCGGTGTTTTCAGCGTGATATGGCGTTGCCGAGAGTGTTAGATAATAATTCGAATTTAAATTAAGTGAGACAAATTAACCTTCATCTTTTTAAAATAATAACAAAGAGAAAACATGTTTGCTTTTTTAATATCTAATAAAATTTAAAAGAGGAAAAAAAAATGAAAAAGCCAACGGCACGCCATGTTCCTAAGTGGTCTCCCTCCCAAGTTCTGACTGCGCTCGACGCTGCTTAACTTCGGGGATCGGACGATAACCGGTGTATTAAGCGTGATATGGCCGTTGCCGACAGTGCTAGTTAATAATTTGAATTTAATTAACCTTCATCTTTATAAAACAATAACAAAAAGAAGATATGTTTGTTTTTTCATATCTGGTGGAATTTAAGAGGAAACAAAAGTGAAAAAGCCAACGGCACGCAGTGTTCCCAAGTACTGACTGCGCTCGACGCTGCTTAACTTCGGTGATCGGACGTGACCCGGTTTTTCAGTGTGATATGGCCGTTGCGGAGAGTGCTAGTTATTAATTCGAATTTAAACTAAGTGAGACAAATTAACCTTCATCTTTTTAAAACAATAACCAAAAGAAAATATGTTTGCTTTTATTCATATCTATTGGAATTTAAAAGAGGAAAAAAAAGTGAAAAATCCAACGGCACGCAGTGTTCCTAAGTGGTCTCCCTCCCAAGTTCTGACTGCGCTCGACGCTGCTTAACTTCGGGGATCGGACGATAACCGGTGTATTAAGCGTGATATGGCCGTTGCCGAGAGTGCTAGTTAATAATTTGAATTTAATTAACCTTCATCTTTATAAAACAATAACAAAAAGAAGATATGTTTGTTTTTTCATATCTGGTGGAATTTAAGAGGAAACAAAAGTGAAAAAGCCACCGGCACGCAGTGTTCCCAAGTAGTGACTGCGCTCGACCCTGGTTAACTTCGGTGATCGGACGAGAACCGGTGTTTTCAACGTTATATGGCCGTTGCCGAGAGTGCTAGTTAATAATTCGAATTTAAATTAAGTGAGACAAATTAACCTTCATCTTTTTAAAACAATAACAAAAAGATGACATGTTTGCTTTTTTCATATCTATTAAAATTTAAAAGAGGAAAAAAAGTGGAAAAGCCAACGGAACGCCTTGTTCCTAAGTGGTCTCCCTCCCAAGTACTGACTGCGCTCGACGCTGTTTAACTTCGGTGATCGGACGAGAACCGGTGTTTTCAGCGTGATATGGCCGTTGCCGAGAGTGATAGATAATAATTCGAATTTAAATTAAGTGAGACAAATTAACCATCTTTTTAAAACAATAACAAAAAGAAAATATGTTTGCTTTTTTTCATATCTATTGGAATTTAAAAGAGGAAAAAAAAGTGAAAAAGCCAACGGCACGCAGTGTTCCTAAGTGGTCTCCCTCCCAAAATCTGACTGCGCTCGACCCTGCTTAACTTCGGTGATCGGACGAGAACCGGTGTTTTCAGTGTGATATGGCCGTTGCGGAGAGTGCTAGTTAATAATTCGAATTTAAATTAAGTGAGACAAATTAACCTTCATCTTTTTAAAACAATAACAAAAAGAAAACATGTTTGCTTTTTTCATATCTATTAAAATTTAAAAGAGGAAAAAAAAGTGAAAAAGCCAACGGCACGCCTTGTTCCTAAGTGGTCTCCCTCCCAAGTACTGACTGCGTTCGACGCTGCTTAACTTCGGTGATCGGACGATAACCGATGTATTAAGCGTAATATGGCCGTTGCCGAGAGTGCTAGTTAATAATTTGAATTTAATTAACCTTCATCTTTATAAAACAATAACAAAAAGAAGATATGTTTGTTTTTTCATATCTGGTGGAATTTAAGAGGAAACAAAAGTGAAAAAGCCACCGGCACGCAGTGTTCCCAAGTAGTGACTGCGCTCGACCCTGGTTAACTTCGGTGATCGGACGAGAACCGGTGTTTTCAACGTTATATGGCCGTTGCCGAGAGTGCTAGTTAATAATTCGAATTTAAATTAAGTGAGACAAATTAACCTTCATCTTTTTAAAACAATAACAAAAAGAAAATATGTTTGCTTTTTTTCATATCTATTGGAATTTAAAAGAGGAAAAAAAAGTGAAAAAGCCAACGGCACGCAGTGTTCCTAAGTGGTCTCCCTCCCAAAATCTGACTGCGCTCGACCCTGCTTAACTTCGGTGATCGGACGAGAACCGGTGTTTTCAGTGTGATATGGCCGTTGCGGAGAGTGCTAGTTAATAATTCGAATTTAAATTAAGTGAGACAAATTAACCTTCATCTTTTTAAAACAATAACAAAAAGAAAACATGTTTGCTTTTTTCATATCTATTAAAATTTAAAAGAGGAAAAAAAAGTGAAAAAGCCAACGGCACGCCTTGTTCCTAAGTGGTCTCCCTCCCAAGTACTGACTGCGTTCGACGCTGCTTAACTTCGGTGATCGGACGATAACCGATGTATTAAGCGTAATATGGCCGTTGCCGAGAGTGCTAGTTAATAATTTGAATTTAATTAACCTTCATCTTTATAAAACAATAACAAAAAGAAGATAAATTTTTTTTCATATCTGGTGGAATTTAAGAGGAAACAAAAGTGAAAAAGCAAACGGCACGCAGTGTTCCCAAGTACTGACTGCGCTCGACGCTGTTTAACTTCGGTTATCGGACGAGAACCGGTGTTTTCAGCGTGATATGGCGTTGCCGAGAGTGTTAGATAATAATTCGAATTTAAATTAAGTGAGACAAATTAACCTTCATCTTTTTAAAATAATAACAAAAAGAAAACATGTTTTCTTTTTTCATATCTATTAAAATTTAAAAGAGGAAAAAAAAAATTAAAAAGCCAACGGCACGCCATGTTCCTAAGTGGTCTCCCTCCCAAGTTCTGACTGCGCTCAACGCTGCTTAACTTCGGGGATCGGACGACAACCGGTGTATTAAGCGTGATATGGCCGTTGCCGAGAGAGCTAGTTAATAATTTGAATTTAATTAACCTTCATCTTTATAAAACAATAACAAAAAGAAGATATGTTTGTTTTTTCATATCTGGTGGAATTTAAGAGGAAACAAAAGTGAAAAAGCCACCGGCACGCAGTGTTCCCAAGTAGTGACTGCGCTCGACCCTGCTTAACTTCGGTGATCGGACGAGAAGCGGTGTTTTCAACGTTATATGGCCGTTGCCGAGAGTGCTAGTTAATAATTCGAATTTAAATTAAGTGAGACAAATTAACCTTCATCTTTTTAAAACAATAACAAAAAGATAACATGTTTGCTTTTTTCATATCTATTAAAATTTAAAAGAGGAAAAAAAGTGAAAAAGCCAACGGAACGCCTTATTCCTAAGTGGTCTCCCTCCCAAGTACTGACTGCGCTCGACGCTGTTTAACTTCGGTGATCGGACGAGAACCGGTGTTTTCAGCGTGATATGGCCGTTGCCGAGAGTGCTAGTTAATAATTTGAATTTAATTAACCTTCATCTTTATAAAACAATAACAAAAAGAAGATATGTTTGTTTTTTCATATCTGGTGGAATTTAAGAGGAAACAAAAGTGAAAAAGCCAACGGCACGCAGTGTTCCCGAGTACTGACTGCGCTCGACGCTGCTTAACTTCGGTGATCGGACGAGAACCGGTGTTTTCAGTGTGATATGGCCGTTGCGGAGAGTGCTAGTTAATAATTCGAATTTAAATTAAGTGAGACAAATTAACCTTCATCTTTTTAAAATAATAACAAAAAGAAAACATGTTTGCTTTTTTCATATCTATTAAAATTTAAAAGAGGAAAAAAAAATGAAAAAGCCAACGGCACGCCATGTTCCTAAGTGGTCTCCCTCCCAAGTACTGACTGCGTTCGACAATGCTTAACTTCGGGGATCGGACGACAACCGGTGTATTAAGTGTGATATGGCCGTTGCCGAGAGTGCTAGTTAATAATTTGAATTTAATTAACCTTCATCTTTATAAAACAATAACAAAAAGAAGATATGTTTGTTTTTTCATATCTGGTGGAATTTAAGAGGAAACAAAAGTGAAAAAGCCACCGGCACGCAGTGTTCCCAAGTAGTGACTGCGCTCGACCCTGCTTAACTTCGGTGATCGGAAGAGAACCGGTGTTTTCAACGTTATATGGCCGTTGCCGAGAGTGCTAGTTAATAATTCGAATTTAAATTAAGTGAGACAAATTAACCTTCATCTTTTTAAAACAATAACCAAAAGAAAATATGTTTGCTTTTATTCATATCTATTGGAATTTAAAAGAGGAAAAAAAAGTGAAAAATCCAACGGCACGCAGTGTTCCTAAGTGGTCTCCCTCCCAAGTTCTGACTGCGCTCGACGCTGCTTAACTTCGGGGATCGGACGATAACCGGTGTATTAAGCGTGATATGGCCGTTGCCGAGAGTGCTAGTTAATAATTTGAATTTAATTAACCTTCATCTTTATAAAACAATAACAAAAAGAAGATATGTTTGTTTTTTCATATCTGGTGGAATTTAAGAGGAAACAAAAGTGAAAAAGCCACCGGCACGCAGTGTTCCCAAGTAGTGACTGCGCTCGACCCTGCTTAACTTCGGTGATCGGACGAGAACCGGTGTTTTCAACGTTATATGGCCGTTGCCGAGAGTGCTAGTTAATAATTCGAATTTAAATTAAGTGAGACAAATTAACCTTCATCTTTTTAAAACAATAACAAAAAGATAACATGTTTGCTTTTTTCATATCTATTAAAATTTAAAAGAGGAAAAAAAGTGGAAAAGCCAACGGAACGCCTTGTTCCTAAG